>NC_137973.1:4305454-4919853 GCF_963924665.1 Micromys minutus | reverse complement strand
TCCTATTAGGAATCCTTTGACTTCTTTCTCTAGACCCTGATGTTCTTGTTTATAGATACCCTCATTTAACATGTAGCAAAGTAGATCAAATAACTGGGGGCCACAGAGAGTATCTGCCTGGTGATGTCTCAAAGGTGATGGTTAATTTAAAATAACCATTTCTCCAAGCACTTACCCGCCAGGCGCCTAGAGAGGAGAGAAAACGGAGGATCTGCACTTTTGCACCTTTGTTTCTGAGATGTTTGACAGTGCAGCTGGCTAGCCTGGAACTCGCATGTAGGCCAGGATGACCTCCAACTTTTATTGATTTTTGTGCTGCTGCCTCCCCAGTGTTGCAATTACAGGCGTGTGCCACCACATCTGCTGGCTTTCCTGGATGCCTCTGGCTATGAGGGCTGCGTTACCTTTGCCCTGGTCTGTCCTCTTGGTTCATATTCTCTGCCTGGGGCACAGGCTTGCAAAGCTGGGCTTCTCTTGTCCACCAGACCTCTACAGACCTGAGAGCTCTACCCAGATGCCCAGAAGAACCACATCCTGAGCTTTAAAGAAGCACCCAGGACCCAGTTCCATCATAGTAGATTTGGACCAGAACCCCAAATGACCCTGGGAATGCAATACATCCTCTGAACACACTTTCAGATTTCAGTACTTGAAGCTGTAAAGCTGAAGCAAGCACAATTAATTTTTTAATCAGATGAGCATGTTGTACCTGAAAGCCATGCTTTCCAAGTAGTGTTTGTAAGGCAGTTGCTCCCAGCTTGGGCCTCCTTGGCTATGACATGGGTTTATATTTGCAGCATGAGACTAGTATCAAGGCAGTGGCACACCCAGGTACACTTTAAAATGACGCATTTCATAGATATTAATTATTTCTTTTAAGCAAATCTTGTGTTTTCCTTTTTTTGATTAGTAATTGGGCTACAGATAATTCTGCTTAGGGACAAATTCTGTCCCTACTACTGATTCCAATAAGGGACTTTTTGTTGTCATCTGCTTTAATGAACCTCAACATTCTCCTTTGTATATTATAAAAGCACCTCTCTCTGGTTTCATGAGAATTAAAGTCAGAATGGGTGTGAAGCTCTTACCACCCTTATTAGGCTTTGGGCACTTTGATGAGTTATTGGGAATAGGCTACTTTAGAAACCTTGTGAGATAGGGGTTATGTGATTGAAAAGATACTTGTACCCTAATTGTTAAAAAATAGCAACTTTAAACATAGTGTGGTGTTAACACTTAGAAACATGCAATACTGGTACTGGTGAAGCTGAGGCAGATGGATCTAGAGGTTCAGGATAGCCTGGGCTACATGGCAACATTCATACATAGCAAGAGAGAAAAGGAGGAAGAAAGGAAGATAGATAGATAGAGATGAGAGAGAGAGAGAGAGAGAGAGAGAGAGACAGAGAGACACAGAGAGACACAGAGAGACACAGAGAGACAGAGTGACAGAGTGACAGAGACAGATATTGATTTGTTGAAGTTTTGCCTGGAAGTTTAATTCAGTCTCATACAATTATTTTTTGATTTCTGTTTTAGGTCAACTGGTCAAGTAAATGTTAATATTTAGAAGCATCTTTATTCATGTTTTGTTTCTTATTCTTGATATTTGCTTCTGTATAGTCATGTAAAAGGTAGCACTGTATACAAATTTCAAGTTCTAAAATAAACAAAGCATTGTGACTTACAGCTTGAATACTATTAAACTATACACTAGCACAGATACAGAAAACGTTCTCCTATAGCTTATAAATGATTATATTTATAAGATAATAGTGAGGGTTGGTGTGATTAATATACATTGTATACATGTATGGAAACTTCAAAGAATAGGGTATACCCTTAAAAAACCTTTTATTATAGAGCTTGTCAAATAATTCGAAATGGATAATTGTAACGCATACATTACCTGTCTGTAACTATCATTACCCAGTTATGAGAAGCACTAGAAAGTAGCAAGTGAGAGATCGGGAAAGGAACGCCAATAAAACGGACTGATACATTTTCATTAAGGAGATACGTTTTCTGTATTTAAAAAGTCAGTATGTGAGGCACAACAGGGCACCCACACCTCCAGCCACTTATTAACAGTCCCTTTGGTAAAGATGCCATGTCAGTCGGGGCTTATAAAGTCACACAGTGTTGTGATTTAATGAGTGTGGGATAAAAATTCTGGTCATATTCTCAGTGGGGATGGTTCTGACATATCTGTCACTTAGACATCCTGATCTTTTCAGAGTACAGAGTCCTTTACCTGCCATTGTGTTTCAGATCATTGTACTTTACCTGCTTCTTGATGGGCAGGGCTTACAAATGTTCCAAGTTTTTGTAACTGTTTGCGTGGCTCAGTTCGCAGAGGGAAATGCCTCCAACAGTATTGTGAGGTGGTTGGATTCTAACATGCTTCTGGGAGGGTTACAAAAGTGAGAGAAAGAACAGCTCATTATCACCTGGTTAGGTTCAAGGACACCACCACTCAGGATGAAAGATGATCTGCAGTATTCACATTTAGCACAGATTCCGAACAGCACATTGAAGGTTATGGTTTGAATTTTTCCCAAATTAGCTACATAGACATTCATGTGTGTGAGAGGAAAATGAAAATTCAGGTTAAATTTAATCTTTCATTCATTTTTCAAATTGTGCTTTCAGAAGAAATGTCTACACAACCAATTAGCTCTCCAGAACATTCTTCCCATTGTCCCCATTGTCACCCTATGCCATTTTCACTTATCTTGGGATTTGGGTACACAGTGACATTTATTTTAGATTTTGCAAAAGTCTCCAAACCTCCAATGCTCTCTCTCTTAGAAAGCAAGGGTTGTTAAATGTGTCTAAATCATATTCTATTAATTCATTTTAATGCTACCTAATTCAACTCTAATTACAGCTTTTCAGAGGTATTTGATGAGACTGCTTTTGCAACATCCACAGAAGTTTCAGTGAGTTTTCAGGACATATTTTAAAGAAGTATTGTTAAGGATATTATACAAATTAAATTCAGGTCCCGTATATACAACATATTCTAAAGTATTACTGACTGCATTAGGTCAACAATTGGGCCACACAGGGTGTTTCATGAAGTTTAGACACTGGAATAACATCTTTAGGCAAGAGTAATTTGATTTTTTCCCCCTAAAATGTGTTGCCATAGATTTTCCTAAATGTTTTACAAACAGTTATTAAAAGCACATTGAGAATCTGAATTCCCTCTGGGCGAAACGTTTTAGTGCTTAACTTTCATTTAATTCAAAATTACATATGGTTAGAGTTGCAGAAAAACATTAGAAAATCATAACCAGCTATCACAACACCACATGTTCAACGAGTGCACTACAGACTCATGGGCACCTCAAGGTGCCTAATAATAAAAATGGAAAAGACAAATCCTAATCGCTATTGGTGTTTTTTTTTTTTTTTTTTTTTTTTTTTTTTTTTTTTTTTTTTTTTTAACCCTAGAAAGAGGGGGCAGCTGAATTTTATTTGTTCTGAACAAGCCAAAGGTTTCTCTGAGATGCTAGCAAGGTCGGGCTCAGTGATTGGCATATTTGGAGCTTGGCCAGCTGCCAGACAGAGAAGGAGAGGCCGAGCTGAGGGATTCTTAGAGTTTAGGGAATCTGAAGATCTTGGAGAAAACACTGATTAAGGAACTGGGCCCAAGACCCAGCACTGTGACGAGCAAAGCTTTGTGTACAAACTGTAGGCATTTAGACTCACCTGAGCTGGGGCTCCAACAATCACATTTGGTAATTTGAAGGATATGCAAATGGTAGTGAATGAAGGATTAATGTATTTGGAACTGACTGACAAGGGAGGCCATGAGATGAACCAGCTGGTGGATGAAAAGAGCTGAAAAATTGTGTTTTATTTCTGTTTAATGTTTCCATTTTAATTGTGCCTCTAGGTAACAGGCTTAAAAATGGAAAGTCTGTCTTTTGTATGGAAGGTAGAATTACCCTTTAAAAAAATTAAATTGTAAGAGTTGAAAAATACCTTCAAGAGAATAAATTACTTAAAAAGAATACAGACAGGGTTTGGCAATGCAAAATTATGCTATTTCAGTGCCCAAAACTATTTGTATAAAAATGCAAATGAAAGTTAGCTTGTGTTTTACTTGGCTTAAAGCAAAGGCAGGTTTTTAGCATTTTCTTTTAGGTCCAATTTTATTTAAAAAAATAACAAACCTCTTTGATCTGTATTAAAATTAGGCAAGTCTCTTTGAATATGTTCATTTTCCTCGAAATTTTCACTCTTCTAGAGGATTAAAAAGTTCCTATGGGTCCTACCTGGATCGCTACAATGAATAGGCAGGGATTATGTATTAATTAAGCAGGAACTATGTATCCTAACTCACACAGTCTTGCCTGCATCCCAGACTGGCCTATGAGCACATTACCTGCAGGACTTATTCCTGTCTGTCTTCAGCAGGTGCATAATTAGTGTGCCACTAATTTTGCTTGTGCTTCTGGTTTCCCATCACTTCTGAATTAAAAATGTTAAATTGAACTAATGGGGGGGGGGCGGTGTGGCGAACATTTCAGTTAGAGAACATCTCAGTTGGAAAGTTTGCCTGTCTTTTTAAAAAGCTATATGAAGCGAATACAGCAACTTGTGAGGCCCCCAGATCAGTGACAAGATGGCCGTCTTTAGACAGATGCAGACTTTCACAAGCAACCTAGATCTCAGTGTCAGTGAACTTGAGAACTGGAGTTGAGAAAATGGAGTCGGTGTCACAGAGCATGACGTCACAGAGACAAAACCGTTCTGCATTTTTGTTAGTGCACATAAACAGGTAATAGACACATGACGAATGCTTCTTGGCATTGGTAAACACAGATGCCAACTACTGACATTTGCAAGCTGGAAAATGATTTGAGTAGGACCACTGTGAAGGAGGGAGGCTGAGAACTACCCATCTACATTGTCTTTCCTGGAGTGTGCGGGGATCGGGATCACGGTCACCGTCTTATGGGCACTCCTCACCCTGCGTTTCCACTTCACCATCTTCCTGTGTCTTCTGAGTCTACACATCTTCCCTCTGCAAAGCCTGCCATTCTTCCTTCTAAGTCTCTCTGTTCCCACCTTCCTTCTTCAAGTCCAGCCCAGGGTGCTTGCTTCCTGGCCTCAGCCTTTCACGTACTATTTCTGTTTCTCCCTTTCTGCTTTTCATCCTATCTTTTACCCACACCATTGTTTTTGTCAAAAGCTCTCTTTGGGCCAATAATTTTTCTTCAGTGCTCTTCAGTAGCTACTACTGTTGACTACAGAGACCTCAGCACGGCCTGTTGAGCACCTTCTGTCTTGATTCGTACCATACACTCAACCATTATAACTACAGTCTTGTTCTGGTGACATAAACTGCCTGGAACCCTCTACTCTTGACTTTGATGTGTTTCTTTTCCCTCTGGATCGTCCTTTTTTATCAGGCACAACATCCTGTGTTCTTCAAAAACACCCCCTCCTGAAATACTCTGTGGATATTTTGTTGCCTCTCTTCAGAGTTCAAACCTCTACTTCTGTTTTCATGGTACTCAATGCGGCTCTGTTGTCAAGAACAACACCAGGAATTGTTTGCATTGATGAAGGTGTGAGAGAAGGGCACATTCTTTGTGGGGATTTGCAACCCACAGTGTACATGAACACTGATGGCCGATAAATCTGTTGTATGAAGGAATGTGTGAATAAGTTGCATGGATGGTGTCACATGAAACAGAGGGACTGGAAATGCCACATATCATTGGGAATTCACTGACCTGGTGATTTTCCATACTTAGAATTCATATTTTGACCTTCACTCTCACTAAAGAAAATCTAGCAGGTATTAAAAGCAGGTGTTTTTCCAAAGGATATTTAATGGCTTAGATTTTTGTGGCTCATAAAGGGATAAAAATCAGGAACAGTATTTTTCTTTTGCTACAAAAATGACTTCAAAATTACACACACACACACACACACACACACACAGCACACAAATACACACACACACATACACCATGCAAATACCCCCCCCCACATCACACAAATACACACACACACAAACACATCACACAAATACACACACACACACACACACACACATACACCATGCAAATGCCCCCCCACACATCACACACACACACACACACCACAAATACACACACACACACACACACACACACACACACACACACACAATCACTCATCATACTCACCAAGCTGACCCTTTCCTGTAGACAAAATAAAATGATGAGGAAGAGCACAGAATACTGTTTGCAGATGTCATAAATATTGAGGACTTACTGCACATCAAGGCTGACACTGCACCTTCCGGGCTTGGCACATCAGGTGACTTCAGAGAGCAGCTCCTGACTGTCCAAGGACTGCAGGCTAGAAAGTGAGGGAGTCTGGACCCACAAAAGATGAGGCAGATAGCAGTCAAAATAAAATCAGATGTAGGTAAAGGCACAACAAGGTTTCAGGAGAATCCAAACACTACGCAGCTTCAAAGACCTCAGGAGGTCCTGGTCCTGCAGAGACTGTCTGGGCAGGAGGTTTGCAGTGCTGTGTATTTCATTGTTCAGTCTCACACTTGTCCCATTTGTGAGCCTAAAGGAGTCACTAAAATGTCATCTTTTAATTCATAGGACATTATCAGTTAAAGTCTTTGAGTTTAGAAGTGGATCTTTACAAGCTTCCTTGGCTTTTTGTGATTTTTATTTAGGTTAAGAGCTCATTTTATGAAAATGCTACAATGAGATTTTTCAAGATATTTACCAGAGAAAATTGTGTCTTAGAGAGAGAGAAAGAAGGTGAGAGAAAGACACACACACACACACACAGAGAGAGAGGGGGGGGGGAGAAAGGGAGAGAGGGAGAGAGAGAGAATCAGAGACAGAGACACAGACACACACACACACACAGAGAGAGAGAGAGAGAGAGAGAGAGAGAGAGAGAGAGAGAGAGAGAGAGAGAGAGAGAGAGGGAGAAAGGGAGAGAGGGAGAGAGAGAGAGAGAATCAGAGACAGAGACACAGAGACACACACACACACACAGAAAGACAGAGACAGCGCTTATGGAGTGGTCACAAATTCATACCAAATAATACACATTGGTCACAGGACATAGAGAAATAAAGTTGGTACTGACCAGGAAACCGTCCCTTTAGGCTAGCATTCATAATTCCAGATGTTATGTAGTCTACTAAGGGGAAAAGTCACCAATAACCTTGCCTGACACAAACCCCATGCGCCACACTAACTATGCCCATGGGTGCAAACATTACATGGCCGTTGTGGGAATAGCCACTGCTTTCTGATGAGAGTTGAAGCCACTGCACAGAGGAGCACATTTGTGAAAATGGATCAGAATCCATAGGTGGGATGCTCATAACCAGATATTATTATTACGTACAAAGTAGACACAGTATCAAACTGCGGTTTAAATTTGCGTCTATCTATCCATATATTAAGGAAGCTCTCAGACTTCATAGTGGATGTTTCTTTCTGCAGTAAGCCATGATTAATGCAGAAACTCACAACTGACCAAAATGCAGACTGTCTGTGGAATGTTCACACACAAATGGAACATCTACATCACCAATCATACCCCACCACATACACACATACCTCTACCACCACCATACCAAAGTTCATGGAGGTGGTGTGGATGGCATGTTGTTAGTTCTTTGAAACAGTGTTTTGATTTTAAATTTTACCATATAGTCCAGGCTGGCCCAGAACTCAACACCCTCTTACCTGAGTCTTCCAAGATCTTGAGGTTATAGGCATCTGTTATCTAAGTTCCTGTTTTTAATTGCCAATTAAAGAGTATTTTGTTAAAGAACTCTCTTGACACATTTCTGCAGAACCCACTTTCTCTTTCAAATGTCAGCAGCAAAACGTGCCTGTTTCATTATATATTTAAAGTTTTTCAATTCCAACTGAATAACAAGTTATGTTTTGGGGTCAGAACCTGTGAGCCCACTACAGGCAAGGAATGCAGCCAATGACAGTTTAGTGGCAGAGCCAGGGCGATATTTCTTGGTTCTGAGCCTAGAGTTCAGGTGGATAAGCATCCTTCCTCTAGGGCAGTTGGTCTGTCTGCCTCTCCCTTGCATATGGAAGGCAGATGGAGAGACCATGTCTATTGATAGAGGCATTACAGCTCTGTCCAGGTCAGAAGTACCGTTGCTGGAAGACAGCACTCTTTGGGTAGAGCAGAGGCACTTGCCTTGGCCTGGGGAACTCATGCCACTCATGATTGGCAGCTACTAAGAGGCAGAAGTGTTTTACTAGTGATCCCATGACCCAGATGAATGGTATAAATTTAATTCCTGGACTCCTTATCCTTACCCAGGCTTCTGTGTCTGTTTATAATGTTATGCCTTATTGCAAAGAGAATTTATGACAGGAGTGTAATGGTTTAGAATTTCTTCCAGGCCTAGCTCTCTTAACTTCTCTCACTGTCTTTTTGAAAGTCATCTTCAGTAGCAGCCATTTCCTAAGGAATGTTTCCTTAGAAAACTGGATCTACAAAGCCAAGGCTGGCAATACCTGTCTTTCCCCAGGCTGGGCTGCTTTCAGAATGTGGTTTGAGCTTTTGCCAGTGACTTCAGCCACTTTCAGCCATGGGACGCTCTGGTTGCAAAGTCAACAGGCAACCGCTATGTTGGCTTCTTAATGTAATGGCTGCTTTGTTTTGTTTTTCCTCCCCTTTGTTTGCAGAGTCAACTAGGCAACAGTTTTTCTGGCTTTGCAGTGGGCTGGGTGTTTTGGTTTTTCCATCTCAACAAGACAGAGCATAGAAAATGTCATTTTAAAAGAATGGAAAAATTTGATTATGGATATTAATGCGGTCTGAGAGATTAGAGTATTCTGGGATGGAAACCTAAAGATTAAGCTCAAATCATGAACCTTCAGCAGTGATAACAAAGAGATATTTATAGTTGAATTGACAAGTAATTTTTATATGCATATTATTATTTTACATAAAAATGAGATGACTTATTATGCATGATATGATAGATATTAAGGGTTAGACTGTAGAAAAGTTTGTTTTAAATTATTGTTTTAAATTGTGTGTATGTGTGTGTATGTGTGTGTGTGTGTGTCTGTCTGAGCATGGATATGTGCATGTGAGTGCAGTTGTCCATGGAGGTGTTGGATCTCCCAGCATTGGACTCACAGGCAGTTGTAAGTCAAAGGATGTTGTGTGTTGAACCCCAGACTTCTGAAAGAGCGGTGTATTCAGTCCAAATTCTTGACTTCTGAGCCATCTCTCCAGCCTCCAACAGTAAGTTTTAAAGGAGTTACTGTAGACAAAAAATACTCACGAGTGATATTATGAGTGGAACTCATCCCTGGAGAACTTTGTCATGCATTTTCATTATTTCTGGTCACCCCCCATCCTGGAGCAGCCATGATAATTTATCTGTGGCAGAGCACTGTGAGGCCAAAATGGGATCACAGTGTCTAAACAGCCCTGTAGAGCACAAGTTAAAATTATCATTCAGAAGATTAATTCCTGGGACTGGAAAGATGGCTCGGAACAAAGAGTCCCATGAGAGGACCTGATTTTAAGCAGACAGAATTCACTTCCTGTGGTCATAAGTATGGCATCTGTAATTATAGTATTACTAACTACCTTAAGACGGGAGATATAAAACAGGAGAGTCAGAAAGCTTGCAGGCATCTAGCCTGGCCTGTACGCACTATGCAGCAAAAACTCTAACACAGCTCAAGTGAGGTAAAGCAAGGACTGACACTTGGCATTGGCTCTGACCTTCTGAACTCCACATGTGTGCTGTGTCAATAGAGCTCCGCACTCAGAGCTGCTGTCACACTCATATACATATTCATATTCGTACACATACACATGCAAACATTTAGAAATCAGTGTACATAAAACACTTTGGATTCCGTGATAGTGTTATGTACATATATGTCCATACTCATTAAGATGTGCTTATTATATACTAATACTTTCATATATGATTACATTTTAAAACTAAAATATTTCCCGTCACACACCTCTGGATATTTTCTGTTATAGAGTAACTGAGCTCACAGTTACACACGAAATTAGTTTGATTTTGTTCCTTTTGTCTGTGTGTGGGATGTCCTCTCTGGTCATCTTCAATCTATGCTTCCTTCATTCCGTCGGTGGCAGCTTCTCTCCGTCTTACTAGTTAGCTTTCAGTTTTTCCCTGAGTTTCCTCGAACAGTGTCTGTGGCCCCCACGTGTTAGCCCATGGGTCTTGGTTTGCTTCTCTGTTGCTGGGATCAACAACAAAGGCAACTGGTGGAGGGAGATGTTTACTTTAGTGTACAACTTACAGCCAATCAGCGAGGGAAGCTAGGGCAGGAACTTGAAGCAGGTACCTGGAGGCATGAACTTGAGCAGAGACCATGGAGGGACGCTGCTATTGGCTTTACTCTCCATCATTATCATACAAAACCCAGAACCATCTGCTCAGGGGTGTCATGGCCCACAGTGGGCTGAGCCCTCCTACATCAATCATTAATCAAGAAAATGTCTCACAGACGTGCCCACGGGTCAATCAGATGGAGGCAATCAATTCTTCAACTGAGGTTCTCCCTTCCTAAGAGACTCTAGTTTGTGTAACTTTAAGACACCAGCAGCACCATGTGCTACTTAACAGGCTTTTTAATACCTGATGTTCTGTTTGTTCCGCAGTGCTGTAAATTCTTAGGGACATAATCTTATAGTCTAGCTTCTAACTTATCCCTTATTCTGAGCCAGGCTAAAAGACAGATAACTGAGAAAAAATTTCTTTCCTTTTTAAAATTTACCCATGTCCAGGTTTTCTTGGAAAGGCATCGAAGGTTCAAAAGCATAACAAGAATTTGTTCATCGTGTTGAGTTTGTCCATCTGTTTTTCTGGTTGTTCCTCACTCCACCTCTCCATTCAGCTCTACCCTATTTCATCCCGTAGACAGCATGAGTCCAACAGCAACCACAACAAAAGAACAACTCCCCACACAAATTAGATGTAGCTGGTAAGTCGTGATGAGCACAGAATGTTTGTCAGGAAGGGCAGAGGGAGATGCCCTCGACTGACCTTTGTTCAAATATCAAGGATCTGTGCAAAGTGCAGACATGTGTAGCCGTGGAAAGAAAAGAGGAATGTGTTAGAATGAGTCGACACAGACATTTCCCAGTGTACCTCAGGCTGGTGCTCGAGGCTCTGACCCTGAGCACATACATTAGAAGACGCGGCGAGTTTCTGAGAATCTGGAGTGAGTGCTGCACAGATTCAAGGCAGCACACTGAGTCTAATGGGCACTGGCTCTTCTTTCTTTGCTTTCTTAAATGTCATTAGCATTTACTTACCCTTGGTAGTTCTACATCTCTTCGTAGAACACTAGTGCATGCGCCATAGACTGTCACATTAATTACTGTGTTTTGAGGGGGTGTGGGGTCTCAGGTATTCCAGGTTGGCCTTTAACTTGCTATGTAGTTAGTTGGAAATAATCTCAAAGTCCCCATCCTCTCAACTCACACTCAATTTATTCATGCTGAGGACTGACTCCAGGGCTTCATGTGTGCTAACTTTTGAAAGCACCCATCAGTGGAGCTCCATCTCTTTCATCAATTAACTTTAGAATTAAGGAAAAATCTGTCAAATTCTAGGGCTGTAGCTGTGTCGTAGAGCAGCTGCCTAACATGTACAAGGTCATGAGTTCAACCGCCAGCCCAGCCGCAAAGCAGAGAACAAAAGAAACATTCTTCACATTTCTTTCTGGAAGGATTTTGCTGCTTCCCTTGCTTTCAGGACACTTGCTGAAGTTGGGGTTCAGGGTGTCTTAAAACACAGAGCGGATATTATGGCAGTCCTGGTGATGTGGGAACCAGCCCTTTGTATATTCTATCAAGAAAGACAAAACTATCTTAAATAGACCTGAAAACAATATGCCTCCTGTATGTAGTCAGCTTCATTGTTTACAAAACACTTTTAGTTTTTATTTTTTTTGGCAGTAAGTCAAACAGCATAGCATTATGATGAGCGGTCAACACACTGAAGCGAGGACACTGATCCTGCCTGCAAAGCCTGTGGATGATGCACTCTGGTAGTTGGACACTGTAGAACAAAGATCATTTCCCCATTAGGACATAGGCTATTTCATCATTGCCAGAATGGGGAGGAGTAACACCCCACCTGTGTCTGATGTGGTCAAAAGAAATGCTGACTAAGGAGGTCTGCTGCTTAGAAATGTGGGTTCAGAGCCTGTTTTATGTCACTGTTACCAACTATCTCACGAGTATGAGAGATAGGTGATTTTTTTGTGTGTCTATCCATTTTTCTGTCTCTACCTGTATGTATGTGTATGTATATGGTATATATGGTGCTAGGCATATACCCTACCACTAAGTTACAAACTAAAGATATATTTTAAATTATGGGATAAGTATATATATATTATATATATTTTAAATTATGGGATAAGCTACTGAGGTTGTAGCTTGGGTCTTTGAATGATGGACCAAGCTGACAAGCTTGGTTCCCCATCATGAAATGATTCTGGGCTCCATCTAATAAGATCGATTATATTAAGCATTGGTTCTCCAGGTGCTTCAGTGGAGGATGCTAACTTGTATCACAACTCTGTGACTGCATTGCTACAACGAGTCCTCGTCTACAGAAGCAGGACTGAGGCTTAAAGAGATTAAGGAATTTAATCACAGAATCATGAATCTAGGATTTATTTACATTTTTTCCACTTGATTTTTATTTTGTATATGGGTGTTTTGCCTGTCTCTATGTCTATGCACCATAGTGCAGTGCCAGAGCAGGTCAGAAGAAAGCATTAGATCCTGGGACCAGAGTTACACAGTCTATAAGCTGTCATGTGGTTGTTGGGAGTCAAACCCTGGTTCTTGGAAGAGCAGCTAATGCTCTTAACCATTGAGCCGTCTCTTGAGCTCCATGAAGCCAGGGTGTAAACCCTTGCTTTGAGACTTTCTAAAGCTCATGGTGATTAATGACGGTGTTGAAGCTGGTGAGAATCAGGGGTAGAACTAAACCGGGGGGGGGGGGGGTCAACAAGTCTGGGCCAACGGTCTACACAATAAACCAGTGAAGTCTGCAGGGTGCTGAGGCAGGCATGCCACTGTGGAATCCAAGACAGCCTAGGCTATAGATGAGATCATGTTTCAATCTTCAATGGGATGCAGGAAGGGAAGGAGCTGACAAGGAAGTTGTAGTGGTAGAAAGCATAAATTAATCATTAATATATTATTGTTTGTTTTTTACACTTTCATGCTGTCACCATACATATTTTAGAGAATAGTTTGTTACAATAATGGCCTTTAATGAATAAAACACCCAGTGCCTGTATTTTTATTTTTACTTCTATATTTTAAATTTCTTTTATTTATGAGATTATAATATGATTACATCATTTCCCTCTTCCTTCTCCTTCTTCTATTCTTCTTTTCTATAGAACCCATCTACTTAAAAAACTTATGAAGCAGGCTCCATTTCTTTAGTCCTTTCGGTTGGAGCTGGTTTGAGGACTTTCTTAGCTCTCTAGAATATGACAGAGGTGATGATTGGGTTCCGGAGGTAAGGCCACTGAGGCCTTTGAGTATCTGTTCTTCCAGTCATGTTCCCTGAAGCCATCAGAAGTCCTCATTTAGGAACTCCACTGCACCTTGTTACAGTATGGGAGACAGAAGTTCAGAAAGGTCTGGAGTAGACTGAAGTCCCCGCTGAGACTTAGCACGAGCTGCCACACACATAAACAATAGCAGAACACCACAGAATGTTAACTCTCAGAAGTACGAAGAGCAGCATCCAATCTCTGTGATGTTTAGCCATCTTTGGCCATGGGAAAGAACTGGAACAGTGCTGGCATTCTCCATGATGCGTAAGTAGTGGAAGAGCAGAAACCTGCTGAGGTATGCCAGTCTGAATGGTGAGAGATTGGTTCAGTGCCATAAGGTTAGGAAGTGCTGGGGCTGGCTCTGGAGCCCTGGATCCTGGCACTCTAACACAAGCTTTAGTGACTCTTAGTTTATTTGAATAAAAGATAAAAAAATCATGATGGTTTATTTGAAAGCTGACTTCATTTGCAGATAATGGATTTGGGTGACAGATATTACCTGCAACTGTAATCCAGTGTCTCAGGAAGGCACCCCGCTGGTTGCTCAGGAAGTCTCTCAGAAGTGTGGGACCCCAAAGGCAACCACGCCTCTTTCTTCTTGCTATACAGTTCGGTTCATGAATCTTTTTCTTCTGCCCAACGAGAGATTTCCCAGTGAGGCGTAATTACTGAGAAGTTACCTCTTCCATTTAGAGTTTCTCAAAGTGGCAAAAATAAATTTCATTTTGAAAGATCAATAGAAACCGAGTTAATCATTTAAAAATGCTGCAGAATATTTCTGGGCTCTCGTCTTACAGTAACGCAGGGATCAGCCTGTGGGCTCACTGTGAAAAGAAAGCAGAGCAGGCTTCAGGAAGCCTCACTGGCCTCTCCACAGGCAGCCTCTGTGAACAGACCAATGAACAGTCATTCTAACTGTTGCAAAACCACCAAAGGTTTCTGCAGGCTTTCTAGTGAGCATCATCCACCGTTAAAATTTGTAAGCTTCTTTTGTTATTAGAAAGGCAGGTCAGCATTTTAATTTAGAAGAAATCACAAAGCAATTGGCTAAAGTAAGAAGAAAGTTCAAAGTGCATCTCATAGGTAAATGGGGGAGAGGAAGGCCCCTGACATTTACACACAGCCTCATCTCTGGTCAGCTTGCTTGTTACTGAGTTTGTAACCATGTGGATGTTTCCTTCTGGAAAGAGGAAGTGGTTGGAAGAACTGTGGACGATTAACGGTGCATATGCCGCGTGCCAGAAGACTTATTTGAAGTGAAGAAACAGGCCGGCACTTGTTCTAACTAGGAGGTGGCTTAAGATCAATGGAAAAGCAGAAATAGTGACAACTTTACGAGCTTCTTGTTCACAAAAGTTAAGCACTAGCATCTGGTTTTCAGGATTATTCACAACAATCTCACATACTTCAGTATTTTTGTGTTTCCCATGCTTACTAAGGCTAGTGCACAGATCTGTCCCTAATGACTTGATATGTTATTTATTTAAATGTGGTGTAGACATCCAGTGCCAGGTGATGACCATGGCGTGGTTGCCTAGTCGTCAAGATGAGTCTTCAAAACTTCCATTCTTCTACTCGGTACAAGTGATAAATACAGACGTTGGCTTGCTTGTCCCGTCTATTAGGTGACTGTAGAGAATACGGAGGTTTCCAGAAACCGTCCAAAGTCTATTTGTTTCTAATTTCCTTCTGTTAATGTCACTGTAAATTTCAATGTCATATTCCTGTGCGCCGCTGCCCCTAATCTGACAGTGTCAGAGGATCTATCTTCATTCTCTCGCTGGTTTCATAATCTAATCCTCAGCTCTAACATGCAATTAGTGCCCTCTCCGCCCTCTGCATACCAAACAGGCTGACGGCTACAGCTTTCCCTGTGCAAACCATTTAGCAAGGCCGCCAGTAATGAATATGTACATTTAGAAGACCTCAGCGCAGAGGGTCACAGGCAATCAACCTTGAATTCAATTATGCAAGTCAAGGTTAATGACTCACCGCAGTGGTCAGAGGCATTCAGAATCCAGCAGATTAAATCAGCCTGTCAGAACTGACAATGCAGAAAGGACCGGAATTGTGCGAGAAACAGGGATTCGTGCAAAGATAAAATGGTGTCAGTCCTCAACGAAAATTACATGGAGTTCTCTGTGGCAAATCAGATTGTAAATCTCCTGTGGACCGGCAATATGATTAGTCTACATAAAGATGTTTCTAGATTGTACTACTGAGGCACTAATAGGCCTTCCTGAACTCCCCCTCACGGGGGTAACTCCGTTGCTTTTAATCTCATCATTTTCATGTTCTGATTGTACTGCATAAAAATGAAATTATTATTTCCCAGTTATATTCACTGAGTATGCTCTGTATAATTTTTTAACATTGCCTGGAATGTAATTGGTAGAAAAAGAATTTAAAATTTCTATAATTCTATTCTGTTTCCTGTCTCGTTTATTTTTAACCTCTCCTTTGACATCAGTGTATTGTGGCTAGTTGGAAGGGAAAAAAAAAAAAAACAGAACTAGGTTAAAAAAATTATAAAATCATAAAACAGATGTGTTTGTATTGACGTATAACACATACATTTTCAGTATTTTTAGGAGCAAGTTATAAAGAGAATAAACAGAAATTTTTTTTTGAAATTTTTTGACACCAATTATTTTATATGTTGAGATTCTCGTGTGTTCTCCAGACTCATCCTCTTCTATAATTTCTCTAGAGCAGAGCTCTGAGTTAGACTCCTTCTCCTGTCGGTGCAGAGACCATGAGGTGTGAGTAATCACACGCCTTTGCATTAGTAAATGACATTTATAGGATTTATGTGCTTCCTTTATTTTTAATTGTTCTATTTATTTACATTCCAAATGTTACTTCCCTTTCAGTCCCCCTCCCAGGGTCCTGTACCCCTTCCTTCCCTTTGCCTCTCGAAGGTGCGACCCTCCACCCTCCTGCCCCTCACCCTCTTCCACTTGTGTCCCTGCATTTGTTTTAGGCAGGAACGTGGGTTCTTAACCTACTCTCTTCCCTGGAAGCCTGTCTCTCCGTGGAGGTGGTTTCTTCCGGTTCCATCTTCCCACTGATGAGCATTGCAGCTACGGTCACCCCTAGTGTGTCCTGGGAGCCTCTCACATCCCAGCTTTCTGGAACTTTCTAGAGGGGCTCCTAACCCCCACCCCCAGAAGCTGCATATTTCATTCATTCTCCCGGCCCTCTGGGTTTCTCGCCTTTCTGACCCCCCATACCCGATCTTTTCTCCTCCATTCCTCCCACCCAGGTTCCTCCCATGCTCTGCCTCTCACAATTATTTTGTTCCCCCTTCTAAGTAGGATTGAAGCGTCCTTATTTGGGCCTTACTTCTCACTAAACTTCTTATGGCCTGTGGGTTGTACCCTGAGTTTTCTGTACTTTTTAGCTAATATCCACTTATTGGTGAGCACATACCATGCTCATCTGGGTTACCTCACTCAGGATGATACTTTCTAGTCCTATCCCTTTGCTTGCAAAATTCATATGTCCTCATTTTTAATAGCTGAATAGTATTCCATTGTGTACATTTTCTGTATCCATCTTTAGATTGCAGGACATCTGGGTTGTTTCCAGTTTCTGGCTATTACAAATAAGGCTGCTATGAACATAGTGGACATGTGTCCTTGTAGTATGATGGGGTATCTTTTGGGAATATGCCCAGGAACTGGGTCTTTAGGTAGAACTATTTCCAATTTTCTGAGGTACAACCAGATGGATTTCTAGAGTGGTTGTACCAGTTTGCAATCCCACCAGCAGTGGAGGAGTGTTCCTCTTTCTCCTCATCTTCGCCAGCATCTGCTGTCACTAACATCTGCTGTCACTAGAGTTCTTGATCTTAGCCATTTTGACTGGTGTAAGATGAAATCTCAGGGTCATTTGACTTGGATTTACCTGATGACTAAAAGATGCTGAACGTTTCTTTAAGTGCTTCTCAGCCGGTTGAGATTCTGGTAGTCTGAGATCTCAAGGTCTGAATCACAAAAGTGCCCTCCATTTCAGAATTGTAGTTTATTCCAGATTAAAAGTCTAAACTATCCCATGTTCAACTGCAAACACAGTAAGCTGAGCTGGGTGGGATCTTGCTCTGAGATCACTGCTCCCTTTATCTTCCTGAACACAGGATTCGGCTCCATTCTACTCCCTGGAGCCCTTTTAATACTTGAACCATACATTTTGTATTTTGTTTTAAAGCTTGCTGTGCTTGATAAGAATTCTCTTCATGAGACTTAACCAGAGAACAGAGTCTCTGCTGGGCTCTTTTGAGACTTCCTTCGTTAATGCAATTAATATAAATGTCATTATCTTATCCTCAGGTAGGTTCTTCAGACAAGGAAAAAAAGCAGCCACATTCTTCACCAAAATACTCCCCAAATAGTCTCTAGTCCACACACTGAAATTCTCCACCAAAACTTCTCGGGTCAGGTATGCACAGTTCAAATCACCGTCAGCAACCAAGTCTTCCATATTCATATTTGAATAGCCCATTAAGCCCCACTTAAAGCATTCCAGTGCTTTCTGAATCCAAAGTCCCCAATCTACATTCTTCCACACTAAAGCGTGGTCGGGCCTATCATGGCAATACCCCAGTCCCTGCTAACAGACACCGTGACCAAGGCAACTCTCATAAGAGGTAGCATTTAACTGGGGCTGGCTTACAGGTTCAGATGTTCAGTTCATTTTAACATCACAGCAGGAGCATGGCAGCATCCAGCTAGACACAGTGCTAGAGAAGGGGTTCTGTGGCTCGATCGGAAGGCAGTCGGAACACTGTCTCCCAGGCAGCTAGGAGGATAGTCTCAACACACTCCCCGGCCCCTCACCCTGCGACACACTTCCTCTAACAAGGCCACATCTTCTAATAATGCCACTCCCTGGGCCAAGCGTATGTGACCTACCACATCATGTACCAGGCATGGAATGCTGCAGGCTCTTTATTAGAAGAGGGAGACAAAGTGTGTGAATGTACTCATATTTTATACTTCCAATAGTAAATGTAGCGGAAAGTGCAGAGATATACTTGGTCTATGAATGAATGAAAGAAATCAACATGAATAAATGTGCATGTTTTAGGAGATGGGGTTAAGATGGAGATTCGGTTGCATGGTCTGGTGAGGGGCAACAACATACTAGGAGTTCTAGAAAGTGACATGGTACCAGAAATGATGACTGCCACCACTGTCATCTTCATTATTTAGTGGCATCAAAAAAGAAAAATCGTGGTACCTGAAATATAGTTAAGATTGTCTCCAGGCATTCAAAACAAGGCGAGTCACTTTTGCAAAAACAAGTATGTTGTTCTTTCTGTTAGAAGAGTCAACGTTTGAGAAGCCATTCATATTACTTATCCGTCACAGATAGCATCTCCAGGTCTGCGCACGTGTAATAAGCCCCAAATTTTCCTGGGGGAGCTTCTGGTTATCTTTGGGTTGCGCTTGCTCTACTTTAGGGATTCTCGCTGTGTCTTTGTGTTTTCTTCCTTTTCCTATACCTTTAATATTATTCACCAAAAAACTCATTTTTCCCTCTCCTATTCTTCCCTTGATCCTCCTAGGGTTTCAACTGTTTAAGAATGTCATCTGATTCTATTAAAAGACAGACAATGAAACAAACGCTTCTAAGAGCAGACTAGACTGGGAGGCCCATGGCTGAGTGCAGAACTCCCAGAGTTCTGTGATCCACGGGCCACATGTCCAATTTCGTCTTAGGTTATTTATGCGAAGCCCAGTATTGAATGGGCTTCATGCTCTAGCATTGTTGCCCAGTTCTCTCCCCGCTCAGGGTTGGTGACTTGAGTCCTTTGCAGCAGCTGCATTTGCTGCTTTTGCTACACAAATGAACCTTTATGATTGTGTGCTGGTTTCTTCTCATGACAGTTATTACTGGTTTTCTGATGACACAAAGTCATCATTTTTTTTTTTTTTTTTTTTTAGTCATGTAAAAGTTGAGCGGGAATGGCCAGAGTAGGAAAATGGTTTAGTAACGACTGAAGTTTGAGAAGAACTGAATGTTCTCAGGTCTGCAGGGTTTGTTCCAAGGGCACTGCAGCTTCAGCTACACAGCAGTGGTGCATCAGCTTTAATAGCAGATCTGCCGTTAGCAGTGGAAAGGAAGCAACGGAATTTTCAGGATCCATTACTATATAAATTATGGATTAAACCAGTAAAGGTTCTGAGCTATGGATTGACATGATGCATCCTGTCAAAGGACCACTTACAAACTGAAGAAGGTTCATTTGTGATGGAACATGTCAAAAGCCCATTTATTAAAATCTTTAGGCTCTAGATTGATGATATTGTCTTTTCTCAAAATATATTTTAGTCTTATGTGAAGAAAGGGGATAGAAATGGCAGCTGTGTTTTTAAAGCGGCAGGTAAGAGGGTACTGTAACTGTCCGAGTCAGTGGGGGTGAAGGCCGGGAGACAGGATGGTCTCGGGAAGAGTCAGGATGCAACTAATAGGCTTTCGTCATCAGCGTGGTGGTCTCCCCGTGTAAGGACTTTAAGAATGGATTTTCCAAACTTGTCCATCTTTATAGCCTCTCTTGGGGCACATAAATGCATTCTGCATATATTTGGTTAAATGCGTACAAATAAAGGCTAAAGGAAACGAGTGCAAATCAGTTTTATAAAAAAGACTTCTTAGACGGACACTAATATGTAGCAAAATATGTTTTTTTAAATGAACAAAAACCTATAATATAGGAAATGCGTGCTGAACATACAGTGCTATTAAAGATGACAAACTGGTGTGTACTCACAGCGAAATAAAAGTCACATAGTACAAAGGGGCTGATGTTGTTAATTAAACGGTGTAACAGACTGTGAAGCAAGTTCTGGATTGGGTTGACTCTTCCTGTAAATAGACAGGATATAAGGATTCACTCATCCGTCTGTCTAGTCTATAAATATTTATTGAGCACATTGATTATGGTTTTATGGATTAGCGGCACGGAGCATGGAGGTGATCAGGCAGGTCGTGGACTCTGTATTTCAGGAGTAAGTGCTCAGCCCACGAACTGCTTGCTAAGTGGGATGTTATTTATTGATGCAGACAAATTAAAAACATAAATAACATTCCGGTGTCCAAATCTTTTCAATAAGCACAAATTATGAGTTTTGTATATGTAAAACACAGTCTCCCAGTGGGAAGACTTGACTCCTGATTTATCTCATATGAAGTGTAAGGGCAATTGCTAACGTTACAACCATTCACTAATTCTGTCTGCATTTATTCCTCTCCCCCAGTGGGCAACACAGATATAGTCATAGATACATTTCTGGATAAAAAAATAGTATCTGACCCAACGTCATTTATTCACGTACAAATAGTGGATTGAGCACAATGATTTTTACTGTTTGACTCTCAGCTTGGTCTCAAATCCACACTGGGAATGGCAACAAATGGCCGACTTTCTGACCATACTCAGCGTCTCTTTAGATGTGTCCAGCCCCAGGAAAATAGATGAAAGGGGCAAACTTGTCCCTGATGGTCCTGGACATGGGGTCGGAGATTATTGTCCCCTGAAGCCCACTCATGCTTGGTTGTCCTACATTTTGACACCACTCTCTATCGACACGGTAAACAGACATCTTTTTAAACTGCAGAGGCTCTTCCCAGCACGGCACGTGGCGTGTTCTTGTGGGCATCGTGATGATGGCCAACTCTGTGGTGGAGAGATAGGAGAGAAAAAGAAGCAGAACGGGTTGAACTCTGTGAAGAGAGGTGGTATTAGACTGTTGGGGACGGGCGAGTGTTCCCTGAAACTCGCCTGGACAAGGTGGGGGAGCTGGCCCTGCTCCTTGCTGGATGCAGCCCTGGGTCAGATAGCCTGGACAGCCCTGGGTGAGATAGCCTGGGCAGCCCTGGGTGAGATAGCCTGGGCAGCCCTGGGTGAGATAGCCTGGGCAGCCCTTGGTGAGGTAGTTTGGGCAGCCCTGGGTGAGGTAGCCTGGGTAGCACTGGGTGAGATAGCCTGGACAGCACTGGGTGAGATAGCCTTGACAGCATTGGGTGAGATAGCCTGGACAGCCCTGGGTGAGATAGCCTGGGCAGCCCTGGGTGAGATAGCCTAGGCAGCCCTGGGTGAGATAGTCTGGGCAGCCCTGGGTGAGATAGCCTGGACAGCCCTGGGTGAGATAGCCTGGGCAGCACTGGGTGAGGTAGCCTGGACAGCCCTGGGTGAGATAGCCTGGGCAACATTGGGTGAGATAGCTCAAACAGCACTGGGTGAGATAGCCTGGGCAGCCCTGAATGAGGTAGTTTGGGCAGCACTGGGTGAGATAGCCTGGGCAGCACTGGGTGAGATAGCTGAGATCTCACCCTGGTGGGGAGGGTACAGGAGAATTGATGGGCTGTCCAGTTCAGTGACCAGTCAGGCCCAGATCCAGGTTCTAAAGTTGACGCACCCCAACATCTACCTCAACTGTGAACTGCTGGAGAGTGTGAAGGGAGACGTCCTACAGAACTGGTGCTTCAGGATCCCTCTGACACCGGGCAGCAGGCTTTCTGAGAAGACCCTGCTGAGAATCCCAGATCTATAGTGAATCAGAAACCAGAGGATTTGAACCAGACCAATGACTCATCGCAATGAACATTTGCAAGTAAAGCTATGAGGGGAGAGGGGTTTGATGTGTGGCACACTGCAGTTTTCATGGTGAGTTGTTTTTTTTTTTTCTTTTTGTGGTAAGTTGCCAGAGTGGAGGGCAGATATGGAGGGATGGGGTCATAAGTCAGATTAGGGTGCACCGTGTGAAACTCACAATGAATTAATAAAAAGTTAAAACAAAAAGAAGAAATACCAAGGGAAAGAACTAAGGGTAGAATCCAGAGATAGAGTGGATGCCTGACAAGTGTCAGGTACTTAAAACATGCACAATGGTGGGGTTGGTAGGGACAGCAGGAGGAGCAGCAACAGGAGCAGCAGCAGCAGCAGCAGGAGCAGCAGAAGCAGCAGCAGGAGCAGCAGCAGCAGGAGCAGCAGCAGGAGCAGCAGCAGCAGGAGCAGCAGGAGCAGCAGCAGCAGCAGCAGCAGGAGCAGCAAAAGCAGCAGCAGGAGCAGCAGCAGCAGGAGCAGCAGGAGCAGCAGCAGCAGGAGCAGCAGGAGCAGCAGGAGCAGCAGCAGGAGCAGCAGGAGCAGCTGCAGGAGCAGCAGCAGCTGCAGGAGCAGCAGCAGCAGCAGAAGCAGCAGGAGGAGCAGCAGAAGCAGGAGCAGCAGGAGCAGCAGGAGCAGCAGCAGGAGCAGCAGCAGGAGCAGCAGCAGGAGCAGCAGGAGCAGGAGCAGCAGGAGCAGCAGCAGCAGGAGCAGCAGCAGGAGCAGCAGGAGCAGCAGGAGCAGCAGGAGCAGCAGCAGGAGCAGCAGCAGCAGCAAGAGCAGCAGCAGCAGCAAGAGCAGCAGCAGCAGGAGCAGCAGCAGGAGCAGCAGGAGCACCAGCAGGAGCAGCAGCAGCAGGAGCAGCAGGAGCAGCAGCAGGAGCAGCAGGAGCAGCAGCAGGAGCAGCAGCAGCAGTAGCAGCAGGAGCAGCAGCAGCAGCAGGAGCAGCAGCAGCAGGAGCGGCAGGAGCAGCAGCAGCAGCAGGAGCAGCAGCAGCAGGAGCGGCAGCAGCAGCAGAAGCAGCAGCAGGAGCAGCAGCAGCAGGAGCGGCAGCAGCAGCAGCAGGAGCAGCAGCAGGAGCAGCAGCAGCAGGAGCAGCAGCAGCAGGAGCAGCAGCAGCAGCAGCAGGAGCAGGAGCAGCAGGAGCAGCAGCAGGAGCAGCAGCAGGAGCAGCAGCAGCAGCAGGAGCAGCAGCAGGAGCAGGAGCAGCAGCAGCAGCAGCAGCAGCAGCAGCAGGAGCAGCAGGAGCAGCAGCAGGAGCAGCAGCAGGAGCAGCAGCAGGAGCAGCAGGAGCAGCAGCAGGAGCAGCAGCAGGAGCAGCAGCAGCAGCAAGAGCAGCAGCAGCAGCAAGAGCAGCAGCAGCAGGAACAGCAGGAGCAGCAGCAGGAGCAGCAGGAGCAGCAGCAGGAGCAGCAGCAGCAGTAGCAGCAGGAGCAGCAGCAGCAGCAGGAGCAGCAGCAGGAGCAGGAGCAGCAGCAGCAGGAGCGGCAGCAGCAGCAGAAGCAGCAGCAGGAGCAGCAGCAGCAGGAGCGGCAGCAGCAGCAGCAGGAGCAGCAGCAGGAGCAGCAGGAGCAGCAGCAGGAGCAGCAGCAGGAGCAGCAGCAGGAGCAGGAGCAGCAGCAGCAGGAGCAGCAGCAGCAGCAGCAGCAGCAGGAGCAGCAGCAGCAGCAGCAGGAGCAACACACTCTACATTGAGTTGTTACAATTTTCTTTCAGCCTATTGATAGACTAACAACAAATCCTTACTCTATCACAGTCATCCTGGGCTGTCTCTTTTTTCTCACTGTGCCTCAGATCCTGATGCTGTTTGACATCATCTCAGCCTTTTCTTGCTTTTGCCTTGCATATTTTTCTTCAGTGAGTATTGCTTTCCCAGTCTGCTGGCTTTTACTATAGTCTGATAGGCTTCTACTGACCTTTTTAGCTCTAGTGTGAAAGTCCCTTTCTGACTACTCTTCCTGTGGTCGACTGCTTCCTTTCATCCACCACCAATGCCATCAGAACATTTCATACCTTTTATTCACGATGCTAGATATATATTTGTTTTTATGTTCTAATTTGTATGTTTGTTTATTATGTTTCTTGTCTAAAATCCATGAGGGCGGGCTACATGCATTTTTTGTTGACCAGTGAACAATCAGCTCAGAGTACATATCTGGCCCATAGCAAGTAATCAATAAATATTTGTTGAAAATATTGATTGTACACTTCTGTCCATTCTGATTCAGTATTTCCACTTTTGTTGAGGAGTGAATTCCAGGCTGTATTTAGAATTTGCCTCTGTGGACAACACAGCTGGGAAAGCTAAGCCTATAGTTTGCTGTCAGAGAGCGTTTTGTCTGCATCCTTGAAACTGAGCAACATCGTGAACCCCACCAGGACTAGGCAGCCCCTCAAAACCTAATTTCTGTAGGCTGTTTACAACTAGAATTCCAGCTAATGCAGTCTATGAACTAATGGACCAAGATTAGTGTGAATTTACTAGTTAAACAAAGAGCTCAAAGAAGATTGATTTCTGTTTAAACCATAGACCAGTGCAGGGAAAAGTCTGTGTGATTTCCATAGACTGCAGCCTAGCTCTTCTCTCTGAGAGACATGCGGAAATTTTGAATTATTTTCTTATGTATCTCCTGATTCAAACATGGTACAAGGTTTGGAGGTTTCCACTTTGTCAAAGATTAAGGCAAGAAGAGAAAGCATAGTACCAGAAGAACCTTATGGGGTTGGGGGAAGATACTTTTATCATCATTTAAAGGAGATTGAATAGCTTTAACCTCTTCACACCCTCCACCAAATGCCTTATGCCTATTACCAGGGATGCCAGAGCATTTAGTGATGCAAGGGGAGTTTTGTTTATACTGAAGACATGCCATTGAGTGAAAGTAGGTAAGAAAAGAAAGGTGCTACCATGCTGCCAAGGGCACCAGCTCTGATTTTCATGAAGAAGTGGAGTTGTTACTGCAGAACAGAGTCTCAGGGAGGCACTGGGCTTTGGCTTTGTGCTGCCCCTGAGGCCCACCACCAGCACCACCACCTTCTTCTTCATCCTCCTCCTCATTCTTGTTTTTCTTCTCCTCCTTCTCCTACATCTTCCTCCTTTTTTTCTTCATCCTTACTGTTGTTCTCATTAGCTCTGAATGGGTAATTGCACTGACCCCAACCTGATAGGAGAATGAGAACTAGGCTAAGATACGTCAAGCAGGAAGGCGTGGTTCACGGTAACATGCAAGCTGCCCAGATCAGCAAAAAGTAAGGGACGTCTTGCATGGGCACTAGAGGAATTGTGAGCTTCTATTAGTCAAGTGTTTGGCTTTCCCTCCATCTGCTAATCTACCTCTTGTTTTCTGCAGAAATGCTGACCACATCATTATCTACGAGATGCTGTGACAGAAGGCTGTGTGCAGTATGAGTGTCCTACTGTTCTGTGTTCCCAGTCCTCACTGCGTCTAAGCATTTTGGTGGGACTTTGTCCTGGCTCCTGGGTACTTTTGGTTCCTATAGTTCTTACTACCTTTGTGTGGGTTTAAGCCAATGACTGCCACGGATGGGAGTGTGAGAGCCCAGAGTTCTTTCCTTAGGTTAGAACAATTCTGAAACATTGCCTATATTTCAGGATTTTCCTTAAGCATTAGGCTGAAAGTTCACTATGACTTGGTTATTGCATTCATTTACCAGATTGTCCTCAGATAATGTTTATAATAAATGATTTGCATGTGACTATTTGTTTAAAGTCTGCTTTTAGAGAGCTCGGTGCAAGGCATATTTTTCCACTTTTTATGCCGTGCCTTTTAGAATTGCATTATGAGTGAGCCATAGTTGTCTTTTTCTTAAGTGATTACAACCAAGGAACTAGGTATAGCGCCATCCAGGAGCCAAATCGTTTACACACACACACACACACACACACACACACACACACACACCACACATATAACACACATAACACATATAACACACACATAACACACACATACAACACACACATAACACACACACAAACATATATATATATACATATATATATATATTTATAAACACCACATGCAAAGCCTTGACTATCAAATGATCTTCCCTACTTTTGTGTGATGAACAATTTTAGAAAACAGAGCTGATGCTTCACTCTAAAGCAAAAGGCTAGCAGGCAGAATTAGGCAAAAGGCGTGCTTCCTAGGCTTAAATTCCTTCCACAGTGTAACTCCTGCATATGCAGAGCATGATGCGGTTCATCACATTGCCCGAGGAGCGAGGGAGAAAAGTGACAACCGAGGAACAAGGGAGACGCTGAGGCTCCTGGTGCTCATGGTGTGGTGGTGTAGTCGTCTGAGCCCGGGAGTTCTCCTAGTTCATCATAAGTATCTTTGAGTGGCTAACTTCTTAGCTGGAAAAAATATATAGAGCTCAGATTCTTCCTTCTCTTGACACTCTTCAAAGTGGGGATTGCTACCCGTTCTGTCCCTGTGCGCTTTCACCGTACTCACCACTTGAACAGACTTTAAGCTGTTTATGCCTCATCTTTACTACTTACTCCTTGTGGGCCTATTGGATGTGTCCTCTCCCCTCAGATCTTCCTTGTTCGTCTGTTTAATCTTCACCCCCAACATCCAAAAAATAAGTAAAACCCAAATGATGTCTACCACAAAGCCCTGGGCACCCTTTAAGCTCACTCTTGCCCTCCCCCTCTGTCTTGTGTTGGAGAACCTACCCAAACCAAGGACCCTTTCTTTTACTCCTTTTGTGTTTTGATCCTACATTGAAAAGTCCAAGTTTTCAAGTAGAATTTGAGCTTTTTACGTGTTAAAATGAGCCCAGTGAACTTCATGAGTTGGCATGTTATATTTTAAACAGCAGCCCAAATAACACCAAGATTTAAAACCTACAGTTTCTTGATAGCTCATCTGTCAGAAAATCCTTTTTCTTTCCTTAAAAAAGTTTCCGTTTCTATTTTACTTACTGTCAAAGTAATGATTTTGTTTTTATAACCGCCCAGAGAGGCCCATTATCTCTTTCATCACACGAGGCTGCCTGAAATGACATGTCTTTCTGAGACAGGGACAAGCTAAGGAAGCATGTTGTGAAAGGTTGTGGTTTTTGTGGAACTGTTGGGCTTTGATTGGTTGAAAGGAACATGGAAAAATCTATATTACTGAGACATAAAATCTGGTGAAGATTTTATTTTCAGACTTTGTAGTTACATAGTTTTAAGCAAGAGATCCAATTCCACAGGAATTTGTGGGCTGCGAATGAATGGCCTCCATTTCTTATTTACTGACTTGGAATTTTTAATGTTTCAAGCCTGTGTTTATTTGATTATAGAGTAGAAATAATAACAATATCAAGAGTGATAATGGTTTTGCATGTAGCATAAAAAAATCAATACAATGCTAGTGTACTGTCTGATACTGGAAAAGAATGTGATAATGTTTGTTGAATAAAAGATGTTGCTTAGTAACTATTAGATTTTTTGATCCTTATTAAGTATGAAGTCATTCATATAAATGTTTTCCTGGTTCCAACTTAGTTTTGGATTTTTATTATGCCAAGAGTTGTTTTCTGACTATGCTCTATGATATTAGCTTTAAAAGCTTAAAGATTTATCCCCAATTCATGAATAAATCCATGTCCCATCCAATTTAATATTTTTAGATAGGATGAGTTTTGTGTTTTGCTACAAGTGTATATAAAACCAGCTTTTCTCTCCCTTATTCTGGAACTTCTGACTTAAATTATTCAGAAGAATTTTTCAATGGTTTCAACAAGTCACTGCCAGAAAAAGAAACTCTTTTTGTTTTTTTGGCAGTTATTGCTTTTCTAGAGTCAAATGAGTTGAAACACAGTCTGAAGATGGATGTGCAGGATTTCAGATCACATGTCCTGGTTTACCTTGACTTTGCCTGTCTCACTGGACCTGGAGAGCCATGGCTGTTGGGAATTAGTAGAAACTTCCTCTTGTTGCTTCTCATTCAATGTCTTTAAAAGCATCTGGTCATAGAAAAGGGAGGAATACGGTTATCGAGCTGTAGACTACAGGAAAATGTTGTTGGAATGAATTGACAACCTTAACAAGAGGCCAATCAATCAGTGCCAACTTTTAATTGATTCAGTGAGTTTGTCTATTAAAAATGCTTCACTCTGAAACAAATAATTATGGAAGATGTGGTTTTGTCAGTCTACTCCTACAGAAGACCTTCTGTTAGGTTTCCTGAATGGCTCATTTTTATCACTCTATACAGGTCCTTACTGGACATCTACTGAATGTAAACGAGTATGTGTAAATTTATGTGAAATCCTTAGTGCACATGATCCCAAGTGGAAAGCGAGAACTGATGGCCTTTGTATGGTGCATGCTTCTTTCTGTGTGGGAATTAACCATGTATTTGGGCGTGTTAGAATGAGAAAGAGAGTGGAGGTGGTACACACTCACGGAATCGTAATCATAACTTCTTTCTCTTTTCAGCACAGCTTTCTTTCCTGATACAGTTATTGATCAATCACTGAGAGAGGAGGAGCAATGTGACAAACTGGCTCTGCCTTGCCTCATACCCAGAAATCCTTCCAGATCACACAGAGTCTCACCTTAATTTACCCAGAATCCCCTGAAGCTATGGAAACAATAGAAGATGGACCCTGGGGCACTGAACTTCTAGGAACTTCTTTTGGCCTTGACTGTTTTAATTTTGCATCGGGTGAGAGAACGGATCAATAACTTGGTGATTTACCAGTGACCAGAAGACTGGTTAGTTTATGTGTAAGACAGTTCTTTCTCTCGGGGCCCAGACTCATGCACTGACCCTTTTGGCTCAGGTACAGAAAGTCTGGTCAGAGAGTTCAGCCATGCACTATTCTAGGTAAGAAGCATGTCTGATGTGAGCTGGTAAAACTGGAGAGCAGAAAGGAGGGCAGGAGTCTCGAAGAAGGATGCGAGGTTGTAATGGGGATATACTTGAAGGGTCCTAGCATTGTACTTGGACAGATTTCTGCATGGCAGCTCTTTGCATACAGGTCTTGGCTAACTGTGTAACCCCTAAGCCAGTACAGATCCAGGATCCAAGGGCTATGTCCACCTAGGAGACTTGCATCCTCTAGCAGAGCACCTAGGGAAGCCCTTTCCCCCCTTGACAGTCTGAACTTAGGGGAATCAGAGGTGAACAGATCTCCTTAAAAGAACTCATATCTTTCTGTCTCTGATCATCTTTCCCACGGGACAAAGAACCATCTTTCAAGATGAAATTCCAGCCTCCCTCCTATCTGAGTGTTCCACACTCCTTCAGACATTATATGTTCCTTCTCTCAATAAATTTATATGGCAAGCATTTCTCAAGACAGAAATGCAAAGAAGAACTCAATGTGTTAATGTCAAGTCAAGGAAGGGGAAAACAAGTCCTTGAACCAAACTGTGAAGAAAATGTCAACAAGGTAACATGATAGGGAGCGACCTGAGTAGAGGTGAGCTGTGAGGTAGATTCATAGTTCTTTCTGGGGGTCAAATGTAACATCATTTTAGAACTGAATGTCTAGAAGAAGCCAACCACACAAATGTCAAAGAAAATGATGGTGGCATGGGTTAAGGTAGTGACTTAGACCCTGAGACATGATTGGATACGGGATACAGCTTACAAGAGGAAAGAGGGAAACTGGAAGATAAATTAGGCAAGAGAGAGAAAAGTCAAGATGATGTTAATGATCTGTATGCACAATGTTAGGTTTTAAGACCCTGTATGCACCATTTACTAAACCGAAGCATGACAAAGGAACTGGGTCAGATGATGGTAGCAATCATATGGTCTTATGTAGGCAACTGCTGGATAGAAGTAAAATCAGGCCTGGAGCTTTATATCTGGGATCACCAGTTAATATGTGGTACCAAATGCTATTTAGAGGATTTTAGGAGGCAGGAACTAAGGGTAGGCTCAATGTTTAAATGTTAGAGACAAAAGAAATAGATTAAAAAAAGAGGAGATCAAGGAGTGAGGCTGGGGATGGAGCTCAATTAGTGGATTCATTGCCTAGAAGTCATGGAACCCTGGGTTCGATCTACAGCACTTTATAAAATGGGTATGGAAGCATTTACCTGTAATCTCAGCACTCAGGATGCAGAGACAGGAGGATTAGAAACCCAAGGTCAATCTCAGCTATATAGCAAATCTTAAGCTTGCTAAGGCCAGAGATACTGCCTAAACTAAACTAAACTAAACTAAACTAAACTAAACTAAACTAAACTAAACTTCTGGGTAATGAATCTTGAGAGAAATTAGAAACCATATTGTTAGAAAGCCTTCCAAAAAAAATGGGAGTGGTCAAATGGCTGAAAAGTTGCATGAGCTGAGAGCTGGTCATTGCTTTGAATGAGGTGAGGTAAGAGAGGTTTTGGTAGCATCTGAGAAACGGAGCTGGGCAGAGACAGACCAGGAGAGACTGATTCTTTTATCTCTGACCTGGGAGTCTTGTCTTTGTCTCCACAAAAGCCTCCACTGTAATTCCGTAGTTTGAAAGAAGAAAACACACTTTACTTGGAGGAGATGACAGAAGACCATGAGTAGACCACATGGGGTCTTTGCCTCCTTTTCTCAGGCTCTTGAAAGGCAAAGCAAGAACCACAAAGAGATGGAGAACAGCTTACAGGAGGTGAAGAATGGCAAGATTTCTTCTCCCCTGTTCCCCTCTTGCTTCCTTCTATGACAGCACATATTACTGCATGTGGTGTGGCAGTGGGCTCAGTCCAGAATAAAAGAACAATTTAATGGTGAAAGAAATAGGGTGGGACTTGGCTACACTGAAGGCAGAGACTATGGATTTTGGTTAGCAATCCTCCAATAGCCCAGCCTCACACTTGGACACACAGAGTTGTTGTGACTTAAATACTGAGGCTGTAACTGAAGTTATCTAACCAACCATGAAAGATGGAGGGAGAATTGCATGATCTGATCTAGCAATTGCAAAGCACTGTGTAAATAATCCATGAGCTCAGAGACTGGCAGGGCAGAAATAATTGTCAAGCATGACCTCTTCCGTGTCTACATTGCTCCTCGGCCATCTTTGTATTATTCTGCCCCTCTGGAGCCACAAGCAGTGGACTGTAGAAAAGTTTGGGCTGAAGTGGGTGCTAAGTAGTCTGAGGCACAGGACACTGACACTCCAGTAGCAAAGATGAAGTAGGGAAAATGGCATATATTTTTAAAAAGTGATTTTATTTGGTGTGAAAAGCAATGTTTTAATCATCCATGTTTGCTGTCTAAGTGGATAAGTAAGCCGGATAAGTTTTGTTCAGTTTTCCCAGAAAGATATAGTAGATTTTTTAATTATTATTCTTTTGGGTCTACTAGTGTGACTTAGACATTTATAGAAACTCTTTATAAATCTCTTTTTTGTATGTGGTTGTGTATATGTACACATACACATGCATCTGCCCTGTATGTAAGTTCCACAAGGCACCTCAGATTGTATTCTGCAGGAATTTGATTTGTTTTTTAGAAACTTATTTTATTTATTTTTGTGTATATACGCATATGTGTATTTATATCACTCTGTGTGTGCGGATGTGTGCATGTGTGTGCATGCAGGTGTGTGCATTCATGTGTGTGTAGGTCAGAGGTCAACTTCTGACATCCCCTATTCAGTTCTATATTTCCACCATATGACTTCGTTCAGGAAATGAACTAGGCTTGTCAAGTGCCTTTACTTTCTGCGTCTCCCATCAGCTTTCCACCTTGGTTTTTGAAACCAGAGTTTTTTTACTGGCCTGGAAGCGCCAAAGACTCATGTGTCTCTATCTCTTAAGTGCAGGAGTTATGCTGTAAGACAAGCACTTTCCCAACTGTTACCTCCCTGGTCCTGGTGCTCACCCTAAAGAAAAGGTCTCCATGCTGTCTAGACTGCAGTGAGAAACAACAATGTTTGAACAGCATTTCCCAGGCAGGCCCATCATCGCAGGAACCTAATACCACCAGTTTAATCTTCACCATGGCCTGTTTACTGTTGCTCCTTCCAGGTTTGTTTTCCAGGAAGAAGAAACTGAGGTTCAGGTAATTCAGTAACAGGCCCTAGGTCACAAGACTCGAAACATTAGATGGGAGATTCAAATCCAGGAAATCTGGTCCCCAAACCTCCGCTCTTATCCCTCTGTTATGATTCTGGTGCTCCTGAAGGTGGAGAGACGGAGCCCTGAGTGACAGCAAGCAGAAAGAGCAAGTGTGACATCATTCTGAAGATGCTCCTTTTTAATTAGGATGCTTCTTTGCCTTTTCTGCCTTGTAGCTTGCCCTGGGATAGAAAACAACCCCTAACTCAAATAGAAACGGCACCACCACACTCTTGGCTCTTAAAAACGATTCAGCAATTTAAAACCCGATTTCTACTTCTAGTGAGGTGCAGTTGGTGATAGGAGACAAAAATCTCTTCTTCTTTGCTGAGCCATAGATGGCCATAGCAAATGCCCTTAAATTATAGGTGGAAACTTAACAGCTTTCATATTTTTCTCCCCCTCTTCCTCCTCCTTTTGCTTTGAAACAAATCTTAGGTTGGCTATTGCTCAGTTTCGTTTCTTGGGGAATAAAATGAGCAATGCTTTCTCTGGGATTTAGTCTCAGCAATGGCATCGGACATGTCTATCTTTCTACATTTATACATTGTAGATGCTCAGCCCAGTGGTAGAGTAAATATTAATCAGGTTCAGGCCTTCTCTGAAGTTTGCCCTGCCAGATTCTTCCCCAATGTGTATCACAAGGTGCAATATTATAAGGTCTTCTTTCTCCTGTGCAAAGAAACATTAGTCTATGCAGTCACAATAGCTAGCATGTGGGATCAATCTGCACACATCCACAGGTGACTCGATAAAAAAATATAGTGTGTTTGTACATACATCTAATAAGACACTAAATTTAGCAATTAAAAAGAAGGAAATTATGTCATTGCTTTGACATGAAAGTACTCAGAACACTATGCTAAGTGAAATTAGCTAGGTATGAAGCGGGAGGTTCTCATGCTAAAGTCCTGTTCCCCAACTGGTTTTTAATTTGTCAGTAAAGAAAGTGGGGGGGGGCAATTGCTGGGGGGAAGGTACAGGTGGGACTTCCAGATCCCAGGAGGAGAAGGCAGATGAAAGAAAGGAGAGGAGTTTCTGCTATGCTTTGGAGGGAAAAGAACACAGCAACCATATGAGGTCTGAGAGGGTTGGGGAGGAGTTGGGGTGGCCAGGGATGTTTTACAGGGGCTAGGTGGGGTTAGCCACTGAAGTTTAGGGCAGGTGGAGAGATAAAGATTGTCAATTGGTAAGGGAGTGCTTTTCCAGGTGGGAGATATCAGTACCCAGCAATGATGCCAAGAAGGAACTGTTTGTATGTCTTTTATCCACAGATTCAAGGGAGACTGGGAGGGGGCTGGTAGTGTGGCTGGTCCTGGAGCAAAGGCAGAAGCATAAAATTACAAGCAACATAGGTATAAAAAGACTAATACCATGTAATGTCACTTCTATGTGCATTCTAAAGAAGATGAATTTGCATAAATAGAGAACAGGAAGTGTTTCGGAGCTCGAAGGCGGAGGGGTAGATAACGAAGAGAAGTTGACCAAAAAGTACAAAGTTTTAGTTGGTGTAAGATTTTAAGAACTGTTGAATAAAATGTTGACCACAGTTAATGAAGTAGATTTTATGCTTTTAAATGAACAAAATGTTCTTACTATGTATAAGTATATGAAACAACAGATACTAGCTTATTATAAACATTCTACATGTGTTCACATACCAATTCAGTACATTATAGCCCACAGACATGCATAATACTTATCAGTTAAAATATTGTGAGCCTTTTCTTTTGTGTATGTGTGGAAGCCATGTGCTGTTCGTCTGCCTCAGTTGCTACCCATGTTTTCTTTCCCTCAGGAGCTTCCTAGAGACACCGATTCATCTTGACTGGCAAACCTGGAAGGCCCAGAGATCCTCTCTGCCTTCCAATGGGATTATGTATACACCTGGAGTTTTAAGTTGATGTCAGGGACAGGATTTAGACCTTCATGTTTGTGTCAAGCACTTTACCAACTGAGCCTTGTCCCTAGTTCTGTGTTCTATAGTTTTCTATATGAATGTATGAACATTTCTCTAGTGTTGGTTACCTTTCTCCCACATTTCTTTAAAATTCAAGTAAAATTTCAAAGAAAAGATTTGTAGATAAATACCCACACAACTCTTTACAGTATATTGGATTGCAAGAAAGGCACTGGCAGGTCACATAGTATGCAGTTTTTTAAAATCTTGCCCCAAACTTTTGTCTGGAAGGCATGGACCAGCATCACATTTTCTACACATCCTTGTTTGCACAAAGCATCTTTTCTCAAAGATAGTTTTTGCCATTATCTTGAAGAACTATATCACAGTTTTAATTTACATCTATTTTTGTTCTTTTGATTCTGGGAAGTATGAGAAGCATGGCAAAGATAGCATTTTTGAAATATATTAATCCTCTTTTCCTTTTTTCTATTTCCTTTTACATGATTCGTCTCCTCTCCAGCCAGAGGCATCCAGTGCTTTGGGGGAAGCTCAGGACTCACATAATAGAATAAAAAGAGAGAAGAGATGTTCGACATTTAGCGTTTGAATTCTAAAATAGGACTTCTGATCTGTATTAAGATAATTGTCTTAAAAGATAGGCTGTCTTCAAAAAGTAAACTTTAAAAATAGAATGTAAAATACTGACAGAAAGGTATCAGTCCCAGTTTCCGTGTGGTGATTTGGGTGTGTTTTGCACTGTGGAATCAAAGGCAGGCACTGTGGTGTTTCCGAGAGGAGCAGAGCCAGGACCCCACAGACTGCACCACCCACTCTTCCTTCCATCACCACAGATTCCTGTCTCCAACCAAGGTGATGCACGTGGTATGTGGATTCTTTCCCTTCAAATGAGGTTTGTAAGACTTCTTCACGTTATTGTGAACAGCATTAGCTTGTTCGATTTCATTGATGAACGTTCTATTTTATGAATATGTCACCACATATTTTTCAATCAGGGAACAAACCTATAGGTACCAATTCTTATGACTGTGCATTTTCAGTTGGATCTATATAGTTGCAAACGAAATGTATTGGATATTAGTGGCTTTAATTTGCATTTTCCCACCAATTGATGATGTCAACAACCAACCAACTTTTCATAAACTTATTGGTTGGGTATATTTTCTTTTTGTCAAATGCTTATTTAAGTGGTTGATTGTGTTTCTTTCCAATCAAAGTTATTTTGTTGCTTTTTCTTGTTGACTTGTACATTTCTTATTGACTTTATAGATTTGGTTATCAAACCTTTGTTCAGCACAGGTCTTATAACCTCTTCCACAATTATTGAGATTCATTTTTACTTTAATAGTGTTTTGTCACAAAAATCCCTAATTTTGGTGTGTGTGTGTGTGTGTGTGTGTGTGTGTGTGTGTGTGTGTGTGAATAAAAGCCAGAGGAGGACATTGTATGTCTTGTTCTAGTCTTCTCTCAATGACTTATTCCCTTGAGACAACCTCTTTTGCTGAATCTGGAACTGGGTTGTGGCCAGCAAGTCTCAGTAGTCTGCGGGTCTCTGTCCCCACGGCACTAGATATGTGCTTATTTTCTGTGAGTGCTGAGATCTGAGCTCAGAGCTCCATTCTTACACAGCAGGCTCTTACCCATTGAGACATATCTCTAGCCCCCATCCCAAGTTCTTACTTCTAGAGTTCTTATTTATCAATCTTCTTTATAATTTATGTTTTTATATTTTGTCTAAGTAAACATTATCTACCCCAAGGTCAGCAAGATCTTCTCTTAAGTAATATTTTAGAAGCATTGTAGTCCTTATTTTTTCATATCTGCCTAAAGCTAACTTCTATATATGGTGCAAAGCCAGAGTTCAAGATGAGTTTTTAAGGACTGTAGTTGGCATCCTTACTAACACAGGCTCTGGGCTGTCAACTTTTCTGGCCTCCCACAGAGATCTCTTCCTATTCTGTGGATGCCTTGCAGGGAGGATAGAGAAAGAATGAAGCTCCTCCGGTCAGTTGTGCTCACTTTGGGGTTCTGCTATTTCAAGTCTGGATTCTCTTAGCTTTTCTTAACTGACTTTAAGCAGGTGCTTAAAAATCAATTTCTGAGCATGCTTTAAACTCAAGTTTGCATTGACACAAGGTTCTCCATTTAGAAACAGAAGTCCAAAGAAGAGAAGCATTGATGTTGAGAAAAGAAAGCAAGAGTTTTAAATTTTATTTCATGAAGTTCTCCATTCATGAGAGGGAGGTTTGATGGATCCATGTACAACACTTTTAGCATGGGCCATAGTTCAGAGGAACAGGAGAGGCTGGGAGAGGTGTTCTTACCTTACCAGAGAGAAGGAGACTGTAGAAGGCGTGACATTATGGGGAGCAAAGGCCAGATGAGTTCCCCGGGGATCCTGTCCTCATTTACTTGGTCTTTAGCTTCAAGTTTAGCAAGACAGGGCTGGCAAGATAGATCAACCGCTAAAGGTGTTCGCTATCAAGCCTGTCTATGTGACTTCCATCCACAGGACCCAGGGTGGAAGGAGGTAACTGACACCAGCAAGTTATCCTCTAACTCCCACATGCATGCAGTGCTGTGGGCACATATGCACACACACACACACACACACACACACACACACACACACACACACTACATTATTTTGAAGGATCAAATATGTCAAAACCAAATTTCAGAAGGAAAAGAAAGCTATGGAATGCTAGGTAGAAACAGCTCTGCCTTGGCAGTGGCCCTCAGTGAACAGGCTGCACGCTAATCCACCTGTGTGGTTGTCCCCTGGCAAGTGAGACAATGTCCTGAGAGAGAGTCTGGACACAAAGGAGACTGAGTTAGCCTTCAATGCAAAGAGATTTAGCCACCTTTCATTAGCAAGGTCTTCCTACCTAACATCCACATCACCTGTAAAAATTCAAGCCAAAATTTGTCTCCGTGTATAAAAAAAAAGCTTCATTTTCATTATACACCCCAACTGTCAGCCATTTAAGTCAATGTTTGATGTCAGTGTAGAATGATGCTTACATGCTCCGTGTGCAGCAGGTCGAAACTGCCTGTGGTGTGGGTCTGGATCCTCTGCTCTGAACTGTCCTCTAGCTGGTTACGTGACAGTCATCAGATCCTGCGACTCATCTGTTGGTGGGCACATGGGTAATCACGTGATCTCTGAACCTCTTTCCAGTCTGTGAGTCTAAGAGGAAGGGACAAGCTTGGCACGCCTGAGCATTCACTGTGAGTCTTCTTCAGTTTTCCATGTGATACAGAGATGAGCTCGTTCTTTTAAATATCCAGCCATCATCAGGGTTGGTGTCATGGACACCCATGCTTCATAAAGACAAATCACTGTTAAATGATTTTTAACTTCCCTTAACAAGGTATGTGCTTTAGGACTTTCAGAGGGTCTTGTGAAAGGGGGTGGAGCGGGCAGAGTAGTGAAAGTTAAACACAGCTTTGAAAGGATTTATCAGGTAAATGTTATGGACCATTGTCATTTAATTTATGGGATTAGTTTGACTTCCAATTACTGGGCATCACACTGAATCACTTTATATTTTGAACTCTGTACCTAGGACTCACTTCACTCGATCTTTCATTTGGAGAGGGATTATCAATAATTAGACACTGTGGCCTTATTGATCAGCCAATCAATACATACATTAATCACCAGTGGTCTAAAAACAATTCACTCTTTGCATTAAAAGGAATCAGCGTGATCAAATTAGCATGTTCTGCTCCAAGCTGAGTGGAGAAGATATTCTGAGAGCAGGTGAGACGGTGAATTCAAAGGAGATCCGCTGTTGCTGAGCAGGTTTAACTAGAATCGAGTTCTAAATACAGGGTTTGGCTTCACTTTTATTTGAAGTGTGTATAATGTAACAAAATTTAATTTATAATATAAACTTGGGTACAATGGATACAATCTTTTATATACTATAATTTTTTGTTGTTTTCTCCCCCCTCCCTCCTTCTTTTCCTCTTTCCCTCCCTCTGTTCTTCTCTTCCTCCCCTTCCTCCCCTCCCTCCCTCCCTTCTATTCCTCCCTTCTCTTCCTCCCTTCCCTTCCTTCCTTCCCTTCCCTTCCTTCCCTCCCTTTCTTCCTCCCTTTCTCCCTCCCTCCCTTCCTTCCTTCCCTTCCCTCCCTCTCTTCCCTCCCTTTCTTCCCCCCCTCTTCCTTCCTTCACTTGGCTGAATCTCACTGCACAGCCCAGACCAGCCTTCCACACTTGGTCCTCTTCCCTCCATCTTTGAGATGCTGGGCTTGCAGGCTGTACCACTCATGCCCATGGCTCCTGTGCTACACTGCACTGATTGTTCTTCATTCTTCTTATCCTGGAATTTAGCTTATGGTAAATCATCTGGAGCACCTCGGTGGTTCTAGAAACATGGTTTTGTTGAATCCTGAAGAAGGGTGTGTTAGCTGTAAAGAATGGAGACAGTGTCCAGCAAGAGGAAGGGCTGTTGCCAGGATAGCTCCACAATGGATGCAACTTCTTTCTTCTCAGTTATGTGGCTTATCCGGTTTCCGGGCCAGTCTTGTCTATACTGTCTTTGGCCACACTATTTCTCAGGCTGTCACTCAACCCGGGGACTATCAAGTAAGGCTAGAGATTCATCCAATGGCTTTTAATAATTTGGCATTCCTTTCATATGAATAATTTATTGTTTCAAAAGCAGAAGGCTGTTATCTGTGGTTAGTAAATGTACAGAGATGAGGCACAGTCTTAAGGCTCTTTTCATTACTGCATGGTGTCTGTACAGTTGTAGGAGTTAAAATAAAAGGAAGTGGGGCTGTTTTTTTTTTCCTTAAGATCATATCAGAGGTAGAAATGATACATCACAGATGAGAATAACACTGGCTGTCTCTTTAAATTTATCCATCACAAGCACCACACAATTTCTTTGAAATGGGAGCTTACAGCATTCTGGTGAGGTTTTGAAGTCAGTCATTTTCACTCTCAGAGGAAATAAAGACCTGACTTGCTTGGTCTTTGAGTCTTGGTCCTACTAGGAATAAGGCAGGATCATCTTTTATTTCTATTTTGGGTTTTAAAGAATAAAAACAAGTTTTTATTGTAAAATCAGGGAGGAAACAACAGCCTTTTTCTCACTGAACAAGTTACAGGAACTGGTACCTCCCTGGATTGTTCTGTATCATAGTGTCTTTGATCTATTCACACTCTGTTAAATAGCTTTCAAAATGTTATTCTTAATGATTGCTAGATATTCCACTATAAGAATGTTACATAATTTATTTTTCTATTACTTAATAATTTAGTTCCTCCCAATTTTTATCATTATAAGTGACTCTTTGATCAGAATTTTTGACCATAACTCTTTAATCTGCATTTCTGATTATTTTCTCATAATAAGTTCCCAGGACCTTATTATGCAGTTAAACAGTAGAATCTTCTTCTTTTTTTGGAAAATTTTAACTCTTGAAGTCTTTTCACACTTGCCACTTCTGTATTTATTTTGTGAGGTCAGAGGAGGCTCTGTCCTGCTCTGCTTTATTCCCATAAGACAGGGTCTGTTGCTGGGTGGAGGCGGGCAGGCAGCCTGCATTCCGCAGTCTGTGCCCTCACAGAGCTTCTGCGATAGGAAAACACGGTCATGTCTGGCCTTTGACGTGGGCACTGGCAGTCTTAGCTCGGGCTCCTCTGCTTGCCCCACAGTCTTACCCACTCGTTCCCGTATACATTTATTCCTAGGAAAAAGTGTGAGTTTGTCTGTTTGTGTGTGTACATGCAGTTATCTTTTTTGTTGCTCTTACATACTAAAAACAATCTCCTCCACTGCACAGTTTTGATTCACCTATACATCGAATACTTGAAGAAGGCTATATAGGTTCTAGATTATCTCACTAAAGTAAAAAATAGGTAGGTGCCACATCACCAGCAATGAAAGCACAGCCTGTGAAAATCTTTGATGAATGTATATTCAAAGTGTATATTTTCAACCAGCAACAAGAAGTTATTCATTAGGAACCCACTCTTATTAGTCCCTGGTTTTGTATATTAGATGTGTAAATATATGCAATTTCAACCATGTGTATGTGTATTATGTATTTATATATATGTTTGTTTTACATCATAATTATTGCTTGTCATGGATATATATATATATATATATCCTGTCATTTTCTTACAATGACCAAATTCCTACCAATAGGTAGAAATTCCTGTCAATATATGTACATAAGAAAATGGCTATTTGAAGTGTCTCCTCTTCCTTTGCATTCATAATCTTGGTAGAGAGATGGAAACATATATAGTTAGCTTTAATGCAAGGCAGAATTTGATAGTACCATAAGAGAATCAAATAGAGCACGCTTGTGTAGAAAAGGTGGATCAACCTGATTGAAGACAGCTCTTTCACGGACAGTGAGTTCTGAAATATCTCTGTATAATAGATAACTTATAGGCTCATCTGACTACGTAAGGCTGACTTGATGCTCAGTAAACAGACAGGATGGAGAACAAGAAGAAATTGAGAGCAGTGGTGTCAGGGGTGCGGGAAGAAGTAGACAGAGAAGAATATTCTAGTTGGAGGGGAGGTTAAGTAGAAACAGAAGGCGGGACCACGTAGGGCTGGCTGTCTTAGGAAACTGTAAGTGTGCAGGTGCTGGTAGAGGGTGGAGAACCGGCAGGGATCGAGTGCTGGCGTCTACAGATGCTAAGCAGACAAATAAGGACTTTGTGTTCCTAGCAGCGGGGGAGCCTTTGAGTGTTTTTGAGCAGGTGGATGCCATGACCCAAGCTGGGTGAGACAACTTGCCTGTGGTGGGAGTGATAAATGAAAGGAAGGAGGAAAGAAGAGGAGGAGAAGGATCCAGCCGTGAGGTGAGGTAGTACGCGGTATAATTGGAGGATGGTCAGTCGAGAGAGAATGGATCTAAGGGGCAGTTTGGAGGGAAAATTGATAGGATGCACTGCCTAATTAGCTGTAGGGAGGGAGAAAGGAAGGCAAGGGAGAAAGATGGGTCCAGGATAAGCTCTACATTTGGAGTCTGAGCAGTTCAATCAGCTCAGCTCCCATCCTGAGACCGTGTCCCCTTTAATGTGGCCCTGGAAGTGAAATGCACCTGATGGGATCGAATCAAAGACTTTGATATCAAAAGAAGAGCCTCCCATTTCTGCACGTCTCCTGGTGGTATTTCAGGAACACTGGCCTAGGCTCTGGAGAGAGGTTGGGTGGGGGGGTCATCACAGTTACTCACCCAAGCCATATTCTAATTTTTGGGTTGTGAAATAAGTACCCCCTCCCCTGACAATGTTGGTGTGCTTGCAAGACTTCACTCTTTTGTGTGGGTTTAATAATTAACTGAAATAATGAACACAACTAATTCATAGCCTGGTTGGAAAAATGTTGCTCAAGAAAGGTCATTTAACTAACAAAGATGAATATCTTTTCCTTTTCAAAACTAAGAATAGCAGTGTTAAGTGCAAGCACTGAATGTCCATATTCCATCGAAATACGGCACAATGTGATATTACAGTACAGCAACATGCAGATTCGACCTTCCCCAGATGATCCAAAGGAGTCTTATCTCTCTTAACACGACAGCATCAACATTCTTCTTAACGAGCAGACAAAGAAACCTAAGCTGTTTTGTGTCAAAGAATTAAAAATAATTTCAAAAGGCACAAACTTCTGCACTTGGCTTTTCCGTGCTCAGGATGAGGCCTAGGGTTCATTTTAGACTGTCCATGTGCTTAATTAAACCTACACAAAGGTAACTAAGGGATGCAAAGCAGGAGAAAGTCTTCCTCAGGGAAGAGTACACCAATTCATCATCGAATACCAAGAAGTCAGCCATCAAATCATACATACAAGTGACATAATCCAAGGCATATTCATGTATATACACAGATATGTATATAATTATATACATATGTAACAACAATTAATGAAAAGGAGGCTCTAAAATTAAAAGAGAACAAGGAGGGGTGGATAGGAAGGTATGGAGGGGGAAACAGAAGGGGTAAATGATGCAATTATATTATAGTTTCAAAAATAATAATAAAAAAAAATGAAAAACTAGCAAGGGATGGCCGTCACTGTGGGGCTCCGACATCTCAACCAGGCACCTTGTAACTGTGCTATGGAGTGTGATCACTTGAGAAAAATGTATGTATGATTGGCTGGGAGGTGTGTGTGTGTGTGTGTGTTTATGTGTGTTCGTTCACATGTGTTTCTGCCTCCTTCAAACAGTTTAGTAATCTGAAGTAGAAAAGGAGTGTCGGGTTAGGAAAACATTTACTTACTGTGTGTATGTGCACACACACCACAGCCCATGTGAACGTCAGAGACAGCTCACAGGAGAATGTTCTCTCCTTCCCTGTGTGCGATCTGAGAATCCAAATCAGGTCATCAGATTTGGCAGCAAGCATCCTTTACCCTCTGAGTCATCTCTCAGGCCCTAGACATAGAGATTTTTGTGAAGACAGAGTCAATTATGAGCACTTGAATAAAATTCCAAGACTGAGTCCTTCCTCATCAAAATCCAATTGTATGATGATTTTAAAAATCTTTCTATTCTTAACAGTCCCTCTAAGCTTTCTCTGTTCACATCTGGATCTTTTTTGGAAGGCAGGAAATAAAAAACAAATTTATTTACTTTCTTGATTTTTGTTTTTAAACATCCCAAGCTGTCATTGTTTCTTGGCCTTTAAGAAATGGCTCTTGTTTCTAGCACCATTTTAAAAGTATTTGCGGATGTGGACATCAAAAAGATGCTAATGGATTATAACGCATTGGATAAAATAAAACTAGTCAGTCTACATTAACATTAAGTACAGAAATGTAAATGGGATGGAGGAGGAGAGAAGGTTCTTCCTCACAGTAGACACAGAGCCAGTAAATGAAAGCCTAATGAAAACTGGCAATATTACAAAGAAATCACCATCTCGTAATTACCATTAACAGGCACTAAAAAGTAGCGGTTAAAAACGTGAAGGCAAACATATTTCAGAATTTCAAAAGATAATCTCAAAATATACTCCCACAATATTCATTAATTAAATAAGAAAAATGGTGCCGTTACAGCAGAGCACCTGGTGGAGCCACCTGCACCAGGTGATCAAATGAGCATCACGACTCCTGGGACAGACCAGCCAGCATCCGCAGCTTCCTCACACGCTCTCCCGGGAAGTGCACAGTATCATTTCTGTGATATTCCTGCCAAAAATACATAACCCAAATCTCACATAATGGTGAGAAATCACCGTAGAAATTCGAGTTCAAGGGAGTCCTACAAAATAATCAGCCAGTTTAAAAAAATGTCAAGAGCAGAGAAAGGAAAAAAAAGCACTGAATGGCTGAATTAAATTAGACTGAGGAAGTATAAAACCCAGCACAATATGTAATTGCAGATCGGAGTCTGAATCAGGGAGAACTTCACTGTAATGGCATCATAGGACAATGGTGAAGCTGAAGTCCACGTAGGCAACTGCACTGTAACCATGTTTAATTTTCTAACTTTGGTAACTCAGTTGCCATAATGCACACATTATTATTCATGGGAAATATATACTGAAGTTTTAAAAAATAAAGAATACATTATGTAGGAGTTTATCTGTAAGACAAAGCTGGGAGAAAGAGATACAGTCTTCTCACTTAAATGACCTCAGAGAAGATAGTGCTTTGCTGTTCTCAAAGCCAAACGTTGGTTAAGCAACAAGAAGAGTGTTGAGGTCACTTTTACTTCTTTTCTTTCCTGCACTAATGGTTGTGTGTGTGAGATGTGGACAGGGAGGGGTGCCTTGATGTTCATTCATTCTTGGACTGCCTTTTGGATTAATAATTGTATATCTATTTAAAAGGTTGATATATTTTCTCTTTCTGGAAAATCGGAATGTAGATTCTGTTTTACACACTGCTTTAAGCACTTGACTCTTGACAGGACTTATTGTAATATGCTTTTAGAGTTTGGTGTTTGGTATTAAAACCAGAAAATCACATCTTTGTCTTTGAGGTCTTCTCTCTCTCTCTCTCTCTCTCTCTCTCTCTCTCTCTCCTTTTTCTGTCTGTCTTTTTTTTTTTTTTTTTTTGATAGAATGAATTTCATTGAGCTTGCTTTGCTGTTAATTTTATATCGGTCATTCAACAGGTAGGACTCACAGGTAGAAGATCTCCCTGCTTGTCCCTGTGGAAACTCATCCTATTAGATTTCATCAAAAGCTAGCTCAGCTTTATCTAGCACTAGATCCATACATCAGGAGAGTGTTCTTCTCTAAAGGTCAGAAGCAGGATGTGATGTTCTAATATCCTCCAAACAAAGCCTTCTCAGAAATGTCTTTCTTCTGCCATATTAAAAGTGTGGTTTTAGAGCATAGGGCTTTGTTCCCAGGCTCTGGTTGATCACTCCTAGAGTCCTGGAAAAACTTCTGCTGACTCAGTCTCCCAAAGTTTCTCTCATGCATTTTACAGGATGGTTCTGGCCTTTAATTGGAATGAGAGATCTGAAAAGCTCACAGAACCAAAATGACCCAGAGCAGAGACACACAGAGTTTTTGGCTTCCTTGGTTTTCCCACTCATTAATTCTCTCACAACCAATGAGACAGACAAAGGCCCTGCTTCTCTGTCCTTTCCACATTATGGTGCAGACATATACATTAGGTAGACTCTATAGAGCAGTCGTTTCTTTAGAGCCCCCACTCCAGTTATGGGATGCCTTTAGGCTTAGACTCAATCTTAAAAGTTTCTATTATCTTCCAAAATCAAACCTGGCTTGAACCCTGTTTCAAAGTGCAGTTTATGTGTGGATCTCAGTATTTTTAGAAAACAGTGACCAGGTTTGGGCTCAGTATAAACACGCGGGAGCTCCTCTGCATCCGTTGCAGCGGGAGGAGAGGAGTTCTTTGAGGCCCGTTGCCCTGGCCCACGTGCTTTGTGAGTCAGCCTTGTATCAGTACTTCCCAGGGTGGAGGTACAAGGCATTAAACACATGACAGATGATTCATTGTGCCAGGATTGTCACCAAGATTGTCTGCTTGGACCTTGATAGACATTTTTTTCTTAATTCTTTGACTTTCAGTAATCTCAGGCTCAACTCACAGCTTTTTTCCTTTACCACTTCTTAATTTATTAAAATTTTAATTTTAGAATAATTATATCAGAAATAAAGCATGTTTAAGCAAAATCAAAGAAAAGTATCTGCTATTAGTGCAGATTTAATATAATGTATATTTTTTTGGTCATTTGTACAATGGTTTTCATGTCTCATAATAACATTAATTCAGATCTATACTTAGTTGACTTCCAATGGCTTTCTTCAATGTGCTCCAATACTGAGAGCTTCCTGAAGCTGTTTAGCACGTATCTCCCTAAAGCAAACATTAATAGTTACATCTCAATAAAGCACACCAGTATATCAGAAAAATAGTAAACTACCTATCATTTAATTACTGGTTGTAAAAGAAACACACTTGATAATTGTGTTGTGGTGGCCAATTTTGGTTGTTCACTGGGAAATGGGACCCTCAGTTGAGGGCTTGCCTCTATGGGATTGGCCTGTAGGGATGCCTGTGGAACGAGGTCGTAATTGATGTGGGCTGTGAGTACATATGGACACCCAGTCAACTTCAGGTCATTCCATCGCTACCCATGTAGATCTGGTCTGGGTAAAAGCCGTGACTGAGTAAGGGAGAGGAAGCAAGCCAGCAAGCAGCGTTCCCGTGGGTGTGGTTTCTTCCTCAAGTCCCTGCCTTGGTGGTAAACTATAAGCTAATGAACTCCTCTCCTCCAAGTTGTTTTTGGTTCAGTGTTTTATCACAACAAAGAAGCAAACTTGGAAACTAATCAATGTAGCCAATTTATTAATTGGGCCTTAAACTGTTTGGGCACTTTCTTAAGATGAATGGCTATTTTAGATATTCAATTGGGCTGAAGCCATGGCATCGTTACTGGAGGTCAGTGACAAATCACTTTTGCATTTGGTAGGTTCATAGTCTTGCTCCCAGTAGGTGTTTGCTTCACGTGTATATCATTGTGTTCTGAGGCCAGAGCATTGCACAGTTCGTGTCTGAGTAAAAATCAAGATACTCACGTAATTAGTTTGAGTTAATCTCAGCTTGATTCAATTCTGAACTAAAGCCAGTTTCAATTTGACTGGAGTCGATGTTTCTAGTTTACTCTTAGTGCTTTAGCAGTTGAAGAACAGGGTAGTGCATCTATTTGCAATAACCCTCCTTGGTGCTGACAGATCTCCAGTGTGGGCTCATGCAGTCAGAATACCCAGGGATGATTTCAGGGGAGTGGGCCTGAAAGGTTACACAGGACGAAAACCTCGATGAGAATGTTCTGCTGTTGGCTTTCAAACTTCCCCTTTACATCTTGCATGGGACTCCCTAAGCGATTTCACCGTGCTTTGCAGTATTTGGGGTTTGTTTCCCCTCATTATCTTTTCCTGAGGCCACTTTGGCAGATGCAGATGAGTCTTCCTGCTTTACTGTATGTTGTGCAGCGGTGATCACGCAGTGAAGATGGTAATAGATGATAAAGAAATTCATAGCAGCTAACTGGCACAGAGCCTGAGAACTCTGTCAGCATCGCTCACTGCTGACATAGGCTTTACAGGAAAAAGGGCTGGATGGAAGTGGAGTTTTGCACAGCAGAGAAGGAGGGTTCTCTGGCATTCCCCTCACTGGGGCTGTTTGATTTCTTTAAGTTAAAAGCACACTTCCACCTTAAAGCTGTTAAAAAACAATGTAAAAGAAAGAAACAGAAATTCGGTGCTGAGAGTCTACTGTTTCTCTAGAAGGAGATTGGAGAGAAGGAAAGATTTGCTTGTCAGTGAGAAAAACTGACCCTTGCTTTCTACAGAGAAACACAGCAGTTGCTGAGTGCTTCCCAGAGCCCAGCACACAGAGTGCTTACTGTTACGTGATTATACATTGGCCTCGGGATCAACTGACAGGCTGTAGCTCATGAGTCTCTGCACACTTGCCGCTCTTATGGCTTCTCATCAATTAAGTAAGCACACAGCTAACCTTCAAGTCCAGGAGGGCCTTGCTCAGGTAGGTGACCTCACCATGACCCTCTACCCCATTGATTGCTCTGACCCATTAGACCCGTGTGGTACCCCTAAGTCCGTCACCCCTCTCCACTGTGTATAGAGCAGGCTCTGTCACTGGCTCAGACAATGGGAGAAACCCTTCCTGAGGAAGGAAGTGTTCTCTCTGGGCCTCAGCAGTGGACACTGTGCTAGTAAAGCTTCCTGGTGACATCCATACTGTGGTGTTCAAATCCTTTCATAGTACTGGGATGAATGAAGTGGGACGAGGCTCACACTTTCCTGAAGGGTGCTGTACTGGCCTCCTCCAGTAGCCCCCAGGCACACACTAGGGTCAGCACTTGAGCCTGCGGCCTTACTGTTGCTAAGTAGGATTCATATGATATAATAGACAGATGAGACATAGACATGGACAGAGGTATAAACGTGTGTGTGTGTGTGTGTGTGTGTGTCTGTGTGTGTGCATGTGTGTGTGTGTGTCTGCATGTGTGTGTGTCTGCATGTGTGTGAGTGTGTGTGTGTGTGTGTGTGTGTGTGTGTGTGTGCCTCTCTCTCATATACAAAGTTAAGGATGGATTGGCCACTGTCTCGTTCTTTTAGATTTCCACTCATACTCCATTTAATTGAAAGAATGGAGAAATAACTACTTGGAGCTTATGCTCAATACATGAGAGCTTATACTCAATACATTCTCTCTCAGAAATTATCCCTGGCAAATCAGTGATGGAAGACCACTGGACACAGCAATTCTGCGCAAGTTCCTTTAAGCCCCCAGATACAGTGAATGCATTTCCTACCCCAAGAGAAGTTTGACTTGAACCCCTCAGGAAAGTCAGTCTGTCCAGCTGCGTGTCCATACATTATTTCTGGCCCTGTCAAAGGTAAAAGGGATAATAGGAAAAGAGGGGACAGTGTGAATAAGACGCTGTTTGGTGGCGAGCACTCAGCAACAGCAATGGTGGCAGCGGCAGAGGTGGCTCCCCCCTTCCCTATCTGCTCCCTTTTCTGTGACAAGGTACTTCATGTTTTGTACTTCATGTTTGTTATCTAAAATTATCTATAAAACTAATTTGAAAGAGCTTAAATTCCTTCAACTCATTAAAATATCTCAGAAAAATATGTATCTCTTTTTGTTTCATCTTTAACTTTTTTTTTCTGAAAGTTTTGCCTATACACGCTTTAATTTTAAAAATGATTCTAAAAAGATGTAACTGCTGATGGAACGTTCGCTCATATGCCTGGGACCCCGGGCTTTACTCTCCAGTCCTGAGGCAAAAGCAAAAGCCTTGTTATTCTCTTCAAAAATTATACTTTGAAAATTTAACACATGGAATATAATTTGGTCACACCCATCCTCCAACTCCTCTTGGAGTCCAGTGAGTACTACCTGTATGTACGGAGTTGTGGTGCCAGTCACTAGCGCATGAACAACCAGCTCGTAGGTTCATGGGGACCACACACCCCTGAAGAAAACTCCACCAGTCACGGATTGCCAATAGCTTTTCAGTCAGGGGTGGAGCCTCGGCAGCCCTTCCCCACCCAGGCTGGATGTTAACAGGCTTGATTATGTCTCCCAGAGAACTACAGATGCTATGATGTTATACCTTCATGTTACTTACTCTGTACAGCTAATGTAATTTCTACACAAACCTAAAGGGAGTTTCTCCTCTCTTCTTTTAAAGAAAATATTGAAAAGTTTGTTCGAAATTCATTTGGGGGGAAAAAAAACCCACACTGAAATAGCCAGAGAAAAATTTTATCACAGAATCAGGATTAACCAAGGATCTCTACAACTTTAGTGGGTCAATAAATTAGAAGTGAATAGTCTTGGTGCAGCATAAACATGAAACCAGACAAGCTTGGAGCTTTAGGAGCAGACTCAAGGATATCCAATAATATAATGAAATGGATATTATGTCATTATTAAACACAGAATTGAGAGACCTGACATAGCCATTGGAAAATAAGCTCTATTCTTTCCTCATATTTCATACAAAATGAATTCCATGTGGATTAAAGATATTAAAAGGCAAAATCAAGAAAACACATTTAAAACTAGAGGTAACTCATGAAATCTCAGGATAAAGACGTGCCAACATGATTGGTGCCAAATGCCATGTCAGGTGGTCATAGGTGTATTTAAAGTTTCAGGATGTTGAAGTAGATAGAGCATAAATAAGCAGTTAAAATACCAATTGTAAACTCGCACAGGTGCAGCTGCATATGACCAGTTGTGGGGAGAAGGAACTCTGCCAAGTACACAGTGTTGGTTCTCCCTCCCATAGACAAATGACGTAAGGAGGCAACTCAGGAAGGCAACAGATGACCAAATCCTGACGCATTCGATACTGTTAGTAAACAAAGGAATGGAAATGAAGAACAGATCTAATCATGTTAACTGGTAGAATTGATAAGATCCTTTTTAATGTCCAGAGGGAGAGAGACATTTTCAGATCCAAAGTATGGGAGGATATGCCTTTTAACCTGGAAGATCAATTTTTGCAAGTATGTTCTAAAGAAAATGAATTGATATGTATGGTTCATATGTGTAAGTGTGTTTTTTATTTATTGGATTTTAGGATAATAATGTATGGTTGGGAATTTGTAGCTGCTTTGAAATAGGGGCTTGTTGCTGCCAGTATGACTATGTATGTATTTAAGCCAACTATTCTTAAGAATGTGTCTCACTGTTTTGGTAAATATATACTTGTATAAACTTAGAAAGAAGTCAGACAGGGTAAAGCCACATCTGATTATTAGCAAAGATTATTTGTGTGTTTTGTTTGAATGTATATCTGCACAGAAGGGGCATTTGGTTGCATTATTAGTTACAGAGAGTAGTAAGAAACCATGAGGGTGCTGGGAATTAAATTCAGAATCTCTAGAAGAACTTGTATTGTTTGTAAACAAAGAACTAAAGATTAACTCTTACCTTTGGAGCTATCTCCAGCCTTAAGAGCTAACACTTCAGCAGTAAGCAGAAGGCAGAGTGAAAGGGATATTGCGAATGGAACATGTCTTCTGAAACCCCATTAGCTACCGATTTCCAAAAACTGTGTGTGATTCCATAACAGATACATGATGACTAAGAGGCCTCTACAGTATATATTTTATTGAAAATAATATTTTTCTTTCAATATATTCTGATCACAAATTCCCCTCCCTCGTCCCCTCTCAGATCTTCCCCACCCCCCAAGCTATCCAATCTATGCCAGGTCTTTTGTCTTTCTTTAGAAAACAAACAAGAAACAAGCAAATGAACGAATTGAAAGAAAAGAAGCAACTTAAAAAAAGAAAGAAAAAGCACACATGCATACACAAGGAATCCATGAAAACACCAAATCAAAACACCAGTAAGACAAAAAACAAACAAACAAACAAACAAGAAAAAAAAAGTATAAAAAAAACTACCAAGCTCCATTTAGTTCATTTTGTTTTGTTTTGACCATCTATGGTTAGGAATGGGGCCTTAAGGCTTTAAGTGTGGTTGATATAATCAGTGAGACATCATTGGGAAAAAATATTTTTTTTTCTTTGCAAGTAGAGGTGGCTTCTGGGTTCTAAATAGGACTTTATGTCCACTTACACCCTGTTAGAACTGGAATCATATCTTGTTTGAAAGCATGAAGGTCCTATGCATGCTGCCCCATGAGTTCATAAGTGCTTCAGTCCTGTTTGTCTGGATTGTCATCCATCCCCTGTGGTTCTTACATTCTTTTTGCTTCCTCTTTTACACAGTTCCCTGAGCCCCAAACTGCAGATTATCCAGTTGTGGGTCTCTGTGGCATTTTCCACTTGCTATAAGAAGAAGTTTCTCTAATGATGACTGAGCAAGGTACTGGTCTATGGATATAGCACAATATCATTAACAGCATTTTTTTGTATCTTTCTTTAGCAGAAAAATAGTATTTGGTTTTTCCCTAGACCCATGGCCAATTTATTCCCAGGTTCTTACCTGTTTGATAGTGTCAGGCATGGGTTCTTTTTATGAAATAGGCTCTAATTCAGTCATAGAGTGTTTGGTTACTCCTATGATTTTTATGCCACTATTACACTGAGATCACTATTGTAGATTGCAGGGGTTTATAAATGGGTTGGTGGTTTTCTTTCTCATCTGGCATTGCACAGAGGACTTTCTGGTGCCATAAATATGTTAGTGGAGGTAAAGGTTCTAGTTAGGAACTAGCTTGACTTTTCTGTTTTCAGTGAGATATCTAAGTTTGGTCTTCTCCAATCTCTGTGATAACTTCAGCTTGTGTACAAAAAACCAGCCAGTATAGGTATATACGCTAGGGTGGTATAGTTGGATCTTGCAGTAGGTTCTTTCTCAACTTGCTGATGTACCATAGTGGTTGTAAAAGTTTGCACTCACACCAGCTCATAGGCCCCCAATCTTCACATCCTCATCAGCATGAGCTGTCATTTGTTTTATTGATCTTGGCCATACTTGCTGGTGTAAGATTAAATCATAAAGCAGTTTTAATTTGCAATTCCCTGGTGACTAAGAATGTTGCACATTTCCTATATTTCTTGGGCACATGTATTTCATCATTTTCGAACTTCCTGTTTAGTTCTGTGCCTACTTTTAAAATTGGGTCATTTTCTTGATGCCCAGGTTTTTGTTTGTTTGTTTGTTTGTTTGTTTTAGTTACCATCTCTTTCTCTCCCTCCATCTCATCTCTCTCTCTCCCTCTTTTACACACACACTCTCTCTCTCTCTCTCTCTCTCTCTCTCTCTCTCTCTCTCTCTCTCTCTCTCTCTGTCTCGCACATGTGTGCATGTACTAGATGTGCAATTTGTAAAGATCTTCCTTAATTGTACAGAGAACACTTTAAGTTATGGTTTCCTTTGCTATACAGAAACTTTTCAGTATCAGACATTCCTATTTAGTCTTTTCCTGTAGCAGTGAACACCAGGCCATTCATTACTTTCTCTTCTCTCAGATTCAGGCAGGTTACCTGTCTTATGCAGAGGTTCTTGTTCCATTAGGGTTTTTAAATAGGATGAAAAATGTGGATCTATTTGTATTTTTATACATATAGCTACCCAGTTTGACTAATACCATATTTGAGAGCTGCTGTATTTTTTCAGTGTATGTTTTTGACTTCTTTGTCAAAAATCAGGTGTCCTTAAAAGACATGTAGACTTATGCCTGGGTCTTCAACTCAAGTCTGTTGATACACGTGCCTGCTTTTATTACTATAGCTCTGTAGTACAACTTGAGGTTGGAGACTGGTTATGCCTCTAGTAGTTCTTTTATTATTCATAGTTGTTTAAGCTATCTTGTGTGTGTGTGCATGTGCATATGCCTGTGCATGTGCATGCCTGTGTGTGTGTGTGTGTTTCTGTATTGTGGTGATTTGAAAGAAAATGGCTCCCACAGGCTCATAGGAATGGCACTATTAGGGGGTGTGGCCTAGCATTCCTAGATATGGGTTAATTTGAGGAAATATGTCACTAGGAGCAAGCGTTGAGGTCTCAGATGATCAGGCCAAGCCCATGTCTCGTGGTCTATTCCTGCTGCCTTGGGATCCAGATGTAGAACTCTCAGCTTCTTCTCCTTTACCATGTCTGCCTGCATGTTACCATGCTTCCTGCCATGATGATAATGGACTAAACCTCTGAAATTGTAATCCAGACCCAATTAAATGTTTTTCTTCATAAGAGTTGCCATGGTCATGGTTTCTCTTCACAACAATAGAAACCCTAAGACACATATGAAACCGAAAATGTTCTTTTCAATTTCTGTAAAAAAAATTGTGTTGGAGGCTGGAGAGATGGCTCACAACCAAAAATATAAGAACTGTGTTGGAATTTTGATGAGAATTGCATTGATTCTCTAGATTGTTTTGGTCACGGTGGCCATTTTCAGTATATTAATACTACCAATCAATGAGACTGGGAGATCTTTGCATCTTCTGATGTACTCTTCAGTTTTATTTTTTAATATTTTAAAGGTTCTTTTTTTCAAGTCTTTCACTTGCATGATTAGATTTATCCCAAGATATTTAATTTTTTTGATGCTATTATAAAAGCATCATTGCCCTGATTCCTTTCTAAGTCCATTTATTATTTGTACATTTGATTATTGTGTGCTTATTATATATCTTGCTACTTCACTGAAAGTGTTTGTCAGGTGTAATATTTACCAGTGGAGTGTTTAGAGTCACCACTTATGTATAAAATCATATTATCTGCAAGTAAAGATACTTTCACTGCTTTCTTTTCTATTTATATCCTTTTAATCTTCAGGTACTAGAAGGCATTTTGGGTGTGTTTCAACTATTTATTTGATCATTAACTAACTTTGGTAGGTCATATATTTCAAGAAATTTATTCATTTACTTTAGGTTTTCCAATTTGATGGGGCACAGATTTTCAAAGTATGTTTTTATTACTTTCAGGTTTCTTTGGTATCTGTTGTGATGTCTCCCTTTTGTCTCAAATTTTATTAATTTGATCTTCTTTTTTAACGTTTTAATTAATTTGGCTAAGTGTATCAATCTTACAAATTTACTCAAAGAACAACCTTTAAATTTTATTAATTTTTGTACTTTTTTCTATTTAATTGATTTCATGCGTGTGTGTGATTATTTGCTGCTGCCTACTTTTGGGACTGATATTTCTTTTTCTTGTTCTAGAGTTTTCAAGTGTGCAACTGTGTAGCTTAGATGAGATCTTTCCATTTTCTAAAGAATGTAGACCCTTAACTCTTTGAAGTTGCCTCTTAGAACTATTGTCATTGCATTGTGTCCCATTAGTTTGAGTAAGGATATACTTATACTTAGGTGAGGGATCATTTCTCTGGTTCATTACTGGAGAAGCTTCTCTGACTGTGTAGAGCACCCACTGGTTTGGGTATGTTGTGTTTTCATTTTCATTTAACCATAAAAGACTTAAATTCTCTTAACCTTTGTCTTGGATTGTTTCTTCTTTCTTCAGCGAGTAATTCAGCTTCCACGAGTTTGTAAGCTTTCTGTTGCTTTTCATATCCAGATTTAATTTATGGTCTTCAGGCAAGATTCATAGTGTTATTTCACTTCTAAAAGAAATAAAAATATCTGTTGAGACTGGCTTTCTGTATTTGGTCAATTTTGGAAAAAGATTCATGAGCTGCTGAGAAGAAGGTATATTCTTTAGTATTTAGTTGAAATGTTCTGTAAATGTCTGTTAGGTCTTTTTAATTTATGAGTTATTTAATTAAAAAAATCCTCCTTAGTTTTTGTCTAATGACATATCTGTGGGTTAGAGTGGTATTAAAGCTATGGGCTATTACTGTGTGAGGGTCAATATAACCTCTGATTGACGTTGTAGGAGTGTGTATCATATGAACTTGGGTTCCCTTGTGTTTGCTGCATAATTTGTTTAAAATTGCAATCATATTTGGAGATTTTTGTTGTTGTTGAGGATGAGTACATAGTTTATTATCTCTTTGGATTAGTTTTGGTTTAAAGTCTATTTTATCAGATATTAAAATGGCTATACCTACTTTCTTCTTGGGTCTATTTGCTTGGAATTTTTTTCTATTCTTTTAGTGAGATGATAGATTCTGCAAAAAGTTGGATTGTGTTTCTTTTTCTTCTTTTTCATTTTCATTGAATATTGTCTGTATTTGTATTTCAAATGTTATCTTCTTTCTCTCCTTTCCATTGCTTCCATGAACATGTTCCTTTTCCCAACCAACCTCTCCAACCTCAGTGCCTTGGCATTCCCCTACACTGGGAAAATGAATCTTCACTGGACCAAAGTCCCCTCCTCCCATTGATGACAGACAATGCCATCCTCTGTGACATATGAAACTGTAGTCATGGGTCTCTTCTTGTGTACTCATTGGTTGGTGTTTCTGTCCCTGGGAGGTCTGGGGGGGTTGTTGGTTGATAATGTTGTTTTTCCCATGGGTTGCAAACCCTTTCAGCTCCTTTAGTTCTTTCTCTAGCTCCTTCACTGGGGTACCCATGTTCAGTCCAATGGTTAGCTGCAAGCATCCTCATATATATCAGTGCGACTCTGGAAGAGTCTCTGAAGAGTCATCCATATCAGGCTCCTGCCAGAAACACTTCTTGGCATCAGCAATAGTGACTGGGTTTGGTTGTTGCATATGAATGGATCACCAGATGAGACAGTCTCTGAATGATCTTTTCTTCAGTCCCTGCTCCTCTATTTGTTCCTGTATTTCCTCCCTTGTGTGTTTTTTGTTTTCTCTTCTTTTGTGACTGGGTTACATCACTCAAAATGATAGCTTCAAGTTCCATCCATTTGTCTAAGAATTTCATGAAGTCATTGTTTCTAATAGCTGAGTAGTACTCCATTGTGTAAATGTACCACAATTCCTGTATCCACTCCTCTATTAAAGAACATCTGGGTTCTTTCCAGCTTCTGGCTATTATAAATAAGGCTTCTATGAACATGGTGAAACATGTGTCCTTGTTAGATGTTGGGGCATCTTTTGGATATATGTTCAAGAGTGTTATAGCTGAGTCCTCAGGTAGTACTATGCCCAGTTTTCTAAGGAACTGCCAGACTGATTTCCAGAGTGGTTGTACTAGTTTGCAATCCCACCAACAGTGGAGGAGTGTTCCTCTTTCTCTACATCCTCACTAGCATCTGCTGTCACCTGAGTTTTTGATCTTAGCCATTCTGACTGGTGTGAGGTGGAATCTCAGGGTTGTTTGAATTTTCTTGATGACTAGGGATGTTGAACATTTCTTTAGGTGCTTCTCAGCCATTTGATATTTCTCAGTTGAGAATTCTTTGTTTAGCTCTGTACTCAATTTTTAATAGGATTGTTTGATTCTCTAGAGTTTAACTTTTTGAATTCTTTGTATATATTGGATATTAGCCCTCTATCAGATGTGGGATTGGTAAAAATCTTTACCCAATCTGTTGTTTGCCATTTTGTCCTATTGACAGCCACCTTTGCCTTATAATAGCTTTGCAATTTCATGAGGTCTCATTTGTAGATTTTTGATCTTGGAGAATAAGCCTCTGGTGTTCTGTTCAGGAAATTTCCCCTGGGCCTATGTATGCTAAGATCTTTCCCACTTTCTCTTTTATTACTTCCAGTTTGCTGGTTTTCTGTGGAGGTCTTTGATCCACTTGGACTTGAGCTTTGTACAAGGAGATAAGAATGGACTGATTTTCATTCTTCTGCATGCTGACTGCTAGTTGAACCAGCACCATTTGTTGAAGATGCTGTCTTTTTTTCAGTTGAATGTTTTTAGCTCCTTTGTCAAAGATCAAGTGACCATAGGTGTGTGGGTTAATTTCTGGGTCTTCAGTTCTATTCCATTGATATGCCTGTCTGTCTCTGTACCAATACCATGCAGTTTTTATTCCAATTGATCTGTAATACAGCTTGAGGTCAGGGATGGTGATTCCCTAAGAAGTTATTTTATAGTTGAGAATAATCTTGGGTTCTTTGTTATTCCAAATAAATTTGCAAATTGTTCTTTCTAACTCTATGAAGAATTGAATTGAAATTTTGATTGAGATTTTATTGAATCTGTATATTGCTTTTGGCAGGATGGCCATTGGATTGTGTTTCTTAAACAACCTGCTAGTCTGTATCTTGTTATTGGAAAATTGATATCATTAATGTTGAGAGTTATCAAGAGTAGTCTTACAAATTTATATTATTTTATTGTTATGATGTTAACTCCCACTTCTCTTTTGATTCACTGGTCTGGAATTATTTATTTCCTGTGGTTTCTTGAATTTGTTTAACATCTGAAGTGTCCCTCTAGTGCTCTCTCTAAAGCTAGATTGGTAAATAAACACTTCTTAAATTTGGTTTTGTCATGGAATTTTTTAAAAAAAATCTATCTATTGTAATTGATATTTTTTCTGGGCCTTTCATCTGGGTTGACATCTGTGGTCTCTTAGAGTTAGTATTACATCTGTTCAAGACTTTCTGACTTTCAGAGTCACCACTGAGAAGTCATATGCATTCTATTGAATCTGACTTTATAAGTTAATTCATTTTTCCCATTGCAGCTTTTAATCATTTGTTGTTTTATATGTTTAGTGTTTTAATTATTATGTGTTTTGAGAATATTTGTCAGTTGTATCTTTTTTAGTGTTTTGAATGCGTTTTGCACCTTGTTCGACTCCTCCTTCTTTAGTGTGCTGTCTGGTTTTGTGACAACTTAGCACAAGCTGGAGTTATCACAGAGAAAGGAGCCTCAGTTGAGGAAAAACCTCCATGAGATCCAGCTGTAAGGCATTTTCTCAACTAGTGATCAAGGGGCAAGGGCCCAGATCATTGTGGATGGGAACATCTCTGGGCTTGTAGAGCTGGGTTCTATAAGAAAGCAAGCTGAGCAAGCCAAGTGAAGCAAGCCATCCTTCCATGGTCTCTGCGTCAGCTCCAGCTTACTGACCTGTTTGAGTTCCAGTCTTGACTTCCTTTGGAGATGAACAGTGATGTGGAAGTGTAAGCTGAATAAACCCTTTCCTCCTCAATTTGCTTCTTGGTCATGATAGTTGTGCACGAATAGAAACCCTGACTAAGACATTTAGGTTGGGAAAAATTTCTTCTCTGATTTTGCTGGAAATATTTTTTGAGCCTTTGACCTGTTTCTCTTTATTACATCTGTATTATTGATTGATTTGGTCTCTTCATTGTCTTAGATTTCCTGAATATTTTGTGCTTGAATTATTATTATTATTACTAATATTATTATTTTAACACTTTCATTGACAAGGCATTTATTTCTTCTATCTTGTATTATGTCCAAGATTTTTTTCTTCCATGTCTTGGACTCTGTTGGTGAGGTGCCTCTGAAGTTTTTGACTTCCTAATTTTTCATCTACAGTCCTGTTACAGTCTGGGGTTTATTTAATGACTCTATTTCTTTTTTATCAAGTCCACTTTTATGTCTTGAATTGTCTTCATCATTTAATTCTTTGTTTATATTTTCATAGGTGTCATTAATTTATTCATGTCCTTACACATTTACAGTTGCTGTTCTGAAGTCACGATGATTCAGATGATTCTAGATGTTGACATATGGTCTTGTCATTGTTAGAATTCTGTTCCTTGGGTTCCGTTGCCTTCTCTAGATCTTTTGAAAGTGTGGCAACTGCGTGTCCCTTGGTATAGGGTGCTTCTGTAGGATGATAGCAGAGTAAAATAGAGACAGGCTAGGAACAAAGGCCCTGTGGGCTTTGGGAAATACTTAAGGGGATTCTGTCTACACCTAGAGGCAGGCTCTCCAGGGAGTTGGAGGTATGGTAGGAGGAGGGCCTCCTGAAAATAGATGGTAGCAAACAAGGAATAATCTGAAGAGACAGAGAAGACAGGGCTAAGAATGCCCTGGCTCTGTAGCAACATTTGGAGGCTCTAGCAAATAGAGGTGAGGTAGGAGGGGCATTTGCAAGCAGGCTGTTTGAGGGTTGATGGTAAGACAGGAGAGACCATAACGGAGGACTAGAAGGAGAGAAAGTTAATTACTGGAGTCCGTGTCTGCTGTGGGAGTTTCAGGTAGAGAGTGTTTTTGGAGATCCGGGACTTTCACAAGGAAGGGGGATCAGCTAGAAGTGCCAGGAGGCTCCTCAGGAAGGAGGAAGGCTGCATCCACATCAAGTTCCAGTAGCATCTCCAGGGAATGATGGAATTGTGGGAGGAGGGGCCCCTGCATGTGGGCTGCTATAGGGCTGCAAAATCATAATAGATGACAGGAAGGGTAGTGAAAATGTGCCTTTAACACGTTCCAGTTTTCAATTACTTTTGTTCAGAATAAAAGCTCTATACATGAATAAGAGGTCTGGGGGCTGGGGTCGGGGGGAGTGTGATTCTGTATTTTGAAGAGTTTTCAATGCACCTTGCAGACTTTGGAACAACATGGAACTGAGTGGGAGAACTGAGGCCGGGCACCTTTGGCTCTTACCCTCCTGTGGACTGTCTCTAGCTTGTTCTCTTCATTCATGTCAACCAGGTCTGACACACGCCCATCCATACTGCAATCACACAGCAAGTGTTAATTGATTGATGGGTGGGAAGGTGTTATTAAATCTGGGATCCCTGACTAGAAAGCATAGGCTTCTAGATGATCCCATGCAGGCCCCGGGCCTCACCCAGGACTTGGCTTCGCCACAGGACTGCTTCCCTCTGCCTGGCTCCCTCATGTCATCATTTACTGAAATGCACATGACAGTTGATTTCTGCGAGCAGCCTCTGTGAGATTCTTGATTCCACCAGGATGATCGCTGTTTCAGCAGATGCCAAAATTTCAATTTTCGTTCCTTTCTCAAATTAAAAGGGTCTGGGAAGCCCTCATTTACCCTGTTAGCTCTTGGCTGATTCCTTCCCCTTTGCCAGCTTCCAAACCTCTGCCGATGCCCACAGTGGGTAATTAGTAGAACAGTCTAGCCATTGATGCTGTATACACACATCGAGGTGTCTTATGTCTCTTTTGTGATTGTCAGTGTGTGCATCTGAATATGTGCCTTGAGGCTAGGATTCTCAGTCTTCTGTGTTGCATGACAGGTCGTCTTGCAGAGAGCAAGAGTATTGATGGAGACCTAGGATTCCACTTTCTGCTTATTTTGACTCTCTGATTTTCTATTCTTCTTTTTATTCTTCATCCTCCTCCCCCCTCTCTTCCTCCTCTTTGCCATTGACCCTTGCCTTTTTTATTTATTTTTTTAAGCAAGAGGCAAGACTGCGATGAGATAGCAAACAGAAGGCCTGCAGAAGCAGGGTAGGTCCTATCAACAAGTGACGCAGACTGGCTATGACATGGGTGGTGGTGCTTGTTTTGTTTTGGTGCTGAGATCCAACTCAGAACCTTTTACAAATCAGACAAAAGCTTTATCTCTAAGCCATACCTTCAACCCTAAGATGAATATTTCCCCAGAAAATATGTTATTTATTTGAGCAATTTCTTCCATTTGGAACCAATATTAGTATTAGGAACTATAGCATTTTTTATGAACATGGGGAAAGGGGTCAAATTTGAGAGGCGATGGAATGGAGGATTGGGAAGTTAATATCAAAACACATTGAACATATTATGTATGAAATCTTGGGAGAATAAGTAAAATATTTCATTGTAAAGTAAAGTACAATAGTCATAAATGGCAGCTAATCCTGCACTTGGCTGTAGGGGGTAAAAGGGGTTGGCGGGGACTGCAGCAAACTGTGATCTCACAGCTAGAGATATCCTCTACATTGTCGCGGGTTGGTGGTTTCGATTTCTCAGGAAGACTCAGGAAAGCTGGGAATGAGGCTCTTAAAGTTAAATTCCTGTTTTTAAATCACATAAAACATAAGCAGACCTGAAAATCAGAAGGTGGGCCTGTCTACACTGTTGGGTCTGAGAGCTGAAGGTTTGCGTTTCTGGCGTGCAGCTGGTCCAGGTGCCCCATTACTCGCCATCCTGCTCAGGCTGACACAGTGCGAGTGCAGAGGGGCCCTGACCAACTTTCCGGAACTCATTTTTTAAGGAAATTCTCATTTTGTTAGGGGAAGGCTTAAGCTATTGAAGCCCCTTCCAGCGTCGCCAGGTATGAACGTGATGATGTATACTAAAGGCTGACAGGGCAAAATAACAGCCAAGCAGCCTCCGCTTCCCCGTCATAGGCTGCAGACCGGGTGGTAGACGAACTTGGGACGGTGTGGACCCGATGACCCGGGCCAGCCGGAGAATGCACGAAGACAAGAGAAGATGACAATGAAGAAGTAAAGGGAGCTTCGCAGGTAGCTCACTGAGGAACAAAGGGACCTTCCTTTGATGTGTCCACCAAGAACAAGGCTGTTCCACTCACTCTCGGCTCTGCCTTGAGGACTGAACATTTGTTTTCAATCCTAACAGTTACATCGCACGCTTTCATTGCGGTATTGTCTGAGATATCGCCGAGGCCCTAACCGTTGTAATTTATCTTTTGTACTATATAATTTGGAGCCGCTCAGGCCAGAAGAAAACATCTGTACCGAGAGGCTGAACCCGACACAGTTTACGCTTGTACACCCAGCCTGCTCGGAGGTCAGTCTCCTCATAAACTTCGTTATCACTGTTGGCTTTATTCATTCTATTTGACACATTAAGCTTCCGTATCTTGGCATAAAGGATGCAATATTGCAGCATATTGGCACGCTCATCTGCTTCTCCCAGCTAGTGTTGTGTCCAAATATCAATCCCCAGGGATAAACACGTGTGTGTCGACTGCGGGAAAATGAAGCTAAGCAGCAGGTGGCCTTTTGCCGCCTAATGAACACAGCAATCTGTTACTACCACTGCGGTGCTTTCTGCCAGACAATTAGGCAACTAAGCATGTAATTATTCAGGCCAATGAGAAGAGGCTCTCCTCTAATTTCATCTTTTCATTGCTGTTTACAAACCCACACTCCCCTCATTAGTGAGAGATTTTCCAGTCTATGCTAATTGGTTTCAATAACATTCATTTCAGTTGAAAGAGAATGATTCTGTTAATTGAGAATCGAAAGGATCTTTTCATTTTAAGTGCGTCCTGCTATGGAAATCTGAACACTCTCAACAGGTCCGAGCTAATGAAATTAAGTCGCACAGCCATTAGTGGCGTAATAGAAATAAAGTAATTTATTTTCATTGAAGCATGTGCTATGGTCCAGAACAATTAATACAGCTTGAGGAGTATAGCAACTTGGAAATAATAGATTGAGGAACACGACATGCTTTCCCTCCGAATGGCTTGTTTAATTCCCGGTGTAAAAGCATTCCTCATTTGGTGCGGCTACTTTCAGTGTGTCTGGCACGAAGAGCGCTCATTTGTAAAATGACACTCGGTTCTACTAAGTGTATAGGAAGAGCAGTGCTTCCTACCACAGTCACTTCAGTGCCCCTGAGTGTCACATCGCTTGGCCCTGTTGGAGTTTAGGTTGACCGTGTTTGTAAAACGTTTACAGCAAAGCCCCTGGTCACTCTATGAGTGTCATGGTCTTAAAGAAATGTTGTGGTGTCACCATGTGATTTAGAATCCCATCGAGTCCTGCGTCACGGTGTTTACTATTTCATGGACTCAGAGTCCTTCTAAGGCGCTGTGCTACACATTCTGGAAAAGGGCAGGGGCAGAACTTTTAAAATGTGCTATTAATAACTGTGCTTATATAAAAATCCCTCCCAATAAGTGATCAAAGAAAAGCAATTTCAGCTAAAAATAAAACAAGAGTCTTTATTTTGTGCCACAAGTCACAATTTTGCATCAACAGAATCAGAAGACTCATGTATTTCCTTGCCAGGAAGATTTTATTTTTTAAAGCAATTCTCTTCCGGTTTTAGCGTAAACTGTTTGCACACCCTATTTTCACACATACAAAAATGTACCCACATTGTGACACTCTCACCCAAATTCTCATGCCTTATTTAGTTGTTATTTTTTTAATGGAATAATCAATATAAAACCATTTGTGTTACTGTCAGACTAGCTGCCTGAGTGTAAGATTTCTTTCTCATACATAAGCAGAATTTTGCTGTGGCCACTAGACCACAGAGCAGGTTTACCTCTTTCCAGAAGCCTGTATGCATGTCAGTTGGTGGGTTGATGGGTGGGTGGGGCGGGTGGGGGCGGTGATTTATGCAAATGTTATATCTTTTTTTTAACTTAGATTCAAAAATGCATAATGGGGACAGACTTACAAAATAATACACTGCATGGCGTTATGAATATTTCAAAGAATCATTTCTTTATTTTGTGCATAGCTCCGAGTGCTGACATTTGATTTATAGCTGCATGGATGTACCTGGGGTTGCTAAGGTTACCCAATTTCATTCACCCATAGATATTTGAGATCTACATAATGCCATCAGATTCTCCACCGCATTTCAAAGTGATGTTGATAAATGGTGCCTTCCTTAGATGATATTTCCATTTAGATGTGATATATCTCATGATTTCTGTCTTTTAAAATATTGTGGTTGATGAAATTTTACATTATGTGCATATACAGAAAGCAGGGACACACATTTTTCCAGTTTTAAAGGTTCAAAAACTGTGCACGGCTTTCCCCTCCCCCTCCCCAGCCCGCACCTATTCCCATATGTTCAGGCTTACTGTGACTAATATTGAGTTCTTTTAAAAAAAATGAAAGGAAAAAAAAGCCTCTACGTTATTGTTTGTCTTATGTTTAGAGATATAACAAAAGACTGGCCAGTCACCTCCAATCACTTCATGATGTCTCGTATCTTTGCAACAAAAGCCCGAGCTTTTCTAAAAATCAAAACGTCTTTTGAGGTTGGATGACAAATCTACAGAAGTTATCTTTGCCAACAGATCTTCATAGAAGTAACACTTAGAAAGTTTTATACATACAGGATATGTGCGTGTGCACATGCAATTTATATTTTCTGATTGCTTACACGCGATCGCTGACCTTACAGCTCATAATGGATCCCAGTCCAGCAAAGAGTCTGGTGCAGGCTTTCCCAACTTCAAAGGAATAAGGGATTAGATGTATGGAAGAGGACAGTTAAAAACTCAAAATAACCATAAATTTTTGTGAGGAGAATAGATCTGGCTCCATGGGGTAATAAACTTGCCGGTGGGAAAAGAAGAACACATATGAAAAGTCACAAGCTCCACCTTATGAAAGACTAATCTATGGATTATATGGTTTTGTTTCTCCTCAACCAGCTGGATTGAGTTCTGTAAAATTAGTTTTTTATTTCCTCTCGTCTGAGTGAGAAAAACAGGTATGCATCAGACTGCAATGATGAAACCCAGGAAGGATTTATAGGGGCTGTGGCGAAGGCCTTTGGATCAGGCTCTTTGGAAGGAAACTGAGGGAATGGCTAGGAGTAGATGGGGCGAGAAAGAGGGTGGAGCACATGGCTTGGTTGAGGAGGGGCTTCGGCATGGGGGAGGGACTTATGTAGAATGACAGGACGGGGCAAAGGTGAGTGGAGAGTTTCTGTTGTGACCATTTTTAGGTGACAGTGTGGAGACTTGCAGATCTGTGCTTTGTTAAGATGCAAGATATTAAAAAAAATAGTTTAGATTTGCTGCCAATATTTAAACACTGAAAGTTTCTGTATTTGGACGTTCTTTAAGCCAGGCCTACATTGCTGGCTCTAATCTCCCAGGCCAAGCGCCTGCATAGAGAGCTGAATGCCCTCGTGGGGTTTCTAAACTATATCAGATCTGTTCCTTCACCCACAGCCTTTAGGTAGGTGGGTGTGTTTCTGTTCGACACCTGGTTCATTGCAACTCTTGATTCTGCTTTGTTCCCAGGCCCAGGGGATGGTAGATACTATGTTTTGAATGAACCCACAATAAATGCATATTTTTGCATGCATAAGTTTGTCCTATATGGGACATTGTGAGATCTTTTAGTTTAAGGATGGTCTAATTCTTTTGCTATTTGGTTCCTAGTGCCCCCAGGACAGTGAAAACTTGCAAAACACTGGTTCAACATTGTACACATGTTGTGAGCTATAGCCTTTTATCCCCTTAAGAAAAAAGGATGAGTGAGACATGCAGGAATTTGTTTCTCCTTCGAGCTGCCTCTCCTACCTTCGGGCTCATCTCTAAAAGCCATGGCGCTGCTGATCTCTCTATCCATGAGATTCGACTTTGCCCTGCCTTGCTCCTGTGTCTGCCCTTCCGAGGGCTGATTCCTCTTTTCTTCATCTCCCATAAACCCATCTGCAAACTGGCAATGCCCTTTTCTTTGTTGTTGTTTGGTTAGGATTTTAGGTAAAGAAATTAGTTTTCATCATCCACCCACTTTAGTGTTCAACTCAATATTCCTAGCTAAAATCACTTACCTATTAAAAAACAAAATAAAACAAAGAAAAACCTCTCTGGCTCTGGCACCAAAGAGCTCGGGCTGGTGTTCTTACCCTATAGTGACCTTGCACAAGGTCTTAACCCCTCTGTCCTCTTTTGGGAAGTGAAATTAAACACAGCACTTACACATAGCATCGCTGTGAGGCCTGAATGAACAAATTCACTCACAGAGCTTAGAGAACTCTGCCTCATTGTGAATGATGGACAAACACAAGCCAACCTGCAAACCACATTTTTAAAAATAGTTTTGAATCTAAAAACATATCCTTCTGTGAGGCAGGCAACTGGAATGGCTTGAATGAGAAGGAAGAATAGCTATGCATTTATTGTATTGTGTTCAAAGGGTTGCCTGGGCATTACTGATGATGTATCACATGTCACAGTCCTCTCTAGTGACGTTTTACATACAAATCCAACCCTTCTTATGCAATTCAGAAACTCAAAAATACTCTGAAGGTTTAATATTTTTCTTCATAATCATTGGCCTCAATATTTGACCTGACTCTGGAGGATAGATCAGCCATGCGTGGGCAAAACACTCTTGTGAGGATTTACCTACTGTTTAGTGCAAATATTCATTTTCTGCAAGATAGTAACATTTTATTGTGAAATATTCTTACAAGTCCCATTCGATATGCTATATGATACATGTACTGTGTGTCCAAGGTTTGTGAGTTCTTCTTCCTACATCTGTGCTCTGATGGACCAGAGTGACATTTTGACTTGTTTTTCGCTTTTGGAGACAATGCTTCATGTAAAACCTAGCCTGGCCTTGGCCTCACTAGGTAGCTGAGGATGACTCTGAACCAGTGATGTACCTGCCTCCACCTTCCAAATGCTGACATTTTAGAGGTGTGTGTCACCACACAAGCCTCTGCAGCTGCCTCCTTCTCTTCCTGTACTTCCTTCTTTCCCGTCTCCACTTCAATCCCAGCCTTCTACGTCACCCTTTACCTCCTCAGTATTTATGGAACGCTCACTTGTTTGTTAGACAAATTCTAGCTCGCCCAGACACAATGATGAGAATTGTGTTCTTTATGGTCATGAACCTTATATCACACTGATAGATGACATCAGGTTAAAGAATAAGACTCTGTCATCACCCAAGGATGAAATGTTGGAGTAGAAAAGTACCTCCCCCTCTCTGAGCATGTGTGTGTTTACATATTATGGTTAGAGAGATTTCTAATGAGTGACTTTTGGGATTAATGCAACTAACTGGGAAATGTTCTTCAGAGAGAACTAACAGCAACAGGAAAAGTCACAAGTCAGAATATGATGAGTGTTTGCAGCAGCCTTGACATGTGGTCTAATATAAGCATACACTTTTCAGGGCACGGAAGGCCCTGGCTTTTATTTTAGACGTAATGATATATAGTGAAGGTTGCTAAATACGAAAGCGACAGAATATGTTTTGTGTCTTCAAACTCTCACTGCTGAAAACTCATATATATTGTCTGTACTGGTCAAGTACACATCTTACCTGCAGGTAACAAAGCCTCCAAGGCAGATAGTTGTGAACTATTGAGTGAAGGAACTCAGAAGTGTGGAGACCATCCAAGGCTACTTTGGAGGTTCAGTTAGATGAAAAACTGTGGATCAAGTCCTGTTCACCTGCCTGGTCTACCATCCTGTAGGTCTGGCCCTATTTCTTATTGCACCTAAAAGAGGAACGAGAGCCTTAGCTGTTGGCTCTACAGTGTGGGCAAGTGTGGAAGACTAGGCCTAAGTCATCATTTAAAAATGTGCTAATTATTAAGCTTTAACTGATACTTTTTATTCTTTGAAAATTAGAGATTTTATACAGTGCATATTGATAATATCGATCCATTATTACCTCCCTCCAACTACCCTGTGCTCCCCAAACTCATTCAACCTTTGTGTTCCACACCTCTTACTTTTCATTGACCAGAACTTAGCCACAGTTAATTGTACAGAAGAAGAAAATAGCTTGGATCCCATCAGCTCATGGTCAGCCAGTTTAGCTAAATTAGTGACTTCTGAGTCTAGTGAGAGATCCTGTCTCCAAAATATGAAGAACTTCAACTGAGGAGAACTGATATAAGCTTCTGGCACACACATGCGAGCACACACACTCACACACATAATCACACACACACACACTGCTACCCCTTCATACATATATGAATATACCCCCCATACATGTATATAGCACATAGACACATGTGTTCCCATATAGCTACATACACATGTGCATATACATACCCACACAAACATTTACACATATGTGTGCACACACTTCTATCCCTTCAATTGTGTATGCATGTACCCACACAAATGTGTATATAGCACACATACACACAATGCTCCCACATACCTGCATGCATATATGCATATACATACCTACATAAACATGTCCAGACATGTATATGTCCATGTGAGTGCACACACACACACACACACACACACACACACACACACATCAAATAAATGCCAAGAGTTCCAATCTCAAAAGTAAATATGGAGTAAGTGTGTATTTTAGTTCCCCAAAGGAGTCATGCTGAAGGTGAGGGTTGACAAGCATAGGCTTAGGTAGGGGTGGGCTTTTCACAGGTCAGGTCATCCAGATACCAGGACCAGTTTTTATTTTTCCTCTTTTCTTTCCTACTTTTAAAAATATTCATGCCCTGATGAGCAACAAATTCCCCAGAGCAGAATGGACATGACCCCACGGAGCATTGGCCTCTGTTGATGGGAATTGCTTTTACCTTCTGGAGAGAGAATAGGCCACAAAGGATCAGTCTCTTCTCTGTTGTATCTCTTTCAAGTTGAACTGCATCGGACAATGAGTGGATTAAAAAAAAATCCTGAGGCCTGGTGTGCCTCAGATGCATTTGCCAATTTTAACATCATTCCCCAAGTTATATAAAACCGGAGAATAAATGCTCGAGCCTTCTGTAGGGTGAGCAGTTTACTTCCTAGGCAGGGATCACATTTGTGACAAATCTCCTCAGAGATGCATTTTGTAAGCAAAGTGAAGAAATCATTAGCAAAGCAATATTTGAAGAAGCAGACTGGCCCAGTTCTGAAGGCAACTCTATTTTAACCTTTAAAAGATATCATTTTACTTAGCAGGCTGCTTATTACAATTACAGTGTTTTCCTTGGCCCCTGGCTCCATTAAACATATGTTTTATAGCAAGTTCTCAATTACATTCTCCTGACAGGCTGGCTCATAGGCCAGGTTATAAAGTGGAGAGACTGCAAGCGGCAAACTGCCCCTCATTAAGTTTATAGTTTTATTACCTTGTTTAGGGCACTTTTTCTTCCTTTCCTCTCACCGACTTTCTTTGGTGACATTTAATTTATAAGAATCAAGGGGACTTTCCTGTCCCACTTTTCCCCATGGCTAGTGAACTTGCACATTAGGGGCAGACATGCTGGTCCCTTCTTCCCACCTCTTTCCCTTAATTTGGATTGTTCTTTGGCCTCTGAAGGCTATCATCAGTACCTTTGTGGTGTTGATGTCAGTGGACTGTACATTGGGGTCTAAAGACTGGGTGCTCCTAGATAGAGATGATCTCTTCATAGGCTTGCAAGGCCCACTCAGGTGGACGGAGCTTTACTAAACGGTGTATATCACCTCGTCCAACTGGTCATCTCTGCTGAGCCGCGGGAGACAGTTGCTCTGCGGCAGCCCATGGTCAGCCTCCTGGAGAGGCAGAACTGGAATCTCTCGCCGCAGCACTCAGGTCAGCCGAACTATTTTAATTTACAGAACATTACGCACGCAGAAATATATTTATATCCCCATGCTTCGACAAGGGAATTAAATCAGCTTGAATTTATGTAAAATGTGTTATCGTTATTGTACGGGGAAAGAGTATTGTGCTAAGAGGCACAAATATCATCTGGCCACTGCTAATTATAGGCATGTAAAAAATGGCTGGTGGTTGCTTCTGAACCCAGACAGAATCTGTGGATGTTGATTATGAAGAGCTATTATGTATTGATAGGTTAGGATTTATTACTGCAAGGATCAACCAATTGCTCCGGATTGGATGGTAGTCAGACACTGGGGAATTGCTCTTGGAGCTGTTAGAACAGGGTAATCTATCAGGAGGAGGGGAGTGTATTCTATCAATTAAGGAACAAGCAATTCTACTGATTTGCTATTGGCAGACTAATAGGGGTAATGGGTTTTCCTAGACAGTCCAGGTACTGTACAGCCGAGTTGGAGAAAATAGTGACATTAGACAGATAGAGGAGCAGTTCATTAAACCTGAATGAGGGCTGGGATGGGGCAGAGCTTCAGGACTCCAGGCTCAGCCAAGTCTCCGGCATGTGCTGGTGCCTCTGTCTCTGTGCATGCAGCGATCTGATGCTTGTGGATGCCCAAGGAAATGGCTGTTAGGGAGGCATCAGCGCCACGTATCTGTCAGCTGGTGCCTCGTGATGCTGCCTTAAACACCTCAACATTTCAGTGGCTTGAATGAAAGATATTTATTTTTCTTGCTAATAGGTCAGGGTTTGTTTGACTGATCTTGGCACAAGCTTCAGGTTATGTTTGGCTCTCTGCCATGGGTTTCACTCGAGGCCTGGGCTCATAGAAGGGTGGATAACTAGAGCATGTCTATGTCTTTAGCAGGCATGTTATTTAATCTGTGGTAGTGTCATGTCCACCAGCATCCCATTGGTCAAAGGTAGTCATATGGGCCACACATGGGTGTGCATTTGGACTTTAGTCAGTAATGGCCATATCTCAGTCACATGGTTAAATGGGCTTTCTGTGGCTGAGGATGTCATCCTGTGCTTTTTCCTTCTTTGCCCACCACAGCACAAATTTCACTCCCTTGTGCTCCTCCCAATGATGAAGGTAAAGTCTAAACATCAACACACTTTAGAAATGAACTTAATTTTCATAATTAGAACTTTGTACTAATGCCACTGCAGAAGCCAGTCCAGCAAGTCCCTCTGTCCTCTCAAATATGGCTCAAAATGACCCCTTTGAGACAAAGCCTGATAAATAAAATCCATGAAGGTACAGCTACTACTTCTCTGACATGACCAGAAAGGACAGAGAGGCCCAAGGTAGAGTAGGTCCTTACATGTGGATGAGCATCGCTGCTGGATCTCAGAGCCCTCTTGGGCTTTGTGAGTGTTCATGTGTTAGTCCTACTTTGCTAGGCTGATGGCTGGTATTTTCCAGAGCATAAACTTCATGAATACAGGAAACTGTCTCCTTGATTCCTGTTCCATCGTTGGTCCTCTGACTCTAACTAGATGCTGGTTTGTGGTAAGTTTTCAATTTGTAATGGGTGAATGATGGGATAAAGTTGGAGACATAGATAGATAGATGATAGATAGATGATAGATAGATAGATAGATGATAGATAGATAGATAGATAGATAGATAGATAGATAGATAGATAGACGAATGGTCAGACAGACAGACACACAGACAGAGTTTTACTTTGGGGCTACCATACTTTCTAATGATGTCGAACCCCAGGAAATCAATAGATGCTTATAAAGCCTTTCAATTTAAGGGATGGAATGAGCCATTTGTTAGGTGGCAGAGGAGAGAGGAGAGAGAGGAAACATGAAAACCCAGCTTGGAGTCAGGACAACAGGGAGGTCAGGGCCTCTATTGTTCTGTCACTAAGAAGGGAATGTTTCATCTATAGCTCCTGTGACTTAATGAGCCCATTTATCCATCTTATAGAAATTCCAGGACACACTTGAGACAAAATGCCAAGTGAAGGGTATCTTGGTTCTAGCAGGCTAAGGCAGTTATAAACACCAATAGTGCTTAGGAAAAGGAAACACACAAAGTCAACTAACCTGGGCTCATGGGGGCTCACAGCGACTGAACCACCAACCAAAGAGTGTGCAGGGGTTGAACCTAGGTCCCCTGTACATTTGTAGCAGGTGTGCAGCTTGGTTTTCATGGGAGACCTCTCACAAGTGGAGTGGGGGCTATCTCCGTCTCTGTTCTCTGCCATTAGATCCCCTTTCCCTAAATGCACTGTCAGGTTGGGCCTCAGTGGGAGAGGACGTGCCTAGTCCTGCTGAAACATGATGTCCCAGGGCTGGGAGAAGAGGAAGGAGGGGGCTCCAATCTGGATGTAAAGTGAGTAAATAAATAAATAATAGTTTAAAAAGAAAGCACGCAAGGCCAGCCTGTAGTGAATTGGTAAACAGGAGGATGGAACAGCAGCCATTTGCAAGAGAAACCCAGCCATATCACAGACTTCGTGACAGAGACCATACATTTTATCACCGGACAACTTAAGAGCATAAGCTCGGAGCTGGCACATGGTGAGTCTGTCATGGGGATGTAAAGAGCTAGGGATGTAGCTCAGTAGTGGAGCGCTTGCCTAGCCTGCACAATGTCCTGGGTATACTGCTCTGACACCAGAATGAAACCAATTTAATTACCATCTATAGGCTGATCGGAGGATTTGCAAGATTTCTTTTTTCTTTCTTTCTTTTCTTTTCTTTTTTTTTCTGGCTTCCCCCAACAAAGAGGACAAGCTATTTGTACCGGGTTTTTAAAGGCAGTCAGCAGCCTGTAGTCATTACGTAATTAGAATTCATGCTACTTGAAGGAGGGGCACTGCTTTCTCACACTGTTCCTGGGAGAGTTCTGTCCATCTTGGATCCTAATTTTTAAACCTCTTTGTTTCTTCCTGACCATTTCCACAGTTCGGAGCTTTGGCTTTTCCACTTGGGAATGTCCAGATTTCCTATCAATACATCCCATAGTAGTGTCTTCACAGTTGCCCCAAGCCTTGCACTGATTTTTGCATGCTATCTTAATTAATTGCACCAATCCCCGAAGGTATGCCTCCTTCTCTCCCCACCCTACACTTAATTAACAATGTCCTGCTTTTTTTTTTTTTATCTAATCCTAAATTTTTTGAATCTATTTCCTCTTTTCAGCCCCTGCCCACTGCCCTTGCCTGGGCCTTGTTATCCCTTACGATGTGTCATTCTTCTCTACCACCTGGTCCCCTGCCTGGGGTCCTATTCTCCTCCCCATCCTTTCTGCTGCTGCCAGAGGGACCCTGCTTATTATGCAAATCTTACCACCTGAGTCCCATCTAGGGTCATTGCATGGTAAGGATAAGCTCCCCATAAGCATAGAGTGTTTCCTGGCTACCCTACTCCCCAGCTTCCTCTCCCTTCCTGCCATTCTTAATATCCCGGGAGGTTTGAAGCTGCAGGGTTTTTTGCATGCTTTTCTGCCTCCTGTCTCTAGGCAGATTCAGATGCTGGGTTGTTTCCCCGTTTCTGTACCTGACTGAGTGCCTTCATGGGTTCGTGCAGCTCTTAGCTATGATGCCGAATCAGGTTGGGGCTGATTGCGGTTCCTTCAGGTTCCCACAGCACCTGGCACATGGCTCAGCAGTTTAAAAACAGCATTGTTTCTTTTACTGTCTGTTTGGTTTGCTGGGCTATAAACCATTTAGGGACACACAGAGCTTTTGTTCATCGTATTATCTCTGACACTCCACACAGTGCCTGATGCATAGAAGATGCTCCACAAATTCATGCTCAAGAGTGAACTTTCCTTGTCTTCCCTTCACCAGCTATTTCCTTGTTTCTGATTTACCCGTCTCCGGTGATGAGAAGTCAGTGTGAGACAGGCGTTTGCTTTGGAACCTAAAATTGGTACATTTGTCACTGTACACTTAGCCAAAAAGGATAAAAAAAATCTAACTTTGATTTTTTTTTTTCTGGAGGCCACATTTGAAGATAAAAGGTTGACGTATGCATCGTGATATAAAGTAGTAGTCTTTTCAAACGATTTTGCTTCAACCTTCCCAATAAAACAAATGAACTGTGTTCATGGGATTTTGACTTGCTAGCTTCTCTTTGACACTAAAATGAAATGAATGTGCAGAGGTATAAAAACAGTATGTATCCTCAATTGAATGAAAGCTCACCTTTATCTCCCTTTGACCCTTTTATTTTCACAATACTAAAGAAATATTAAAAATGGTTAGGGCTGGCGGATTTTCAGAAAAGGGATCAGTTTCCACTCCTTTTCCATCCTGTGGCCCAGTGTAACCTTAGCCTCCTCTTCCTCTTCCCTCTGCAAACCTTTCCCAGAGGGTTGTCTCCCTTGCTTTCTGAGGCCCACAATGAATGTCAGCACAATGGAAAAGTCTCCGCCACAACATCCTTTCTTGGAATCGAATCCCCTGGGGCTGGTGGGGCTTGATCTGACTATTGATCACTGTCTCTGTGGGGAAAGCTGCTGCCAGAAATGGGCTTCAGGGACCCTGGGAGGCTGCCCTACCCCAAGACTGGTAAAGCTTTAAGCAGAGACCTAGCTGGGTTTTAACAGCAGGAAGGTGGCCCGAGGTGATGTGATAGGGTGGTCACATGGTGGTGTGGAGTAAGCACAGAGGAAGCCTCCTCCGATGCATTCCCTTCTTTCTGACTGGGCTTCTTCACTGTTTCATCTCAGAATCATGGCCCATGAGGACCACGGCCATACTTTACCTCCGTATCGTTGAAATGGGGCCACTGCGAGCCAATGAGCAAAGGGAATCTGTGTATCCTTGCTAAGGGAGCAGGGTGATGGGCCTTCTGTATAACTCAGTGTTAGTACAAGAATATGGGAGTCTACACTTGTGAATGAATATGAAAGCAGGTGTGTGTTCATATGTTTATGACTGTGTTGTGCGAGCGGGATGTTTGAATACACTGGTTCAAGTGGTTCGCAACTAGTGGGTCTTAACCTCTTTAGGGTCACATATCAGCTAGCTCTTCTGCATATCAGGGATTTGTATTATGATTCATAACAGCAGCAAAATGTTAGTTATAAAGTAGCAATGAAATAGTTTTATGGCTGGGGGGGGGGTTGAGAACCACTGTGTTAGCGTATGTGCTTTTATGAGTGTGTGTATGAGCATGTATTGTGCTTGTGTGGGCATGAATGGTAATATGTGGCTTGGTGCAGGTGAGTATGTAAGTCTGCATGTTTGCAGGTTTGCCTCTGCTGCTGAGTTATGAGCCCCTGAGTCCTGGAAGTGTCTAGTATGAACCAGGGAGGCCATCCTAAGGGGTGAGAAGGTTGAAACACACGGGGACCATAGGATTTGGGAAAAGTATTTACACATCAGACTGTAAGTAGCTGTAAACTCTAAAACATGCTTTTGTGCGGTTGTTGTTATAGAGCTCTTTAAAATCACTGGCCAGAGCAGGTACATCTGCTAAAGTGGTAAGATGCGTTTACTCAGAGCACCATAGTCGTAGGTCCCTCCCATGAGCCTTGGCTCTCCTTAGTCTGTTTTTTTAAACCTTGAATCTGTACTGACCTGTGACTTTTTTTTTTTTTTTTTTTTGACAAAAACAATGTTGAAAAAATGCTATCATCTAACTCCCGAGTCTCAGCTTTAAGAACTCTTCATCTTACAACATCCACTTCGAAGGGCACCCCCTTTTGGATCCTACCCACAGTGCTTCAGGGCCACATGCTGAGAGGACCGTGTGGAAGAGCAGTGCCGCGCACCATAATAATTCAGGTTTGGCTCCCGATGGGTGTACAAGAGTCTGTCCTGTGAGTCAGCCACTGTAAAGTTTGGCTTGTCAATGGCTCCAAGGAACCCAGAGCGGAAGAGTCACCCAGCTGTGCCTAGCCAACATCAACTCTTGAGTGAAAACAGCTTGAAAGTATCAAGTTTAGAGCATCGCATCACAGATAGAGCAGATGCAGTTACCTTGGTAGGAAATAAGCTTCCCCCACAACCTTGCCGGGAGAACTGTGATGCAGAAATGTCTCACCTCATTCATGCTTTCCTTTTAAGGAAGCGTCCTGAAAGTTTAACCTTCAGAGTACAAAAAGAAAGAAAAATGTTAGGCAACAGCCACACATCTACATGAACATCTCTGCATTGAAAATATATTGCTTTTGTAACAGGATTAAAACATTATTACAAGCAATTAATGGGCTTCTTACTTACCTTTTGTGTGGATGGAATAGCACCTCCAGGCGCACTGTACCTCACGCTGTGAGAAAGGTAGGGCACTTTATTTTGAAAGCATTAGCTTCTACTTAATTATTAGAAAGTTCTAATGAGGATAAGCTCATTTGCCTGGTTTCCTAAAACTCAAATTCTCTTTATTCTTTTTATTTGGCGTGAATAGATTTAAATTGGCCTTTGTCCCTTTGATATATGAAATCCTGCTTGTGAGTCCTCTTCATTATCTGGGGTCAGGGGTTTAGATGAGTTGAAAGTGAACAGCCCTGGGCTGGCAGAGGGTGGGAAACAATACAGAACCTTCTTCTACTTGGTGTCAGCTGCTAGAAACCCCTGGGTCGGACAAAACCTGTTCACACACTTCTTGCCTCCTGGAAAGCCGCCCAAGGTACTTTCTCCATCCGTGGCACACGTGTTGGGTTCAAGAGTCCTGTTGTGTCTGATGGATGGCCTATTAAGACCTTCAAAGTGGCCCGTCCTCTACTTTCACCGCTATATGTTTCTTGATAAATGCACAATGAAGACAGTAGCCCCTGGATGGAAGGGACTGCCGGGCTTAGCTAAGCACACAGACACAGACACAGCTTCTGTGACCCACAGCTGACAACGATTTGAGCATGGACTACATCTTTGGCATGTCTGACCACCAAACTATTTTTGTGGCTGTTGGCTGATGTATATTTACAACAGCAAAGCAGTTCCTTTACAAGTTGTTGGCAGAGGCATTATCTCATTTGATACCCACAGTGGCTCTGTTGGCCAGGAAGGATGTCGGCCCTATTTTATAGAAGAGGAATGTGGCACACAGAGAAAGATTCTCTGCTCAGACAATGCCGCTGTACAGTCAGCAAGTGGCAGAGCTGGGCTTGTGTTTGAGTTTCATTCTTTTTCATCTTTCCTACCTTTCTCTAACTCAAGCCTGGTTTTCTATTTGAATTTCATTTTGATTCTGGTCTCCAGAGCTGAACATACAAAGGACAGCTTTACCTTGCTCTTTTCCAATGAGAAAATCAAACTTCAGTAACTCCTGTTCATCACAAGATAAATTTGGCAGCCATTCCCATGAGTCCCCCAGCAGGTCACATAACAGAATGGATGGTTTAGGCTAGCACCTCACAGAATGTGATCTGGTCACCCTGTTCCTAAGAGATGAGTCATTTCAAAAGGCTCTTGATCAATGCATTGATTGTGGGTGCTTCCTCCTTTTGGAGTTTAACAATACACGTCAACACGTTAAGAGGTCTGAGAAGTCCCACCATCTGATGTGTATGTATCGGGATACCTCTACATAGTCTTTTCTGCATGACTTAGGTGTGTTAACTTTGTGTTAGAGATTTTTCATCTCTGAATGAAAGAAATGAGATCAAAAATATTTCATAATTCTCTCTCTGTACCTCTTTGTCTGAATGACTTATATTATCAGTTTCTCTATTGTTTTTTAAATATTTTATCTTTAAGCAAAACTTTTTAAACAAAATTTCTTTTCCTCATTTCTCCTTCCTCTTTTCACCCCTTCCATTATTATATTTCCTCTTGTACCCTCTTCTGTTTTTTATCTTCATATTTGACTTAATGCTTTTCTGATGTCCCTAGCTCTCTGTTGATGAGAAAATGCTTTGGTCCTAGAACATCTGAATATGAGTAATGAGTTAACAAAATTTCACATTTTTCTTGGATACAGACTGATAAATGTAGGTTAAACGAGTCATGATGACAGGCCATAACAAGACAATAGAGATGACTGTCTTTAGCATCGTTCCATTCAACAAAGTTGGCAGTGTTTGGATGAATGCTCAATAGTAAGCTGATTAAGTTTGTGAATGATGTGGAAATGGAAAGGTTACACAAATACACGAGATTCTCAGACCAAGATCTTTCGAAAGCCTGGAAAGGGCTGGATTTAGCAAGATATCATTTAACAGGGATAAATTTAGAGCTGTGCTCTTAAATCTAGAGGATGAACTGTGTAACTACAGTATCATATGACATGACTGCACTGAACCAAATATAAAGAAACTCCTTTTGGCTTCTAATTTGATTATATATTCAATATGTAATCTTGTGGTTTCCATCTGAAAATGGAAAAATAAAACATGCTTACCCTCAAATATCTACGCATAACTTGGAAGAAAGAAAGAAAGAAAGGGAGAAAGAAAGAAAGAAGTAATTAGCAATCCAGAAATGGGACAAACCTCATTCCGAAAAGCAAAAGGCACACAGGGCAAGTACTGAAACTTTTGGCCTCAGATGTGACTTTCTGAGGATGGAAGTATGAACCATTCATGTACCATGTTTGGTGGGTACGCATGATGAATGAGAGGTGAGACATGCCCTAGAGAGACGCCACACCCTATCACCAATAGTGGGTTTCAGGACACGTTTATGAATGTTTGTCATTGCACTTTGCTCATATTTAATTCCCTATTACATGACCTTGTGTCTCTTGTTCCTACCTCTCTGCCATAACAGCACTCCTCTATTTATATATTAACTCTCTACTTACTAAAGAAAACATGGGATGTTCATATTTCTCTTTATTTTCATTATGTCTCTTGTTGCCCATCTATAGCTAGACTACCACTTACCCTCCCACATAGTTCTCCTTCTACACAGTCCCTCTCTCTCTCTCTCTCTCTCTCTCTCTCTCTCTCTCTCTCTCTCATATGTATATGCATATGTGTATGTGTATGTGTATGTGTATATGTATATGTATACATATGAAGCATAAAACTCTATTGTGCATTTAATGGGCATTGTCTTATGGTTTCGTTGCAGTGAAGAGACACCATGACCAAAGTTACTCTTTTTTTCAAAAGTTTATTTATTTATTATTCATTAATCATTTTTTACAGTCCAGACTTCATGCCTTTCCTGGTCTGTACCCACAATCACTCCCCATTCCATATCTCCAGCCCAACCTCCACCCCATTGCCAAGAAAATGTCCCCAGCCCACTAGGCTTCCCCACTCCCTGGAACCTCAAGTCTCTTAAGGGTTAGGTGTATCTTCTCTCACTGAACCCAGACCCAGCAGTCCTCTGCTGTGTATGTGTTGGGGGTCTCGCATCAGCTGCTGTATGCTGCCTGGTAGGTGCTGCAGTGTCTGAGAGATCTTGAGGATCCAGGTTAGTTGAGATTGCTGGTCTTCAGAGCGGCTTCCTTCCTCCCCAGCCTTTTCCAGATTTTCCCCAATTCAACCACAGGGGTCCTTGGCTTCCCTCCATTGGTTGGATGCTAGTATCTCAATCTGACTCTTTCAGCTGCTTGTTGGGCCTCTCAGAAGGCAGCCATGCTAGGCTCCTGTCTGCAAGCACATCACAGCATCAGTAACAATGTCAGGGCCCAGGCATCTCCTTGATCTGGGCCACCTTTCTCTCATGCTCTTCTTTATTTTTGTCCATAAATTTTCTTCAGACACATTCAATCTGGGTCAGAGCTTTTGACTATGGGATGGCCATCCTTCCACTCAGTGTCCTATCCCTCTTCTGGAAGTAGAATCTACAAGTTCCCCCTTTCCACTGTAGAACACTTCTAAATATAATCAAAGTAATATACAGCAAACCAGTTCAAATTAAATGAAGAGATACTTGAAGTAATCCCACTAAAATCAGGGACAAGAAAAGGATGCCCACTCTCCCCATACATATTCAATATAGTAGTCAAAGTTCTAGTAGAGCAATAAGGCAACAAAAGGAGATCAAGGAGATACAAATTGCCAAAGAAGTCAAGGTATCACTATTTGAAAATGATATGATAGTATACATAAGCAACCCCCAAAATTTTGCCAGAGAACTTCTACAACCAATAAACAACTTCAACAAAGTGCTTGGATATAAAATTAACTCACATCAGTAGCCTTCTTTTATACAACTGATAAATAGGCTGAGAAAGAAATTAGAGAAACCACACCCTTCACAATAATTACAAATAATACAATATATTGGAGTAATTCTAACCAAACAAGTGAAAGATCTATATGACAAGAACTTTAAGTCTCCCAAAAAGACATCAAAGAAGACCTCAGAAAATGGAGAGACCTCCCATTCTCATGGACTAATAGAATTAACATAGTATAAATGACCATCCTACCAAAATCAATCTACATATTCAACACAATCCACATCAAAATCCTAACATAATTCTTCAGAGATATGGAAATAGCAACTTATAAATCCATCCAGAAAAACAAAAAACCCAGAATAGTGAAAACAATTCTTACCAATAGAAGAACTTCTGGGTTCCTTTAAATCCAATATTTCTTAATTCAATATTGGATTACCAATAAAAGAAAACCATGACCTCAAGCTATACTACAGAGCAATAGTGATAAAAACAGTATGGTATTGGTACAGAGACAGACAGATTGATCAGTGGAATAAAATTGAAGCCACAGAAATAAAACCACACACTTATGCACACTTGGTCTTTGACAAACAAGCCAAAAGTATACAATGGAAAAAAGAAAGCATCCTCACTAAATGGTGCTGGTCTAACTGGCAGTCTGTGTATAGAAAAATGGAAATAGATGCATATTTGTCACCTTGCACAAAGCTCAAGTCCAAGTAGACCAAGGACCTCAACATAAAACACGATACACTGAATCTAATAGAAGAGAAAGTGGGAAAGAGCTTTGAACTCATTGGCACAAGAGGAGATTTCCTAAACAGAATTCTAAGATCTGGCTCAGGCTCCAAGATCAAGAATTGATAAAAGGGACCTCATGAAGCTGCAGTTTCTGTAAGGCAAAGAACATAGTCAATAGGACAAAGTCACTTTATATAAAGGACATTTAATTGGGGTTAGTTTATAGGTTCAGTCCATTATCATCGAGACAGGAAACATGGCAGTGTCCAAGCAGGCATTGAACTGGAGGAGCTGAAAGTTCTGCATTTTGTTTCGAATGCAAACAGGAGCAGGCTGATACCTAGGTAGCTAGGAGGAGGATCTCAAAGTCCACCCCACAATGACATACTTCCTCCAAGGCTGCACCTCTTCCAACAAGACCACACTTTCTAATTGTACCACTCCCCATGGGCCAAGCCTTCAAACACGTGGATCTATAAGGCTGTACCTATACAATCCACCACAAGCATCTAGGCCTTTTTCATACTGCATGTATTGTGAATCATGCCACAGAGAGGCACAGGTATGCAGACATCTATCTCCGTGGTATTTGTCTAAACTCCCTCAGGTTTGGTCCCTGTATTGCGGAGCTGTGGCATATAGCACTGCTAGCTGTGTCTTTTGAAGAGCTTCCATTTGGAGATCTGATGTAGCTTCACAAATTCAAATTCCCACCATTACTGCGTTTTTCCTCCACACTCTTGTTTATGTTTGTTTTTATTCTTGACAACACACGCTCCGACTTGAATATAATCAGTTCTTAAACTGGTTTAAATTTCATTCCCCAATGACTAAACCAAACCACACCTTTTCATATATTATTGACCGTTTGCATTTTCTGATTTATACTGTATATGCAATTCATTTGCCAATTTATTGATTGAATAATTTTTCTGGTGTTGAATTTTTTGAATTAAAATGTGTGTATTTGTATGTTTTGTTTGTGTCCTGTTATATTGTTAATAGTGTTTATTGTATTCAATATTTTCTGGTGAGGCAAAGACTTTTTATGATCTTTTAAGTATAAAGCTATATCATTCACAAATAGAGATAACTTGAATTCTTCTTTTCCCTTTGTTTTATTTCTTTCTCTTGCTTTACTCTTCCATCTAAACATTCAAGAACTTTGTTTAATAAGAGTAGAGACTACATTGTCTTGTTTGTGTTTATAAAACATGCTTTCAGTTTTTCTCATGTAACACAGTATTGACTCTAAGGTTGTCATATATAACACTTGTTGAGGTATGCATGTTCTATTCCTAGTTCCTGCTGGGCTTCTGCTATGAAAGAATGTTGAAATTTATTTTTAAAAAGCATTGTCTGCATGTATTGAGATGATTATGGAGAGCACCATGTGAGTTTAGTCCTTATCTACTGATTTTCTGAATTAGATTTATTGACTTGTATATCTTAGACCGTCCTTACATCCACGGAATTAAATTTACTAGGCATTCCTTGTTGTGTTCTTATCTGGGTTTGGTATCAGGATAATACTAGCTTCATAGAATAAGTGTGATACTTTCCTTCCCCTTGAAATTTGTGGAATAATTTGAGGAGTGTTGGTGTTACTTTATGCAAGTGTAGAGGTTTGTGGGATAATTTGGTGTTACCTTATGCAAGTGTGTAGAGGTTTGTGGGATAATTTGGGAGCATTGGTGTTGTTTTATGTAAGTACTGAGTAAGTATGGGTCAGAAGATAATTTAGAGGAATTGGCTCTCTTCTTCTACCACATGTGTCCTGGGGACCAAACTTAGTTCATTGGGTTTGGTGGCATGTGTCCTTCATACTGAGCCAGCTCAATGGCCCAGGAGTGTTTCTTGTAGACAACAATAGTTAAGTTTTTATGTTTGTCTAATTGCTAGGCTGATTGTTTATATATAAGAACAGTTACATTAGGATTATTATTTGATGTTTTTGTGGATTTCAGTGATTTTGTTACTTAGTTGTTTATATTTCCTTTTCTTTCTCCTCTACTCATGGTATAATTTCACTGATATACTGACTTAGACATGATTGGTTTTTTTCATTGCTTTGTTTGTCTATTTCTCTCATAAAATTTAGTCTTTCAGTGTCTTGTGATTGAGACTCTGATTTTTCTCCTAAGTGTTTATAATACTTCTATGAAGCTCTTACACAGCTGTGCTGGTGGCTTTGAATTGCTTTTGTTTGTACTTGTCTAGAAATGTCTGTATTTTTCTGTCAACTTAAGTATAACTGTGTTGGCTATAGTTCTCTTGGTTGGAAGTTATTTACCTTAGAATTTAAAACATATAATCCCAAACTTTATGGGACTTGAAGTGTTTGTTGAGAAGTCTAGCGTTGTTGTGATGTGTTTATCTCAGTGAGTTGTTTTCTCTGAGGCCTTTACTATTGTACTCTATTTTGTAGTTTCAGCATTTGATCTACATTATGCAGTGTGTAGATTCTTCTCTGGTCATGTCTACCTGGGGTTCTAAATGACTCTTGCATTTGAATCTTCATTTCCTTCTCTATATTTGGTGATTTTTCTGTTATGGTTTCTTTAAATAGGTTTTTCATGATTTTAATTTCTTCTACTCTATGTAATCTTTGATTGGTTTCTTGATCATTCATGTTTTAAAGATATTGGGTATTGTAATTGTAGTTTTGTATTTTATTAATGATCAAAAGATGTATTTCCCTAGTTTGTACACCTGCCAGTTAGATAACTGTCTTGGTTTTACTCAAGGATATTCTTTGTGAGCAACCCACTGTTAAGGTCCAATCACAGTGCCACACAGTGAGGAGATACAAACAGAAAAACATGGCAGCATCCTCCAAACTGATTAGATTAAGCCAGTAATGCGCTACCAACAACCACAGGACAAAGCATTGCCAAATAATGTAGGGTGTGAAATAAAACTAAAGTTATTTAAGGAACAATTAAAATGAAAAAGTGATTAGTGAATAAATAGTGTCTGTCATAACTTTCTCCCCTTTACCGGCTTCCATCCTCTGCGGACAAGAGGTCTCTGCTGTACTACACTGAGCTCTGTAGCTTGTGCATCAGGTAGTTTTCTCGTACTCCTAGAACTCTCCACATATGAGAGCTATACTGTGTTTGCCACGTGTGTTGGGGTGTGGGAAGCAAGCATAATGCTGGGCGTGTATATGAAGATCACTTTCAACACTTTCAGATAACCCAGCCCTTATTAGCCACTCCGATGGAGGCACAGGACTGCAGAAGTCAGGTATTCGGGCAGAGCTTCAGAGTTCTTTGTTAAATCACTCGTGAACCTAGAGGAAGATAGTTCCTCTAGAGGTTGGAACACCTATGACTGCAGAATTAAGGCTTCCAGACTCCACAGTTATCCTTAGTCACCCAAAGAAGAGCTATTGACCACTGTACCTCCAACTGCTGAAGACAAGTCTTTGTTACTGGAGCATCTTTGCTTTTTATACAATATAATATCTTTTAAAGAATTCCTAAAAGGGACACGTGGGTTGACAAAGAATGAGATAGAAAGAAAATAAGCAGACAAAATAAAGAAAACAATGAGATAGAACTCATGTGCCACATAGAATAGAAAGAAATTGACTAACAAGTTATTATCATTTTTAGGCTGAAGTAAGTATAAAATTAATTACAAAGAAAATGATAATTGGAGAGTAGACATTCATAAAGCTGACAGTGAGAAAAGGAACTAAAATTGTCATATATGGGACAAAATTTTCCCTAATTAAAATAAGTCTCAACTACACACACACACACACACACACACACACACACACACACACACACACACACAGGAGCGAGCACGCACATGCACACAAACATACACACACACATATCCCACATGCATGTGCACATACACATGCAGCACACATACACATACATACACATATGTATATACTCATATATACACACATGTACATACACATATGTACATACACATATCCACATCCACATACATACACATATGTATATACACTTACATACACATATACACATACACACATACAAATACACATGTACATACACTTACACACATATACACACATATATACATATATGTACATACACATACATACACACATGTACATACACATATATACACATATGTAATACACATATGTAATACACATACATGCACACGTACATACACATACATACACTCAGCATATCAAAGAGCAAAGCATATTCCCAGAATAATCCGTACAAACATTCATTTCAAACTATTATATTTTGCACAACTAAGGTGCAAAGAGCCACATGGAGAATAAAGCCTAACACTGGAAACACAGGAGTCAGCACATGGATACTGGTGAGGTGGTGTTTCACGGGCACGTCCATCGCCTGGTGTTTGAGTTTGTGGAGATTCAGTTGGCAGGCACCATAAGCAAATCCTAATCAAAATCCTGTTGTAAATTAAAAAAATAATTTAAATTTTTTTTTTGTAAAATGACTATGAAAACATAAGCCAGGCATTTGAGAAAGAGGAGTACAGAGAACTGTTAGCTTCCGAGTTATTAAATATGTGATTACAATATATTACAAGGAATCACAATAACATGCTGAGCTCTTGCGAAGAAGAGAACGTCTGGAACACCTCCATTACCACCTTTTTGAGGATTACCTAGTCATCCCTAAACTTCCCGCCTAGAGCTCACCTCCTCGGCGTTTCTGTTCTCGCTGCCTTTATACGGACATTGACATTTGTCCTGCCCATCTGCTTTAGGCTCTAAGAGCGCTGTGAGGACCAGGACCATTCATTTATAACACACATTACTAGACACACACACAGAAAGCGTATGGATGTATGGTGTGTGGGTGTGTGGGTGTGTGGGTGTGTGGGTGTGTGGGTGTGATTGTGCAGAGGCCGGAGAAAGATGTTGATGTCCCGATCACAGTCTCCCTACTCCCTCTGCTCCACGTTGGGGTCACAGCATGGCAATGCCTGGCTTTTTCTAAGGTTGGTGCTGGAAATCCAAGCATGCTCTGTGCTTATGCAGTAAATGTTCTTACTAATGCCAAACTCTCTGTCCATCTCTAGAAATGCCAATATCAAATCAATGACCAGCACATAACAGACACTCAATATTAACAGAATAAATAGGAGAACAAATAATAGACAAAAGAAATTAATCCAGAGACATATCTGGATGGGTACGTGTGTATTGGTAACCTTGAGCCCTATTCTGTATGAATTCTGTAACGTGACAGTACTCATAAGGAGAACAAAATCAAAGGAGTATATTTTTGTCAGATTGTTGGAAAATACATCCCTCCCTGAAGCCCACACTCAATTCTGAATTGCAGACTTTTCCAGAGTCTTTGCAGTGGGATCCAGGTTTGGGTTTAGCAGTGTGAGATATCCAGGTGGAAGTAGGAAGTGGTTTACAAGCTGAATAGCTCTCATCTCGGAAGCTGGTAGCTCTCAGGGTCTAGCAGCCAACAGACATGGTGTTTTGTCACGTGTCCAGGTGTCTCCTTGCAAACTTTGAGTTGTAGGCTGAAAATATTCTTGCTATCAGTTTCCTGCATCATGCATTCTTGATTGTTTAATGTTCATGGTTTAGTAAGTGCATTAAGTCATTTCCTGCTTGAAATATTCAAAATGTCCTTTATAAGTCAGGCTTATTCTAGTTGATGATTTATAAATTTAAATAGACTACCAATTCCTTCCTACGCAATGATCAGTGGGATTCTTATCCTTACTCTACAAATCCCCTGGTTCACATTAATTCGTAAAAGTCTTTGGTTTTTGTAAGGATTATTGTTTGATGCATTTTAACTTCTCAGGAGCCACCTCCATTTCCAGCAGTTTGTTCCTTTTGAGCTTCTGTTTCCCACCAAGTATAGTTTTGTTAGGCCATCCCGTGCTTCTGGGTCCGCCCTTCTGGTCTGCAGTTTGAAGGGAACTTAGGACTTTCTTTCCCTCACATTCCTCTTCCTTCTGAGCACTGTTACTCTGGCATAGACATGTTATCCATACAGAGGCTCAGATATTCTTGCTAGTATCTTGTTGGGATGTTTTTATTTACCAGAAGTGTTCCCAGGGTGCCCCCCTTCCTTTTTTTTAAAACCAAACTCTTGTCCTATCTTGGTTTCCTGTTGCTGTTATAAAATACAGACCTAAAGCAATCTGATGAAGATTTGACTCACACCTCCAAGCCCCAGCTGATCACACTGGGAAGCCACAGCAGGAACTAAAAACAGGAACAGGAACTGGTGTCTAGGAGGGATGCTGCTTACTGGCTTCCTCCCTGCAACCTGCCCTGGTTGCTTTCTTAACTACCCAGAACCACCTGATCCAGCAAAGCACTGTCCATGGTGGCATGGGCCTCCCACATCAAACATCTACTGAGAAAATGCCCCACAGACAAGTCCGGGGGGCAAATTGAGACTCCCTAGTCCCAGGTGAATGCAGTTTGTGCCATGTTGACAACCTTTTAAAGAATGACTAATTCTTGTATCTTTTTAATGAAGTCATTTGCCTTATTTAGGCCCCAGGAGTTTTCCTGCATCATTTAAACAGCAGCTGATTGCCACCAGAGCTGGGCTCTTGTCCTTGTTATTGAAAAACTTTGATCTATACATATTCCAGGAACAGCTCAAATAGGCACTTCCTTTTTTTCTAGAACAATACAAATTTTAGAAAAACATATCTCTAAGGTATTTCTTTAATTAGAGAAATAACATTTATTTATGAATAATCACATTATGTATGTCTTTCTATCTAGGCCAATAGTACTGATCAAAGATTAACCAAGCTAGTGATCTGATTTAGATTCGATGGTGAGAAGGACTGTTCCAGAAAGAATGGGAGGGGAATAGAACGGGAGGGGGGATGATCAAAACTCATCATATACATGTACACAACTGTTGAAGAATAAATAAAAATAATTTTAAAATAAATAAGATTCAAACACAGTCATCTTAATTTTATAAAAATGGTTTGCAATTGCTACTAAAAATGACAGGGGATTTTTCTGAGGTACAATAGGGTTTATTTTATCTTCATACTTAGTGGCCTCACTATTAGTAAGACCTTGATCTTGATAATTAATGTCTGGTAATGCCACAGGTAAATTATGATGCTCCCAATTCTCACAGAGGAGTAAATGAATATCCTACTATAAGCCTATTAAAACTGCCCAGGAAGCAAAAAGTAGAGGTTAATAAACTGCCCAATAAATAAATTAAGATACTGGCCATAAATTACTATGTTTTGCCAACATTAACTTGTTAACCACAGGACAGCAGACAATTTGTAGATAGACATGATAGCGTGGCTTAATTAATATTAGAGAAGAGAGTGGTATAATGAAGGGCAAGCATGATTGGGGAAATCCCTCCAACGAGACAGAGCTTGTGCAACTATGAACAGTATCTTATTGATTAGGTCGAGATAAGTTACGCTGCTACAACAAACATTGCAACCATCTGTGGGCTAAATCCACAAAGGTTTACTTCTCTTATACATTGCATATCTAAAATATTGCTTGTAATGATGGCTCCCGTTTCTAGACCCAGGGTAACAGAGCTACCTTGTGAGGTATTGCTGGTCTTCACAGCAATGGGAAAATAAAAACCCCAGAGTCTGACTCCATTAGCTAATGGTGCACACTGGAAGTGACACCCATCATTTGTACAAAGATAGTGTTGGTCAGAACTAGTCTCAAACATAGCCAGTATGGAGAAGAGAGGATGCACTTACATGTTCCAGATGTAGGCTGAAATCTTTGATACATACACCAGTTATTAGGGCCTGGCTTGGATGGAAATTGCAGGTGGCTTAACGGAAATGACTTAAGATTCATCACTGAGCTGTAAGTACTTCCGTGTGGTAATGACTTGCAAAGAAGAGCTTGTCTTAGGCCTGGAGTTAATAGTAACTGTGAGGTTTGCTTACAATATTTTTCTTTTCTGTGTCATCCATGTGTCCTTTTACCCCAGATATCTTGCCATTTTCCAACTCAGAATGCAAAGAATGAAGAGTAACAACACTAGGTGTTGGAGTACTCTTAGTTTTGGAGAGTGACGGGATTTAAAAGCTTATAAATATAAAATGTCAGTCCAGGATTACAATTTGGTCTCTTTAGGTTTATAGTCACATTAGTGGTATTTATCCCTCCACTTCATCTATCCCTCTCCCTCTCCCCATTCTCTCTCTCCCTCCCTCCCTTTTCCCCTCCCTCCCTCCCTCCCTCTTTCCTTCCTTCCTTCCCTCCTTCCTCCCTCCCTCCCTCTCTCCTTCCTTCCTTCCTTCCCTCCTTCCCTCCCTCCCTCCCTCCCTCCCTTCCTTCCTTCCTTCCTTCCTTTCTTCCCTCCTTTTTCCCTCCCTCCTTTTCTCCTTCCTTCCTTCCTTCCCTCCCTCCCTTTCTCTTCCCTCCCTCCCTCTCTCTCTCTCTCCCTCCCTCCCTCCCTCTTTCTTCCTCTCTCCCTCCCTCCCTCCCTCCTTCTTCCTCCCTTCCTCCTCCTCCCTCCCTCCCTCTCTTTCTCCCTCCCTCCCCCTTCCTCCCTCCCTCTCCCCTTCCTTCCTTCCTTCCTCCTTTCTTCCTTTCTTCCTTCTCCTTTCCTTTCTTCCTGGAATGTTTCAGATCATTTGAATAACACAGTGCCATTTCAGATCCCTGGTTTTAATCTTACTCACGTTCGTTCATCCCTCTTTATTTTCACCAGAAGGAAGGACAATGCTGACAGTTCCAGACCACTCTTCTGGTCAGTGGTCTTTAGACGGTCTCTAGCAAACAGTCACATGAAGACATCTCTTGCACTTCCAGACGGCAGCATGAGAAAAGTGCCTGTTATTACATTTAACTCTTGATTCTTTGTACTTTGAGCAAACCATCTTCGCAAAGCCATTGTTAAAGGTCATGGAAGGCATGGTGCTGCTTGGTAGACGCAGAGTAAGCATGAACATACACTGGATTTTAACCTTGCAGTCTATAGGCTTAAGAAAAGATATAGAATACATTATAGACTAGGGTAATAAGCAGAATAATTCATGGCTCCCTAAGGGGTGTCTTTTTTCCAGGGGGCAAATGAACATGACCAGAATGACTCTCCAGTCCTTGAAGGAAGAACGCATTGTGGAGTTAATTCTCCTGAGCACAACCACTACTTTATTTAGCGAGAAATTGCATTTTTTTAATTTAACATCTGTTTTATCACTTTTCCCCTTTTAGCCATGACCTTTTCAACATTACAAACCTCTTGGTCATATTCTAAGCATGGAAAAACAGTTGCTGGTGATCAATGACTTGGATTCATCGTGTCATAATCAGCAGAGGGAAATTAATAATGAAATCACTCACGGGCACATTGGGACACGATTCTGACCAGTTACTGGGTGAATACAGATATATCACTGTGTCACCAAAAGTGGGCTTTTGATAGTTTGAAAGCTTTTCAAGTGTATATAGGGCAAAGCTCTCTGTAGATTTGCTGAAAGAGTTCCAGTCCTGTCCTTTGGAACAAAGGCTGTAAATTGGTTCAGAACATTCGTCATATTACTGATGGCTACCACACATACCGAATGAACTACATACTCCTTTCAAGTGCTTTTCTTATGTGACTTTGAGTTCTTTGTGAGGGATCTATTGTTATTCCCAATTTATACAAAAGGAAACAGAGACACTAAGGTGTTGAGAAACTCCCCAAAGTTCTGTAGCAGTAAGCAACTGATTTTAAATCTAGTATTTGTGACTCTGAAGCCGCATTCCTCCCATACTGCTATGGAATCTCAGGAACAGTCCTAAGTGTGACTTTAGAACCAGGCAGCAAATGAATGGTAATTCTGGTCTCCTCTCTAAAAGTCATTTTTATTTCAGACATTTTTAGTGGGGGAATTTCTGGATTTGGAAGGCAATTCTCTGTCTTCATAATATATTTTATTTAATTATTTTACTTATATAATATATATGTATATTATACATATATATGTACACATATATGCATCTATTATAACACTGCCACATTCAGAACTCAGCATGTTTCAGGGCTCCTCCTTATCCCCTGAATTTTACAGTCTTTCTGCCACTTCTTCCAAGCTGTTCTCTGAGCCTAAGTGGTGATGGTGATCCAGATGTCTCATTCATGGATGAAACATCAGCCAATTGGTCTCATCACTTAAACAAGTTATGAGTCTGAATTGCTGTTTACTATAAAAAGAGGTTTCATTTGTTGAGGCTGAGAACAGCTTCATTATGGGCATAAACATAGAAATTTATCAGGCAATTGAACAACATGTGTATCTAGCTAAATGATGGTTGTAGAGTTCCTTGCTAGGGCCTATAACCTCCTAAAACATGAGCTTTGACCAGGTTTGATTATTAATTAATTACCAGGAACTTATACCCACCTGTGGAACAGATCTCAGAGTCAATCAGAAAGCACTTGTTTCCTCCCTGTATTATTCAGGGTTCTCTAGAGTCAAAGAACTTATGGGTAGTCTCCATAGAGTAAGAGAATTTTCTGGAGACTTACAGTCTGTGGTCCAACTCAACAACAATGTTCAGCAGTAGCTGTGAATGGAAGTCCAAGGATCTAGCAGATGCTCAGTCCCACAAGACAAGCAGGCAATAAACAAGCCTTCCTTCTTCAAATGTCCTTCTGTAGGTCTTCAGCAGAAGGTGTGTCCCAAATTAAAGGTGTGTGCCACCACACCTGGATCTGGAACTTGTTCTGTCCCAGATGAACTTGAGCTCAGAGATCTCCTTACCTTAGTGTCCTAAGATTCATAGCTACTGCCTCAAGATCTCCATGCCAAGATCCAGGTTAGACACTTGCATCTCTCAGCCTCAAGATCACAGGTGAGCCTTCCAGTTCTGGATGGTAGGTCATTCCTGATATAGTCAAGTTGACAACCAGGCATAGCCACTACATTGTCATAACCTTCATGCCTCTACAGCATCCCTGGATCCCATCTTTGCTGTCAGATTGGTATAGCATTCAGTAGTCAGATGGGCGAGGCTATTGACGGATTTACTTTCTGGGAGGCTTTAAAGCACCTAAAGCAGTAATTGAAAAATAATGTCATGATTTTCCCATACACTAGGGCATCTAGCCTTTATAGGGCCAAGAGCCTCCCACTCCCATTGACTTCAGATAAGGCCATCCTCTGCTACATAAGTGGCTGGAGTCATAGTTTCCTCTGTGTGTACCTTTTGGTTGATGGTTTAGTCCTTGAAATAATATTTAAAAATTATAACTGGGGACAGCGGAGATCAAGGGACGCAACCTGGTGACACTGTCCTGTGAGTAGCCGGGACACAGAGAGGTCTGGGCTGAGCATGTGGAAAGCATGCCCCCCACATTGGTTTGAGGCTACAGGAACTCTACTGTAGACACTCGGTTTCCACCTGGAGGGCCTGTGTGTGCAGACCAAAGGCTCAGGCCATCTACCACTGGAAACAGTGGAGATCCAGGGACACAGGCAAGGTACACGGGAGAGATGGGAACCAATCACTGACAACAAGACCACATATAATCAAAGAGAACAAGATGGCAAGAGGAAAGCAAAAGAACTTACCCCGGGGAAAACAAGAAAACCTGGCAACACCAGAACCCAGCTCTCCCATCACAGCAAACAGTGGAATGCCAAACACTCCAGAAAAAGAAGACTCAGACACGAAATCATACCTCAAGATGATGATACAGATCCTTAAACAAAATGGGAGGAAAAGCATAAAGAAATAAAGCTTTTAAAGAGTAAACAAGAAAAACACTCAAAGAAATCAAAGAACTAGAGAAAAACAGAGCCAAAGAGATGAAGGAATTGAAGAAGGAATTTAAAATGGAAATGGAAACAATAAAGAAAACACTAAAGAGATAACACTGGAGGTAGAAAACCTAAAAAAAGAAATCAGGAGTCACAGATGCAAGCATCTCCAACAGACTACAAGAGATGGAAGAGAGAATCTCAGGGGATGAAGACAATATGGAAAACATAGACAAAACAGTCAGAGAAGATGCAAAAGCCAAAAAGCTCCTAACCCAAAATATCCAGGATATCCAGGACACAATGAGAAGACCAAACCTAAGGATAATAGGAATGGAAGAAAGCAAAGAATATCAACTAAGAGGTACATTAAATATCTTTAACAAAATTGTAGAAGAAAACTTCCCGACCCTTAAGAATTAGATGACCATGAACATAAAAGAAGCCTACAGTACTCCAAATAGAGTGAACCAGAAAAGAAATTTCTCCCTACACATAATAGTCAAAAGGCCAAGTGCCCAAAGCAAAGAAAGAATACAAAAAGCAGTAAGGGATAAAAGGTCATGTAACATATAAAGGCAGACCAATCAGAATCACACCCGACTTCTCAACAGAGACTTTGAAAGCTAGAAGAGCCTGGACAGACATCATGCAGACTCTAAGAGAACACAAGTGTCAGCTTAAGCTGCTATACCCAGCAAAATTCTCTATCGCCATAGATGGAGAGACCAAGATATTCCAGGAAAAAACTAAGTTTACACAATATCTGACCACAAACCCAGCACTACAATGAATTATAGGTGGAAAGCCCAATACAAGGAGGGAAACTACATCCTAGTCAAAACAAGAAAATACCTAAGCAAGAATAGTAAAAGAAGAAACACAAACAGGCACAATTAAACCTCTAAAAGCAAAAATAGCAGGAAACAGGAACCACTATTCCTTGATATCTATTAATATAAATGGACTTAATTCCCCAATAAAAAGACATAGGCTATCAGACTGGATACATAAACAGAATCCAGCATTTTGCTGCATACAGGAAACTCATTTCAGAGACAAAGACAGACACTATCTCAGAGTAAAAGGTTGAGAAAAAAACTTCCAAGCAAATGACCCCAAGAAGCAAGGTGGAGTGGACATTCTACTATCAAACAAAGTAGACTTTCAATTAAAAGCTATCAAAAAAGATAAGGAAGTAGACTTTTTATTCATTACATGGAAAATTTGTCAGGAGGGAATCTCAATCCTTAAAATATATGCTTCAAACAAAAGAGCACCTGCATTCATAAAAGAAACCCCACTAAAGCTAAAAAAATACATTGCACCCCACACAATAATAGTGGGAGACCTCAACATCCCATTCTCATCAATAGAGAGACAGATCATGGTAACAGAAACTGAACAAGAATGCAGTGAAACTAGAAGAGGTTATGAACCAATTGAAATTAATAGATATCTACCGAACATTTCATCCTAAAACAAAAGAATACACCTTCTTCTCAGCACTTCACAGCACTTTCTCCAAAACTTACCATGTAATGGGTTACAGAACAAGCCTCAATAGATATAAGAAAATTGAAATACTCCCATGCATCCTATCAGATCACCACGGTCTAAGGCTGGCCTTTAATAATAACAAAGACAACAAAAAGCCCATATACACATGGAAACTAAACAATGCTCTATTAAAGGATAGCATGGTCAAAGAAGAAATAAACAAAGAAATAAAGAATTTTCTAGAATGAAATGAAAATGAAAACACAACATACCCAAACCTATGGGATGCAATGAAAGCAGCACTGAGAGGAAAATTCATAGCTCTGACTGCTTCCAAAAAGAAACTGGAGAGAGCATACACTAGCAACTTGATAGCACAGTTGAAAGCTCTAGAACAAAAGGAAGCAGATACACCCAAGAGGAGTAGAAAGCAAGAAATAATCAAACTCAGAGCAGAAATTGACCAAATAGAAACAAAAAGAACCATTCAAAAAAATCAACAAAACCAAGAGCTGGTCCTTTGAGAAAAGATTGATAAACCCTTAGCCAGAATAACTAGAGGGCAAAGAAAGTATCCAAATTAATAAAATCAGAAACAAATGTGGAGACCTAACAACTGAAACTGAGGAAATTCAAATCAAAACAAAAGCCTATACTCAACAAAGCTGAAAAATCTGGAGGAAATGGATGAATTCTTAGACAGATACTAGATACTAAACTTAAACCAGGACCAGGTAAACCATCTAAATAATCCCATAACACCTAAAGAAATAGAAGCAGTTATCAAAAGCCTCCCAACCAAAAAGAAAAAAAAAAAAAAAAGCCCAGGTCCAGATGAGTTCAGTGCAGAATTCTTTCAGACATTTATTGACAACCTAATACCAATGCTCTCCAAACTATTCCAAAAATAGAGTCAGATGGAAAACTATCTAATTCATTTTTCAAGGCCACAATAACCCACATTCAAAACCACACAAAGACCCTACAAGGAAAGAGAACTTCAGACCAATATCACTTATGAACATTGATGCAAAAATACTCAACAAAATCCTTGCAATACTCAACAAAATCCTTGCAAACCGAATCCAAGAACACATTAAAAGGATCATTCACCATGATCAAGTAGGTTTCATCCCTGAGATGCAGGGATGGTTTAATATACGGAATCTATCAATGTAATCCACCATATAAACAAACTCAAAGAACAAAACCACATGGTCATCTCACTAGATGCTGTGAAAGCACTTGACAAAATTCAACACCCTTTCATGTTAAAAGTCTTGTAAAGAACAGGAATCCAAGGCCCATACCTAAACATAATAAATGCAATATACAGCAAACCAATAGCCAACATCAAACTTAATGGTGAGAAATTTGAAGCAATTCCACTAAAATCAGGGACTAGACAAGGCTGCCCACTCTCCCCCTACCTATTCAACATAGTACTGGAAATTCTGGCCGGAGCAATTGGACAGCAAAAGGCAAATTCAAATCAAACAACCCTGAGATTCTACCTCACATCAGTCAGAATGGCTAAGATCAAAAATTCAAATGACAGCAGCTGCTGGTGAGGATACAGAGGAAGAGGAACACTTCTCCACTTTTGGTGGGGTTGTAAACTGGTAAAACCACTCTGGAAATCAGTCTGGTGGTTCCTCAGAAAATTGGACATAGTACTACCTGAAGACCTAGTTATTTCACTTCTGGACATTTTCCCCAGAGACGCTCCAACACACAACAAAAACACATGCACCACCATGTTCATAGCAGCTTTATTTATAATAGCCAGAAGCTGGAAAAAACTCAGATGTTCTTCAGTAGATGAATGAATACAAAAATTATGGTATATTTACACAATGGAGTATACTCAGTTATCAGAAACAATGACTTTATGAAATTCTTAAGATAATGGATGTATCTAGAGAATATCATCCTGAGTGAGATAACCCAGTCACAAAAGAACAGACATAATATGCAGTCACTGAAATTTGGATACTAACGCCAGAAAGCTCTGAACACCCCAGAAACAACTCACAGACTATATGAAGTTCCAGAAAAAACAAAGGACAAAAAAAAAAAAAAAAAAAAGAAAAGAAAAGAAAATGAAAAACCATTATGCTTAATCTTAACACAGCAAGAAAACGTTGACTATTTCCAGGTTACATCTTGTTTTCCATGTACTTTATGCTCATTGTAACTAGTAAGATTTTAAGGTATACTATCAAATCTTTAAAAAAATCAAGTACTGACAAAAATGTATTCATGTACTGTTATGCAAAATTGCTTTTAAAATCTATACATTTATCTTTGTTTTTTAAAATAAAGTTGTTCAATTAAAAAAGAATTTCAAAAAAATAAAAATTATGGGCTGTATAAGTATATATTTAAATAATTTTAAGTAATATTAAAATAATTTAATTAAATAATTAAGAAATAATTAAGTAATTGTACAGAAACAGAATAAAGATGTCTGCAAAGGCACTTCTTTTTCCTCAATTAGGGAGATCCTTCAATTCCTTTTTCTTTTCTTTTTTTTTTTTTGCATTCTCCCCTCTCTTTTTAAATTAGATGTTCTCTGTACTTACATTTAAAATGTTATCTGGTTTTCCTCACTCCCGTCCTGCCCCTTCCCTTACTTCCATGAAGGGGCTCCCTCTTCCAACCATCCTCTCTACCTCAGTGCCTTTGAATTCCCTATACTGGGAAAATGAGCCTTCACTGGACTGCTGGACCAAAGGCTTCTCTTCCCATTTATGCCAGACAATGCTGTTCTCTGCTACATATGCAAGTGGAGCCATAGGTCTCTCCATGTGTGCTCATTGGTTGGTGTTTTAGTCCCTGAGAACTCTGGAGGGTTTGGTTGGTTGATAATGTTGTTCTTCCCATTGGGTTGCAAACCCTTTCAGCTCCTTCAATCTTTTTTGTAGCTCCTTCATTGGGATCCTCGTGTTCAGTCCAATGGTTAGCTGCAAGCATCCTCATGTGTATCAGTATGCTTCTGGCAGAGCCTCTGAGGAGGCATCCATATCAGGCTCCTGTCAGCAAGCACTTCTTGGCATCAGCAATAGTGACTGAGTTTGGTGGTTGGTGGATGGATCCCTAGGTGAGGCGCTTCAATTCCCCCTTGCCCTGTTAAAGCAAAGATAGTTGCAAACCTCTTTAAGTGTTAGGGGGAGATGGGAGTATTGACCTAGGCCTCTGAAATAATTTAGTCAAAAATGTTATACCCTAGAAATTTGTATAAATTGGTCCTAAATCTAGCCATTGCTTATAAATGAGGTATTGGGATCTTGCTGTGACTTGAATGTGTAAACTATAGGGACAGGAAATGAGACATGGTCCTCCTGATGTGGATCCCAGCCCGGGTTGAACAGTTGAATTTTGTGTTGCACATTACAACAGATTAATAAAACCTTGGTATCTATTTGTGTTAGTGTCAAAATACCACCGTTCTCTCACTCTTGTTTGTGGACTTAGATTTCTTTCAGTTTAAGGCCATGTCTGTGGAGACCACATAGATAAAAATAATTGAATAGATTGGAAAGTCTCCAAGTACCATTGCAGCTTGCTGTAAACTTTAGTTGACATAGAAATATTGGCCTGGACAAAGAGGTGGAATGAGATAGCCACTTTCTCTGGTCTAGTGTTCTAGAGAGTAGGAAGGAAGTTTTCTATCTGAGGTGTCTGTTCCTCCCTTTTTAATCTGCTTGAATTTTGCTTATGGCTCTACAGTCTTGCTGCCTGCTTCCTGCCTTCTTTAAACCCATATTTCACACTTGAATACACTTTCTTCTTTCTTTAAGTTTTTTTTTTTTTTTTGGTAATCACATGATGAGTTTATAGTCCTGATTTATGTTTTAGAAGTTACTTTTCATAAATATCCCAAATGGGATCTGTTTGGCCCCTGCTGCAGACCAGATGCTGGTCAAGTCTGCCAGAGCAATTGGTTTAATCCTGTACATTTTCATAATTGGTAGGAATCAGTTTTCCCTTTATTCTAACATTACAGATTTGTAACAATATGTGAAACAGGCTTCATGCTTTCCCTTGCTGCTTTCATGTATGGTATGGCCTTAATAAACATGTGGTAGTTTCCTGAAAGAGCATCACATATATTAGGATGCTGGGCTTTCATTTCATTTTCCGTTTTTAGAAGTGAACTGGGTTAATAGGAAGATTATTAAAAAAGAAGAGGTCCCAGGGAAACAAGAATGTATACTTTCGTCATTGCCTGTTTTCATTCTTGGTATGCCTCTGACTGTCTTTTTTCCCATCTTTGAAATCCTCTTTAAGATTCCACTCTCTTGGGAAACTCATCATGAACCTTATTTGGAATTTTCTGTGCTATTTGGGCAAAGCCAACTTGTGCCTAATTTTAAATCAGACAATGAATTTAAAGCTCAAGTTCACTTAGATCTGGCAAGCTTGATAATGGAGAGGAGAGAGTTCTGAGGGCAGTGTTTGCATGTGTCAGTCAGGGCCCAGAAGCAAACGGACCAAGACAGATTATTGCTTTGGCATCCGTTGGCAACATCAGTGTGAAGAGGTAGGAGAGGTTTGGAATCTTGGTTTTCTCACACATTAGAGGGGAAAAAGATTCTGAAGACAGAACAATCTTAACTGTGACAGTGACTAATGACGTTCATTTAATGAACATTTAAAAGTTCTGATTTTGAATAACATTTCTTTTGAAAATATAAATTTGTAATTTCTCCCTATTTTATTTCTCCTCCGTAGTGATATAATTTCCTTTCTTGAAGTGGAAATGTTGACATAACGCGTTGGTCACACTGCCTGTTGAGGATTTCTAGTAATACCATGTATTTCTAGGAGGTAAAGTTGTACCTTGAAATGTGGTATATAAAACTTTGAAGGTTGATTCAAGAATTTCAGTTGAATGTTTAAATTTTGAGTTGTAGATCTGAACCATGTACTAAAAACTGACTGGTTTTATCTGTTAATCCATTCGTGTACCTAGTTATAAATTGCAGATTCACTGATATACAGTTTAAGTCCAAAGGAGATTTCTTAAAGAGTATTAGGAGGCAGGACCATTGGCTCAGGACTAGGGCTACACAACCAAGGGCCATTATGGAAATTTCACCTTTAAGGTAATACCTGAGACCCAGGTACTTCTGTTACTGGGCTCATGTATGCCAGTTCCCCAAACTAGTACTGGGCTTGTCTTACTGCTATTCACACGAGTACTGGACCAGAATAGCACTCTGCCATTTTCTGTCACTTGGCAGTGTGGAGTTGTGTAGAGATTTCTGTCTTAAGGATATAGAATTGGTCTAACTCTACATTCTGGGCCTCAGTATTATACCAAGAAATGCCAAGAAAACACACTCAGCCTTGGTGAAGTGGCCTTCTCACAGTAGACAACTCCCAACTGCTGGGCATGCTGCAAGTGAAACTTTATCTTTTCTATGGAGCCATATTTATTATGCTGCAGTTCTTTGTGGTGTAGAGTCCACTCTTGTTTCCAATGTGAAGGGCACAAACTACACTGACTAGCTTTCCATGGACTTCTCTTTGCTTCCACAGGCATCTGAAGACTCCCACGCAGGTAAGGCAGTACATTGGTATGTTGGAAGAATGGGCTTTTCTAGGATATTAAATTGCATATAGATTTGGACAAATAACAGGTGCTTATTAAAAATGTGCTTGAGCAGTACAAGTAGATCAAGGACCTCCATATAAAACCAGGAACACTGAAACTAATAGAAGAGAAAGTGGGGAAGAGCTTCGAACACATAGGCACTGGGGAAAATTTCCTGAACAGAGCACTAATATGCTCTAAGATCAAGAATCAACAAATGGGACCTCATAAAATTACAAAGCTTCTGTAAGGCTAAGGACACTGTCATTAGGACAAAACGGCAACCACAGAATGAGAAAAGATTTTTGCCAATCTTACATAAAATAGAGGGCTAATATCCAATATATACAAAGAACTCAAGAAATTAGACTCCAGAGAATCAAATAACCCTATTAAAAATGGGAAATGGAGCTAAACAAAGAATTCTCAACTGAGGAATATTGAATGGCCAAGAAGCACCTAAAGAAATGTTCAACAGGTTTAGTCATCAGGGAAATGCAAATCAAAATAACCCTAAAAATTTACCTCATGCCTGTCAGATGTCTAAGATCAAAAACTCAGGTGACAGCAGATGCTTATGAGGATGTAGAGATAAAGGAACACTCCTCCATTATTGGTGGGATTGTCAGCTGGTAGAACAACTCTGAAAATAATTCTGGAGGTTCCTCAGAAAATTGGACATAGTACTACCTGAGGACCCAGCTGTACCACTCCTGGGCATATAACAAGGACACATGCTCCAACATATAACAAGGACACATGCTCCAACATATAACAAGGGCACATGCTCCAACATATAACAAGGACACATGCTCCACTATGTTCCAAAAGATGCTCCAACATATAACAAGGACACATGCTGTACTATGTTTATATGTTCATAGCAGCCTTATTTATAATAGCCAGACTCTGGAAAGAACCCAGATGTCTTTCAACAGAGGAATGAATTCAGAAATTGTGCTACATTTTTACAATGGAGTACTACTCAGCTATTAAAAACAATGACTTCATGAATTTTTTAGGCAAATGGATGGAACTAGAAAATATGATTCTGAGTGAGGTAACCCAGTCTCAAAAACACACTCATGGTACGCACTCACTGATAAATGGATACTTGTCTGAAAGCTCAGAATACACAAGATACAATTCACAGACCACATGAAGCTCAAGAAGGAGGAAGATCAAAGTGCAGATGCTTCAGTCCTTCTTAGAAGGGGGAACAAAAATATTCACAGGAGAAAATACAGAGGCAAAATTTGAAGCAGAGACTGAAGAAAAGGTTATCCAGAGACTGTTCCACATGAAGATCCATCCCATATGCAGCCACCAGACCCAGACAGTATTGCTGGTGCCAAGAAGTACATGCTGACGGGAGCCTGATATAGCTGTTTCCACAGAGGCTCTGCCAGATCCTGACAAATACAGAGGCAGATGCTTGCAGCCAACCATTGAACTGAGCATGGGGTCCCCAAGGAGGAGTTAGAGAAAAGATTGAAGGAGCTGAAGGGGTTTACAATTCCATAAGAACAACAAACCAACCACCCAGCTCCCAGGGACCAAACCACTATCCAAAGAGTACACATGGCTCCAGCTACATATATAGCAGAGGATGGCCTTGTTGGGAATCAGTGGCAAGAGAAGCCCTTAGTTCCGCCAAAACTCAATGCCCAGTGTAAGGTAATGTCAAGGATGGAGGCCAGAGTGAGTGTGTGGGTGGGTACCCTCATAGAAGCCGTGCAAGAGGAGCTGGGATAGAGGGTTTATGGAGGGTATATTAGTCAAGGCTCTCTAGAGTCACAGGACTTATGGGTAGTCTCTATATAGTAAGGGCATCTGTTGGTGATGCTCAGTCCCAGATGACAAGCAGGTGAAGAGAGAGAGCCTTCCTTCTTCTAATGTCCTTATGTAGGTCTCCAGCAGAATGCGTGTCCCAGATTAGACGTGTGTATATCACACCTGGATCTGGAACTTTGTCCCAGATGACCTTGAGCTCAGAGATCTCCTTGCCTTAGTGTCCTGGGATTCATAGCCACTATGCCTCAAGATCAGGATCACAGGTGAGCCTCCCAATTCTGGATTTTGGTTCATTCCAGATGTAGTCAAGTTGACATCAAGGAATAGCCACTACAATCCACCCCTTGTCAACTTGACACAAATAATATCTCACGTCTGCATGAAACAGTAACAAGGTCATAAATATTCCTAACATCATATAAATGTTCCCTGTACAATAGCAAACTCATTTGTAAAGTACAATGGGGCAATGTCCCTTGGGTATATTCTTCTAATGTCTCAACTTAAATACCAATTGATATTACAGATGTATTCTTAGCAAAATAAAACAGAAGCATTCATATTACTTTATTATCCTGGTTTCTGCAACTGGTTACACCGCCTTAGCTGGGATTTATAACTACCTTCCTCTACTACCCATTCTGTATTTCCTTTACCCTCTGCAAGCACCTCAGTAGGTCTTGGCTCTTTTCCTAGAGGAGTGACCCATACCTTCACTCCTGATGGTCTGTGTTCTTTGTCATCCTGCTTGGATCAGGCTGTTGTAGTTTCCCATTGACTTTAATCACAGGACATGGTTGTACTAAGAAATGACCTAAGAGATCTCCTGCACTCCAGACTTAATTCTTCTTACCTCCATTGTGGAGAGACAATCCAAGTTCCCCACGGTCATCTGGGGCTGTGTTGGTCTCTGCTGTTGGCAGATCTGGCATCAGCAGCAGCTGTAGCCAGGTCAGCTTTGTTGTTGCCTGTGTTGTTGAGCCCAAGCATAACCTCCATCTCAGCCACCATGACCACTTTGTTCATGTGCCCTCTGAGCAATGACAGGAATGGCTGGGGAAAGAGGCTGGCTGTCCACAGACAGGTCATCTTATCTACTTGATTACTGAACTCCTCTTTAGCTGAAGTCACCTTTTGGTGAGCATTTACATGGGACACCTTTGTCCATTTGAAGAGATCTATCCACATACTTCTTCCCCAGATGTCTTTCCAATTTTTCAATTGTGATCTTTCCAAGTCCCTGACCATCCAGTCAATCCATTGGCTATGGCCCATGAGTCAGTGAACATCTGTCCATTTCTTCTTCCAAACAAACTGTAATAATATATATACTATCCAAAGTTCTGCTCACTGAAGAATTTCCTTCACCTGTATCTTACAGGGTTGTCCCAGAAAAGGGTTGTAATTATGCAGCTGTCCACTTCTGGGTGGTGCCTGCATAATGTGCAGAACCATCACTAAACCAGGTCCTAATCTTCTCTTCTTCAGTCAGCTGATCATAGGAAACACCCCATGAGGCTACAGGCACAGGCTTGGCAGCAGATGGCATTGTAACAGGTGTAGAACCTATAGGCATTTGACAAACTTCTTTATGTAACTCGCTTGTGCCTTCAGGACCTGCCTGTGCCCGATCACATAGGTACCACTTCCATTTGATAATAGACTGCTGCTGTGCATGTCCTACTTTATGACTTGAAGGGTCTGCTAGCACCCAGATCATGATGGGCAGTTCAGGTCTCATGGTAACTTGGTGTCCTATTGCCAAATGTTCAGTTTCCACTAAACAATAGACAGGCCAAGAGCTGTTATTTACATGGAGAATGGTTGTCTGTAGATGATGGTAGAGCTTTGTTCCAGAATCCCAAAGGTCTCTTCTGTGACTCACCTACAGGGGCCTGCCAGAGGCTCCCAACAGCATCTCTATCTGCCATCAACCCCTCAAGTACCACTGGGTCTGCTGGATTCAGTGAGGAATGTGCTGTCTCCAGAATTTAAATGAGTCCACTAAACAAACGTTGCGCTTCTTTCCTGGTGGTGGGAGGGGCCAGGTGCAATAACTTATCTTTTACCTAAGAAGGAATATCTCTGCCCCACACCACTGGACTCCTACGAATTTAACAGATGTAGTTGGTCTGTGAATTTTGTTTGGATTTATCTTCCATCCTTTGATACACACATGTGTTACCAAAGTGGTTGCTACTTCCTGGTTACTTAGTCTAGTAACATAATGTCATCAATACAGTGCACCAATGTGATATTTTGTGGGAGACACAAATGATCAAGATCCCTTCTAACTAAGTCATGACACAGGGCAGGAGAGTTAATATATCCTTGAGGCAAAACTGTAAAGGTATAATGCTGGCCTTGCCAACTAAAAGCAAATTGCTTCTGGTGGTATTTATGGACAGGTACTGAGAAGACATTTGCTAGATCAATAGTTGCAAACCAGGTAGCAGGGAATATGTTAATTTGCTCAAGTAAAGAAACTACACCTGGAACAGCAGCTGCAATGGGAGTTACTACCTGATTTAGTTTTCAATAGTCAACTGTCATTTTCCATGACTCACCTGTCTTCTGCACTGGCCAGATGGGAGAGTTAAATGAGATGTGGTGGGAACCTCCACCCCTGCATCTCTCAAGTTCTTGATAGTGGCAGTAATTTCTGAAATTCCTCCAGGAATACGATAGTGTTTTTGATTCACTATAGTCTTGGCAGAGGCAACTCTAAAGGCTTCCATTTGTCCTTTCCAACCATAATAGCCCTCACTCCACAGGTCAGGAAACCAATGTGAGAATTCTTCCAATATATAAGTATAACTTGTACTTTATATAAATTATACATTCTGGAACTGGGGAAATGACCATAGGATGTGTCCAGGGACTTACTGGACCTACTGTGACTCAGACATCAGTCAAAACTTCATTAATCACCTGTCCCCCATAAGCATCTACTTTGACTGGAAGGCCACAATGTTTCTTGGGGTCTCTTGGGACCAGTGTCAATTCAGAACCAGTATCCAATAGACCCCAGAAAATCTGATTATTTTCTTTCCCCCAGTGCACAGTTACCCTTGTAAAAGGCCATAGGTACCTCTGGGAAAGAACTGGAGAAAGGCTAACAGCAAAACTTTTAGGTGTCTTGTCAAAATCCTTTCTCAGGGGAACCTGGCCACCCCTTCACTCAAGGGTTTCTGGGTCTGCAAACTGGCTCAAGTCAGAAAATTGATTCACTGGCCGAGATTGCCTTTTGCCACCATTCAATGTAGCTTTTTTTTTCTTTCTTATACAAATCTAATAGATATGCAGTAGGCTTTCTATTTCATGCCTGGAAACACCATGACTGATTAGCCAGTACCAAAGGACTGAACAAGTCATGCCATTATAATGCTCACCTCTCCTGTGCTGGCCATTATGGGCTATGTCATTATAAACATTGTTTTGTCTACGCTGCCCACTGTAATAACTACCGTCACCTTGTCTCTGGCGATTCAATGCTGCCACCTGGCCCTTGTTACCTCGAGGCCCAATTAAACCCATTGCATTTAATTTATCCAGTTCAGCAGCATCTCAGACCCTAAGGTCTGGCACAAGAAAAAGGGCAAGAACAAAACCCTTCAAATGTGCTCGTGCCCCACTCACTAGTTTTTGTCTTACAGGATTCATGAAGGGCATGTCTTCTGGGCCTTCCCACTGTGGAGGATTAGATACACAGCGTATCCACTCTAGCTTTGCAATTTTCTTGAGCCTTAAAATCCCTTGTTAACACTAGGCCAAGGAATATCAGGCATCTCCAACTCTTTTTCAGTAGGTCAACTTTCGATAAACGCTTCAGCCAACCATTCAAACAAACTTCTGACACCCTTTTTAACTGTTCAAGCTTCTGTATTAAACCTAGAATCTCCACTCAGAGGGCCCATGTCAATAAACTCAGCCTGACTTAGTTTTATGTTCCTTCCACCATTATCCCACACCCTTAAAATCTATTCCCACACATATTCCCCAGACTTCTGCTTGAATGAATTAGCAAAGTCATTAAGCTCCTCAGTAGTGTAGCATATTTCCTCATGGAATACACTTTCTACCTCTCCTCTAGGGGCCTGTTTTGCTTTGAGTCTGGTTATGGGTCTGGAAGAAACTAATGGTGGGCCTTGAGAAACATCAATATTGTCTTTTCTGGCATTTTTTTTTTCCAGTAAATGTCACTGCTGGTTTATCAGACTCTGAGAAATTAATTTTTTCATGTGAAAGAGGCATTAATTCAAGGGGTGGGGCTGAGGGTACTACTTCCTCAGGTGAGGTAAACCATTGAGAATCTGAAGATTCAAAATTCTCAGCTTCAATAGGGTCCTCCCACACATCCCCATCCCAAGTTATAGGATTCCATTCTTTGTCCATTAATGAATGCCCTTACTTTAACTGCTCACACCTTCTGAGGCTGAGACTTGAATTTTCGCTGTAATTCAGCCAACCTTATAATGAGGGCTTCAGTTTGGTTTTCTGTAGCTGGAGCTCTATGGCTGCTGGAGAGAAGATTCTCTTCAAGGACACACTTAGCAACCTTTTGACTGTGTACTTGTGTCTGGAGCCTTTCGATTTTACCATACAGCTCATTCTTTTCCTTCATCAAATTTTCCAGAGACACTAAGAGTAACATGGCAGCAAAATCATTTTCCATTTCCCCCCCAACTTTTAGAAAGTTTTGTGCACCGAATCACCTAATTTATCATGATAATCAAAGGCATTAGCTTCTTTTATTTTGAAACAAAGTTTGAACCATGGGTCTGAGCTCCCAGGACAGAGAGAATCTAGAGAGGTTTCAGTGGTTGAAGGTGCTGGTGAAATGTTAAACCAACTCCAGATTCTTGAAATATTCATCCTTATACTTCCACTCCTCCAGAACCACTCCCCGAACCTCCCCTCTGTGTTAGTCAGGGTTCTCTAGAGTCACAGAACTTATGAGGATAGTCTCTATATAGTAAAGGAATTTGTTGGTGACTTGCAGTCTGTAGTCTGACTTCCCAACAATGGTCAGCAGCAGCTGTGAATGAAAATCCAAGGATCTAGCAGATGTGTAGGTCTATCTTAAGGTAATACATGATTAGACAGTGGAGAGGTAAGTGGAAAAAAAGTCGGGAGGAGTGGAAAAGAGGGCAAGAGGCAGAGATTGACTGAGGGAGAAGATAGAAGCCAGCATGTATGTTTCTCTCTGAGTATCTCTAGCTTGATGAGGTTGTTATGATTATTTCTGAGGGTTTCTATGGGTCTTATTTATCTCACATAGATGGGAAGTTTATATTTTTGCTGTATCCACCTGGGACAGAAGCATGGGGTGGTGGAATGAACTGCACCTGAGTTCTTAGAGGCGGCACAGAGCGCCAAGTTAGAGATCCCTGCAGTGCCAGATGGCTCGAGAGAGCCCGTACTAGCACAGAAGAAAAAGTTTTCACTTTTTCATATTTACTACAACAGGTCAGTCCCACAAAGAAAGCAGGTGGAGAGAGAGAACGAACCTTCCTTCTTCCAGTGTCCTTCAGTAGGTCTCCAACTGAATGTGTGTCCAAGATTAAAGGTGTGTGACACCATGCCTGGATCTGGGACTTGTTTTGTCCCAGATGACCTTGAACTCAGAGATCTCCTTGCCTTAGTGTCCTGGGATTCATAACCACTATGCCTCAAGATTAGGATCACAGGTGAGCCTCCCAATTCTGGATTGTGGTTCATTCCAGATATAGTCAAGTTGACAACCAGGAATAGCCACTACAGAGGGGAAACTGGAAAGGGGATAACATTTGAAATGGTAATAAAATATATCCAATAAAAATGTGCTTGATCTCCTACATAAATCTTTATATAGTGTAATGGTTTGACTCATGTCCTAAGTCTTAAGTCAAGGAGGAGTCCAAATTCTGGACTGCTCAATCAGATGTTGAACTTACAGCTCACAAAGCTCGTGGCACTGAGGGAAACGCACTATCCTTAGGAACTGCACCAGTTCCCAGAACACTGTATGTTTTTACCCAGTCTAGATGATGAATGGTGTTGTTCATATTTACTGTGACTACGAAGAAGTAATCTTCATAGAGAACAAGGAGAAAGAGGCACTGGGGAAGAAGGAACTCAGCTAATAAACATTCAAGGTTCATACTGCTATCTTACATCTTTTTACTACTAAAAACTTCAGAGATGCATTCCAGACACATGGAATTTTGTTAATATGTGATATAAGCTCATCATATAGTTATTTTGTGCTGGGTATACAAATCTAAACATATTTCAGTACCCTCATATCACTGGGCACTATTCTAGGTTTTTCATATCATTATCCTATTTAAGCATTGTAGTAAACTTTTCAAGTAAAACCACACATTCTTCATAGAGTACATATTATATCATTTTATAGTTACTACCCTGATTCGCAGAATGTTCTTAATTTGCTTAAGGTAAACTGTAGAACATTTTTGTGTCTCTGAAAGTTGGAATTCCTACCCTTAGGTCACATTGCCTCTCCCATATTTCTAAAGACGAGGATCACATTGCAAATGCAATTTAGATCTTAAAAAGGAGGAGGAAATTATACGTGATGCAGAGAGATGTGGTGTGTAGCACTAGATCTGCAGATAAATGGGGCACAGAGCAAGTCGGTGTGGAGCAGAAGAGCTCTCTGAGCACCAGGCAGCAGGGACAGCAAGTCAGAGGGCTTTGTGTTTGAGCAACCATTTTGCCTAGTAGTAAAAGGGAATAAAAACCAAGACTTCTCAGGATCATGAACTAGAGATCTCTGACCTCTGATACAATAGCTCGGCTTGTCATTGGGCATCTTCCTTGAGTCCTGTTTCCTTTCTCACAGTGGGGGGCTGCTTTGCCCGCCTGCCTCTCTGCCCACTACTCACCTGGAGCATCACTACCTGTGGACACAACAAAATTAGACACAAAGAAAACAGAATTTAAAAAGATTTGAACTTCAAAAGTCTTTCTCTAATGCCTTAGCACAATTATTAGGCCATTTTTTTTTTTTTTTTTTTTTTTTTTTTTGCAAACAGGGGCTTATTGAAAACTAAAACCTCAAGTTCTACATTCTTGCATTTGACATATAATGGTGCTAAATCATCACAGGATGCTTAAGAGGAAAAAGAACCCAGCCAGACAGTCTGTTGCTGTTCATCGCACTAGTAACATCGTACATGAGATCCAGTAGAGCGGTTTGTACTGTCTGTTCTCTTTCATCCCATCTCAGGGTGTCCCCCCCCGTCCTGCTGCCGCTCTTAGCACTGGGGACCACACTTGCCCCAGTGCTTTGGGTTCGAAGTATTTGGACTTAAATTTTAAAGATTTCAGGCTTTATAGACTCCTTTGGTGTTTTGTGACAACGTTTTGAGCTTCATGAGCAATTACTAGACACAGAACACCCTAGTTCGTACTCTGTGGCTCCTTATATTTTCTCTGTTTGAAGATCAGAAAGGATGAATTTGCAAAAAACTGACATTTTATAGCTCTCTAACAGATGATAGAAAGTCTACAATAGTGGGTCTTCAGGGCAGGGTCTTAGTCTCAGTTTTTTTTCCCCAAGAAACTCATTAATATGAACATTTCTCCATGAGTCAGTTTGTCTTAATAAATGCATGAAAATTTAGTACATGTAAATTTAAGGATTATCCTAAAAGTGCTTCAAGGATCATCCTGTTTCCTCCTGTCCTACAGCACTTTCCTGTTGTCTTCAACGCATAGACCTCTGCGCCCAGGGGTGTTGCCCCCTTTTCCAGCTGAGCCAATGCATGCAGGCAGAATCAGGACTACAGCTGCTCCTGGGTCTTTTGCTAATAAGAAACGTAGGGATTTGGATCTGTCAATGAAGCAGCGCTACATTGAGCTCAAAATACTAAGAAATGGGGGTTTCTAGAGATGTGTCAAACTCTGGCACAGTAGGACCAGCCTGGTTTTCTTGAGTTCTCTACTTCATAGCAATCACTCTTTGTGATGTTATTTGGTCAAGATATAGCACGATGGAAAAACTTAAACTTATGTTGGTCCAGCACATCTTGACAAGAGTCAGTCTGAGAACCTTTAGTCTTGGGAATAGGGATGCAGATATGGCTGCTTAGATGGTGCCTTGCTTTTCCTCTTTCACATCCATATGGTAGGAAATGGGGGACTCAATATTTCACCCTAACATGTCTTGAATGTAATTTGTAAACCCAATTTAATCAATAAACTTTCCTGTCCCGTTGACTGCTGCTTTCACCTGCTGACATCTGATCTGCACAGGACTCTCTAAGGTCACAAGGACCAGCCTGCACCTGGCTAAATGACCAGGTGCACCTGAAAGTGGCCAGTTTTGTGGGTAACACGTTGGCTGAGGAATGTTAATCGTTTTTCACAAGGCTCAGCATTGGGATTGCCTGGCCCCAGACAGGAACATGGAAATCCCACTCCAGCTTCCTCTGGCTGGAATAGGAAGCCAGTTGGGAGTTCAAAGAAGCTCTTGGTCTGCTGTTGACACATGGCAGTGCTTAGGTAGCATTTTCCCAATGGTTCTGTGGCTACTCCTTTGGGAAGAAAAAGGGATTGTCTCCCTTCCTTTTAAATGTGTTCATGTGTTCATGTGTTCTTGTGTAGTTCATGTGTAGGTCCAACCTGACTGATTTTTTTTTTGTCCATTAACATTGATCATCTCTGGCTTGTAAAACTGTAGTGTCAGTGGTAGCCATTTGTTTAACAGATTTTTAATCCTTTCCTCCTTCAGCCTGGCAATAGTGACACAGAAATGGCCCCAAGTAAATTTACTTAACACAGTCTTGCTTATACATTGCTAAAAAAGTACCAAGCATATGTTTTTTGTTTAAGTTAAAGGTTGAGGTGCTCTAAATGTTAAATTTGTCAAGTGGAAACATCACTGGACAGAGGGATGTGCTGGGAGTGCCAGCATTCAGTCTTCAGGTCCAACCACATTACACAGAAATTAGATTGCCTAGCTGGAGTTCCATATGTGGGCTCGTAAGTCAGGGGTGAGCAGCAGATGCTAAGATTAAGATTTCATTTCCTGGTTGATGCTACCATGGTGATCAGAGCACCAGCAGAGAAAAAATTACTTGCTGGCATGCTTAAATAGTGAGCAGATATGAGTTTAACATAAAAATTAAAAACAAGAAGAGGACACTCTTGCTGCTACCATCACTAGAGTTATTCAGGTTCATTGAGGTAACTATCTTTACTTTTTTTTAAAAGAGGAAATCCTCATGTCGTACGGATGCTGATTCTCCACTCATTCTTTAATCCATCCATTTATAGATGTTTAGTGACTTCAGTGCTAAGAATTTTGTACTGAACAAAACAAGAACCTTGTTCTCATAGAGGGAGATTTTTAGAAAGAAAAACTAAATCCCCAATATGTGAGGTTGTGATTGCATTACAAAGAAGAGCAAAGTATGGGAGACAGAAAGTGATGGGGAAGCTATTTTATAAAGGTCAGGGAAGGTCTCTCGGAAGAGATGACATTTAAACAGATGGGTGGAAGAAGGAAAGGAATTCATCTGGATGTTCAGAGAAAGGAGCTTCCCCAGCAGGGGAAATAGAAAGGTAAGGGAGCTGGGTGGGAGAGTCCTAGATCCATTAAGTACTGGACCAAAAAGTCAGAAGGCTAGGGTGGGTGACAGAAGTGTGGTTTAGAAGGCACCCATGTGAAGTTTTGACCAGATGGTTGACATGCTCTTTCTGACATTTTAAAATTTACTTCTGGATATGGCATGGAGTTGAGAGTGGCTTCAAATAGGGGGATTTTCCTAGAGTGTAAATGAGAGGGTGGTAGCTGGCAATTAGCTTTTTGTTGAAAATGGTGGAGTGGTTGCATTCTGGCTATACTGCTTTGGTGGAGTTCACAGCGTTAGCTAATTGTTAGAGCAGAGTGTGTAGCAAGAAAGAAGCCAAGGATTTTGACAAGGATTTTGTTCAAACACCTGCTCAAATGCAAGTTCCACTGTTTCAAGATGGAGAAGAAGAAACAGCAAAAAGTTTTGGTATATGTTTTCTGATTTTTAGATATGTGAAATTTGAGATGGCTAGCAGACGTCACAATAAAAAATGTTAAATACAAAGTAGAAATACGAGTCTGGGTTTCGAGAAATTTGAGGGCTACAAGTATACAACGAGGGTTTGGAGTCAGGAATAAGGCAAAGCTAACCAAGAAATGACTTAGAACAGGGAGTCTGAAGTTTCCACTCTGCCACACTCTGACATTTATGGGTGGAGGAGATGAAGAGGTCACAGTTGGGGAGCCTGATGGTTACTGCTGAGTATGTGGGAGAACCAAGGACAAAGGACTCCCAGAAGCTAGAAGGCATGTGTTCAAGGAGGAGGACATGTACCCAGTGTTTCCAGGAGTAATAAAATCATTTCATAAATCTTCACTGAACTTGGTGATGTGCAGGTCACCTTGATCCTGACAAAAGCAGCTTTAAAGGATGGTTTGAGAGAACGCCAGAGGAAAGTCAGTGAGCCACAGAGCCAGTGAGCATGCCCAGCTCTTCCAAGGAACTTTGCTGCAAAGCAGTGGAGATACTTGGAGTAGAGGATGGAAGAGTTGTGAGGTCAAGGAAAAGTTATTGTTAACTAGTGGCTATCCATCCAACAGCTTCTGTAGAGCATGGGTAACATCCTCCAGACAGCATCCATCCTGAGTTGGGGTGAGGCCAGAAGTAAGAAAGTTCCATCAGCCATGGAGACTGAGTTTAAGTACTAAGAATGGGGAGACCCAAGAGGTGAATGCAGCTACTCCTGAGACCACTCTATGGATTCCTCTAGATGTCCAAGGAAGACTTCTTGGAGGTAATACATAATTCAAATGAGGGGGTGGACTGGCTTTTCAGAATGTAAATCTTGCTGAACGACCATATGTATACCCTTTTAAATTTAGGGGACTTTAAACTACTATTAAGTAGCTATTAAAATGTTATTTTTTGAGGAGAACATTTGCTCCATGCTGCTGAAGTTCACACTTCTACCTTTAACCCTGCCAATGTGCACTTCCAAGAGCATTGCACTTTTTGAAGACACATAGTGACAAGACAGAAAAACAAAGTCTAAATTATAAAAACTGGGACTGTAAGTGGGAAGCCGGGAGTCTGAGATGCAGAAACTTCTCAGAGACACGGAAGGATATGAGCAACTCCTGCCAATGGCTGCAAGAGGGCGGAGCTGAGTCTTACTAATTTGTTGCAGCTTAAGCAGAGTTCTGCAAAACAGTCCTTTCATAGACACAGGGCTTGATGAGGAAGAAAGAACACATTGTGAGGGAATTATGGCTAGTGGGTAGGCATCTATGGGAGTCCGGGAGGTAGAAGAGCCTCTTCAAAATCTCTCAGGTCAGACCACATACGCCTTCACTCTGCTGTGCAGGGAGGTGAGAAGAGCCACGGGGAGGAAAATGTGATCATTGCTATAGCAATAAATATGGCTACTGCCTTCCCCCCCAAAGTCTAGCTAGGCATTTGAAGAAAGAAGACTCTAAACTCTTGGAAGTCTGGTGACTTCAAATAAGATGAATTCTGGAAAATAAATTCAGTGGGACTGTTTCTTCTTCATTAGAAAACTTACAATGGACTACTTAACTTTTAGGACAGTAACCATGAAGTGAAGCATAAAAATCATTTTTATACAGTACAAAGCATATTTTATAAATTTGGTGACGTGTCTACTGGACCATGAGACTCTATGGCAGAAATTCTATCTTGGTCCCTTGTCTTTCAAGTCCACTGTATGTGTGAGTACAAAAGCTTCTTTCTGTAGAATTCAGGGTTGGACAAAGTCAAGGATTGTTTGCTGACATTGTCCAGCCTTCTCTGATTGACAACTGTTCACCCTTTCCATCCCCTGGCTGCTGATGGGTTCCATGTTTTTGCCATTTAAAATGCTGTTTTGAAAATGAGTTCTTCCCTAGAGGATACATTAAGGTAACTCTGCTTGTGGTAACCTTCTTCCCTCAAAGGCTCATTATTTAAATTATTGCTCATCATTAGCAGCCTTAGTTCCCCTGGTACCTATGAGATGTGATGACATTTTCATCTCTCCCAGAGCATCTTGGGAATGATTCTGCTAACTGAGGCTGCTCCCACAAAAGTAGTATCCACAGGGATTGGTGGGAGGACTTGCCTACCGTCCTATCAAGTGGACTGCAGAGAGAGAGAGAGAGAGAGAGAGAGAGAGAGAGAGAGAGAGAGAGAGAGAGAGAGAGAGAGAGAGAGGAGAGGAGGACCAGAGTTCTGCTTTAGACAAAGCCTGGTTATCTGCACTTCGTGAAAGAAAAAGAAAGCCAGAGGGAACCTGGTTATCATCCTGTGATGTGGTGAGATGGGACTGACAAGGCTGGAGCAGCCTGGCTTCTTCTGGGTTAAAGTATCAGAATTAGAGGTCACAGGCAGGGTGGGAAGGAGAGAGCAGGGAAAAGCTTTCTGTGGCTTTAAAAGGAGAGAAGAAAGAAAAGTTTCTGCTTTTCTTTTCTCTGTGAGAAAAACTATTAATTGGCACAGAATATATTTAAGAAGCATATTCTTAGAGTTTCTTAGAAAAATACCATATATATTCTGGCAGGAGCAAAATGTATCCTTAATAGAATTCATATGGGGGCCTTCAATGATCACGATGTTTTGGAGAGGAGCCAGATAGTAAGTAATTTAAACATCACAGGAAATTAAATTTTAGAATTCAATTTTGCATAAAGTTTTCTGTAATGAAAATGTCACACATAAATTATGAAGTCTGATTATATTCCTTTTTGACTTTTTAATAAAATAATAGAGGTACTTGACAGTCAAGAACAAATGCATATTTTATGTGTATAGTATTGCGCTCAACCAACGTCCTGTGGAAATAATGGAACAGATGTTAACACTGTTCTATCAGCAATCAGGTGCTCTGTTACAGCTCCAAACACAAGTATTTATTAAAAAATGCTAACGGGGTTGTCTTTTAGGGTTATCTAATTGTAGGCTTAAAATGTAGATGGTTAATGTAATTAATTATACATGTAGAATTATATAGTTGGGCCATAATTTATTATATGTATGCATATATAAATTATATAATATTCTGTTGCAAATTAATTTAATATGGGCACAGGGAATGACTTCTTGAAAATATTAAATAGTTCATAATGTGGTTATAAATCAAAACTAATCTGAATTTCCACTTAATTTTGAATTTTGAGAAGGAGGATGCTTTAACTCACTGTAGGGGACTTTGGGGGTGCTGATTGTGTTTTAGATTAAATCCACAGCCTGTAATTATTTTTAATAATATTCAACTAAAAAAACGCCCCAAATAAAAAGCTTGAGCACTCTTAATTTGTTTCAGGCCAAGCAGCATCTTTCTTCAAAGAGAAAAATATAATGAAGGTTTATTTTGAAAATTGACCTCTTCCATCATAACTCCAGGGCCCTGATTTCTTTCTCCAGTCTTTCAGTGAACTCTTACACAATCAGGGACATGGCCTTGTTCCCTTGTAGGGGAGCAGCCGTCTTGCCTATGGATGTCCTGGTTAATATTTCCTCCTTTGGATCTGTTATGACTTTGTTTACATGCTTTATATTTGGGAGAAGGGGTCTGTACATATTTAGAACTGTAAAAGAACCCAGCAAAGCATTTTTATTTACTCAGAATCACATGAAAATATAGGCCAAGTTCTTTACCCAAAAGCTTGAGTTTCTGGAAAAGGGCCCTTATCAGTCCACTGAGGAAGGAGATGAAGATTTTGTATAAATGGTTTCCAAACAGATGGATGGTGTTTGCTCGTATCTGCTTATCCATGAAGTAATGACTAGGGTGACAGACTTGTCCTAATTTGTCTGCTACTCTCCTGGTTTAGCACAGAGAGTCATGCCATCTAGGAACTTTCTTCGTCTCAAGGAATCCAGATAGCTGGACAACCCTAACTATAGCCCAAGAGCTTATAACCCTACACTCTAAAGAGATGCATTTATAAATGTATTGGCTTTCACAAAAGGATAGTACAGAGGGGTCACACGCTGGGAATTGACCCTGGGCTTTGTGGCTCCAACTCTGAGATTTTGTAAGCTTATCAGACTCTATGTGATGGATGGAAGAAGCTTCCTTCATCCCTTGAGGTAGGAAGTCCCAGCTGATGAGATGTTTGTGAGCCAGCAGCAAGCTTTTGTGAATTACATCATTAACATGGGCCTGGTGTAGCAACTTGTGCTTATATAGATGTGCTGTGTGGGACTGTCATGGCCACTGGGTGAGCATATGAGAAACCAGTCTTGGATGCTGGTAAATGAAGAATCCAGCTTTGTTGTGGAAAACTGTTTCACTAGCTGTGGTTTTTCTTCTTCTTTTTTTCTAATAGATAGCAGTGCAGCCTGCTTAACTCAGGAAGTGGCAGTTCCATGAGAAGATAAGGAGAACCAGGACTGCAACAGTATGTAATACTAGTTGCTATGCTCCACAAGAAAGACTAGGGAAGCAATAAATACAGGAGACAAATGTGTATTTATAAAGCAGGAAATAAAGGCAGTCAGAATGTCCTAAGTTCAGGACCTTAGGATAAGGTGCAGTCTGGTAGTATACTATGGATTAATTGGCCAGTTTGCCCAAAGATCAAGGCTGGATTCCTACCACTGTAAAATAGGAAAAGGAGAAAGGTCATGGAACTTGGAAGACTGACTGTTTCAGGAACCCACACAATAAGAGGTGCTATTTTAAAAAAAGAAAACATCTTCTGCTCCGTGAATCTGCCTCACACCACATAGGACAGGAGACAGTCTCTCTAGCGGAGCCCTATGGCCTACTTTTAGTGCAGACCTCACAATGTTGAAAGACAGAAGCCTGGAGCAAGAAGGCAGAGAAACAAAACAGGTCCAAGAATCTACATGCTGAGAAATTCTTTGGGGCCTTTTGTCCAGTGACATGCGACAAAAATACTTTGAAGGGAACTGAGCAATAATATCTAGAGAATAATAAAAACATATTTACTATTTAGAACTTAAACCAACCCAAGGACACTCAGTAGAAAGAAATTAGAGAAGGCTAACAAGCCCCAGAATAGTTTGCTTTCCCTACAGCTTTTTTCCAGTGTGGCCAGAGAGGAGAATCTCCCAGAAGGTGAGCCAGAGAGCAAGGAGAACCATGAAAAGGGAATTTCCCTTTAGGTAATTGTGCCCTACTTAAGAAGCCTTCATCAAAAGCGTTAGCATTCTTCCTGGGGTCGAGTCAGTTGGAACAGCGATAGCTCAGTGGTTGCTTTATGACTTCTGTTTCAAATGGAAGTATGCACACATATTTGTGTGGGTAGGGACTTGTGCATGTGCATAAGTTGGAAAGGGTACGTGATTGGTTTTCTTTTGACTGGGACCTCAGGACCAAGAACAGTCACATCTCTTTGGACTATATGATGATCAACTAGATGTGACCCTGTAAAACTGAATTTGGAGTTGGACGTAGAAGAAGCTGGGTGATGTCGATCAGTTGCTTTCTGGGTTAGAGGAAGGAACAAAGAAAGGTTAGATAAAGAGAGTGATTTGAGACAGATACAGAAACTGGCAATCAAATAATCAAATATTCCATGTGCTCGCTCATGTGCAACCCTCACTAATATGAGGTTGGCTGTGTGTTTATTGAGTGGCACAATCTGTCCCTACAATAGTCATTTACTCTTCTATAAACTCTTTTGTACTTTAATTTTATAAAGTATTTTTAAGTGACTCCTATATTCCATTGTCTGTCCTGCTTAGAGCTTTGGTTGATAAGTATTTAGGGATCCAAACTTGTGTGTGTGTGTGTGTGTGTGTGTGTGTGTGTGTGTGTGTGTGTGTGTGTGTGTAATGATGCCTATGAATGTGAGATTTCATTGCCACCACAGCTCTGTCTATTTTGAGCCCTTGCTATATTTGTCAACTGGGAAGCTTTGTATGTGTAAGCCTTGCAGAGATGTGATTGGCTAGAATTACAAGTTTTCAGTTTTGAAACGCTGCTCCAAAGTTTTACCCTAAGGATTTCAGCAATTCTACTTCGTGGCCTAGAAAGAAAATGACTCATTCAACTAGAATCTTTTCCTGAGTGAAAAGTCACAAGAGAGACTATTGCTGATGCGGCAGCCAAAAGGAAGACCCTTATTCAAGTAATTGCTTTTGGACCTCCAGGCTCTGTGCTGGAATTCTATTGACATCCCTGCTTCTCAGGAATACCAGCAACTCTGGGAGTAAGATTGAACATATCTGAACGTATATATGTCTTCTTCCAAACTTCCTTCTATAGATAAACATGTAAAACTGTCTATTTGTGGATGATATCAGACAGTGAGCTCTCTTCCTCTAATGTCCTAATTCCTATGGCCTGCCATCTTCACTTGGTTAGCTAAGAGGGAAGCCAAGTTTTGTGTCTCAGAGGGACAGCACTAAAATAAATGACAAAGAGAGCAGGTCCAAGAACAGGGCTGATGTCCCTATAATGAAGAGGCCAGGCAGCACCAAGAATGGAATGTTTCTTGTGTGACTTGGGATATTACTTGGGTGATTTCCTCCTAGGGTTCTTTAGCATGCATGCTTCTAATGGTTTACAGCATAGTGAGAAAGTTATAGTTTTATATAATTGTACTTTTTGATAAAAGACATAAATGGTGGTGGGAAGAGATGGACTTGGCATACCAGCAACTCTGATTTTATATCATTTCATCTTTATCATGTAGATACAAGAAAGAACAATCACAGGGTCATCATCTGAGTGCCCAGAAGCTACCTTAACAAAGGAAATACCTTTACAATTATCCCCAAACCATATTACTGTTTATCTCTGTTCATGGTGTTAGGAGTCCTGAGTGCCAAGTTCTGACGGTTTGCTGATGTGTCAAATATCTGACAATTAAAAGAAAAAAGAAATAGAAAAACCAGGAGGAAATTTGGAAATTTTGCTGAAGCCTTTGCGTTTTATTTGTGAAAAAAACCAAACCAAGCCAACCTTTTGCCAAGATCAACCTGTCCTGACTGAAGGGATGGCCTCTGTTATTTTGTGGTTAGTTTGAATTTCAATGGAAAAATTATATGAAACTCAAGCAGACTGGCCATGCTTGATACATTGTTACCTTTTAAGAGTTGATAACTGCTGTAGTTCCAATGTGCACTTTGATAAATAGAGTCTAAAACTTATTTTATAATTTTTGTTTTGTTTCTTTTCAGGTTAAAGTCATATAGAGGTTTTTGTTCCACTCTGTTTTGTAAACCTGTCCATCTTAAGTAAACCTACAACTTTTTGAGAACCAAAAACTAGGGCTTGCTGATTAGCAGTAAACTAACTGCAGCTATTTTATTTCATTTTCATAAAATAACTAAAGTAGGATGCATAAAAATGTGCAATTACACATTAAAACACGTGTATGCTTCTGAGTTTAAAAGGCATGTTATTTTTTAAGAAATCAATCACTCCACAGGATCATTTCTCTCTTCAGTTGAGTGTTAGACTTGGCACCCTTAGCATTGACACCAGCTAACAAATCATGGCTCAGCACTTAAATAATTCTCTACTTACTTAGCCATTTACCTCAGTTTATCTGATGTCATTCTTTATTTCTCCTGCCTCGATCTTGTTTTCTTGGTCTTGAATGCCAGGATAAACTCACCCTCATTTTCTATAGGATATGGCACTAGAAAACAAGTGAAAAGCCAAAGCCTTTCCTTCTGGGTAAAAATCTCCCAATTAGGCAAAACCCTAATATTATATTCTCTACAACAGGGTCATCTTTCTTACATGGAGGCTGTGAGACTCAAAGGCACTCCATCTGTTTGGGTAGCACTTTGTACATTAGAAATGCGATTCTCATCAACTGATCCTCCATTGGAAACTAGACTGTGCTTGGGATATTTAGAGACTTTATCTCAGGATTTGGACATTATTATTGGTACACATCATGCCTATCCTAGATAGTCTTTGATTATTGTGAAGCAAATTTCCTGCTCCATCTCTTTGAGTCTCACAGTGGAGACCTCCAATCCTATTATATCTTCCTGAGTTGTTTCTAATAGACTCACTCAGACTTCCTCTCGTGAGGAACTCAGTAGACCCTTGTGACCTTGGGACCCAGCCTGCCCAAAGGGAAGACCATCCAGACTCCAGATTACATCTCTGAGCCCCTCTTTAGACATTCCCTAACTCCTGACTTGTAGCACATGACAGGGATTGTCAGTTCCACCATCGTGCCATATCTTGAATCTATTTCCAGTCGTTGTGGATGGCCTACTCCAGGGGTATTGAGAGGCTTCTCACCCAGACCCTTGCTTTGAGGCCCAGGCCAGTGGAGTAAAAACGTTTCCACAGCTCAGAAAGTTGGGGTATAAAATACAGCCATCTGGCCTGGCTCTCAGAACTTACTTTGACTTCCAGAGATTTGTGCTGCCCTCGTCTTACTAAAGGCACCACATGATGATTTGGTGTCCTGAACTGGTGAGCTCTGGTTGCTTTATAATTGCTCTTCACAATGATAAGTCCGCCTAAAAAGACACAAATCAAGCACAACCATGTCCACGTGGCTTGAAGCACCTCCTTAGAGTCTTGCCGTGGCTGACTCCACGTACACAGCCATGGAACCTGGTCCTGCGACTGCATTTGCTTGGCATCTACAATGTCTCATCTGCCATACTCCATTACTGGGTCCAGATCTGCCAGCTTTCTTCATGGACTGTCTGCTTCCAAGTCTTGATTTTATTCATCTTTCAGACTCCTGATGTTTTCAGTTCTCGAATGTTTGCCCCAACTCCAGACTTCCTTCATTTTTCAAAGGGAATCTGGACATAAAGTGTGAAGCTCAAAAATGGTAGATTTAAAAAATGATTTTACCTACTTAGGTCAAGACCACACACACACACACACACACACACACACACACACACACACACACACACCAAACAAGAACAAAAACCCCAACCAAACTATTGACACTAATATCCATGTAAACAGATTCACTGGCATTTAAAATGGTATGGGCATTTACTGTCATGTTTTATTTCGCTTTTTTTTTTCACAGTGACCACTCCACCAACCACCTGCTGGTGAATCTAAGCTTAACTTACTACTATATTGCATTAATGCTGTAATGAATTGTGAAATGCCTTGTGAAGAAATGTGAAATCAAAAGGATTTAGAAATTTATTTGTAATGTCACTCAGGTTTTATCAGAATTTCAAGAGCCTATAATCACGTCTTCTTCCTATTAGCGTAGATGGGTGGATTTGGAAGGAGATTATTGATCCAGTTCTTTTAGAAACATGAGTCTACCTTGGCAGCATTTTAGGAAGTGTGTGCTTCTGGAAGTCGAGAGGAGAAGGAAGTGTCAGGCATATTGTGTGCTTTCGCCTTCAGTAAGGGATTAAGAAATGAAGCGTAATTGCACGGGTAACCCTGATCTCTGCAGGAACAGTTCTGATACTGTCAGCTTTGTCTGAATTGAAGATGGCAGTGTAGACTGCTTCAGACGGCTGTGCCGACTGCTGTAGATAGCTGTGTAGACTTCTGTAGATCACTGTGTAGACATCTGTAGATAGTTGTGTAGTCTTCTGTAGATCACTGTGTAGACTGCTGTAGATAGTTGTGTAGACTTCTGTAGATCATTGTGTAGACTGCTGTAGATAGTTGTGTAGACTTCTGTAGATCATTGTGTAGACTGCTGTAGATAGTTGTGTAGACTGTAGACTTCTGTAGATCACTGTGTAGACAGCTGTAGATAGTTGTGTAGACTTCTGTAGATCACTGTGTAGACAGCTGTAGATAGTTGTGTAGACTTCTGTAGATCACTGTGTAGACTGCTGTAGATAGTTGTGTAGACTGTAGACTTCTGTAGATCATTGTGTAGACTGCTGTAGATAGTTGTGTAGACTTCTGTAGATCATTGTGTAGACTGCTGTAGATAGTTGTGTAGACTGTAGACTTCTGTAGATCACTGTGTAGACAGCTGTAGATAGTTGTGTAGACTTCTGTAGATCACTGTGTAGACAGCTGTAGATGGCAGTGTACACTGCTGTGGGTAGCTGTGTAGACTACTATAAAGTCCCCAATTTTGAGTTATCTTAATTAGAGGGATGAGAACAAGTGAGAGAGCTAAACTCTCAGCCTTGGAGAAGTTCATGGAGGCTCCACAGTGGCAGCCTGATGGATTTAGAAGGTCTAGAGACACATTGCCTTCACACAGGCCTTTTGTGTTCAATGCTGTGGGATTGCACACATTGCCTTCACACAGGCCTTTTGTGTTCAATGCTGTGGGATTGCACACATTGCCTTCACACAGGCCTTTTGTGTTCAATGCTGTGGGATTGCACACATTGCCTTCACACAGGCCTTTTGTGTTCAATGCTGTGGGATTGCACACATTGCCTTCACACAGGCCTATTGTGTTCAATGCTGTGGGATTGCACACATTGCCTTCACACAGGCCTTTTGTGTTCAATGCTGTGGGATTGCACACATTGCCTTCACACAGGCCTTTTGGGTTCAATGCTGTGGGATTGCACACATTGCCTTCACACAGGCCTTTTGTGTTCAATGCTGTGGGATTGCACACATTGCCTTCACACAGGCCTTTTGTGTTCAATGCTGTGGGATTGCACACATTGCCTTCACACAGGCCTTTTGTGTTCAATGCTGTGGGATTGCCTGGGAAGTTTTATTGGCTAATTTAAAACTTTTTAATATTATTGAATATTTCAAATACAATTGAAAGTAGAAAGAAAGATATAATGACCCATTGAGCACCCATTGAGGAACCACTCCTTCTTATCTTCTTTACGGTTTTGAACTAAACCCAAGAAATAATAACATCTAATCTCTAAATATTTCATTTCATATTTCTAAAAGATGACAATTCATTTTTTTCAATAAAACCATAATGCCATTTACTACACAGAAATTTATCAAATTCCCAAACCCTAGACTAATTAAATCTGACTGTCTTTTGGTAGAACTCAAGCCTCCCAATAATTCTAATATTTCACCATACTTAGTTTGGAGCAGAAATAGAATGATTGTGAATTAGGACTGTCTGGATGGTGTGGGGAACAACCCTAACCAATGCTGCTGTGAGGTTGAAGGGCATCTGTTTATCTCTGTTCATTCTCCTGCTCAGAACAACCCAGTTCAGATTTCATCTCTCTTCATAGAATCCCCGATGCCAGCCTCTCCCAGCCCTGGCCTCACTGTAAACTCTCATCTCAGCTCTCTTCCTCTAGAGTGTGCTTGTTAGTATACAGCACCATCTCCTCCAACTGTCTCCCTCTTTATACTATTCTCTCATCAGAAGCATTGTCTTTTTGATTTTCCTTGTCATTCATATACCAAATGAAACTGTCATCATCCAGTTTTCACATTTGAAGCAGCACACACCCATCTATCCATCTTTGGTTAACATACTCACCACCCACTTTTTAGACCTCTGCCCTTTCATATTGTGCCACATTGGTAGCTTTCTAATAGTTCTATCTTATTTCTTATTTGATTGTAACTTACTCCATATCCAGAAACTCTAAATAGTTATATTCTTAAACCACTATTGTAATAATTAATTTGTTGGTTTAGATAAACCTTAAGTAAATAATTGTTGGGATATCATCCGACTCTATTATAAAATATTTTAAATTCTCATTTTATTATGTCTTCCAAAACCTGCTACTTTAGCTTTAGAGCTAAACACACCACAGACATTCTCACTCCCTTGCCGTTATCCTCAACACACACTTTCCCACTGTCACATCCTATCCCACCCCCATCCCATGCTGTTCTGTCTCATCCTTTCCTGAGCCTTTATGCAAGAATAGCTTCACTTCTGGATCCTCCTATAGCACTTATTATAGCTAGGTAGTGTTTTTATTGTTCAACACCCACACACAAACACACACACACACACACACACACACACACACACACAGAGAGACAGAGACAGAAGCAGACAGATATCTATCTACACAGATATATGTATACTGTCGAATGTCTGTTGCTTTGGAAAAGAAACTTCATTTAATACTGCTGTTTCACTACATCAGCTACTACTGTATTTTGTATGTGGTAGAAGACATGATATTCTCAGTACATAATTATTGATTAACTGATTGACTCTGAATTACTCCCTGGAGAATAGCCCTTCATTTTGAGAGAGCCATCATTAGCAAAGTAAGAATGCCTACAATAACAACTTGATTGATTTTATATTTGCTGTTGTCAACTGATAATGATCACTCTAAATTTGATAATTGTTTGTAATCTATTGGAAATACCACAGGCAGAACTGAAGAATGGCACCCTATAAACCAAACACAAAGTGTTTCCTTCTTTCCAGCATGGCATAGGCAATAGAGAGCACTCTTCAAGTAGGATCTTGGGCCTTTCTTGACCCCAAAGTATTTCCTTGAAGCCAGGAGATAAAGACTAGATTCATGCTCACTAAGTTTCTTTCCAACTGGAGCATTTTGAGACTGAATGTTGCTTTTTTCCCCTCCACTGAATGTTTCTTTCTTCTCCTTGCTGTGCCATGGCCACCCAGAACTTGAGTTATGAAGAATAAGTCATGGTAGAGGTTTATGTTTCTAAAGCAGTAGATCAAACAAGTATTGTGTAAACTCAAAATCTACCCAAAGTTAAGGTAGACTTATATTTAGGAGGCACATAAACACTTTTAATGACTATAGATGTATTCATCTGAGGAGATACTTGCACAGCAGGAAAGGCTCTCAGAACCAGCTTGGGGAACAGCAGACCCTCATCTGTCCCACATGCATGTATACATGGAGTGGAATGACAGTTGGCATGGCTTTCACAGGAGAATGCTCCTCTTTTCTCTGGTGTGTGACTGGATTTGCTGAAGTAAGTGACCATGTGTGCAGTATTAGGGGCACAGCTACCACTTACAGACTAGACTCTTGCTTCTGGAAGAATTAGGAGGCAGAGCCTAAATGCCCCAGAGACAAGATCACTGTCTTAAAAACTCGATGCTAAGGGAAACATCCTTCTCTCTTCTTCTGTTTCTGTGTCTCTCTTGGCAAGCAGCCAGGCCTCCCTCTGATCCCTTCCCAAGGCCAAATAAATGCCAATTCAGCATCATAAGCCATCAGGAAGTGATTGAAAAACAAGCACAATTCCAGATCTTACATTCAGGATAGAACAGTACAAGGGGTCTGCTTCTTTCTCAGAGAACTGTCAGGTTATATTCCTCAAATAAAAAACCGTGTGAAGGAATGGACATGTTTTGATGCGTTTATCATGGTCACACTTTTGATATAGGAAACCCATTTGGTCACATCTCCTTTGATTTTTTTTTTTTTTTTGACAAAAAATTTCTCAGCAGTTCCTAGCTTTTCCCACAACCCTTCTCACATACACCCTAATATATGTAAGCATGAGAAAAGGACTAGGGAGAGACACGGTGGTTATTTTGGATATAATGCAGTCAATATAAGAAGAGAAAAGGCCAGAAGTTAAAATTTCTTAGGCTATAAAGACTGTTCAGCAACAGGATCTTGGGAAATCTAGGAAAATCACAGAAAAGCCCACTCTCTGGAAGCTAGCTCACAGAGGTGGTTACTGGGTGAACATTTGGGATGCGAGAGTCGATCTCTAGAACAAATCTTGCAAATGTGCAGCTGATTCTGGTGCCGTCATCTCTCTGCTGTCTTCTCACTCCTGACATTTATTTATTCTTTTCTAAAAATCATTACTTCTGTTCTATTTCTTTGTCAGATTATCTCTTTGAAGCATCTGCCAAGAGCAAGCTAAGATATTTTCTTTTCCAGTCAATATTTGAAATTTCAAAGGAATGGTTCTCAAATAGGTATGGGAAATCAGGTTTTCCAACATGGAGCCCTGATCAGCACTTCTAACATACAGAGTACAGACTACTGCAGGTTTACTCTCGTTGTTCTCACTCATAAATAAATGCCATAAAGTACTTCCTTGCTAGAGTAATAGAGTTTTTTTTTTTTTTTTTTTTTTTTAGTGTGGTGCTGGGAACTGTACCTAGGGCCTTGCATTTGCAGGCTGGATAAACATTAACACCAAGCCAACTGGGGGCAGAGAGGATGGTCCCTGTTACAGCTTCAAGGATATATTTATAAAATATTCATAAAAATGTTTCCAAAGAGGGAAACTGAGGAAGGCTTGGAGTCAAGGAATGGGGTAATCAAAGAAAGACCATTTTAAAACTCATCAGTCCCTCGCTCTGCAAATGAAAACAAAGACTAGAAAAAAAAATTTGACATTGTTTAGCAATCCTTATGCACTCTATTTTGGGATGCATTCCTTTGTTATATCAATTTATTATTCCAATAGACATTTATAGTTAACTTTTTAAAAATTATAGATCAAGACATAGATCCTTGTTGGAGGAAAATGACTAGTCCACAGTTAAAAAAAAAGTTACCAGTTGACAAAATTAGGATTTGAACCCAGTCCTATAAAATTCTAAAGTCCTTACTCACCTTGTCTTCTCCACTTTCCTTCTGGGAAAATCCTTCAAGATAAGTAATGACTAGGGCCCAAGATCACAGAGCTCATTAGGGGCAGAGCCAGCATTAAACCTGACATCACTTGACTCCAATCCAGTTTCAGGTCACTGATCCGTTGCAAATGAAATAACCTTTTGAGACTCCACTGGTGTATGTTATACTGATCCTTCTCAAACACTGGCTCGGGCAGCAACAACGGATTCCAAGAGAGGGCTTAGCCCATGTTCCTTTTCTTCTGCTGCTGTGAAAATGGACCTACATTTCTGATCTCCAGAGGTCTATTCTTTCCAGCCCCTTTCCATTGACTAATAGGTCTTCATTTCTTCTTCAGCCTCATCTGCTCACAGTTGGCAGCTGTTTTAGATGAATTGCTTTGCTGTCGAAGAGCCTTTGCAAAATCCTTGGCATACGCCGAGGATAGTTTTCAAAAGGAGGGTTGTTATTTCAGGGTTGTTTTCCATATAAATTTGGCTGCTTTCTAGAGGGATTAGTAATTGGATCATGTCACCATCCATCTTAATGCCACTGTTGGATGCCCACTGTCTACAGAATGCAACTCAAGGCTTTACCAGAACATATTTCTTGCAGAGTTTCTTCCGGCCTCTCTAGCGTCATTCCCCTGGGCCTGTACCATTTATTGCTTACTTCACTCATGAGAACATCCAGAATTTCTCAGGGTCTTCTAAGAATTCCTTTTATTTTTTTTGATAGACAAATTCCAACTAGTTTTTCAAAAACAGTTCTCAAACTTATCTCTGTTGTACAGCATTTCTAAACTCTTTCGGGAGAAGGAATGTGGCCTCTGAACTCTTTGTTAAACACTTGCATAAATCTCAGAAGCAGTGTGGTACAGAATTTAAGAACCTCTCTTTGGTACTTGATTCCTAGATATATGACTTGATTTAGTTAAGCATTTGGTTTAGTTGCTTTTCTATTGCTGTGATAAGGCACCAAGACCAAGTCAACTTTTAAAACAAAGTTTTTGACATGGGACTCATGGTTTCAAAGGGTTAGAGCCCATACCCTTCACGGTGGACAATATGGCAGCAGTCAAGCATGACTCATATCTTAATCCACAAGTATAAAGCAGAGGGAGCTAACTGGGAATGGTGTGGGCTTTTGAAACCTAAAAGCGCACCCCCAGTGACAAGCCTTCTCCAACAAAGTTGCACTTGTGTGTTCCAAACAGTTCCATCCACTGGGAGCCAAGTATTTAAATGAATGAGCCTATAGGGGCCATTCTCATTCAAACCATCACAATGAGTAAGTTTTTCTCTTTAAATTTATTTATTTTATGTATATGAGTACAATACCAAGGACACACCAGAAGAGAGCATTATATCTTACTAGAGATGGTTGTGAGTCACCATGTTGGTGCTGGGATTTGAACTTGGGACCTCTGGAAGAGCAGTCAGTGCTCTTAGCCATCTCTCCAGCCCCCTTGAGTAAGTTTCTTAACCTCAATTGTATCATGTAAACTATGAGGACAATAAGAATGTATCTCTTTAGGTCATTGTTATGTTACATTGATTTGTGTAGGATGCATAGCATGTTGCTCTGCTATGCAGTAGGTGTTAGAAGAATCATATTCTCATGCTGTGGCTACTTTATCTTCTTTACTTTCTACCTACATGTATAGGTGGATCTACATCTCTAGATAATGAGTTTCCATGGGATAGACATTTGGGGTTTAATCTTCTTTGGATCTTCTCTTGATAAAGACTAAGAAGGATTATTACATGTTCTAGTGACCAGTGAAAATGAATAGGGTCCAGAACTCAGAAGGGTCCTGTGCTTAGAGTTTAGTGTTCTACAGCTATTTTGAAATTCTTAAAATTTGATATCTGAATTCATATTTATTTCAACATTTATATGAGTGTGGTCCTATAGGTGCTTGTTGTTGTGTATCAAGGTGCTTGGAGCTTGAGCTCACAATAATACATTATCTTCATAGGATGTGTGTGTGTGTGTGTGTGAGTGTGTGTGTGTGTATGTGTGATATTTTGACTTGGATGCATATATGTGTAGGTATACATATGCCTTTTCACATGGAGTCCTCAGGTTGATGTCAAGTATTTGCTTGCTCTCCACTTTATTTTTAATATAATGTTTTAAAATTTAAGTTTGTTCTTTGACAATTTTACATGCACATGCACACATATACGCACACACACCATACATTCTTATTACTCTCTTATGGCGATCCCTTTCCCTACCAGTGGTTTTCCAGCATTCATGACCTTTGATTTGGTTTTTGTGGCCCATTTAGTTCACTCAAAGGCATCTGTGTGGCAGCTGGATTGAAACTATTCACTGGAAACAGGTCATCAATGGACACAGAAATGGAGGGAATGACGTCCCCTTTCCTTGGCTCTATTAGTAACAAATAGTTCTGCAGTGAGGGTCAGCACGCAGCACTCCTCTACCCAGGCCTAACACTCACAGTGAGGGTCAGCACGCAGCACTCCTCTACCCAGGCCTAACACTCACAGTGAGGGTCAGCATGCAGCACTCCTCTACCCAGGCCTAACATCGATGGATCCACTGTTATGCAGACTCACTATAAGCAGTTGCTGTGAGTTCAGATTTGCAATTACAGTGTGTTGCCTAGAAGATGCCATTCCATGGCCTTCCTTGCTGTCTTCTGGCTCTTACAGTCTTTAGGTCTTTTCTGTTGAATGATCCACAGATCTCTGAGCTGCAGACAGTAACATATATTATTTATACAATATAAGCTTTTATAGTAATAGTTTATACCTTGTGCAGCCATGATTTTCTGCACTTAGACCACCGTTCTCTGGAGAGACCTCTCTGATTTAAGCTGAGAGTAGCATTTGTCTAATTTTAGAGGACAGCTAGACTCTGTTAATTCAGCAAAAGAACAGTATTTAGTTTCCCTCTAGAGCTTAGAATGTCTACTGGCATGGATGGAATTCCATGTATTTCCTCCTATGAACTGGTGGTCAAATCCAATTAGGGTACCGTTGGTTACCTCCCTAGTAGTAGTAGTACCACTATTGCACGAGTGGGCATGTGTTTTCTGAAAGTTTCATCCTGTTCATGGACTCTTTGCAACTGAGTCAGAACATTGATGCTTTTCCTCACCCAGGAGCTGGCATTGCGTTGTCCAGGACTATGAACACTAGCTGGTGGAGAGAAAGCTTCTAGCTCAGGTCTAGCTTGATGTCTCTATACTATGTAGCTAAATCCACCTCTCACCTCTCTCTCTCTCTCTCTCTCTCTCTCTCTCTCTCTCTCTCTCTCTCTCTCTCTCTCTCTCTCTCTCTCTCCAGATAACTAGTGAATTCTGGGGCTCTTCTTGTTCCTGCCTTCCAAATAATGGGGTTTCAGATAGGTGCCATCATACCAAGTGGGGGTCGTGGTCCAAACTCGAATTAGTGAAACTATCTCTTAACTTCTAGGGCAGTCTTCTGACTTCTTTATCTCATGCTTTGGCTTCACCTCCATTTTGTTCATTTCTTTCTCTGCTCTGAGACTGAGTAACTGGGTCCCATTGCTGAGGCAGGGGACACTCCGTTTCTGGTGGGGGCCTGGATAGAAGATTGGAATTCGGTACGTGTCTATGCCATCTTAGGTAAGATACAATAGTGCCTGTTACCTCTTTGACCTGGCAGCTCCATTTTGCATTGGGTGGGTGACACATGTTAACCTTTTGCTCACTTCTATATCTAGTTATCTAGAGCAAAATGTTAACAAACCACAGTGGTGGTTTTTTCACTGTGAGTCAGTGTGCTTGGCTCACAGGAGGGACCTACGAATGGCTTCAGGACTCTCGGTCATAAATTTGAGATAGGTTTTTGAAAAATTTGAAGTCATTTTTTTTTTTTTTTTTTTTGCACTGGGATTGCATGTAGTCATTCCTGACTGCAGACGCTTAATAAAAATGTTGACTGGAGGAATGCAAACTTACACGGTCAGTGAGAGTAATGGGAAGATTAAAGGGCCAGTGTCTATAAAGACGGGGTACTGCATCACGCCCCTGAAGGATAATTATGTAGCTCAATGCTAAGTGCATGCTCAAAGTCACGAGTTCAATCCTCCATACCAAGGCAGTTAAAAATGTTGTAGCCATGGTGAGACATGTGGCATGAGATAGCTGGTCTGTAGGATGGGAAAACACTGCGCCATAGCTCAACCTGGGATTACATGTGCTTTTTCAAAGTCAAATATGCAGTTAATATTTAGTTCAACTTTATTTCACTTCCCCCCCTACAATCGGGTATATCTCAACGCCCAAAGGATATCTGATTTTCGTTTGCCAGGGTGAAACAAGGATCCATTTGTTTCATGGTGATTGTGAAGCAGCAATACAATCTCATTAGGAAGAATTCCTTTTACAGACTATAATAACTGTGCTCAGAAATGTTAAGTACTTCACTTTAGCAGCCGCTGTGCATAATGAAAAAGCAACGGGTAATAAATTCTCGGCTGCTTTCAACACAGTCTTTGTATAGAATGGCTCATGGTGAGGGTAGAGAGGGGTCTCTGGCTTTGTGCTGTACAGATCTCTGACTTTGATTCAGGTAGATCTCTTAGTGGTTCTCCATCTCCCCTGAAGGTCGGCGAGCATCCTAATCCTTACGTGCCATCATGAAAATTATTGTAGCTGCTACTATTTCCCCCACATATTCCTTAACTGTGTTGTATCAAGAAGTATTCATTGAAACCCAGTGGATTCAAACTTCTCTTTACTAATCCAGTAATGTGAACAGCTCTCTGTCTCTGCCTCCGTCTATTCTCCGTTTCTCTCTCTGTCTCTGTCTCTGTGTGTCTCTGTCTCTCTCTTTCACACATGCACACACACACACACACTCACACATAAACACACATACAGATAATTTTGACATCCTTTTCAGTGTATGCAGACTAGGCATATAATTTAAAACAAAACACTAATTTAAAAAAAGGCCTTATGAAATTCTTAAGAAAATGGATGCATCTAGAGAATATCATCCTGAGCGAGATAACCCAGTCACAAAAGAACAGACATAATATGCAGTCACTGATAATTGGATACTAACCCCAGAAAGCTCTGAACACCCCAGAAACCACTCACAGACTGTGTGAAGTTCAAGAAAAAAAAAAAAAAAAAGAAAAACCATTATGTTTACTCCTTACACACCAAGAAAACCTTGTCTAATTCTAGGTTACATCCTGTTTTACATGTACTTTATGCTCATTGTAACTAGTAATATCTTAATGCACACGATCAAACCTTATTTTAAAAAAAGCCAAGCACTGACAAAAATGTATTCGTATACTTTTATGCAAAAATGCTTAAAATTTATACATTTATCTTTGTTTTTTAAAAATAAAGTTCTTCAATTAAAAAAATAAATAAAAAATCACTGAAAAATAATTGGAAGCCCAATGGAATTCTTCACAACAGGGTGTGATCTATAGCAGACAAATAAAGGCATATATCAAGCCATCTAACGTATGTGCGCTAGAAAAGGCAGAGGGGAACAAAAAGGCAGAATGAGGGAGAACTCTATCTCCACAGGGGTTGTGATCCATTAGAACCCAGCAAGTCCTCAGTGTCCTGAGTTAGCCTGCTGTTCCTTCTCCAAGGTCTCCAGCCTCTGCTCTGACATCTCCAGGTCTCTAGCAGCCTGCAGCCACCATCTCTGCTGACCCCCGCCCTCTTCTATTTTTCTTGTGTCAGTATTTTCTCCTCTCTCTTCCTCTTGCTTTTCTCTTTCAGAACCAGGGGCAGTGTGTGCAATGCTAAATGCGCCGTGTAACTCCGGGCTCGGCAGCATTCATGTGCTGCATGCTTTTACATTAATTTATCAAAACACAAACATAGCAACACTGCAGTGCTAATACGGGATAACGAATACATTCTGCTTTTTTTTTTTTTTTTTTTCCCAAAAAGAGACCCAGGGAGAATACACAGAACCAACCCAAGCAGCATTCAGGCTGCTCCCTGAATAAAGTGGGATTTGTTTGCAAGGATTTAAATTGGTAAATTATTTGAATTTCTCCACCCCTGGGTGAATGATTTAGATGGCCTTGACCCTAGCCTGACTGCAGGGATTAATGTGGGATAATGATGGCTGAGGCTATCATTGCAGCCGGCATCATTAATTATCCTTATTGATTGTAGCTTTCAAAGATAAAGCATTATGCTGACTGGAAAATACCCTCTTCCTGCAAGGTCACGGCTAAAGTAGGGAAGCTAAATAATTGCATTAACAAACAAAGAAATAAAAATAACCTCTCTGAACATTGTGTAATTAAGATCCAATTACAACGTTTGTTCTTGTTTACAAAATGACAGGGTTCTTCTTGTCAAGCTGTTTTCCCGAAAATTGCTTCAGTCCATGATAATTGCATTATGGTAGGTAACCTGAAAAGAGCATTAAAAGGGGGATCAGTTTCCTTGGATAGCTGCCACGGCTCTTGCTGTCTGACTCACCTACAAAAGTGCGAGAGCCCCAAGGGACTTGTCTAAAATACTAATGATATGTTAAATGAAGGGGGTTAGATGCAGGAAGTAATAATTGGGTCTCAAATCCTATTATATTTCTTTTGGATAATGTAATGGAGCCCAGCGAGATCCCAAGGATGTTATCGCCCACGTCCCCCTCCCCACCCCTTTAACCGCATCATTTTCCTTGCTGGAGAATCTGGGCTCCAGAGCCCTGTTTGGTTGTAAATTTCTCTGTGAAGGAGATCAGCGCCCCATCTTCACTGCTATTGATCAGGTTTGGAGGCTTAAAACATTTTCTATTTTAAACAAGAGGCTTCTAAGGGCTGGACCCAAAGCCACGCCTGGTCTTCTGTGAAACAAACCTCCCAGGTTCCCTTCTGGTAAAAGTCCTCTTTGAAGCAGCACACACTAGGGTCTGATTAGAAAAAGGGTGGGTGGGAGAGATGCATAGTGAGGCAGTTGGGGCAGAAGATGGGGGTCCCCTCTCCAGAGGTCAGGCTCAGGAGAGAGAGCAAACTCTTCCTTCTGGAGACTTAGTTAAGGTACCTGAGGAGTGGGGACCTTTGGTATAATACTGACTGCCTTAGCGTGAACTGAAGGTCTCACAAAGGGTGGCGCTTTGTTTATTTCTCATTCCACTCTGTAGCATCATACAATGGCTTGGTGGAAACGCTGAACAGTTTAACTATTTTATTTAATGTCCACAGCCACTTCATAGAGTCCCATTGTTCTCACTTTACAGAGATGGCAAAGCTGAAGCACAAACAGGACCCGTAACAAGCACAGCACTAAGCTGTGGTGGTGCAGAGACACGCACTTGGCTGACTGTGCACACACTTGGAGACACACACTTGGCTGCACTGTGCACACTCAGAGACACACACTTGGCTGCACTGTGCACACTTGGAGACACACACTTGGCTGCACTGTGCACACACTTGGAGACACACACTTGGCTGCACTGTGCACACTCAGAGACACACACTTGGCTGCACTGTGCACACTAGGAGACACACACTTGGCTGCACTGTGCACACACTTGGAGACACACACTTGGCTTTACTGTGCACACACTTGGAGACACACACTTGGCTGCACTGTGCACACTCAGAGACACACACTTGGCTGCACTGTGCACACTTGGAGACACACACTTGGCTGTACTGTGCACACACTCAGAGACACACACTTGGCTGCACTGTGCACACACTTGGAGACACACACTTGGCTGCACTGTGCACACACTTGTAGACACACACTTGGCTGCACTGTGCACACACTTGGAGACACACACTTGGCTGCACTGCACACACTCGGAGACACACACTTGGCTGTACTGCACACACTCTTCCTTTTGATCCGTCCACGGTACTTCTAGGGAAGGGTGCACTGCCGCACACGCGCCTCTGTCCTGGTTCAGCTTCACAGCCTACGCCATCACACGTAAGTGAGAGATGGCCACGGGTTGCTTGTAGCGTCACACGATGTGTAAGTTTGTAGAATAAAACATGGAAGCCCCCGATTCCAGCCTTTATGCCTCCAGAGGCAGCAACTCTCCATTGTGCTCCAAGTTTGCTCAAATGCATTGCAAACACTTTATTTATATTTTATTTTATATGGAATGGAAATTTGAATTGGACTTGCCTCTTCTTAAGATTCTACCTAAGAGATTTCTAAGCAGTATATGGATCCATTAATTTCATTTAAACCATTTTTATTTATTATGTATATGTGTATCACATGCACACAGCCCCCAACACAGGCCAGAAGACACCGTCAGACTCCCTGGAACTGTAATTACAGGTGGTTGTGAGCTGTCTGGTGTGTGGACTGGGAATAGAGCCTGAGTCTTCTACAAGATCCACAAGTGCTTTAACTGAGCACTTTCCAGGGGTGAACCATCTTTCCAGCCCCAGATCCATCCATATATATCTATAGATATAGACATAAATATAGATATAGATAGATAGAGATAGAGATAGATATCGATATAGATATAGATAGAGATAGAGAGAGATAGATAGAGATAGAGATAGAGATAGATATAGATAAAGATAGAGATAGATATAGATAAAGATAGAGAGAGATAGAGAGATAGATATAGATATAGATATAGATAGAGATATTGGATGTTGGTTATACACACACACACACACACACACACACACACACACACACACACACCATCCAGTGGAGAAATGTGTCACCGTCTAGTTAGCCCACCTGTCACTCTGAGATCTTTAGGTTGTTTCACAATGCTCTAAGGGAACAACATCTGCAAATCTATCTTTGTAGACATATGTGAACATTTCTTCAAGTTGTATCAAAAAGTCAAAGTTTTGTGGCAAAAGAAATGCACATTATGAGATATGACTTATATTAAAAAATCCCCCTTCAAACATACTACCTAACATATATATTATAGAATGTTCTTCATATTCAAAATATAGAATGTTATTAATCTTCTAATATTTCTATTTTGAGTGAACAATTATGAATTATTACTTGCATTTTTTCAAATGCAGATTTTTTTTCCTGTATTATATTAGCTATTTTTAAAAACCATCTTCTCAAGTGACTATTCAAAAAGTTCAGCTATGTTTCTGAATTATTTAATAGGCGTTTTTGACTTTTTAAAAGTTAAAACAGCACCCTGCCTTGGTTAATTTGTTGCTTTTGTCTTAAGTGACTAGAGCTGGGGAAGATGCTAAAAACCACAGAAACACAAGTGTCCTAAGTAGCCAAGCTAGTAACCAAGGCTGTGCCTGACCAGCCCATGCCTGGCCTTGTATTTCAGCCTGTTTCCAGCTACCTGAAGTCTCCTTACATTTTTAAATTTATTTTTTTTTTATTTTTAAAGAGTTAACTAATAATCTTTATTTCAAGGTTTGAGGATTCCTTTTTTTTTATTAGATACTTTATGTACATACATTTCAATTTTTTTTTGGTTTCTCCTCTCCCATCTACCTATCCCCTGTTTCTATGAGGATGTTTCCCCTCCCACCCACCCACTCCCACCTCAACACCCTGTCATTCTGCAACACTGGGGAAATGAGCCTTCATAGGACCAAGGACTTCACCTTCTATGTCACTAGACAATGCCATCCTCTGCTACATATGAGGTCCCTAATGTGAACTCTTTGGTTGGTGGTTTAGTCCCTGAGAGCTCTGGTGTGGTCTGGTTAGTTGATATTGTTGTTCTTCCTTTGGGGTTGCAAACCCGTTCAGGTCCTGCAATCCTTTTTCTAATTCCTCCATTGGGGTCCCTGTGATCAGTCAGATGGTTAGCTGCAAGCATCTTAATCTGTATCAGGAAGGCTCTGGCAGAGCCTCTCAGGAGACATCCATATCAGGCTCCTGTCAGCAAGCACTTCTTCGCATCAGCAATAGTGACTGGGTTTGGTGGTTGCATATGAAATGGATCCCCAGGTGGGGCAGTTTCTGAATGGTCTTTCCTTCCATTTCTGCTCCACTTTTTGTCCCTATATTTCGACCCGAGAGTATTTTGTTCCTCATGCTAAGAAGGACAAAGGCATCTACATTTTGGCCTTTCTTCTTTTTGGTCTTCATATAGTCTGTGGATTGTATCTTGAGTATTCTGAGCTTTTGGACTAATATCCACCTATCAGTGAGTGCCCACCATGTATGTTCTGTTGTGATTGGGTTACTTCATTCACAGAATGGTATTTTCTAATTCCACCCATTTGCCTAAGAATTTCATGAAGTCATTGTTTTAAATAGCTAAGTAGTACTCCATTGTGTAAATGTACCACACTTTCTGTAGCCATTCCTCTGTTGAAGGACAGTTGGGTTCTTTCCAGCTTCTGGTTATTATAAATAAGGCTGCTATGAACATAGAGGAGCATGTGTCCTTGTTGGAATATCCTTTGAGTACATACCTAGGAGTAATATAGCTGAATCTTCAGGCAATACTATGACCAATTTTCTGAGGAACCTTCAGACTGATTTTCATGGTGGTTATACCAGCTTACAATCCCACCAACAATGGAGGAGTGTTCCTCTTTCTCCACATCTTTTCCAGTATTTGCTGTCACCTGAATTTTTGATCTTAGCCATTCTGATTGGTGTGAGGTAGAATCTTAAGGTTGTTTTGATTTACATTTTCCCCGATTACTAAGGATAATGAACATTGCTTTAGGTCCTTCGGGGCCATTTGATATTCTTCAGTTGAGAATTCTCTGTTTAGCTCTGTACCCTATTTTTAATAGGGCTATTTGATCTCCTGGAACCTAACTTCTTGAGTTCTTTGTATATATTAGATATTAACCCTCTATCAGATGTAGGATTGGTAAAGGTATTTCCCAAATCTATTGGGTGCCTTTTTGTCCTAGTGACAGTGACCTTTGTCTTACAGAAGCTTTGCAATTTTATGAGGTTCCATTTGTCAATTCTTGATCTTAGAGCATAAGCCACTAATGTTTAATTCAGAATTTTTTTCCTTGTTGAAGTGTTTGAGGCTCTCCCCAACTTTCTCTTCTATTAGTTTAAGTGTATCTGGTTTTATATAGAGGGCCTTGATCCATTTGGACTTGAGCTTTGTACAAGGGCATAATAATGGATTGATTTGCATTCTTCTGCATGCTGACAACCAGTTGAACAGCAACATTTGTTGAAAATGCTGTCTTTTTTCCATTCCTTTGTCAAAGATCAAGTGACCATAGGCGTGTGTGTTCATTTATAGGTTTTCTGTTTTATTTCATCGATTTATCTGCCTGTCTCTGAACCAATACCATGCAGTTTTTATCATGATTGATCTGTAATACAGCTTGAGGTCAGGGATGGTGATTCCTCCAGAATTTCCTTTATTGTTGATAATAGTTTTTGCTATTCTGGGTTTTTTGATACTCCAAATAAATTTTCAATTTGTTCTCTCTAACTATGAGAATTTAGTTGGAATTTTGATGAGAATTGCACTGAATATGTAGATAGCTTTTAGCAACATGGTCATTTTTTACTATATTAATTCTGCCAATCCATGAGCATGGGAGATTTTTTCCATCTTCTGAGATCATCTTTGATTCCTTTCTTCAGAAACTTGAAGTTCTTGTCATACAGATCTTTCACTTGTTTGGTTAGAGTCACACTAAGGTATTTTATATTATTTGTGACTATTGTGAAGGGTGTTGATTCCATAATTTTTTTCTCAGGCTGTTTATCCTTTGAGTAGAGGAAGGGTACTTATTTGTTTGAGTTAATTTTATATCCAGCCACTTTGCTGAAGTTGTTTATCAGTGGTAGGATGTCTCTGGTGTATTTTTTGGGATCACTTAAGAATACTATCATATCATCTGCAAATAGTGATATTTTGACCTCTTCCTTTCCAATTTTTATCCCTTTGACCTCCTTTAGTTTTCTAATTGCTCTGGCCATGACTTAAAGTACTATATTGTATAAGTAGGCATCCTTGTCTAGTCCCTGATTTTAATGGGATTGCTTCAAGTTTCTCTCCATTTAGTTTGATGTTAGCTACTGGTTTGCTGTGTATATCTTTCACTTTAATAGGTATGGGCCTTGAATTCCCAATCTTTCCCAGACTTTTATCATGAAGGATTTTTATGCAAATTCCTTGTGTCCCTCAGATGTGCTGAGCTACCAGATGACTTCAAAGTTCTTTTTGCTTAAGTTAGCTTGATGTACAAACATCACTTTTTATTGACTACAACAACAGAAAACTCCAAGACCTGTGATAATTAACCAAAAAAGTGGCTAAGGGCTTAGTCATGAGAGATATCCTTGAGGAAGGAAGAAAGATCTGTAACTGGTTACCCATGTTGGATGAGGATTAAAAACCTAGCTTTCTCTAGAATTCAGAGGTTCGAGCCTGGCACTATGTGGTGAAGACTGTAAAGAGTTATTCTGCAGAATTCTGGAGACCATATTGCTTGTGTGGATGTAGAATGAAGAGCTGTTGTTACTGATGCTGGGAGAACTGTTATTACTAATGTGAGGCAATGATGGGGGGGGGGGGTTGGGAATTAAAGGCTAAGAAGGACCTACGTATGTAGTTTCAAAAAGAGGAATAGCATGTTCAAATCTTTGAGGTTTTGACTCAAGATATTGGAAAGAAACCAGAAGACTTATGAGGATTAGGCCAAGAGTTTTTTTTTTTTAATGTCTTGTTAATGCAAGAATCATTCAGCTCAACCTCAACTTAATATTTTCTGTGCTTCCCAAATTGCACTATTAATTGAGTTCATAGTTTTGTTGTTTTTCTTTTTTAATACAAGAGCCAAATAATCAATAAAAAAGCAGAAGAAAAGGCCCAGAGATAACTTAGTTGATATCATGAGGACCCAAGTCAGTTCCCAAGAGCCTCATAAAAGAAAACCCTGGAAAATGTAAAACACACTCACAATCCCAGCCCTGTGGATACAGAAACAGGCAGATCTCCTGGGGCTGGTTGGCCTAGTCTATTGGGTAAGTTCCAGGCTCATGGACACCCTGTCTCAATACACAAGGTGGATGGCACTTGGGGACTGACACTTGAGGTTGGCTTCTAGCCTATATACAAATCCACATGAACACCTCCACACACAAATCACTCATATATACAGGATTACACATGCATATACACATGCATGCATATGTACATGCACACATGAGAAAACAGAGAGAGGTCACTTATATGGGGTATAGGTTGTTTCAGAATGCTTCTGGAAATCCTAAATCCTTTACTCCTCTTTAGCTTCCTTGGAAGCCTGGCTGTGCAGCTTCTCCTCCATGGACAGGTCAGGTTATTGTCGTATTGTCACCTGAGAAAGGTACTTAGTAGAAGGACACAATTCATATCATGCTCTTCTCCATTCATTGTCCAAATATCGCCTATATAATGAGGATTATGTGCCATAACAAAGCCCATTAAACAAGCGAGTAGAATAACTTATAAACTGAAAATAACACTTGTTAAGAGTTTTCCATTTCTATGCAGTATTCCTTTGCCTGATTGGGTGGGATTTTGCTTTATTGCTCATAGTTACCTGGGCTATTTCCAGCTTTTAGATAATGCAATGAATGGTATGCTGATAAATAATTTATAGAAATTTACATTTTTGATAGGATTAAACTAGGGAGAAAGTACATGCTTGATCTCAATAGAGAACACTGTTTTGACAAGGTTGTGCTAATTTGTACTTTCACCAGAATAGCATGAGTGCCTTAGCTCCTCAGGTCCTTCCTTACTAGCACATGGTATTGCTGGTTCTTGTTCACTCTGCTTTTGTGATCAGTGTGGATCGACTTCACTCTGGTTTTACTTCATCCCCTCTTCTTATTGGTGATTTGGATATTCATTCATATAAAAGGCCCTATGGACGTAAGCCACATGGTTGAACTTTCCTGACAACTTTTTCCTGATCGGATTGTTTGTTTTTAAAAGTGAATCTTTGAGGATCATTACACAGGCTGGACAAGAATTTTTACAGGTTGTGGTTTGCCTCTTACATAAGAGTGTCTTTTATGAATTTTGAGCATCCTTTAATTGTACATCTTTTTAATGTAGAGAAATTCAATAATTTCTAATAAAATTTTATGGTTTGTAAATCTTTTCTGTCTTACTTTGGAAGTTGTCTTTAGTTTCAAGACTTAAAAACTTAATTTTTTACACCGTTAAACAAGTAAAAATAAAGAAGCAACTCCTCTGTTTGTACATGTCCTTTGCACTTAATTAAACACTTTTCACAGCACATGAATCCTTTTGTTCTGTTCAAAACTCTTCATCACGTTCCCCTGAACCACTGTTGATTTCTGCATCACTATTACTATCATTTTATTTGCCATAATCTCTCCAATGCAATTTAGTTGATAGAGAAAATTTGTCAGTTTTTTCTCTTTCAAACAGTCAGGGCATACATCTTTAATATGTTCGGGATATGCTTGGCAAAGTCCATAAAATTGTATCATTAGTTTATACTGGAATTGCATTAAATATATAAATTAATTTAAGAAAATAATTTATCCCTTTAAGATATTGGTTTATTATATTTGGAAACCAGTTTAGCTTCCCCAACTAATAAAATACTCTCTTAGATCATTTAATAAAGTCTTAATTTTCACTATGTTGCTGTTTTTCTTACAGCTTGAACATTTATGCCTGGATATTTTCTGGAATACAGCTGTTTGCTAGTGGCAATGGTCTGTTAGGCTCTACTCTATTTTCTAAAATATAGGAACAATTTCTAATTGTTTGTCTTGCTTCTCGCTACCTAATTTCCTTTCTTACTAATACTAATTATTTACAGTTAATTTCCTTAGATATACACTTTTCCAGGTCTGGAACAGCATAAGCCGATTTCATGCTTTTAATGAGTGTGATTGAATGATTGAATACCGTGGAGGAGGAGTAGATATTGACTAAGAACAGTTGTTGTTCCTGTAATTGCTGATGTGGCACAAAGTTTTTGTACTCAGGGAACATCCAATATTTATTCCTGTTTACTAAATCCTACCAACTCAAATATTTACTATGCAGCAAAAACGGGAGCTGATATTTCTTTAAAGCTAGTATCATGAAGCTACGTTTAGGGTGTTTGTTATAAAGCTCATCACATGTGTAGTAAAACTCAATTCAGTCTCCTCAACTGAGAATAAGGAAGCAAATAATGTAGGTGCATACCACAGTTTCTCGAGATCACTATGGGTGTGGGCATCATTTTAATTAGAGAAGTAATCCCTGATGGTAGCCTTTGACAAAGAGGCTTTCAGAAGCAGTCAGTGGTCAGGAAGGGTTTTACAGCCAAGAAGGATGTACATGGCAAAGTACTTTCCTCGTGGACAGTACATGCAAATGTCTGGAATGGTTCTTGGATGTGAAACCCTCTCACTCCTCTCCAACCATCTGCATCCTCTACTTTGTGGGACTAGATAGCAGTGCAACCCCGGGGGAACTGATCTGGAGAAAGAGTCAGACACATGTTCAAATCCTGAAAATCTCGTCCTGAGACTGACCGGAGTTAATACAGCTTTTTCCCTACTCTGGGCCCGCCTTTCCTGGAGCACACAGCTGTGTGATTCCTATCTCTGTCACCTTTAAGGAAGTCACCTAGCCTGTGTCCAGGTGACTACCCTCTCCCCGTGACGACAGATCCAGCTAGCACCTGGAATTCCTTGTCATGCACCTAAACATCCCCAGCACCTTGTCCCAGCCAATGATGTTCAATCACCCTGAAAATCCCTACCCACTCCCGGGGTTTATGTATCCCCCTTTTAGCTCTCAATAAGGAGAGCTGTGTACTGAAAACTGTCACCAGACAAAGCTGTTTCTTCTGTACTCACACTGACCAAGACTCTGCCTAACCCGCCCACCCGGGCTAAACTCTACTCCCTACAGTCCAGCCTGGTGCACAACAGACTTGGGAACCCAAAGGGGAGAAGCAGACCCAGAAAGGCACTATTTGAGGGGCGTGAGAGAAGAAGGATCACATGGAAAGGCTCAATTGTATCGATTTCTCAATTATTACTCATTCTCAGAAGAGAATTGTTTGTTTTATTACTGTTTCTTCCTTTCTGAGTGAGAATAGATCACTGTGTTTATCTGTATTAACTAAATACCCATATTCTACTTAAGCAGCTAGTATACAGGAGCCTTGAGATTGGATAATATGACTACACTGCAAGTGGGAATCTAATTTCAGGCTTGAATTTAATCGATTAATTAATTAATTAATTAAAAAGACTTATTTTTATTCTTTACATATACATGGTATAGTCTGTGTGTATGTACACGTACCGCATGCAGACCCAGTGTCTGCATAGTCATTCCAGTCATTGGAACTGATGTTGCAGATCATTATGAACCATTATCTGGGCACTGGCAACCTAGCCTGGGTCCTCTGCAAGAACAGCAAGTGCTTTTCAAGTGCTGTGGGCTTGAATTTTAGCTTTAACGCTCCAGAGACTTTGAAATAGATCCAGAGACTGAGATCCCTGATCAATTTTAATTTGTGAATATTAGTTGGATCACAGAGTTTTAATTCTGAAACACATTAACTAACTCATTCCCCAGAAGAGAAGAAGCCCAGGGAGACCGCCAGTCTTGCTATGTGATGGATTGTGCAGATACCATGACATGGAGTTTCAGCCCTCCAGACCTTTTGTCTAGAACATGTTTCATTGCACCGTATACAATTTCCTCTTTCTCAAATGAGGGCCAAATTAGTACTCTCTTTTCATTTAGTGAGTTGAAATTTTTGTAGGAGGTCAGTTTTAAGACATCATAAAATGTTAGATTTCTTGATATAAGCTTAATTTGAAATCAGAATATAAATTTCATTATATATATGTATATATATATATATATATATATATATATATATATATATATATATATATATAGTTTATGCAATAAACTTAAGAGGAAAAAGTTTCTGAGTCATATAAAGTAAACACAGATGTTCAGGATCAAGGATCAGGTAAGAGTACTGGGATTTTGGCCTAACCTTTTCACAGTGGGCATTTCCAACCTTTGACCCATGGGCTTCATAGGTCAAGGATGGTTATGAATGAGGTTTCAAAAACTGCTAGCTTAAATAAAGCCATATAGAATACATTTTGTGATTTGTGTGTGTGTGTGTGTGTATGTGTGTGTTGATTACATAGTTTATGCTTTTCTTCCTTTTATTGGACATAGATTCTTTTCTAATACAATATAATGTGAATACAGTTTCTCCTGTCTTTAGACTTTCCAATTCCCCTCTTCTCCTCTCCCATGCAGAACTACTCCCTTTATGACTTTCATTAGAAAAGAACACGATCCTAAAAGACAACAATAAAACATTAAAAAATATACAATAAGATAAAACAAAAGCAACATATTGAGGTTGGACAAGCCAAGCCAACAGAAAAATAAAAGATCCCCCAAAAGAGGGGCAAGAATCAGAGACCTACCCATACACACACTCAGGAGCTCTATAGAAGTGTTAAACTGAAAGCCATCGTATACACGAGAGGACTTGTACAGACCCGAGTAGACCCTGTGCACGCTGCTTCAGTCTCTGTGAGTTCATGTCGGCACTGCTCAGCTGTTTTATATGGTCCTGTTCCATTTTCAGCATGAACTTTGTAGCTGATAATGTCCTATTGCCGTGTCAAAAGGCTGTTGGACATGCCCATTTATAGACTCAGTGCCTTTGAATCCAGCCTCTCTGAACCTTCATCTTTATTCCATGATAAACTGGGGCATTAAAACCACATTTCAGGGTTTTGTGAAGACTAGGTAAGATGACATGCACGGAGAGATTGGTGCAGAATTTGGGATAAAGTAAATTCCCTGCTATTGATGGCTATGAAGTTATTAGACATATATCATTGCCAATGACGTGTATAGTCTTTTATCTTGTAACTCTCCTCTATCCTTTGATATTCTATGTACCTGCATGTCTCCAGTATAGGGAAATCACTTGTAAGCATCAGCATAAAAAGTTACGGTGTGTTTGAAGTAGCTGTTCTTTTCATCTACACACTACATCATTATGCTGAAATGTGCTGTTAAGAAGTACGGTGCTGAGGCTCTACTCTGGTGACTAAAGCATTTAGTCATGGTTAAGAGTGATTCTCTTTAGAGACGATACCCACTTTTTAACAAGTAGTCCAACTAGTTAGTCACATGGTTACTAAAGCACATCTAAAGAAGTCCCCACTTAAAGTGATTTAAAGTATAGTTATAGATACAAGTCATGGATAAACTCTACTCCAGTAAGTTATTATAAAAGAAAAAAGGAGGGCAGTGAGTAATAAGAGAAAGGAGAAGGCTTTGACTGAGAAAGATTAATCTTGGAATGCTTTCTAGATGAGAATGAATGAATGAATGGTGGGAGATGTTTTGGGATACAGAAAAGAAAACTCATAACATTTTATGTTAATACAAGATTTAATATTGTGTAATGTTTAGTTGTGCCTAGCATACCAAATTAAAGAATTAAACAGTCATTTGTTGGTAGAGGGAAGCCATGGAAGACTCTGCATAGAGGAGCTAATTCAGCAGCCAAGTGTTTCAGAAGTACCAGTCTAGAGTCTGAGGGAGAACAGAAGAGATCACTTTGCTTAATTGTAAGGTGTGGGAGGACTGAGTGGTAGATATGGAAGGGGTGGAGGAAAGAGATGTGTATTTTCATGCTGATGGCCCAGTGGTGGCTACTTACTGGATATAGGACAAGGTGCTTCAAGCATGAACCTGGGTATTCATCTCCAGTCTGCTAAGTTTGCTACAGCCTTTATCTAATTGGGTTCAAGATACCACCACAGGTTGACCCATCGCCATTCAGGACAACAGTGAAATGAAGATTACTACCTGAGAAAAGTTAAGGGGGTAGTTGGCTGAGGAGGATGATCCGAGAGTTTTAAAAATGTGGGGCTGGAAGGAAAAGAATGAAGCATGAAGACAGCTGGTGAAAACAGGCTCCCCATCCACCTCCCCTTCCCGTTTCCTTCTCCTTCCACCTGTTTACCTTCCCATCCCTCATGGCTCTCTCCTTTCTTGTAGAATTTGGAGTTGTAAATGTGTGTGTAGCACATATGTGTGTAAAGCTATGTTAAGACCAACAGATTCTAGAGAAGGACCTTAATGGGGACTGGGGAATAAAAAGCAGGCAGGGTAGAGCCCATGACGTGGTGACCAGTATCTTTACATCAAATTCTGCATTACAGTTCCTGCCAAGACCCTGTGCTCAGCAGAGCTGTGAACGGGCGAAACAGTAAGACTTTTTTATATGTATGACGGTCCACACTGAATAGAGCCTCGGCATGATTGTCTTAACCTTTCTGCAAAAATCAATAAAACTTCAAATTTGGATTCTATGTGCTGTGGTGTTTATAGATGAGATCTCTTTCTGAGATTATTCTAAAAAAATAAAAAAATATAACCGGTTTTTAATACAAAATTAGGAAAAGGAATCTGTCAGGTGTTGCAGGAGTGTTGGGATGCTAGGATTTGGGTTTGCAGTGTTTGACGTCACAATTCATTTTTTATCTTCCAAGCACAACTTCCTGTTTTTTGACCCTCACACCAAAAAGGTGTAAAGGAGCTTGAGAGAGAACCCTCTTGGAAGTCAAATGGCTCATCCAAAACAGCATTTTAATGATTTAAGTAAAAATGAATCAGACACATGTGGATTTAATTTCCCTTAAAATTCACATGGGTTTGAAACTTAAAGGAAAATAGTACTTGGCACACACAATGTGTTCAGGGTTTGGTTAAACTCAAAACATTTGAGAAACCCTTTGGAACACTGAATGACTTCAAAATACATCTGGGTTTGCCCATCCGTGTGGCATGGTTACAAAACCCTCATCCCTCCTCATATTATTTAAATGTTCTATCAACATACTTCAGTTTCTGAAAGGCTTAATTAAGATAAAGTCAACAAATTTCATTGATTGTCTACTATTTGTAATCAATAAAGAAGAAAACCCCTAGGTTCCCTCATTTTACAGCTAGAAAGCCTCCCCTGGGGTGTGGTCAAGGGAAATCCCCACATCAGCAAAGTCAGCACGGGCCATGAGCATGTATCTCTGCAAATTGGAGGTCTCCAATGCAAGCACTCACACTCATAATCTCTGCAGCTGTAGGCCTCCATTAAATTTAAGGAACACGAAATAGTTATGCTATGCAGCACTTAGCTGGTTGGTCATCAAGCTTTGCTCTGGATTTTAACTGATCACTTTAGAAAGTCATGTTTCCATATGCTGAAAGAGCAATGCATGCTTTAAATGTTACAATAAGGACATAATTCATAGATGTAAAGAAGACCATGAAAATGAGGGAAACTCATGATTAGCAATGTAACACCTTTGCAGTTGCAAGCCTCAGTAATCCACATGGCCAGCCCAATGTGAGCTCCTCAGTGGCGATGGTGTTTCATAATGAAATCCACAGAGGTTGTATCTGAACTGCGTTCACGATATTTGTAGCCAATTATCCTAATCCCAATGCTGAGTGACACCTAGAGAGATAATTGAATTTCTTAGATTTCTGCCTTTTACACTCTCTGCCATGATCAGAAAAGCCCAATTTTGAATGCTCTTCTCTCTTCTGGTGAGACCACACTGTCTGTGTAATTGGAGAAGTCTCCAGGGAGTACCAGCTTCCTTGATGCTTTTTACAAAGGCTTTATGGGAAGTTAGCCTCCTTTTTTTGTAATATTTTTCAAGAAAGCAAAGATGTGACTTGAAATAATCTCTTGTCATTTTTGCCCAAAGAAGTTCATGAACCTTAATTATTTAAAAAAAAAAAAAAAAAAACACACTGTGTGAAGGAGATGACATCTAGGTTTCATGGTAGGAATCTTCTGAAAGGGCATTAGTTGCTTAAATAAACACTCAAATGCCATGGAAGAAATCTTCCCACATCTTAAAAAGACAATTGTAGATGATTATGTTGGGAACTGACCCCTGGGGGAGATTGTCGAGTGTCCTAAAAAATTATGGGCAACTTAAATAACTAGTCCACATGCTAAGACATCATAAGATTATGGGGAAATAGTTAGCAACCTCTATTTAAAAAGCGTGTATAGCCATTCTAATCCTATGTGTGTCCCTGATGGCCAGCTGACATTCTTGGCCAGCGTAGGAGGAAATCAACTGTAGATATAATATCCACCACTTCAGTTCAGCAAACCCAAGCTCCTGAGACTTGAGACTATTGGAGGAAGCAATGCGGATGTCTTTCATTAGAGGAGGCAGAGAGGTTAATGGGGACTTCAGCATCACTCAGAACGGAGTTTCTTCTGATCCCTTAGCCACAGCTCTATTACTCTCATCATCTCTTCCGAGGACATTAGATTACCACCCCCTCCACCACCAAATGTGGACAAATAGCAGTGTGTGTACAAGGTAAACTATATGCTGGTGCTGCTAAAACCCTCATGGAATTTCCCTCTGTGGCATAACCAGTGGTCTTTTCTTCAAGGAGGACAAAAAAAAAAAAAAAAAAAAAAAAAAAAAAAGAAAAAGAAAAGAAAAAGACCAACAGAAACATTGCAGGCAGCGTGCCTATGTAGCAGTCATGGGAAGCATGTCGTTGCTTCAATTAATTATAGAATGGGGCCAGGTATTCATGGCATCGATTAGCGCTCATGAAAAGCCTTTTTAAAACCAGACAGGAATAAATAGAGGATTTTTAAAAGTGGGGAGTATGAATTAAAGCCTTTCCCCTCCTCTCTTATTTCCACGTAAATTAATTCTACAATTTAATAAACTAACAGGTGGTTCCACTTCAGGCTGAGCAGATGTTAGAATGAATGGGTCCCCCCTTGTGTTCAGTGTCTCTCTGAGCTCTTTCTTTATCTCTCCCCTTCTCCTCCTTTTCCTCTCATTTCTGCCAGATCCATGAGTAGCTACAGTACGAGCTGCTTTGTTTCAACAGTATGAATATTAATGAGTGACTCGTGCTGTATTTAGGCGTATTAGTGCCATTCATAATCCTGACTATGTAGACATTTTTCACCGTATAATAAAGTAGCAGATTGCCACACCAGGAACTTTTTTTTTCTTACTGCCTGTACACTGATAATTTCTAGTACTTTGCAGATAGGACTCTGAATTAGAAGTATATATCAGAAGAAGCCAATGGAAATTATAAAATTCAGAATCCGGGCATAACTTAGATTCTGGTGTATTAGTTTGGTAGCATTTTCTTCTAGACTGTTTCTGGGAAATAATCTCTCTGTTTAGGAAGAAGAGCTTTCTATGCCTTCTTCCTTGTAGATCCAGAGAGCCCACTACTGATTTTATGACTTTCCTCAGTTCCTGGCTTTGTGTAAAATGGGATTGGTGTGTGTAGTGAACTAAGACTCTAAAACTGATAGTGATCAATGACTCTTAATTGTTTTCTGACACCATCAGCGCAGTGACATTTAGATGAAAGTTATTATTCATTCTTGTAGCAGATCATATGTATGTCTATGTGCCAACGACTCTCAGATTGAGCCTCATAAAGACTTGTGGCCCATGCATCTGATTGCCTGCTAAAACTACTGGGTGCTTATGGCGTGTTCCTGGCTCTTCCAAAGCTTTACTGGAAGTCATTCTCTCCCCTTGGGAGCACCCAGACGTAGCTGAGACATTGCCGACGAGAGGGAAAAGTCGCCTCAGCTATCGGTCATCAGGATTCAGCAGAGACTGATCACATCATCCCACCCATGGCTTTCCTGGTTCATTCTTTTTCTTAACATTGGCTCTTCAATACGGGGGCAAGATAAGAAAGCAAACCCATAGAGCATATATTAGAATCATTCTTTCAGGCATTTTTTATTTATTTTTTTTCTTGAAAAAGTGCCGGAGTATAAAATCAGTGTCCATCTCTGGTTATAGGTGGGGTCTTTGAAAAGTGGCTGGCATTTTACACAGATAGATTATTTTCTTTTGCTATAAAATGGAGTTTATCAGCACTCAGAGAGATGTAAAAGTTCGGAGCACACAGGCTGGCATGGGAAATGGGGAGAATGGAGGCTCAGTGGCCACTTTCCTGGTCTAGTCACCCCCTTCTGATACCCTGGCATCAGCCTGCTATCTCCTTTAACACCTGCACCCTGCTGTCTGTTGTCCTGACCCTGCCTTTATTTATCTTGCCGGTTCTCCAACACACCTGGTGCTCATTTGACAATGTAATTCTCATCTTACATCGCTCACTTGACTTCCTGTGTGCCGCTTCAGTTTCTTCCTGAATCTTGACCTCTGAATTCCTGACCCCAGGATGATAGACTGACTTCAGCTCTGATAAATTCTCCTTAATATGTTTAGCATCAAAGGCTCAAGGCCTGTTTCTGTAGAGGCCAACATCCTCTGGATCTCCCTATCATACTTACAGAAATAAAATGCTGTGAAGAATATTAGCTGCCTGGTATCAAATACTTACCCTGTTATGGACTTTCGGACAGGAGTTTATTTTTTCTCTAACACTATGTGGTCTCTCTAAACCCCAATGAGGATGTGTAGTACAAGTGTGTGAATCCTGACATTCTGCCATGGTTATTAATTAGCTTTAGTTTCATTTTCTTGAAAATAAAGATAGTAAGAGTGCTCACAATAGAGGGGATATGTGTGCACATTTGCATGTGTGTGCATATGTACATGTGTGCCTGTGTACATGCACTCATGTTCCTGTGTATGTGTGTGTGTGTAAATGGAGACTTACATATGATCCCACACTTAGGAGCTGGTTGGAGATCTAGGATCTTAGGTTTAGGTAGACTTCCATTTTGAGACTGTATCTACATGAACAAAAACAGAAAGAAAACTTTCTCATTTCCTTCTTCAATGAAAGAAATCTTGACTTTTTACTTTTCTTTCTTTTGTGTGACCATTGTAGAGTTGTTCTGGCCCTGAAAGAGAAAGTAAAGTCATTGAGGTACTTAGTAGATCCTTCTATTTTATCTCTCTTACCAAACAAGTATAGCTTTTGTTTTAGTGAGAAAAGAGTTTAAAAATAGAAACATATTCCCGAAGAGTTTAGTGTAGCTATTAAAACCTCCAGCAGATGTGGTGTACTGGATGTCTGTACTGGGCATCTACAGTCAGGCAAGGCTCACAATCCTTTTGATGGGATCAGGTATCTGGTTTTATCCTACCAACATTTCTGTTTCTAATGCACCATGATCTGAAATGGAGAGCTATAAAATCCCACAAGAGCGATTCATTTGGCTGGCATTTGTTGAGCGACTATTTTGTTTCAGATACCATCTAACTCTGGGATTTTGGCCCTGATTGGGTCTGACAAGGTCAGTTTCCTGCTGCTTCCTACATGCTAGTGACAAAATAGTGCAAAGAAGTGTGAAAAGATGGTGATGGTTGACAAGTCATGGTCAGCCTTTTCTTGGGATAGAGCAGTCCAGGAGGCGAGATGAACGGGGTAGCCATGTGGACATCCAGGGCTGTGTCCTGCAAAGGGAGAGCCCATTCAAGAAACGGGAGTGACCAGGCACAGTCTGTAATAGGAAATGGAAGTGGCCCATGGAGCAGTCATGAGAGGGGCACTGTGGGAAGCTCTCGCGTGTCCGTGAAGCAGAGTCTCTGGAGGATTTTCATTGGAGGAGCAACGCCTCATGTACTTTCACCAGGTTTGCTTTGCGTTATGGAGAAAGAATGGCAATCTAACAAGAGGGCAAGTCGGGGCAGCAAGGAGGACACCAAAGGGTGTGTCCAGGTTGGAAGCGGGCTCCAGAGCAGGCGAGGGCTGCATGTGGAGCTGGGAGATTGCGGTGCATGGCTCCAGTGTAAAGGACAGGGAGCGGCCCTGGGGGACCCTAACTGTTTGGGTTGAAACGATGGGTGGACGGTTGTTCCATTTCCTCAGACAGACGGTGAGTAAGGCGAGCACCGCTGGCAATGAGCAACGTGCCTTGTTTTTATTCTTGGAACGCTCTGAAGCAGACCGATCGGTGACGGCAGTGTCTATAGAAGGGGATTTGAGTGGTAGAGAGTATTAATAATCAGATACCTTATATACTAAAAACTTCCATAATATAGACTTGCTAAATAAAAAGTGTAAAGGTCTCCCTGGTATTTTGCACATATATAAAGATTTAATGTCAGGTCACCATCTTACTGCAAATAGCTTGCCTCAAGGTTGGCGAATCTTTTGGGATTGTTGTAGCGGACCCTTAAACAGACCAGTTGTTCCTCCGAACTTTTCATTGTCAGATTTTAACAAATGTAGCCTGGATTTTAAAATTCTTTATTTTGAGCTAATGCAGATCTTCCTTGCATCAGTGGGAAATAATTAGTCTGTACTAACATAGTCTTCGAGTGTCAGGTGAAAGTCTCCGTGCAGTCCTGGGTATCAGCCTTCAGTTTGAATGTCACCATTGGCTACCTATCAAGACCCAGAAAGCCCAGAGCCCAGGTCACACATTTACCTATAAGCTATGGAATGCTATCACTTAATCTATTGTTCTTTAATTTCATTACGTAAGTGCTAGAAACTTACACTTGAATACCACATTGGTTTGCATTAATTTTAGACACTACCAACTCCTTCTGGTGTATTAAAATATATAGAAACAGTCAGCTCCTAACATTTTCAGAACATGATGAAATATTGAACTTTTCTTTTTCTTCTATTACCTGGGGCTTAAATTACAGTCTGAATATACTGATTTACAAAAAAAAAAAAAAAAAAAAAAAAAAAAAAAAAAAAAAAAAAAAATTCATCTAGTAGACTGCACTGCATGCAATGGGTATGTGTTCTTTATGTAAAAGGCATGGAAGTTAATTCAGACCATTGCAAGGGAATGGTTTATGTACTGTAATCATGAGTTAGTATACAAGTCTCCCTAAACGTAAAACAATGTAAATTAGTCAGACCAATTTAATTCTTGCCAAGAAAGTATATTCCTTAAAGCCATGTTTTTTACATTTATTAGGTTAAACCCAACTATACTCTGTAACTAATAAGTGGGAAGACGAATTGAGTTTTGAAATCCACTGATTGTAACTTATGTTTTTAAAGTTATTTAAACAAGTTAAATGTGTTTATAATAATTTCATTTCCTATGTGACATCTAACTAATGAGAAAAAAATTAGGGTAAAGGAGAATCAGAGTCAGTTTAATCTCTGTCACGGCCAAAGCCAAGTTTAAATCCTGTCCAAATACCACTTCTCAGTCGCAGTGTTAAAAGATGAAACGTGATTGTTGTGGCATTTCTCTACTTCCAAGATATGTAAGCTCACGTCAGAGCTATCTAGAAGCCTGCCACTGGCTCTCACCCCTGAGGTGAGGAAGTAGCTTGTTGAGTTTTTATTTCAAGGAAGAAAACACTGCTTACTGTAAGCTCAGAGGTACTCACAGATAGAGCATTGAACGCGTCTTCTGTGGCCACAGCCACGTTAGCACAGTGACTTGGACCCTTTACCCGCTCCAGATCATGTGTTGCAAACTTGAGATGTATCTGTGCTAAGGAGAGTTTCACTTAATATCCCTGCATTTTACTTGTTTAATTGGATGAAAAATTTAATTTTAATTTTATTACGATGATTTTAAGACTAATCTGACCAGGCACTTATGAGGTAATTGATTTTTTTCACCTTTGGTGAAATGTGCACTGTGGGGTGGAAGGCCTTGGGTTAGGTCATTGTTCTCTGGTTTAGGATACAGTTCAGTCTGAATCTGAATCCCCTGTTGCTGTGTCTCCTTATTCCCCACCCACACACTGAGCAGAGCTTGTGAAGAGAACCCTGCCTTTTCAAGGAGCTGTGCTTTTCATGTCTATAAAGCCCATAATCCCCAAGTAAAGCATCTCTCTTGTTTACCTGCTCTGCTTCTGCATGTGTGATAAGTGTTTTAAGTCTGTTTTTCTTTTCTTTTCTTTTTTTTAACTATAAGTGCCGTCATCTAAGCTGTGTTCTCCATCTCAGCCCAATTATGGCAGCCCTTGTCTGAGTTTCCGCTGTGCTCTGTGCCTTAACCACCTCGCCTGTTAAGGGAACTCTGGTTGTCTTAAGCATTTGCTCTGTCCTCTGCAGGATGCTCTAGAGGCCTGTCAGGGGCAAGAGCTGCCGCAGCCTTCATTTGAAGAAGCAGGTGTCACTGGAAGCGCTTCGTCCGTCAGCCTCATTTGGCATTTAAGAGAGTTTGGACAAGTTAGCTGCTGGGAAGCTATTTCTTCAAGAATTCTTTCGAGCCCTGGTCTGGTGATAAACCTGCCACCTGATAAGCACTAAATAGTAACTGTGCATTTTCAAGATAATGCCAGAGCAAAAGGGTGGCCATTATGTGCCAGCAAAAGAAGTGTATTTGACTTGACGCTTTAGATATGATATTCAATAGAAACATGGGTCAGAGGTTGTGAGGGCCATTTTCCAATAGCTTTCTCACACGCAAAAAAATCTTCCCTTAGCATGAGGGGTCCTTGTAATATTGAAAAAAAGAACATGCCATTTTTTGAACTTTATGGAACATATGATATGTTTCATACAGTTCCTTGTACTATAAGGAATTAATAGATAAGATACAGTCCCTGCCTACAAAGGCTTCTGTCAAAAAAGAGAAAGACATGAAATTTATCTAATTGTTATGGGGATCCACCACAGATAACCACTCAGACAGAGTTTAGAGCCAACTGAAAGTCTTCATTCTAACTGTCTGGCACTACACTTGGGTATTCAGGATCCAAATGTAGCCTTGAGCATTTAGAACACGGGTCTTTTAAAGACAAAAACCACATCCTGGTATCTCATCTGCCCTTGGAGGGGGAGCCTTGTACAAGCAGGCAGTTTAACAGAGGCTAAGGTAAGTTAAGGCATCTTGACCTCAGTTTCCTACAATAGAGTTGGGTAATTTTCCATTGTATTCTCCCTCAAGAAGTTCAGATTCTTGTTAAACTCAAAGTGGACTCAGCAAGAATACAAGATGGAGGAACCTCTGCACTGTCTTGCTCTGTCACATTATACTATATATTTGGTCAGATACCAGATTAAAAGTATGTGTGGCGAGTGTCTGGAATAAAGAGTTTGGTTTTATATGTTACAAGAAGAAAGCAAGGAAGGACTTCTGGAGGCATTGTGCTTGAACTGAGTACTGGTCAATCTAGTGTGGGCAAACACATGAAGAATAGTTGGGAAAAGCTGCACCAAGGCCAGGATCACATAGGTGAATGCTGCTGGGGAAAATCATTTATGGTAATTACTCGACGATGAAGTGACTTCCTACAAGTCAGAATGGCAGGTGCAAGGACCATTGCAATTAGATACTTAGTGTAAGACACAGATTAGACCCATTTCTCAGTATGAGGGAAAGTGAGAAGTTACAGCCAAAAACCCAGGCGGGATGGAAAATTACTAAGAAGAAACACTGAGGCTAAATGGGATGGTTGTGAAAACAACTTCACAGAGCTCTACTGAGAGCCATCCAGACCGGATCAGAGATGGAGGGTGATCCAACACAGAAGGGAGCGGTTCTGGTTAACCAAGTTGGAACCTAAGTGAGAAGACTCAAAAAAGGCATGCCTCAAGTTTGACCAAGAAGATAGTCTTTCTCAAGGCCTCCTTTTGAGTATTTGATAGGATATAAAGCAAAAACAAGATCACAGACAGGCTGTGATTAAGCGAATTCTTGATCTACGTGGTGAAGGGCTTTCAGTATTTATTCTCTTTAAGGAGAACATAGATCAACAGTAAGATGGACTAAAAGGGAGTCAACTTGGCACCTAGTAATTGAGCTCGGACACCAAGGCCTCAGCCCTGAGGAGAGACCGAGTGAGCCAGAATTTATGCAGCTGTGCAGTGTGTCTAGTCCAGAAGGGCCTGGTTGGAGGGATGTCCAGGATAGAATGCGTAGCTCTTATCTTAGTCACTGTATAACTGGATGTGATTTCAATAGTTCCCATGGCTTCAGGGGTTTGGAGGTGTGGCCTCCAGGATAACAGTTGGGAGGTAGCCTTGGAACTTTTAAGAGGTACATGGGACCAACCTAGTTGGAGGGTCTTAGGATCACTGAAAGGATTAAGGCCATCCTTGGGAGAACATGCTGTAATAAAACGCCTCCTTATTTGTGTATCTATTTTTGTACTCTGCTGTTACAAATCTTCTCTTCCTCCTGAATTCATTCTCAATGTTGGGGCACTGTCACTGTTAGGTCTTAACCAAAGCTAAGCAGATGCAAGCATCTTGTCCTTGAATATTTAGAAATGTGAGCTAAGCAGACCTTTTATTTCTTTTTATTCCTTTTTTTAAATATAAAGCTACTCTGTCTCAAGTGCTTTATCATAATAATGAAAAGCTGACAATGCATAGACTACTTGATAGCAGGAAGAACAGCTTGCTAGAAGTTTCTAAGATATTTGCCAGGTGTCATGGTGAGGTGATTTGATGGATAATGGAGATGGTTACTAAGACGTTTACACTGAGGCTGGCGTGACCATGTTAGAACTGCTGGGAAAACACACAACATCAATATGGCATTCCAGAAAGCACAAAACAGGGGATTCTTTTCTGCTTACTTAAGAATACCTAAGAACTCAGTAACTCAAGCAATTCTCTCGCTTTCTTCCTCTCCTAGAAATGCTGACAGTTGACAGTGGGTGTGTGTTTGTCATGGGTTCCTGGGCTGACTTCCTCCGTTGTCCACATGTGCACGTGGGTACAGAGGCCTGAGAATACTTCACTGCATCTTCACAGTGACTTTTCTGGCAATTTCAGGCACCTGTCAAGGCGCCACTGTAGCAGACACAAGCCTGAGGGTATGTGAGGGGATGAGAGTCTGAGTCATAATGCCATTAAAAAAAAAAACCCTCAGATTTTGCAACTAAACATAACTGAAGTTACAGTAATTTTAATTCATTCTACGAATATATGTCGAATATACTTTAAGCTTTAAAAATACATGAAAGGATATGAGTTGTTCTCTGGGGTCCCCCAAATAGAAAAGAAATAGTAATAAACCAACCAAACAACCAAACAAACAACCAAAAAAAAAAAAACCCAAACAAACAAACAAAAAAAAAAGAAATGGACACATTAAAACTAATATAAATCTTAGGCAATTGGCACAAACAATTCTATTTTTCAAAACAGAACTAACTCTTTTCCATCATGGATTTACTTTAAGTAACATGATAAATAACAGTAAATTGAACTTTATTATGTATTCATGGAATGCAGTTTAATACAATTGTCATTTATATTTGTGGTTTAAAGAAATAATGACCCACATCTCCACTGGTGAGTTAGAACTGATCTGCAGACATGGACAAGATGGGAAAATGATCTCCAAATTCCTGTTTTTATGAACATTTCGAGTGCAATCTCTGATCCTTTAAAACTGACATTAAACAAATTATTTTAAGGTTACAACTATATTGCTGGCAAAGAAAAAAGTAATAAAGTAAATATTTTCCAAAGGTTTTTTTTTTTTTTTAAAGAACCGTCTTTGACAAGGACATACCTGAAAGGGAGAAAGGGAGAAACTCACTTACCAAGAGCAGGTTATTGAAAAATCTCTGCAAAACTTAAAAAAAAAAGACATTAAAAATTCACATGAAATAATATCTTACTAGCGTGTCTGGAACATAAAATTGGACTTGAAAAGAATGGATAAACAGATAAACAGTATACAGCCAGCAATCTCCACAGGTTTGCTTCTCAGTCAGTAAGAAACTGGTCAAGAGAAAGAAATATTAGTGAGTTCACTGCTCTTTATGCTTAGCTTAATTCTACCGCATTTGAGAAGTTTGCTGGTGTAGATAGGGCCATGAGGCACAGCCGTGTGTGCAGAGAGCTATCGCAGGCAGTGGGCAGAGGGAATCCTTAGTAAATTTTTTTGACCCCAAATTGACTCTTCTGGTGTGAGGAATTTCAAGATAGGTTACTCTGCGTAGCCCTGTCTGTCTATCTGTCTGTCCTGAAACTCACGTTGTAGACTGTAGACCAGACTGGCCTCGAGCTCACAGTGATCCACCTGCCTCTGCATCCCAAGAGTTGGGATTAAAGGCATGCATCACCATGCCCAGCTCTCTAAATTGACTCCATATTGAATTGATAAAAACTATCTCTGAGAAGTGTATGATGACCAAATTCAACGTCTTTTCATTACTCATCATTGCCTAACAGTGCTCCAGAATGCCACGCACAGTCGGTCGTCAAGTGTGGACAGTCCTTGACTAGAAAGCAGAGGTGGCTGTGGTTACCCATGTGTGACACAGGCTTGTGGGATATAGGGTCTATTTTTGGCCCTTGAACCTGGCTTTGCAGCCATGGGTGGCAGCTAAATGTCTGAATATAGTTCTTCAATTTTGCTGTATGTTGAAAGATCATTAAAAACACCTCTTTAACATCCAAGTTTTCAGTGCCGGAGAAATGGCTACTGCCTGGCTGAGAACATGGCCCAAGAACATGAAGATTGCAGTTACCACAACTATCACAATTTTAGCGTTATCAACACTGTACTGTGAACAACTAGCCTACATCTGTTAACCAGAGGCTTCTTTTCTGAAGAGATAATTTCCCACAGCCTCACAGGCCAACAGCCACAGTGTGAAATCTCAGAACATTGGAAAGAGGAAGATATTCTACAGTTTGTTTGTTGGAAAACCCCAAACCACCTGGATTTGTTTGCTAGAGCAGTCAGACATAACATAGTATAAGGCTACACATAGGTTTTATTTCATTTGGTGTCAGTACTGTGATTTGGGGTATTACCTCATCTCCAGTGGAGTAAAATACATAATTTTTATGTTTAATTCACTTTCTGAGACAGAAAAAAACTCTGGAACTTATCTGCATCTAAGGGTTTTTAGGTAAGGGACCCGGGAGCTGTAACTAGAAATGAATCTTAATTTTCCTTTTCTTCCTATGTTGTGAATACCTACTAATAATGCCCTTAAAGATAATTTGTCTGGGGAAGTTAAAGAAGCGTTCTAAAATTTGATTTAAGCTATTAATTTGCTTAGTAAAATCCTATATTGCACATAGGAAATTCAGCTCTATTGTGGCCAAATTATCACAAGTTATAAATTAGTTGCATTTGAGTTAATGAGGTTTTATTATAAACACAAAACAGCATTACGCCCAATGCCTGATTTTCATTAGTAGAAGAAAACAACCCAAATAAAACTAAAGGGAAAAAAAAGGCCTGAGTTGTCTATGCCCCTGACTTGTAGACATTCAAGATGCTGTTGAATTCTCTGTCTGTAAAGAGCTACAAAGGTATTTATGCTGCCTACCTGCAGTTTGATTTGGATTAAGGTAGCCACAAAATCCCCTTCGTTCCTGACAATCATTTCTGGGCTCCCAGTCTCTCATTTCTAAGAGTTTTTTTTTTTTTTTCCCAATAAAGAGGGGGTATTTTTTTTTTTTTTAAACAGACAACAAGTGGGGTGGCTAATGTCTGGGGAGTGTTGTGAATTGATACCCACAGCTGAAGCTCCGGTTGGCAAAAGCGTGGAATTATGTTTAGAGGAGGAGCATTGGAAAGAAACGGCAGAAAAAGTAGAGCCTGTGTGAGGGGTACAGGCACCGAGACCCCCCAGCCCTGCCCCCAACTACAGAAGACCATGGCTGAGGGCTTAGGTTGGGAAGGGCCTGCCTGCCAAGATGTGGTTTTATAACCAGACACCTGGCAGTGAAGAACTGTTTAGTCCCTACTGGGTGGAAGATTTCCTGTCTTTTAACCATAAATCCTCACATCAATCCATTTACTAGACAACAATGGTTTTAATTTTGAAGCCTATAGGGTTATGCTCAGAGCCAGTGGCTCTTTTTAGATCTTGGCTAGCTCACCTTGCTCTGCTTTCTTGCTGTTCTGGACCCCTTTCTTCTTGGCTCCTCTTTCAAGGGAAATGTTGACACAGCTCCTCAGGCTGAACAGTAGGCAGAGGTTGCGGACTCCTCACAGGATCGGTTTGAAGAAGGTGTTGATGTAAGCAGATGAGCAGCTTATGATCAAATACACGGAACTGGGGCCCTCCAATAACAGTAAGTTCCCAAACACGGAGGAGCCCCAAAGATGGCAGGATCCCAGCTCCCCTGTAGAGGTGCTGTGGGGGCTGGATGGACTTCTGTCGAAGGGGCTGTCTGCAGTTCCGTGGGAAGCAAGTGGGCCTGGCTTGCTTGCCTGTGTAGAAGCTGGGATGTGTCCAGGTGGTTGTGTTTGTGCCAGAAGCAACATGCCTGCGTTGATCCTGCTGCAAGCGTTGATGGGTTGGTGTGTGTCTTCACAAGGTCTGGATGTGCAGAGGCTGCTCAAAGACTTCCAGGGACGAGGCCGTGCCCCGGCCACTCCTCATGCTTGGTCTTCATTTCAGGATGTGCTGAGGCTGTGGAGGTATAATGACGTGACACCTTTCCCAGGTGTCAGAGGGAGATACACTTCACAGTCCCTAAAACAATCACAGGTCTTCCAGAAACTGTAAAATATTAAAGAGACAGGTTAGGCTGAAACAGTGGGAGAAGGCCTTGGAGTGTTTGGCCCAGGTCCAGGAAACCTTCACTTCATTTTCTACCCCGTGTTGGTTATCACTAAGCAAAAAAGATGAAGCTGGTTAACCCCATTACATCTTATTTACAGAAACCAGCCAATTCCCCTTTGCCTCCAGGAAAAAAGTCCTAGTATGCCAGGCACGTTGTGCGCTGTTCTACTTACAATCTCTCCAGGAGCTCCTCTAGCTTCTTTCCTGCCCAAACCAGCCACATTTGCCACTGAACTTCCTACATGGTTAGGAGCATGCCAGAGCCTTGTGCGCTCTGGACAAGGGTCACATTTCTTCTATCCATTTGTTCCTGTTCATAACCTCTTCAACTGACCATCCAAGGCCTTGGTTCAATCCTATCTCGTCCCTGGTAGCATTTTTCTTCATTAGTAGTTCATTCATTCATTCAATACCATATAGTGATTCCAAATGTCAGGCACTGTGCTGGGTAATGCCTGTCTTCTGGAATATCCATCTTAGTGGAGATATTGTCAATCAGAGATGAGGGAATTACCATAAGAACTGAAACTACTTCCCAAGGAATAGGTCAGATTTGTTTGTTTGCTTGGTTGGTTTGGCTATTTTTTTTTTTTTTTTTTTTTTTTTTGCAGTGGTAAGGCATCCTTTTTTATAATTTTTTTATTGGATATTCTCTGTATTTACATTTCCTGTGTTGTTCAACAGCCATACCTCAGCAGCGTTGAGTGCCTCCCATCTCATTAATAATGCTATATCATTAATAAATAAAACACCATGACCAAAAATTAAGTTGGGGTGAAAAGGGTTTATTTGGTTTACATTTCCATGTCATAATCAATCACTGGAAGTCAGAACAGAACTCAAGCAGGGCAAGAACCTAGAGGTAGGAGATGATGCAGAGGCCATGGAGAAGTGATGCTTACTGGCTTCTTCCTCATGGCTTGCTCAGTCAGCCTTCTTAAAGAATCCAGGAGCACCAGTCCAGAGAAGGCACCACCAATGGGTTAGATCCTTTTCCATCACTCTCTATCTTAAAAACTGGACTATAGTCGGGATCTTTTGGGAGCATTTTTCTCAGTTGAGGTCCTCTCCTTTCAGATAACCGTAGCTCATATCTAGTTGACAGAAAATTGTTTGGCACACCTTGTATTTTACTAGCACTCCACTGAGGATTGCAAATCCTAAAGTATACTAATGTCTTCCTGGAGTCTTGCAGCAGCTACTGTTAGAAGCATGGGGATATTGGCCAAGGCAGACAGGGATGGAAGAGACTTCCCCGGCTGTGATCTAGCGTTGGCCCACAGCCTGAATGGACATGAATGGATAGAAAGAAGACCAGCAAGCCCACAGATAACCACTGGTGGTAACACTGGAGATTTTGGTTCATATAGTAGTGGCATTGAGAAACACTGAGGACCCAAGAAGACTAAAGAAAACTTCTTTATCCAGAAATGGGCAGGAAAATATTTGATCTCTAAAATATCACACTCTTCTTTTTGTAGGATAGCTGACCATAGTCATCCTAAGAATCACCCCATAATGTGTACCTTCCTGCATCTTCTTTGGACCCAACTTGTATCCTCGACTCCACAGTCCCTTTGAATTTGGAGGAAAGGATGATAGACAATTCATCTTTTTATTGAGGCCATTCCTGACATTCAACAATGACCTAGAACCCCTTTCCTGTAGGACTTGATGCATGTTTTTTAAACTCCTTCTAACTTCATAATTTACTTTAAAGTAGAAGCAAGAGAGCTTTCAGATTGAGCAGGGTAGATGCTGGGCCACAGCAAAAGGCATGGCAGCAAGTGGCAGAGAGATCACATCTTAGAGAGAGAGAGAGAGAGAGAGAGAGAGAGAGAGAGAGAGAGAGAGAGAGAGAGAACACAAGTGAATGTGCGTGAGCAAACACACTGGAAGTGGGGCAAAGCAATACATTCTCAAAGCTCATCCCTAGGGACACACTTGTACCACCCAAATAGCACCAATAGCTGGGGCCCAAGTGTTCAAATATCTGAGCCTCTGTTTAACATTTCTCATTGAAACCACTCCAGGTGTAAAAGCCATGAAAGGCAAAGAAATGGGGTTGGGCATCTGTGTTAGTTTAGAGGCCAACTTGTTTCCAATCTGAAAACTGCTTCGTAGGCTTTAAAGTTTGAGAGTAATCTGCATGTTTTGCAGTGTGAACTGGATGAAGATAAGTAACTGAATGGAGGAATGCAAATAGGCCCAAGTCTTAGATGGTTCCATTTCATAAGGCATATAAATTAGCATTGTGAATCTAGAAGGCTATACACTGGCCACTGGCAAGAAGCACACCTCAGAGGTCTCCGAGTCTGATAAAAAATACAGCACTGCTATTTCCTTCATGGTATAAGACAGGACTTGTGTTTACCCTCCTTCCTAAGTCTAACAAAAGAAGTCCTAGATCCTATGAACAACAGGAATCCCCGTTGTTCTGTCTACTTGGTTGAATGGTTAAGAGTCACCCTTGACTGAAAGTTTTGTTACTATTTATTTTTCAAAGAGAAAAAGCAATTACTGATGATTTTGTGGTGGAAGGTTTTGGAATGATTGGGGGATGAGAAAAATGTTCGGCTGGAACACATTTCTTGGCCCTGAATATCTCCAAGGTCTCTCCCAGAATATCTTGATTCTGTAATTTGTGGCAATAATGCATAGCATGGATAGGCTATTAAAGCCATGTGGTTAAACTTTGAAAATTTAACCCCTCAGTATGGAAGTATCTTGTTGCAGTCCCAAAGAATACAGAAATAAGTTGATTTTTTTGGCACTTTCTTCTCTTCACCAACAATAGTTCTGTTTTGATACTTTGGGGACATGCATGAATAAACATGTATTCACCTCAGTTAAGACACATGTGACAGAAAAAAAAGACACATGATTCCATGAAGTCTGGCTTGTGACCTGAGAGTTTGCCAGGCCTCGAGGGTGAGAGACTCTTTGCAGGAACACAGTGACTGGGAGGCAGCTGCATCCTTGGAAAGCTTACCTGAGCAGGAGTGACTCAGGGATGCTGGATTCTGGGAGCTCCCTGTCCAACTCACAAACAGCTCATCAGTCCCCTTTTCTCTAACCAACACATAAACACAGGCCAGGGCATCTTGAGTTTTGTAACTTTCGGAGATTCCTGAATCTTACACATCTCATAGTTTTTTTCAGAGCCTCTTTAGTTAGTTTGTTTATTTTTAATCTCCTGAGTCTTAAGAGCTGCCCTCCTCCTATTAGGAAGGTATGTTTCAATTTGCAGAAATTATCCTTTGGCATTTTATTTCCTTGCAAAGCAATAGTGCTTTTAGTAGAACACAGGTCTGTGCTGCATTGCTTGAGATTCGGGCATTTAAACCAAGGTTTGGCAGAATATAGCCCCTAGATCTAGCCCACTTATTTTTACACTTCGTGCAAACTTAGAATAAAGAGGAAACTTTATAAAGAATTGTAATATGAGTCATGAGATAAGTTGTCCGAATAACATTCTTGGTTTTGACATCTGACCTACAAAGCCTGAAATAGTTACTATCTATCCATGTATGGAAATACACCCTATAACTCTCCATCTGGAAGTCTGATTTTAATGGCTGATTTCTGAAACCCTGGGAACTTAGAATATAGAACGGTGTATTAGTTAGTTCTCCACTATAATCAAATACCTGAGATGATGCATTTAAAAGAATCAAAGGCTTATTTTGTCTTACGGTGTTAGAGATTCCAGCCAATGGTTCATTTGGCCTTGTAGCTTTAAGCCTCTGACAGAAGATAGATCATGGCAGGAGACTGTCCACTTTATGAAGGACCACAAGGAGATAGAGAGGAAAGGCTGGGAACTCAGCATTTTCTTCAAGGGCATGTCCCTAATGACCTAATTTCTTTAACTATACCCTACTGTTCAAAGGTTCTACCTTCTTTTAGAAGTTTTATGGATTGAGCACCAAATGCTTAATGCATGAGCTTTAGGGAGAATATTTCATATCCAAACATACATATATACATACATACATACATACTGGAAAAATGAGTGCATTTAGGCATTTTGAACCCCTTCAAAGTAATTGTTTGATACTGGGAAGTGTGGGAAACCTTGGTCTTGAAAAACTAGCGGCCTAGGTTTCCCGACTGTGCTATGTGACCCAGGCAAGCTCCTTTCTTCTCTGCATCTTGGAGTTCCTGTTTAACACTTTCCCTCACATTTAAAAAGCACCACTCCCTAAATTCCTAATTTACAGTGAATACTCTGTTCCCTCCGTTGGCCTGAACTTGACTGCATTCTTTTGCCCCGTGCTTTCCCCATGCCCCTGGTTCTAAAAAGGTAATGTCAGAGTGTCCTCCTACAATGAACTGATTAAGTTGGAAGGAAGAGATCATATCAGAGCAATATGATATGATCATATGAATTTTCATTATTTCTTGCAGCACCTTCTGGGTTTAGGTGCCTGCCTCCTCTTAAGGCTCATACATTATGGATGAGGTACAGCTGTGGCCCATAAAGATCCTTCATTCAGAGTGAAAAGTAGGTCCCCTCAGTGTGGCCTAAAGACCCAGCTTGGCAGCAAAGGGGCCCAGATATTTCTGGCGCATACATGGTCTGTCTTCCAAAAATATGCCCTTTGTGTTTGGTTCTCTGTCTTTTCTTCCACACTGTTATTCATTTCAAACATCATAATACTATCAGATACAAAGGCAGCATGAAAAATATACAAAACAGCATCAGTGATTACAGCTGCAAATGAATAGTCAGAAGGTGTATAGATGCCCAGCTTGCAGGAACATTACTCTGAACTGTAGAATTTCAAAGCTGGTGTGCTCTGAGGGTAATTGCATTGCATAAATTCAAGGCATCATTTCCACCGTCGGCAGTAAAAATACAGTTCCTGGAGAGATGGCTTAGTGGTTAAGAGCTTTTGCTGCTTTGTAGATGATCTGAATTCAGTTCCCAGCTCCATCCTGGCAGCTCATAACTGTCTATAACTCCAGTTTTAGGGGATCCTTCTTGTCTCCTAGGTACTAGGGCACTAGGTACACATATGATGTATATCCATAGGCACAGCAAAAACACTCATATACACAGAATAAGAATAAATAAAAGTTAAAGTAAATAAATAATATTTTAAAACAAGCAGCTCCCTGGGTCTATACAAAGTAGCCAGTCCCAATCCCTGTGCATGTTGAACTGAGTTCTAATCATTTTTCAGGAAGACAATGAAGAGGAAACATTTTATTCACTAGAGATGCGGACTATGTGAAAAAGAATGAGTAACAGAGAATCTGACTATAGGATCACTCAGCCTAGGAAAGGGACAAAATACCCAGAGAGCACAGAAGGTGTGGAACATATGCCTAGAGTGGCTCCCAGGACTCTGGAGGAGTCGAGAGCAAAGGCAAGTAGGCAAATGAGGATATGCAAAGCGTCAGGGGTGAGTGGTTCAGTTCCTTTACCCCAACTTCCCAGAGGAAAAACCTACTATGTATAGCAGGAGAGCAACTGCTTTCAGCATTCAATCTGACCTCATCTGCATGATGCACAGCTCAAGAGCGCTGGTTTCTTTCTGATAATCAGGGATCAGGGCAAGAAGGCAGGATGATGGGGCCTGACACTTCATTTTAGCACCGAGGGCAGCAATCATTCCAGAGCTTGTCTCAGGAGTGATAGATTTTCCACCCTTATTTGAATAACACCAGTATCTCATTTCTGGATACAAAATGAGCATGCGTATCCAGCTATCTTCTTTACCATAATCTCATTCAAGCAGAAAAAATACATCCAAGCACCCTGTCATCCATCTAGAAATATCCACCTGGTTAGCATTCCTCCAGCACAGGGCCATCGCCTGTCCAATTGCCCCTCCACTTGAGATAGTCCAGATATTGCTTTTACTCCCAGTAAGCAAAGACCTGATCGATTTAACCTGGCCAACAGAAACCTGAAAAACATATGCCACTTTATTGGAAAAACACATGTGCATAAAATTGCCCGGTCCCTCACCTGCTTCATCATTTGTGGCTATCTGCAGGTGAGACAGAGATGTTGCATGCCTCCAAAGTAAGGTTGAGAATGTGATTCTATCCTGGGACATTAGTGCTTATCCAGAGAAAGAGCACATGCATATAGACATAAGGAAAAGCCAACACTGAGGCCCTTTATTTACTAACTGTGAACTGCCAGGATGTGTTGGTTGGAAAGGAAGATTTCACATTCTGCCTGGTGTCCAACTTCCGTGATCAACTTCAGTGCTGATGTCTTACTGCAGATTCAGTTTTCTTGCATGTTCTACACCAAAATAATACAGGCCCTCTGTGCCCAAGCAAAGAATGGACATTAAGATAGTATGTCATAGAAACAGAGGCTTCCTATTAGGCATTGTGAAAAAAAAAGTCAGGAAGGAGTCTTGGAACAGCTCAGTGGTAGTAGCATATTGTGATGGGAAAAAGTTAGGACAGCCTGTGAAATACAATGTAATGATGTGGTGAGATCTGCTGCTGCTGCTGCTGATGGTGATGATGATGATTCTTACGAGACCAGTACTAATAGTGAGAACAATGCTGGTCTCCTTCATTTTGGCCTGTCCAGGAAGAACTGGGAGTAATTTATATGCCTTCCATCTCACAAAAGAAGGGACTAATATTCTGTGAGAGATTTGGCACTTGCTCAAAGTTTGTATACACAGCAAAATCTTTTCAACATTTAAAACTCATATTGTGTTTGTCAATGCATTTATGGTATTTAGTTGGTAGGCTTAATTTGCTTTTTGAATATTGAATGAAAGTGGATAGCTGTTGTCGATAAACACAGAGTAGAAGTTGTAATGTTCCAGGAAGGACTTTGGAAGTGCAGTGGGGACAGTAGAGAAATTCTTGTCAGCATGTCTTTGGTGCTGTGGAACAAGCCCAGAATAAGGCTGCAACACACAGGTGTGTTGTATACACCATTGTGTGTAGCGCTACACCCCATGATGCTCAGTACCTCCATTTCACACAGAATTAGAAGTGAATGGTACCATTAGAGCTGCATGATACAAATCTTTGCAGACATATACAGTTCTCTCTGGAAGATGGCTTTTTATTGGTCCAGCTGGAGCACATCCTAGATGCATGGGCCTAAGAGGATGCAAGAGCCCAAACCTAGAGGCTGCTCCAGAAAATGATGACCACCTAGAGTGGCTCAGCTGGCCACCTAGTATATCGGCTTTGAGCAAGCTTTTCTCGTGGTAGCACTGGCCAGTTGTCTTGGCAGGAGGAAGTGGAAGGGGAAGGGAGAATGGGAATTGTCCTCTGTGAACTTAAGGCACAGAAAGAGAAAATAGGTACTGTTTTCAAAATTCTTTTTGTATTTTTCTTTATAGTTGTCAACTTATCTTTTCGGTTCTGTTACACTTTTGTAAGCATTATCCATCTATAATCTTCAAATAATAGTTGTCTGTGTTTATTTAGTATCTGCTTGATGTGTTAATTACATTAAAGAACAGATTCCCCTCCACCACCATCCCTCCATGTTAGCGAAGAGAGGTTTTTTTCCTTGTGTTGAGCTAGCAACAATGGAGAAAGAATATATGTGTTTAATTCTTTGTTGTTCTACTTGGAAGCACACATTTAGTTTTATTTATGTATATGGTTGTACATGCCTGTGCATTTTTATGTGCATGCATGTGGTCTCTGTGTGTGTGTTTCCCCAAGAAACAGCATGTCAATTACTTGCTCAGTGTCAAATGGTCATCTCTAACATCATACATACAGATAGCATTATATAGACTGAACAGGTTGTACTTAACAATGCGTGTGCTCACAACAGTGGAGAACAGAGGACACTCTCAGATACGTTTCCTCAGGTGTTGTCACTGCATCTGTCGTTTTAAAACAGGGTCTCACTGTGTCACCCTGGCTGGCCTGAAAGCTGGTCTTGGAATCGCAGAGATCCTCATCCTGTGTGTTGTCAATAAAGACATATGGTACAATTTTTCTTTGAGATTAAATTTACATTTCTTCATTCTCTTTCCTGTCTCCAAACTTTCCAACATAAATTTTATTGTCTTTCAAATTCATGGTCTCTTTTTTCTCTACTAATTGTTTTTAAATACATATGTTTGTGCACATGCATATATATATATAATGTATATATAATATATGTATATATACAAGTACATACATATACATACATATACATTCTTTTTTATTTGATATTCTCTGTATTTACATTTTGGGTGTTATCCCCTTCTCCCAAATTCATTCCCCCTCTCCCTTCCATTGCCTCCATGAAAGAGCTCCCTCTCCAAACCACCTTTTCTACCTCAGCTCCTTGGTTTTCTCCAACACTGGGAAAACGAGCCTTCTCTGGACCAATGGCTCCCATTGATGCCAGAAAATGCTGTCCTTTGTTGCATATGCACCTGGGGCCACAGGTCTTTCTATGCGAACTCATTGGTTGGTGTTTTAGTTCCTGGGAGCTGTGGTGGGTTTGCTTAGTTGATACTTTTGCTTGTCCCATGGGATTGCAGACTATTTAAGCTCCTTCAGTTAGATCTTTCTCTAACTCCTTCCCTGGGGTTCTCATGATCAGTTTGATGGTTAGCTGCCAGCATCTTTCTATGTATCAGTATGGCTCTGGCAGAGCCTCTAGTTTCTCTGATTGTAGAGGAGGCATCCATATCAGGTCCAGTTCCTGCAAGTAAGCACTAATTGACATCAGCAACAGTGCTTGGGTTTAGTGGCTGCATATGGGGTGGATCCCCAGGTGAGGCAGACTCTGGAAGATCTTTTCTTCAACGCTTGCTCCTCTATTTGTCCCTTTATTTTCTCTCATGAGCATTTTGTTCTCCTTCTAAGAAGGACTGATACATCTACTTTCTGGTTTTCCTTTTCTTTGAGTTTCATAAGTTCTGTGAATTATTTCCAGGGTATTCCAAGCTTTTCTGGGATAGTATTTGCTTATAAGTGAGTACATACCCTGAGTGTTCTTTGTGACTGGATTACCTCACTCAGGATGGTAGCTTCAAGTTCCATCCATTTGCCTAGGAATTTCATGAAGTCATTGTTTTTAATAGCTGAATAGTGCTCTATTGTGTATATGTACCACAATTTCTGTATTCATTCTTCTGTTGAAGGACATCTGGGTTCTTTCCAGCTTCTGGGTATTATAAATAAAGCTGCTATGAACAAGGTGGAGCATGGGTCCTTATCACATATTGAAATATGAGCCTTGGATTCCTGATCTTTTCAAGACTTTTAACATGAAGGTGTGATGAATTTTGTCAAATGCTTTTTAGCATCTAAAGATATAATCATGTGGTTTTTTTCTTTGAGTTTGTTTAGATAGTAGATCACGTTGTTAGATTTCTATATATTGAACCATCCTTGAATTCCTGGGATGAAGCTTACTTGATCATTGTGAATGATCTTTTTGATGTGTTTTTAGATTCAGTTTGCAAGAATTTTATTGCTTATTTTTGCATTAATGTTTATGAGGGAATTTGGTCTGAAGTTCTCTTTTTTTAGAGGGTCTTTGTGTAGTTTAGTAATGAGCTTAATCATGGCTTCAAAGAATGAGTTGGGTAGTATTCCCTCTGTTTCTATTTTGTGGAATAGTTTGGAGAGCATTGGTATTAGGTCTTCTATGAAGGTCTGATAGAATTCTCCTCTAAACCCATCTGGCCCTAGGCTTTTTTGATTGGGAGGCTTTTGATGACTGCTTCTATATCTTTAGGGGTTATGGGGCTGTTTAGATGGTTTATCTGACCCTAAGTTAACTTTGGTACCTGGTATCTGTCTAGAAAATTGTTCATTTCCTCTAGATTTTCCAGTTTTGTTGAGTATAGGCTATTGTAGTAGAATCTAATGATTTTTTAAATTTCCTCAGATTCTGTTGTTATAAGTCCCCTTTCATTCCTGATTTTGTTAATTTGGATACTCTCTCTGTGCCCTCTAGTAAGTCTGGCTATGGGTTTATCATTGTTATTGATTTTTCCCAAAGAACTAGCTCCTGGTTTTGTTGATTCTTTGTATAGTTCTTTTTATTTATATTTGACTGATTTCAGCTCTGAGTTTGATTGTTTCCTGCCATCTACTCCTCTTGGGTGTATCTGCTTCTTTCTGTTCTACAGCTTTCAGGTGTGCTGTCAAGTTGTTAGTGTATGCTCTCTCCAGTGATTTTGGAGGTGCTCAGAGCTATGTGCTTTCCTCTTAGGATTGTGTCCCATAATTTTGGATATGTTGTGCCTTAATTTTTGTTAAATTCTAAAAAGACTTTGATTACTTTCTTGACCAAGCTATCATTGAGTAGAGCATTGTTTAGCTTCTATGTGAATGGGGACTTTTTGTTGTTTTTGTTGTTATTAAAGACCAGCCTTAGTCCATGGTGATCTGATAGGATGCATGGAATTATTTCGATGTACTTGAATCTGTTGAGGCCTGTTTTGTGACCGACTATGTGGTCATTTTGGAGAAGGAACCGTGAGATGCTGAGAAAAAGGTATAATATTTTGTTTTAGGATAAAATAGTCTATAGATGTCTATAGAATCCATGTTTTATACCTTCAGTAAGTTTCACTTTGTCTATGTTCAGTTTGTCTCCATAGTCTGTTTATTGATGAGAGTAGGGTGTTGAAGTCCCTCACTGTTATTGTGTGTGGTGCAATATGTGCTTTGAGCTTTAGTAGGGTTTCTTTTATGAATGTGGGTGCCCTTATATTGGGGGCACAGATGTTCATGGTTGAGAATTTATATTGATATATATTTTTCTTTGATGAGTAAATACTGTCCTTTCTTATCTTTTTGATGACTTTTGGTTGAAAAATCTATTTTATTCGATATTAGATTGGCTACTACAGCTTGTTTTTTAGGCCATTTGCTTAGAAAGTTTTTTTCTTTTACTCTGAGATATTGCCTGTCTATGTTGTTGAGATGAATTTCCTGTATCAAAATGTTGGATTCAGTCTGATAATCTGTCTTTTTATTGAGTCTATTGATGTTAAGAGATATTAAGAAATAGTGACTATTGTTTCCTGCTATTTTTGTTGTTAACGGTGGAATTATGCTTGTCTGCTTTTCTTCTTTGTTGCAAGAAGATTAATTTCTTCTTTTTCTTAGAGTAAAGTTTCCCTTTATGTGGTGGAGTTTTTCATCTATTACCATTTGTATGCCTGGATTTGTGGACAGATATTCTGTCAATTTGGTTTTGTCCTGGAATATTTTCATTTCTCCATCTATGGTAATTGAGAGTTTTGCTGGTTATAGTAACCTGGGTTGACATTTGTGTTCTCTAAGGGTTTGTATGATGTCAGTTCAGGATCTTCTAGCTTTCATAGTTTCTGTTGAAAAGTCTAGTGTAATCCTGATTGGTCTGCCTTTATATGTTTCCTGTCCTTTTTCCCATATTGCTTTTAGTATTCTTTCTTTGTTTTGAACATTTGATGTTTAGACTATTATGTGTCAGGAGGAATTTCTTTTCTGGTCTAATCTATTTGGGGTTCTGTAGGCTTCTTGTATGTTTCTAGTCATTCTTTAGGTTAGGGATGTTGTCTTCTACAATTTTGTTGAAGATATTTACTGGGTCTTTTTGTTTGGAGTCTTCATTCTCTTCCACACCTATAATCCTTTTGTTTGATCTTCACATTGTGTCCTGGATTTCCTGGATGTTTTGGGTTAGAAGCTCTTGAATTTTTGCTTTTTCTCTTACAGTTGTTTCAATATTTTCTATAATATCTTCCACCCCTGAGATTCTCTTTTCCATCTCTTGTATTGTGTTGATGATGCTTGTGTCTATAACTACTGATGTTGTTACTAGGGTTTTCAACTTCAGGGTTGTCTCCTTCTGTGGTTTCATCATTGTTTCTATTTCTGTTTTCAATTCCTTCACCTGTTTGGTTGTGCTTTCCTGTAGCTCTTAAAGTTATTTTTGTGTTTTATTTGTGTTTTGTTTTTAAGGGCACACAACTTGTTTGCATGTGTTCTCCTGGCTTTCCTGTACTTCTTTAAGTGTGTTATTTATGTGCTTCTCAAGATTCTCCATCATCATCATGAAGTATGATTTTAAGTCTAAATCTTGTTTTTCTTGTGAGTTGGGATATCCACTATTTTCTGTGGTAAGAGAAATGGCTTCTAATGTTTCCAGGTTGTCTTGGTTTCCGTTTCTTAGTAACTTGTGCTTGCCTCTTGCCGTCTTGTTACTGGTGATTCTAGGTGATCTTGTTGTCTCTCCTGTAGGTCTGTGGGCCTGTGGACTCTGGGAAGAGATTGCTCCTAGTTGTTCAGCTCTCTGGGTAAGCTTGAGTTCTGATGGCAGAGCCCAGCCCTGATACACCTGGGCCAGCTCTGTCCTTGGGCCAGAAGTGTCTGTTCTCAGGCGGCACTGCTTCCTGGGCCCTGAGAGTTCTGGGCAGCTTCTCGAGGGATCGTCACTGGAGAGGGGTGTGGACACACCTGTGGGCTCAAGAGTGAAAGCACTCCTGTGGCCTTTCCGGCCACTTAGCAATTTTTACATGTACATACTTAAATATAACCTCTTCAGTCCATGAGATGGTATCTGAGGTATTATTTGAGGGCTGACCATGTTGCAACTAAACAGCTAATTGACATGCTTTTTCTTGGAGAAGGATACCTTCCAATTGTCTCAGTTCCCTATAATTCTTAGTGTAGAATTGAGGTGTGATGAGTTTTTCACCCAGTTTGGCATGTTCATTGGTATCATCCTTGTTTAGCTCAAGTTTGGACAATCATGTTGGTTAATTTTTATGGGCATAGCTTCTGCTATTACTGGGAGACACAATGTCACAGCAACGACTCTGATCTTCTCTTTCTTACCATCTTCTCTTCTGAATTATTTCCAGAGTCTTAGGTGTGAAAATTCTCTGTAGACGTATGCATTAGGACCGGGCTAAAGACTACATGTATGTGGGGTATAAAGACAAAGGTTTATAGGTTGTTATCAAGATTATCGTGGTTTAGTAAATTAGTGGATGTAGAAGATATTCATGACTTCAGTAGTTCTAAGTAGTTATCAAGGTTTCCAATACCAGCTATGGTCTCCCTTTTGTTTAGTAGGTCTTAAATACAATTAGAGATCTCTTGATTACCAGCCAGATATACTGGACCTTTAGGGTAATTGCATCAGGCTGATCATTGATATAATTCATAGGTGTCATAGCTAGCTAAAACTGTTGGTTTATTCCTTCTTTTGAAAGATTATATGGCCCATTTTTGGTACCAGGAAAATGAGTCATCAGGGAGGGGGCATTCAAGCCCGCTCCAACTGCGTCTCTAGGCCTCATTTCTGAGTGCATAGTAACTTTATCAGGCGGAGACTTACCCTTGGAGCAACCAAGGGCAATAACAATTGCCTGCATGTTTTGGGAGTTTCTTGGACAGTCATGGCCAACAATTCCAAAGAGGGCATCTCATATCTGGTAATAGGGTCTTTGGCTCTTAGAGGATCCTAAATGATATGCTTTTTGTTTTTAGACATCCTTTTTGTAATTTTACCTATCCCACTCCTACTTCTGTTTTCCCCTCCCTCCCCTTTGCTTGGCTTTGAGTAGTAAGTGGTAGAATAGGGGAACAATGATCTGATCAGAGATGTGGGAAATGGGAACTCCTGAGGAAGAGGGATGCAAACAGAACAGGATAAAGGGTAACTGTTCTTGAGACTGGGGTTTTCACTTGGCCCAGAGCTAACCAATAGGCTCTGCTGACTGTTGAGCAAACATAAGGGACCTACAGTGCTGAGATTACAACACAGACACAGCCTGGCTTTTCCTGTATAATATGGGATTTGAACTTGGGTGCTCTTGCTTGCAGTATATTAGTTTCTTTCCTGTTGCTGTGACAAACCTCAAATCAAAAAAGATGTGTATCCAGTGGATACCTGTTTATTACTAAGGGGAGGGGAGTCAAAGCAAGGATTTAAGCAGCTAGTCACATGCCATCCCTAGTCAAGAGCAAGCAGAGAACAAACTCACCCTTGTCATTGGACATTCCTGCTCAGCCAACTTTCTTCACTCATGCACAGTTCCGTGCCTAGACAGTACTGCCTCCATGTAAGGCTGATCTTTCCACCTCAAGAGACCGTCAAGACCAGCCCTCAGACTTGCTCACAGGCTGACCCGTTCTAGAAAATCCCTGAATTAAGACTGTCATCCCAAGTGATTGCAAGCTGTGGTGATTTGATGTTTAAAAGTAACCAGCAAGCATTTGGATGACTGAGTTATAGCTCCATCCCCTAGATGTAGATTTAGACAAGTAGAGTAAAAATGAACAGTGGCTGTAGCCATTTCAGAGATAAAGATCCAATTAACATGAGCACTCTCCCCCTAAAATGGTGAAAATAAACTAAGCATTCTATTATATATTTAAATGATAAAAAATAAGATACAACAAGAAATGGTAAAACATACCTTAAAATATTTCTAACAGTGAGCAGAGACTGTTCATGCTATATATTAAATGGTCAATATTATCCAAGAGGCAAGCTGTAAAAACACTATTTTCATAAATTATTTGTCTATAAGAAGAGAAGATTGCATGCAAAATAAAGTGGCCCAGAGCCAAACTAATTACAACATTTACATTTTAGCTTTAAAGGTGACTTGACAGCCATTTTTTTTTATTTCTGTCTAGCCCTTTAAATAGAGAAAAGATTTCACAGCTACATGCTTTACTAAACCAGCTATGGTCAACAGATCAGTCTGCAAAATTGAGGTAGCTTTCTGTTATAAAGTTCACCCTTGCAAGACAGATTTTCACAGTTCTTCTGTAAAGATTCCATTATCCTGAATCTTTTTGACTTCAGAATATTTTGCCTTTGAAATTCAAGGTTATTAGTTTAGTTGATGCTGTTCTCAGGGCACGGGATCCATTTCTCTCATCTTTGTAATCAAATGACTAAGATTTAAGCGGATGCTAAAGCAGTGCTTCTGAGAGAATGGGCCTAGGTCACTCCTTTATCTGTGTCCACGCTCCTCCCCCCTGCTTCATCTGGTGTCAAAACCATATAGGGACAGCTAGACTCTGTGCTTGAAGTAACCACAATAAACTCTTAAATGTTGATCAAAACTTGGTTCTTATTTTATTTTGTTGTTGTTGTTGTTGTTGTTTTAGATATCCATATAGCTACATAAAAGCAAAAGCCGATTCTAATTGGCATCTTTGTAGCAAACAAAACAACAAAGAATTAAACAAATGAACAGCAACAACAACAAATGGGAGCCAAAGTAAACCAGGCCAAACAAAACCCACAGAGCAGAAGCTGACACAGTGAACTGAGGAGATGCTGTGGTCCTGATGCTGCAGTCCTGATGCTGCGGTCCTCTGCAAAGGCTGTCAGAACTGAAAGAGACAAAACCATTAAGTAGATTTTTTTCAATTGCCTGACCTTTCCAAATTGGGAACAATAAAGACCTGGAGCCTAGTCAGGTTATTTTTCTGGGGGAGGGAAGGTGTTCAATTTGTCTTTATTACATAAGATACTATTGTCAAAAATATTGAAAGTCTGAAATTACTAAATGATTGGTAAATATCTAGTGCCTTCTGAGCAAATTGAAAGTGTGTTTTCTGGACAGTCCTGACAAAAGAAGTACCTAAAGCCACATTGCATTTTCCACAGCAAGCCGAGTAAAGGTCACCTATCACCAGTCACCTGGTGAGGCCGTGAGTTACAGCTGCACGCTGAAGAGACTTAGAGTGAGCACTTTTCATCTTCATTACAATACCTCCTCTATCTGCTCGCCTGAAAGTAGCCACATGAAAAATTCTTCCCATGAATAACTCATCAGTAATTTGATGCCCAACACTAAGGGAATGATAAGAAAACACGCTACTTCAAATGTTCTTGTGACAGGCAATTAACAGACCCACTTCTCTGATTTTGCGTGTGTCATTGTTGTTCATTAAAAAAAAATTAGTTTTTTTAATTAATATATTATACAACTTGGGGAGAGCTCAGAAAAGTGAACCTCTTTCAGACTGACTTTACTGAGGTAAAGGGAAGCCAGGAGACCTGTGTGAACCCAGAGTGCTGGCGTTGTGACTTGGAAGAATGCAGGCTACAAGAGGTGCTGGTGGCACTGCAATATATACAAGCTGTTCTTTACCTGAAATATATTGCTTGACCTTCCCCTCTTCTCAATATTATTTCTCCACTCCTGGGGATCTCCTTGGTATGAGAACTAAAGCCAAGAACAGAAGAAAATGTGACTTAATGAATGAAGGAACCCAGCTAATGCTACCAAAAGTCAAGAGTCCTAGGCTAGGAAGGACCTTAGACTCCATCTATTCCAATTTCTTGATTTTATAGATGAAGAACCTGAGGCTTATTAATCACCCATCCATCTATTCATTTGAATTGATTTAATTATACATTTACTGCCTATGATCTCACTAAGGGAAATTGCAGTGGGAGACAGGCCCATCCACACATACAAACAATAATTAAGGTGACATTATATTATATGCCAGGAAGAAAGCATATCAGGAAGATGAAGGAGGATAACTTTATGTGGTTAGGAAGGTTTCCTTTAGCTGAAAACATTTGTGCTTAGACACAGGCCATGTGAAGGAACAGACACATTTCCCAGCTAAAGGAAGCATTAGGTACAAAGATCCAAGGCAGGAATAAGCTAAACAAACCTCGAGCACAGGTCAGGTAGGTCGTACAAGCTACAGTCATCAGAAAGGAAGGAGCCTCAGTTTAGAAAAATGACTCCATGAGATGAAACTGTAGGGCATTTTCTAAATTAATGATCAATTCAGGAGAGCCAAGCCCATTGTGGGTGGTACCATTCCTGAGATGGCAGCCTTGCACTCTACAAAAGAAATGCATGCTGAGCAACCTGTGTGCAGCAAGCCGGTGAGTAGCTTCTTTCCACGACTTCTGTGTCAGTTTCTATCTCAAGGTTCCAGCTCTGCTTGGGTTCCAGTCTAGACAGACTATGAGCTAGATGTATAAGCCAAATAAATCGTTTCCTTCCCCAACTTGCATTTGGGTCAAGATGTTTCAGCACAGCAGTAGAAATCCTAACTAAGACAACTGGACATAGGAAGTAACAGGGAGGGAAAGAAGTCTGTTAAGGCCAATATCAGGAAGCCCTTGTCTATGGTCATAAGTTCAGATTATAGGCAACCATCAGAAGGGCAGTTGTGATGAATTTTAAGAGGTCCAGGTTTTGACTCACCTAAGGACAAGTATGTGCCATGCCCAAAGATTTAGTTCTGTGTCATTTCAGTGCCTGGTGCAGTACTAGGCACGTCCCCACCATTAAACGCTCACATTTGAACAGTGTCTCACAAACAAAACCGCAGATTCTGCACTAAATGATGAGACGTAGTGGGGGAGAAACAAAGGAGCAGGACAAAGGATCTGCTACTCAGAATTTTGGTGTTTTGATCCAAAAGAGAAATGATGTTTGCCTTATCAGTCTTGGGACAGGCCAAAGGAGAGAGTGGGAAGGAACTTTGTGATGACATTGTGAAAACTACTGAGTGTTGTCTAAGTGTGGCAAGGCTGGTCATATAAGTAGCTGAGTGGAATAGAGAATGAAATTATGAATAATTTTAACCATAAGTTGAGTGTTTTCCTCTCTTTGAGGATAGAGTTCATTAGAGAGAAGGCCAGGTAGCCTGCCCACAGACTTACTCTATTTTTTCTGTTTCTCTAGCAGAACAATCACACATACTCCTTTCCAGGGCTGCAACAGAACACTAACTAACTACAGCCTACTTCTCCCATTCTCTAAGGCGCCTATGAACACCAAAGACCATCCCCTCCTGACCTCCTTCACCTAACTCATCCCTTCATCTCAGCCTCCAGTACCAACAGGCATTCCCTGTGACCATAATAGCAAAATGGGCAACACACACATACATCACACTCTGAAAATCCAAGAGGAAACAGAAACCAAGGAACAAAATACCCACCCAACATTGACAAACCCAGAAATCAGCACCTAGACCTATAATTACCCCAAACCCAGATGTCTAGCTGCCAGCTTAAGAATACAATCAGTAGCACCCAGGACAATATGTCACCCCTAGAGCCAAGCTATCTTACCACAGCAGGCATGGAATACTCCAACACAGCTGAAACATAAGAATAAGAACATTTTATCCTCGGGTGATGACATAGTCTTATTCTTTAACCTGATGTCATCTATCAGTGTGATCTAAGGTTCATGACCATAAAGAACACAATTCTCATCATTGTGTCTAGGTGAGCTAGAATTTGTCTAACAAACAAGTGAGCATTCCATAAATACTGAGGAGGTAAAGGGTGACGTAGAAGGCTGGGATTGAAGTGGAGAAGGAAAAGAAGGAAGTACAGGAAGAGAAGGAGGCAGCTGCAAAGGCTTGTGTGGTGACACACACCTCTAAAATGTCAGCATTTGGAAGGTGGAGGCAGGTACATCACTGGTTCAGAGTCATCCTCAGCTACCTAGTGAGGCCAAGGCCAGGCTAGGTTTTACATGAAGCATTGTCTCCAAAAGAGAAAAACAAGTCAAAATGTCACTCTGGTCCAACAGAGCACAGATGTAGGAAGGAGAACTCACAAACCTTGGACACACAGTACATGTATCATATAGCATATCGAATGGGACTTGTAAGAATATTTCACAATAAAATGTTACTATCTTGCAGAAAATGAGTATTTGCACTAAACAGTAGGTAAATCCTCACAAGAGTGTTTTGCCCACGCATGGCTGATCTATCCTCCAGAGTCAGGTCAAATATTGAGGTCAATGATTATGAAGAAAAATATTAAACCTTCAGAGTATTTTTGAGTTTCTGAATTGCATAAGAAGGGTTGGATTTGTGTGTAAAACGTCACTAGAGAGACTTGAGAGGACTGTGACATGTGATACATCATCAGTAATGCCCAGACAACCATTTCAATGCAATACAATAAATACATAGTCATCCTTCATTCTCATTCAATCCATCCCAGTTGCCTGCCTCACAAAAGGATACTATTTTTTTAAATTGGATATATATTTTTTCAATTTTATTGGATATTTTCTGTATATACATTTTAAATGTTATACCTACCCCAAACTCCCATCCCTCTTCCCCTTCAATTTGCTTCTATGAAGATGCTCCCTCTCCCAATTACCCTCTCCACCTCAGTGCCTTGGCTGGTTGATGATGTTGTTCTTCCCATGAGGTTGCAAACCTTTCAGCTCATTTATTCCTTCCTCTAGCTTTTTCATTGGGGTCTCCATGTTCAGTCTGATGTTTAGCTGCAAGCATCCTCATCTGTATCTATATGATTCTGGCAGAGCCTCTGCGGAGACATCCATATTTGGTTCCTGCCAGTTAACACTTCTTGGCATCAGCAATAGTGCTTGGGTTTGGTGGCTGCATATGGGGTGGTTCTCTAGGTGAGACAGTCTCTTTAGATCTTTTCTTCAATTCCTGCTCCTCTATTTGACCTTGTATTTCCTCCCCTGTTTTGTCCTCCCTTCTAAGAAGGACTAAGGCATCCACATTCTGGCCTTCCTTCTTTTTGAGATCATAAGTTATGTAGATGGTTTCCTGGGTGTTCTGAGATTTTGGGGGGCTAGTATCTGCTTATCCATGAGTGCATACAATGAGTTCTCTTTTGTGACTGGGTTATTTCACCCAGTATGATATTTTCTAGTTCCATCCATTTGGCTAGGAATGTCATAAAGTCATCATTTTTAATAGCTGAAGAGTACTCCATTGTGTAAATTTACAACATTTTTTCTATCCATTCCTCTGTTGAAGGACATCTGGGTTCTTTCCAGTTACTTGATATTATAACTAAGGCTGCAATGAACATAGTGGAACATATGTCCTTGTTATATGTTGGAGCATCTTTTGGGTATATGCCCAGGAGCAATATAGCTGGATCCTCAGGTAGTAGTATGTTCAATTTTCTGAGGAAGCACCAGACTGATTTCCAGAGTGGTTGTACAAGCTTTCAATTCCACCAGCATCTGTGGTCACCTGAGTTTTTATTTTAGCCATTCTGACTGATGTGAGGTGGAATCTCAGGGTTGTTTTGACTTGCATTTCCCTGATGACTAAGTATGTGGACATTTCTTTAGGTGCTTTAGGGTGATTCAATATCCCTCAGTTGAAAATTCTTTGTTTAACTCTATCCTCTATTTTTAATGGCATTATTTGATTCTCTGGAATCTAACTTCATGAGTTATTTGTGTATATTGTATATTAATCCTTTATCAAATATTGGACTGGCAAAGATCTTTTCCCATATTGGTGATTGCCATTTTGTCCTAAGGAAAAAAAAAAAACCTAAAACCAACTATATGAAAATGATAGAGGTTCTTAAAGAGAAAATAAATGAATCAATTTGTAAAGGCTGGTTTAGTGTCAACTTGAAGCAAGCAGGAGTTATCTCAGAGAAAAAAAGACTCAGTTGAGGAAATGCCTCCATGAGATCCAGATGTAAGGTATTTTCTCAACTAGTGATAAATGGGAGAGGGCCCAGCCCATTGTGGGTGGTGTCATCCCAGGCTTGGTAGACCTGGGTTCTATAAGAAAGCAAGATGAGCAAGCCAGGGTAAGCAAACCAGTAAGTAACATCCCTCCATGGCCTCTGCATTGGCTCCTGATTCCTGACCTGCTTGAGTTCCAGTTCTGACTTCCTCTGGTGATGAACAGCATGTGGAAGTAAGTGTAAGCTGAATAAACCCTTTTCTCCCCAACTTGCTTCATGCTCTTGATGTTTTGTGCAGGAGTAGAAACCCTGACTAAGACACCATTAAAGAAACTAAAGAAAATGAGTAAAACTGGTCAAGACCTGAAAATTTAAGTAAAACCAGTAAAGAAAAGAAAAAAGAAACAAAACAAAAAATGCCAAAAACTGGAAGGAATTCTAGAGTTGAAAAATCTAGAAATATGAACAGAAAATGAAGGCACTGTTCAGCAATAAAATAAAAAAGATAGAAGAGAGAATCTCAGGCATTTAAGATACAATATAAGAATATCCACTGAAGAAAACATTAAATCTAAAAACAAAACACAACAAACAAACAATAAACAAACACGAACATCCCGGAAATCTGAGACACTAGGAATAAAATAAAACTAAGAATGATAGTAATAGAAGGAGAAGAACTCCAGCTCAAAGACACAGAAAATATTTTTAACAAAATCATAGAAGAAAAATTTCCTAACTCTAAGAAATACATACCAATAAAGGTACAAGAAGCTTACAGGACACCAAATAGTTTGGACCAAAAATAGAGTCCCATTCTCACACAGTAATTAAAACACTAAACATACAGAAAAAAGAATATTAAATACTTCCAAGCTCCAAAGGAATATTAAAAAACCAAGTAACACATAAAGTCAGGCCTACTAGAATTATCTCTGACTTATTGAGATAGACTCTAAAAGTCTGAAAGAGCTGGACATTTATCTTAAAAAAGTAAGAGACAAGTCAAATAGAAAGGATACTCTCTAACTTGCTCAGGTTCTGCAACATGATCCACATTTTTAGCTTTTTGGGGAGAGCTTTCTTGCAGTCATTTCTGCATATATATTCCTTCATATACACTTAAGTAACCTCAATAAACTTATTAATTCACCAAAACAAAAAAAAAGAGAAAGAAAACACCCTAAGAGACTAAAGATTCCAGCTATGACTACTTTATTCCACAATATTTTCAATAGCCATAGACAGAAAAGGGGGCATAACATCAGACACCAAGAATATTCAAAGAATTAGTAAATCTTATTCCAAAAGCTTGTACTCAAAGTAATTGGAAAATCTAGTTGAAATGGACAATTTACTTGTTAGATACCACTTATCAAAGTTAAGTCAAAATATGCTAAATAATCTAAGTAGACTTACAACCCCTAAGGAAATCAGGGTTATACTACTAAAAGAAAAAAAAATAAAGCAAAGCCCAGGGCCAGATGATTTCAGGCCAGAATTCTACCAGACTTTCAAAGAACAGCCAATACCAATATTTCTCAAATTTTTTTATAAAGTAGAAACATAGATTGCCAAACTCATTTTATGAGGTCACTGTCACCCTGATACTCAAACCACACAAAGATTCAACAAGGAAAAATTTTCATATCAATTTCCTTCATGAATATTGATTCAAAGATACTCAATAAAATACTCATGAACCTGATTCAAGAACATATCAAAAATACCATCCACCATGATCAAGTGGAATCATTGCAGAGATACAGGGATAGTTCAATATATAAAAATCAGCAAATGTAATGCACCAGATAAACAAATGGAAAGAAAAATCCCACATTATTTTTTATTAGATGCTGAAAACGCCATCAACAAAATGCAATACCCCTTCATGAGAGATCAGGGATACAAGGGCTATACCTGAACACAATAAAGGTAATTAACATCAAGCTAATAGGCAACATCAAATGAAATGGAGAGAAATTCAAAGTAATTCTATTAAAATGAGGAACAAAAAGAGGCTGTCCACTCTCTATATATCTATTCTCTACTGTACTTAAGTCTTAGCTAGATTAATAAGACAACCAAAGGAGATCAAGAGAATACAAATTGGAAAGGAAGAAGTACTGATTGGCAGTTGATATGACAGTATATATAAGAAATCCCGAAATTCTACAGGGATCTCCTAAAACTGATAAACACCTTCAGTACATTGGTTGGATATAAGATTAACTCAAAATATTCAGTAGCCTTCTATATTCAAACAAATGGGATAAAAGTCATCAGGCAAACACCCTTTAAAATAGCCTCAAAATTTAAAATACTATGGGGTAATTCTAACCAAATAAATGAAAGAATTATATGACAATAATGTCAAGTCTTTGAAGAAAAAAATTGGAAAAAATTTCAGAAGATGGAAAGATCAACCTAGAAAAAATGGTTCTTTTACCAAAAGCAGTCTACAAATTCAATAAAATCTCAATCTAAATTACAACACCATTCTTTACAGACTTTGAGAGAACAGTATTCAACATCATATGAAAAAACCTGAAAACACAGGACAGCTAAAATAATCCTGTACAATAAGAAAACTTCTCGAGGCACCACCTCTCCTGTTTCAAGCTCTTTTACAGAGATATAGTAATAAAATTCACATGGTATTGGTCATAAAAATAGATAAATTGATTAACTAAATCGAAGACCCAGATGAAATGCACATACTGAAGATACCTGATCTTTTATTTTTTAAAAAGCCAGAATCATATAATCTTATAGCTAGGCAAGTCTCCCAGTGCTGGGATTGAGTTGTAGTCAATCTAGTTGTTGGCCAAGGAGGGCCAGTGGAGATTCCTGAACAATCCGGTCTGATGCGAGGCCAGAAGGTTGCTCTTAGCAAACTGACAGCAGAGCCCCGTATCCAAGGACAATGTCCACACAGCTCACTGAAAGTGGAGAGGTAGAGCTGTTGCCTACGTGAAACCTTCACCCCTTTATTCTATTCTCTTTGGTGCTAGAAGTTCCTCCACAGGCCACTCAAAGCAAAACACGGTACCAACACAGTCATAGAGCCTTTGGTTTACAATCTATCCACGGTGCGCTAGGGCAGTGGTGGCACAGAACTTGTGAGAGAGGCCCAACTAATGTCTGACTTAAGTTGGGGACTATGCCATAAGAGGGAGCCCACGCCCAGCACTGGATGGCCAAAAACTAGAGAGTGGATATCCAAAAGACCTAGAGTACATTTAAACATGACTGGTCTTTAAAAAAATAAAATGATTCCTAATGATATATTTCTGTATGCATAGAATGTGCCTTGTCAAGTCATCATCAAGAAAACTTCCTCTGGCAGCAGATGGGAGAAATGCAAAGATCCACAGCCAGACATTATACAGAGAGAGTGTCTAAATTGAAGGTCTCCATCAGATAGGTCTTTTACCTTGGAGCTCAGGGAACTCCCATCGAAGAGGGGAGAGAAGACTATAGGAGTCATAGGGGATGGTTGAATACCAGGAGAACATGGCCTATTCAATCAACCAAGCAGCATACATATGGCTCAGAGTTTAAAGAGGCACGTACATGAATGTCCCGCGCTACCGTCTCACCAGCAAGAACGCACTCGGACACCAGGATCCTTCTGCAGCAAAACCTTTATTGCATCTTGAAGAGGAAGAGCCCGAGCAGGAGAAAGCACTCCAATTTATACCACTAACGGTGGCGTGTTGCTGTGTGATTGGCTGCCCACTAGTGGCCTGATCGTGACGCCCCGGGATGGGCGGTGACTTGGCTCGAACCACTCTTTGCACATGTGCCCAGTGGTTATTTACCACACTTTAGCTGATTCATGGCACCTGAAACCAGCGCCATCTTGTAAGGGCGCAGCCTTCGGCCCTCCACACATGAATCTGTACCATGTCCTCTCTATATATTGAAGTTGTTGGCTTGGTGTTTTTGTGGGACTCTTAACTGTGAGAGCAGGTACAGTCTTGACTCTTTTTCTTTCTCTTGAGACTCTTTTCTTCCTGTTGGAAGGCTGTGTCCATTTTTAGTGGGAGGACCTTAGTTTTGTCTTATCGTACCTACTTTTATCATGTTTGGTTGTTGTCTTTTGGAAACCTGCTCCTTTCTGACAGCAGATGCAGGGGAGTGTAGGTCTGGGGCAGGGCAGGGAACAGAGAGGGAGCCTAGGAGGAGTGGAGAACTGTGCTTGGGATGTATTGTATAAAAAAATTCTTTTTTTAAAGAATCTTTTAAAAGTTCACTAGGGGGTTTAGAAGGGGAAAATCATAATCACAATGGGCAGACTTTTTATTCATTCATTCATTCACTCATTCATTCACTCATTCATGCCAATATTACAATTTCATTTTTATTTTGAATAAGATCCCAGCATGCATTCATTCTACTATTTTTTTAAAATAAGCTTGTCTGTTGATGGCCCCCCAAGCTAGTTTAACCTCTTGGCTTTTTTGAACACTGAAGAAATGAACATGGATGTGCACATATCTCTGTGATGTGCTGTGTTATATTTGATCATTCAGTGGCTTTATTGTTAGGTTTCTGAGGAACCTGCATATTGACTTCCATAGGGCTATGCCAGTTCACATCCACCAGCAGTGTTCCCTTTCTGCATATGCTTGCCTACACGTGCTGTCTGTTCTCTTGATGATAGACAGCTGCTATGACAGAGATGGGGCAGAGTCTCACTGGTGTGTGTGTGTGTGTGTAGAGTCAAGAAGAGGACTCCAAATCCCTCCAGAACTTTAGTTAAAGAGAGTTGTGAGTTGTCCAGTCTCGGTGCTAGACTCCTAATGGAGCCCCCTAGAAGAGTGGCAAGTACTTTTACTCTCTGAGCCCATTCTCTGGCCCCTAAGTTTGGTTTTGGTTTACATTTCCCTAGTGACTTAGGAGGTTGAATATTTTTTCAAATATTTTTTCCTTTGAGAACTCTTGGTTTAATTCATTTGCCCATTTTATTGATTGGATGACTTTTGTGGTGTTTTATTTTTTTTAGTTTTTACAGATTTTAGATATTAATCCTTAGTCTGATATATAGTTGGCAACAATTTTCTCCTTTTCTGTTATCCATATCTTCATTCTGGTGATTGTTTCCTTTGCAAGGCAGAAGCTTTTTTGCTTCACACAACACCATTTGTTTATTCTTGGGATTACTTCCTGTGTCACTGAAATCCTCTTTAGAAAGGCTTCAGCTATCCATATCTGAAAGTTTGCCTTTGATTTCCTCTAGTAGGTTCAGAGTTTCAGGCTTTACAGTAAGATCTTTGATCCATTTGGGGGGACAGAGATGTAGTTTTACTCTCATCCTTGTACATATGTATATGAACTTTCCTTAGTTCCATTTGTTGCATAGGCTTTAAGAGGTATCTGCTTTGAAGACTTTTGCCCGATATGTGGTGACCAGACTTATATTGGTTTCATTCTGTGTCATCTTTTCAATTGTATGGCTTTGCATGTCTGTTTTTGTGCCAGCACCATGCTGTTATCGATGATGGCTCTAGAAGGTACTTTAAGATTAGAAATTTTGGTGTATTTGGGATTGTCTGAACTGTTTAGAGTTACTTTTATTGTTTAGGATCTTTTGTGCTTTTTCAAAACTTTTAGAGTTTAAAAAATATTTGTTTATTTACTTTACAAACCAATATCAGCCTCCCTCCTCCCTTTACCCCCTCACTCAAGTCTTCACACCTTCCCCTTCTTTCTTGAGAAGTGTTAACCCTCCTGTGGATGTCACCCTTCCCCTACTAAACGTGCGCGCGCGCGCGCGCACACACACACACACACACACACACACACACACCACGGGCAGGCTCTGGGACAGCCCTTACTCCAGTTGTTGGGGAAGCAGCATGAAGAACAAGGTGCTCATACGCTACATATGAACAGTGGGTTAGGTCCAGTCCACCGCACTTTATGGTGATTCAGTGTCTGGGAATCCCCAAGGGTTCAGGTTAGATGACTTTGTTGTTCTTTCTGTAGATTTCCTGTTCTCTTTGAGTCCCTCAAACCTTCTCACAACTCTTCCCTAAGACTCCCATAGGTCCTTTGTCAAAGGAAAGTGACCCTAAGTGGGTGGGTTCATTTCTGAGTCTTCAGTTCTGTTCCATTGGTCTACCTGCCTATCTCTGTACCAATACCATGCAGTTTTAATCAAGATTTATCTGTAATAGCTTAAGGTTAGGGATGCTGATTTCCCTGGAAGTTCTTTTGTTGTTGAGAAGAGTTTTTGCTATCCTAGGTTTTTAGTTATTCCTAATGAATTTGAAAATTGCTCTTTCTAGGTCTATGGAGAATTAAGTTGGAATTTTGATGGTGATTGCATTGAGTTTGTAGCTTGCTTTTGGCAAGATGGCCATTTTTACAATATTGATCCTTCCAGTCCATGAGCATGAGAGATGTTTTCATCTTCTGAGATCTTCTTCAGTTTCCTTTTTCAGAGATTTGAAATCCTTGTAATACAGGTCTATCACATGCTTAATTAGTATCACACCAAGTTATTTCATATTGTTTGTGACTATTTTGAAGGTTGTCTTTCCCATAATTTCTTTCTCAGCATGTTTATCCATTGAGTAGAGGAAGGTGGTTGATTTGTTTGAGTTAATTTTATATCCAGCCACTTAGCTGAAGTTGTTTATTAGCTGCAGGATTTCTCTGTTGAAATTTTTAGGGTCATTTAAGTATACTATTATGTCATCTGCAAATAGTGATATTTCGACTTATCCCTTTTGATATCTAATTGCTCTTACAAGGACTTCCAGTACTATATTGAATAGGTAGAAAGATAATGGGCATCCTTGTCTAGTCTCTGATTTTAGTGGGATTGCTTCAATTTTCTCACCATTTATTTAATGTTGGCTACAGGTTTACTGTATAATGCTTTTACTATTTTTAGGTAAAGGCCTTGAATTCCTGCTCTTTCCAAGACTTTTAACATGAAGGTGGTGTTGAATTGTGTCAAATTCTTTCTCAGTATCTAGAATGAGTTTGGTACTTTTTCTTCTATTTAAATTTTGTGGAATAGTTTGGAAAGTGTTGGTATTAGGTCTTTTATGAAAGTCTGATAGAATTCATTCTTCACTGAACCCATCTAGTCTTGTGCTTTTTTTTTTTTTTTTTTTTTTGGTTGGGTTAATGACTGCTTCTATTTCTTTAGGGGTTATGAGACTGTTTAGGTGGTTTATCTGATCCTGATTTAACTTTGGTACCTGGTATCTGTCTGGAAAATTGTCCATTTCCTCTAGATTTTTTTATTTTGTTGAATATAGGCCTTTGTAGTGGGGTCTGATAATTTCTTGAATTTCCTCAGGTTATGTTGTTATGTCTCCCCGTTCATTTCTGATTTTGTTAATTTGGTTACTCTCTCTGTGCCCTCTAGTTAGTCTGACTAAGGGTTTATTGACTCTCTTGATTTTCTCAAAGATACATCTCCTGGTTTTCTTGAATCTTTGTATTATTCTTTTTATTTCTACTTGCTTGATTTCAGCTCTGAGTTTGATTATATCCTGCCATATACTCCTCTTTGGTGTATCTGCTTCTTTTTGTTTTAGAGCTTTCAGATGTACTATCAAGCTGTAGAGTATGTTCTGTCCAGTTTTGTTAGGAGGCACTCAGCATTATGAATTTTACTCTTAGCACTGCTTTCATTTCATCCCATAAGTTTGGTTATGTTGTGCTTCCATTTTCATTATAGTCTAAAAATTTTTTTAATTTCTTTCTTTATTTCTTCCTTAACCATGTTATCATCGAGTAGAGCATTGTTTCTTTCTTAAGGGCTTCTAGTTGTTTACATGTATTCTCCTGTAATTTTTTAAGGAAGTTATTCATATACTTCTTGAGGACCTCCATCATAGTCATGAAGTATGATTTCAAGTCTACATCTTGTTTTTCTGGTGTGTTGGGAAATCTACCACTTGCTATGCTAGAAAAATTGGTTTCTGATGTTACCAGGTTGTCTTGGTTTTCATTGCTTATATTTTGATGGTTGCCTCTTTCAATCTTGTTATCTGTGATGTTAAGTGATCTTGTTGTCTCTGACTGCAGCTTGTCTCTCCTGTGGGTTTAAGGGCCTGTGGGCTCAGGAGGGAGATTGCTCCTGGGTATGCAGCTCTTTCTAGGCAGGTAATGAGTTTTGGTGGTGGTGACCCAGCTCTGTCTCTGTGGGACTAGGTGGGAGAGCGCTTCTGAGCCTCTTCTGGGTGCTCAGCAGTCTGTTGACAGGCCCTGTGTCCTGATGTAGGAGATACAGCTCTGTTTCTGGACTGAAACAGACCCAGTCCCAGACAGTACCATGATACCTGGGCCCTGAGAGTTCTTGGAAGTCTCTCCTCAGATAGTCAGTTGGTAGGGGGGTTCACTCATGGGCTCAGATGGGAGAGCACTTGTGAGTCTTTTTTGGGTGTTCAGCAGTATGAGGTCCGGCCCTCAGGATATTTTCTAATTCCACCATTTGCCTGGAAAATTTACAATAGCCTTTTTTTATTGTTGAATAGTAGTCTGTTGTGCACACGAATTACATTTTCCTTATCTATTCTTCAGGTGAGAAAAAAATCTAGATTATTTCCAGTTTCTGGATATTAGAAATAAAACTGCGAAAGTGCATACTTGAGCAAGTGTCCTTTTGGGATGTTGGAGCATCTTTTTGGTGTATGCCTAGGAGTAGTATTTCTGGGTCTTGAAATAGAATTATTTTCAATCTTCTGAGAAAGCACCTAATTGAGTTACAGAGTGATTGTCCAAGTTTGCAATCCCTCTAGCAGTAGAGGAGTGTTCCTCTTGCACAGCCTTGCCAGCATGTGCTGTTCTTTGAGTTTTTAAACTTAGTCATTCTGATGGGTGTAAGAGGGACTCTCAGAGTTGACTACTGGTGTTGAACATTTCTTTAAATGCTTCTCAGACATTTAAGATTTCTCTGTTGAGAATGCTCTGTTTAGTTCTGCACCCATTTTTATTAGATTGTTTCATTTGTTGGAGTCTAACTTTTTGAGTTCTTTATATATTTTGGATATTAGCCCTCTGTGAGAGGTACAGTTAGTGAAGATTTTTTTACCAGTAAGTAGGGTGTTGTTTTGTCCAATTGACAGTGTCCTTTGCCTTACAGAAGATTCTTAGTTATAAGAAGTCCCATTCATTAATTCTTGACCTTGGTGCCTGAGCTATTGGCATTCCCTTAAGGAAGTTACTTCTGTACTTTAGAAAGAGTTCAAGGCTATTCCCAACTTTGTGTCCTTTTATACTTAGTATATATGGTTTTATTTTAAGCTCTTTGATCCATTTGCATTTGAATTTTGTACAAAGTGATAAATATGGATCTATTTGTATTCTTCTACATGCAAACAACCAGTTAGACCAACACAATTTGTTGAAGAGACTCTCCCTTTTCCATTGTATAGTTTTGGCTTCTTTGTCAAAGATCAAGTGCTCATGGGTGTCTGGTTTATTTATGGGTCTTTGATTAAATTCCATTGATCCAACTATCTGTTTCTGTACCAATATAATGCAGTTCTAAATTACTATCTCTCTGTGGTACAGTTTAAAGTCAAGGATAGTGATACTTCTAGAAGTTATTGTATTGTTCAGGATCATTTTAGTTATCCTGTTTTTTGTTTTGTTTTTCCATATGAAGTTGTGAATTGTTATTGCAAGATTTGTAAATAAATGTGTTGGAGATTTGATAGAGATTGCATTGAATCTGTAGGTTGCTTTTGGTGAGATGGCCATTTTCATTATGTTAATCCTACCCATTCATGAACACAGATGATCTTTCCATCCTCTAACATCCTCCTTGATCTTTTTCTTCAGAAACTTGAAGTTCTTGTTATACAGCTCTTTCACTTGCATTGTTAGAGGTACATTCAGATATCTTATATTATTCATGACTATTGTGAAGGGTACTGCCTCCCTCACTTTCTTCTCAGCCCATTTATCACTTGTGTAGGTGATAATTACTGATTTATTTGCTTTAATTTTTTACCCAGCCACTTTGCTAAAGGTGTTCATAAGCTGTATGAGTTCTTTGGTAGAATATTTGGGGTCACATATATATACTATCACATCATCTGAAAATAGAGATATTTTGACTCCTTCCTTCAAATTTGTATTCCCTTGATTTCCTTTGGTTTTCTTATTGCTAGCTAAAATTTCAAGTACTATATCGAAGAGATATGAGGAAAGAATGGATAGCCTTGTCTTACCCATGAATTTAGTGGAAATGCTTTAAGTTTCTCTCCATTTAATTTGATGTTGTCTATTGGTTTCCTGAATATTGCCTTTATTATGTTCATGTATGCAGCTTGTATCCCTGGTCCCTCCAAGACTTTTAACAGGATGTTGTCGAATGCTTTTCCAGCACCTAGTGAAATGATCATGTGTTTTATTTCTTTCAGTTTGTTTACATGGTAGATTATGTTGATAAATTCTTGTATATTGAACCACTCCTGCATCCTTGCAATGAAGCTTACTTTTGATTATGGTGGATGATACCCTTGATGTGTTCTTGGATTCAGATTTAGAGTAATTTTGGGGAATATTTTTCCATCAATATTTATAAGAAAAATTGGTCTGAAATTCTCTTTCTCTTGTATGATATAGATATCAAGGTGGCTGTGCCCTCATAGAATGACTTTGATGATATTATTTCTGTTTCTTTTTTGTAGAATAGTTTGAGAAGTATTGGCATTGCATGGCCTTTGAAAGCCTGGTAGAATTCTGGTAAAAACCACCTGGTCCACAGATTTTTGTTGTTGTTGTTGTTGGGGGGGGGGGGTGAAATATTTTAATGACTGCTTCTATTTCCTTAGTGCTTATAGGACTGTTCAGAGAGTTTACCTGATTTTAATGTAACTTTGGTAATTGGTATCTGTTTAGAAAAATCATCCATTTCATTTAGATTTTTCCAACTTTCTAGAGGTTCCAGCTTTTGAAGTAATATCCAATGATTTTTTTAAATTTCTTCAGTGTCCTTTGTTATGTCTCTCTTTTCATTTCTAATTTTGTTAATTTGGATTCTGTTTCTATGTCTTTTAAGTAGTTTGGCTAAGAATTTGTCTATCTGGTTGATTTTGTCCAAGAACCAGCTTTTGGTTTTGTTGATTCTTTGTGTTGTTTTTTTTTTTCTGATTGATTGATGTCAGCCCTGAGTTGGAATATTTCCTATCATCTACTCCTCCTGAGCATGTTCGCTTCACCCACCCAGAGCCTTTAGATGTACTATTAATTTGTTAGTATGAAAACACTTCAGTTTCTTTATGAGGGCACTTAGTGGTATGAACTTTCCTCTGAGCACTGCTTTCATACTGCCCCATAACACTATGAGTATGTTATGCTTTCATTTTCATTGAATTTTACAAAGTCTTAAATTTCTTTATTTCTTTTTCCCAGACCCAGAGATCATTGAATAGATAGCTGTTCAGTTTCCATGAATTTGTAGTTTTTCTGCTTCTGTTGTTGAACTCCAGCTTTAATCCATGGTGATATGATCAGATGCATGGGGTGACTTCAATCTTCTTTTATCTGCTGAGGCTTATTCTGTGACCAATTAAATGGTCAGTTTTGGAGAAGGTTCTGTGAGAAGTTGGGAAGCTATATTCTTTTGTGTTTGGGTGAATGTTCTATAGATATCTCCTAGGTTTATTTAAATCATAACCTCTGTTGGCTTCATTATTTCTCTGTTTAGTTTCTGTCTCAACCTCTTCATTTATGAGAGTGGGTTGTTGAGATCTTTCACTATTAATATTTGGTGTATCCTGTGAGAATTAAGGTTTAGTAAATTTTTTTTTTTTTACAAATGTGAGTGTCCTTGCATTTGGGACATAGATTTTAAGTATTAAGATGTCCTCTTGGTGGATTCTTTCCTTGATTAGAATGAAGTGTCTCTTTTGATTGCTTTTGATTGAAAGTCTATTTTATTAGGTATTAGAATGGCTACTCCAGCTTTTTCTTGGATTCATTTGCTTAGAAAATATTTTTCCAGCCCTTTGTATGGCAGTAGTTACTATTTCTGTTGCTGAGATGTGTTTCTTATATACATATTCTTCTATGCATTTATTCCATTAGCCTGTGTCTTTCTTACTGGAGAATTGAGTTCATTGATGTTGAGAGATATTAATGACCAATGATTGTTACTTGTTATTTTGATGTTGGTAGTAACTGAGTGTGTGTGTGTGTGTGTGTGTGTGTGTGTGTGTGTGTGTGTGTGTGTGTTTGTGTGTGTGTGTTTGTGTTTGTGTGTGTGTGTGTGTGTGTGTGTGTGTGTGTTTCTCTTCTATTGGTTTTCTTGAGTTTAGTTAGCCTCATTAGGTTGGAGTTTTCCTTCTAGTATCCGCTGTAAGACTGGATTGTTGTAAAGGTATTGTTTAAATGTGGTTTTGTTATGGACTGTCTTAGATTCTCCATTTGTGGTGATTGAAAGTTTTTCTGGGCATAGTAAACTGGGCTGACATCTGTGGTATCTTAGGGTCTGTAAAAACCTCTGCCAAGGCCCTTCTAGGTTTTAGAGTCTCAGCTGAGAAATCAGATGTAATTCTAATAGGTCTGGCTTTATATGCATACATTACTTGGCATCTTTCCCTTGCTGCTTTTATTTTTTCTTTATTCTGTATATTTATTGTTTTGATTATTATGTGGTAGAAAGATTTTTTGTGATCCTATCTGTTGAGTGTTTTTGTAAGCTTTTTATATGTCTATAGGCATGTCTTTCTTTAGGTTAGAAAAATTTTTTCTACAATTTTGTTAAAGATGTTTTCTGGTCCTTCAAGCTGGGAAACTTTTCTTTCTTCTATTTCTATTATTTTTTAGGTTTGGTGATGTCATAGTGCACCAAATTTCCTGGATATTTTATGTCATGAACTTTTATATATTTTTCATTTTCTTTGATATATTGATTTCTTTTATTATATCTCCTATACTTGAGATTCTCTCTTCCTTCTCGTGTATTCTGTTGGTGATGCTTGTATCTGTAGTTCTTGTTCTCTTTCCTAGGTTTTCCATCTCCAGAATTTCCTCAGTTTGTGTTTACGTTAGTGCTTCGCTTTCTCTTTTCAAGTCTTGGGACAGATTTGTTTATATCCATCACCTGTTTGATTGTATTTTCGGTACTTTATATTTACATGCTTTCCCTTCTAATGCATCTACCTGTTTGAATGTGTTTTTCTGTGTTTCCTTAATGGGTTTGTTCATGTGTTGTTTAAAGGCCTCTATCATCTTCTTGTGCCACAGTTTCTTTAGGATAGACAGGGTCTGTTATAGCAGGATAGCTGAGCTCTGAAGTTGCCATATTGCCCTGGGTATTGTTGATTGTGTTCTTGTGCTGTCCTTTAGGCATCTGGTTTTCCCTGGTATTGGCTAGACCATTCTGATGGCAACAGGACTTCTCAGGAAGGGGTTAGGAGGAGTTGTGGATCAGACAATGGCAGTCAAGTTATGTGACTCTGGTGGCTGTGCCTCAGGCAGATCTGCAGGCTGCGTCCCAGGTGGACCCAAGAGAGATGGCGAATTTTAGAGTTTTTATAATTCTGTGAACAATATCATTGGAATTTTGATGAACATTCATCAGATCTATATATCACTTAGGTAGTATCGCCATTTCTATGCTATCATTTATGCAGACCTAAGTGCACAGGGGTCCTTGATTTTCTAGAATTTTCTTCAGTTTCTTTCTTTGATGTCTTGAAGTTTTCATTTCTGGGATATTTTACCTCCCCAGTTAAGTATTTTCCTAGGTATTTTAAAAGTGATTGTGAATGGAATAGCCCCACCTCCAATCCTCTTCTTTGGAAGACTAACTTTTGGCATTTAGAAAAATCTACTGAATTTTTGTATGTTGATTTTATATCCTGATGTTTTAATAAAAGTGCTTATTGTGTTTGGAGGTTTTCTGGAGGCATCATTAGGATCTTGTAAGCATAGGGTAATTTCTGCCAACCAGGATTACTTAAGTCTTTCCTTTCTTATTTTTCTTATTTTTGTTTATACCTTTTCATCTTATTGCTTCAGCAAAAGCATAGAGCACTGTACCATATAAAAGTGGACATAGTTGTCTTGTTCTCGATTTTTTTTTTTAAAAGAGGGAATACTTTTTTCCCCCTTTTTGTTGGAATGTTGACCTTAGGTTTGTCCTAGAGAGCCTTCATTGTGCTGACTGTTCTAGTCCTGCTTTTTTCAGGGCTTTTGTCAGGAATGGTTGTTGAAGCTTGTTGAAGGCCTTTCTGCATTGATGGAAATTACTGTGTAGTTTTTACATTTAATTTTATTTGCAACAAAAGCAAATTATACTCATTGATTTGCTTTTGTTGAACCAACCTTGAATCCTTGCACAGAAACCAATTTGGTTATGCTGTATAATCTTCACTTGTTCTTGACTCCAGCATAGGAGGTTTTCATTGGAAATGTTCTTGTCTGTCTGTCTGTTTTTCTTGTTATATCCTTTTCTGTTTTGGTATAAGGGTAATGCTGGCTTCCTTAAGTTTGTCAGTATTTACTCTCTAGTTTATGAAGCAGTTTAAGGAGTATTATTGGTGTTAGGTCTTCTTAAATTTAGTAGAATTTGGCAGTGAAGTGCTGAGCATTTCTTCTTGGGATGCTTTTATTGTTTTCTTTTTTGTTTTTTTTTTTTTTTTTTTTTTTTTTTTTTATCAAACTGTTAGTTACAGACCTACAAGTTGTGCAGAAGGATAAACAAGGTTTGTGTCTGGTGCTAGCCTGTCTTCTGGGAGAATCTCACCAAAGTTTACAACTGGATTTGAGAATTTGGGGCATGATGGTCTTGTCTGATTGTTTGGACTGCCAGTCTTCCCCAGGCTCAGCTGGTTCTGAGAACACAGATGGGTAGAAGACAGCAGACTGTTTGCTGAGGCAGGATGGCCAGTTTGAGGGCTTTGGTCCCAGGTCCCACTGTCAGATCTGATCATCATGTCATATTGCACTGTAAAGCAGCCTCTGTTAATGAGAGTTCTCGGGTGTTGGAAGTGAAGACTGATCTACTATATCCAGATATAATAAGCGTAAGAGAAGTACATAAAGTGATGAGCAGGAAAGCTATTGGAGAAGTAGTTTTCACTCTTTTCTATTTCCTTTCCTTTCCCCTTCCTCATTTCTTTCTCCTCTCCTCCTTTCTTCTTTACCCTTCATCTCAGTTAAAAAAATATGTAGGGTCTCAGTATATAGTCTGGATTAGCCCTGAACTCACAAACTATGTCATGCTGCCAAGTGCTTTGATTACAGACATTCAGCATTGTTCCCACCGCAACTGAGGTCATACCTGCTTGTTCATTTTTGTGAACTCAGCCTCAACGTCTAGGCTCAGCTAAGTGGCAAACTGTCTTGGATATCTTTGCTTGGTTGGTTCGTTGGATGAAAAGGTCTCAAGTATGTGCCATGGATTCCAAGATTATTTTCTAACTCTGATGCCTGTTTATACTGTGAAGCCTTTTTCTGATTTCCTTCCAGGTGTACTAGTTCATGTGCCTACCAAACTCAAGAGCACAGAATTGAGCTTCAAGTCCTGTTTGGTGGAGCATATAGAACTAGGAAAAAAATCTTGGCTAAGAAGGATGATAGACTGTGTCATCACATAGAGCCATATAAAATATAAAGCTTTTATGAAATATCTTCTTCAGTTTTAGACATTATATATTAGTTATTAGTCAAACTTCTCCATAATACAGCTTCTTACAAGATGAGTTGTGTGGGGGGTCATATTACATAATGTAGGAATCCTGAAAACTTGGGTAAAATTAAAAGGTTTTAAAATGTACATAAAAATACTATTGGTCTATTAGTCTTTTTTACTTTTTATTTTGTGTTTATTTTCTTTTTATTTGTTTTTGTTGTGTTCATTTTGAGATAAAGAGAGAGAGAGAGAGAGAGAGAGAGAGAGAGAGAGAGAGAGAGAGAGAGAGAAAGAGAGAGAGAACGTTGTTTGGATAGTTACGGAAGTGGGTAGGTTCAGGGAGGAGCTGGGGTAAAACATAATTAAAACATTTATAAAAATTTAGAACAAAATAAAAACAATTTCACAATTCAACATACAATGACTATGAGGAACTTATGGAAAGATTCTTTTCTTGTGTTGCATCATGTGACTTCACTGAAGCCCTTGGCAAACTGTGCAATGTCAATGAACAGTCTGAAACATCTTAGAGCAGAGGCTCTAATATGACATGAACTATGATATCTTTACTGGGCAGTCAAACATATTTGGTTTTAAGAAGTGGTTTAAGAGACTTGGATATTTAATTGAGACTTTTAATATTTTCCTACAATTATTCCTTAGCATTTAATATAAATAGGTGTCTGCCATTTTTACTATGTATTTCAGTGAAAAAAATATTGTTTTTTTTTTTTTTTTTTTTTTTTTTTTGCTAATGATAAAAACAACATATTGATTGTCATAGTTTGTATATGCTTGGCCCAAAAAGTGATATTACGAGGAGGTATGACCTTGTTGGAGTATGTGTGTCACTGTGGACATGGGCTGTAAGACCCTAATCCTAGCTGCCTGAAAGTCATTCTTTTGTAACAGCCTTCAGATAAAAATGTAGAACTCTCAGCTCCTCCTGGACCATGACTGCCTCGGTGCTGACATGCTCCTGATTTGATGAAATGGACTGAACTTCTCAACATGTAAGCCAGCCTCAATTAAATGTCAACCTTGTAAGAGTTGCTTTGGTAATGGTGTCTGTGCAAAGCAGTAAACCCTAACTCTTGATAACATTGAAAATATTCTGTGTTCTGTAATATAAAGTATTCCTTCAAATAAAATTCTTTATGTAAAAAATGAACAAAAACATACATATCATAAATATATAAATTTGTTTTCATCTTTAACACACATCAATTTTATATGTAATATGTATATTAAAAAGTAAATGTTTTATTTGTGTACTTATTGTCCACACCTACATACTAAAGGTCATATAAAAATTTCTCTGTAAAAATAGAGCCATAGGGGGTAAAGCTTAAGAAGCCCTGCTTTAGAAGAAACAGGACAAAGAAAACACATGCACACTTATGAAAAGGTTTATTCAATTGACTTACACAGTTGAAGGCTGGGCTAGCTATATAATGGCTATCTGTATATTGGATAGACAGAGAATCCACAAACAATCAATCCAAGAAGTCCAAAGCCTCCGAGTAAAGACAACTAATGACTCAACCCCAGCTGCAAATCTGGAAATTCATGGAGGGAGGGGTGCTGGAGATAGAGAATCTAAGGCCTACATAGCAGACATATATTGCTGTGTTTGGGTCCTTGGGAATATATATTCATACCCTACCCCTCACACCCCTTCTCTCTCATTGGTCTATTTGATGTTGGATCCATGTTGTTTCTTTCTGCCCTCTTTATAATAATTCTCTGCCTTACCACAAGGTCAGAATCCATAGAGACATGTGTTAAACCTCTGAAACCATGACACAAACCACTACCACCACCACCACCACCACCACCACCACCACCACCACCACCACCATCACCACCAGGACCAGCACCAGCACTACCACCACCACCACCAACAATAACAACAACAACAACAACAACAACAACAACAACAACACACACACACACACACACACACACACACAAATTCTTACTTAGCATTGTTTTTCTTCCCAGACATCTTGTCATAGCACTGGACAAACTAAGTAACACAGGGGTCTTTAGGAGGAAGGATCAGTGACCTAAGACTGGAACAGCCAGAGGAGATAATATTTTGTGGGAGGTAGAGGAGGTTCGTTGCTGGAGAACAGAGTGAGCAGTTATAAAAGGAAGGCTGAGGAATCATTGTCTGTCACTTTGCAGAGAACTTGAGGAAGAGATGGAGGAGGTTAAATGCATGTGTTCCATTGTTTCAAAGGAGAAACCAGGATTCACAGTTCAACCATAACTATCTCTGTAGACCACAGAATAGCAGACACCAGAAACTTTGGTCACTGTATGTCCAAGGTTACATGGAAAGTTCTCCTCAGGCAAAAATGAGAGTTGACTGTGGGAGAACAATATCCCTTCATAAACTCAACGTGGTTTGCCAATGGTCAAGGTTATTTTGAATTGTGTGGTGACTGCCAGCCTCAATTTAACATGCAGAAACTTTTGTAACTGTATTTCCATGTGTGTGAGTCGTGTGGAAATTTGTCAAGTATGAAGCAAGGATGTTAACATGTAGGCCTAAAAGTTTTACAGAGAGGATCCTGACAGGAAGGGACGTCAAAAAGTGATCTGTGGCCTTTCTTTGCATCAGGAAGTGTAAGTTTCTCGTAGAGATTTTGAGGTTAACTGTGTGTGTAATTCCAAAGCTTTATTGACACCTAAGGTAAAAACTACCACCAGTGTCATGCATTTAAAACATGTCATTGTCTATGGGCGCCTGTGCTCTGGCTCTCAAATGAAAAGCCTATTCCTGACCTTTCATAATCTGGGATTAGGGCCCTTCCTTATAGGAAGTACCATTAATTTCTCTGGTAGAGTTAATCCCAAGGTCTATGGTCAGTATGTGAGACTGGGTATGGCATAGTAACCTCATTGAATTTGAACACAGTCTTCTGGCTTAGACTCAGAGCTCCTGCAGGTCAGGAATCCTGTTTAAAAACTTTCTTTATCTTCAAGGTGAGCAGCCCCTCATATAAAGACTGTAGTATGGATGAAGAAAATGTCAGGGGGAGGGGAATCTCCATGATCCTAGTATTCCCAACGAATGGTTACATAACTGCTTTTAGACACCTATGTTGAGAGACAAAAGGCAACTTCAGTTGAGGAAGGGAAGAGCCTCCGTGATGCTAGCATTCAGGGCTTCAGGAGAGAGAATCAGCAGTTCTGACCTGGGGGAGGACAATCTTCCATGTTGGATATTAGGCAGTAGAAACCTGCCACAGCAGGAAAAATTCTAATGTTGGGAAGTTGATAAAGGATTCATGGGAAAATACTCATAGCAAAAGCCTGTCATTGTGAAGTTTCTAGATGCTGGATGCTGACAGTAACTACCAAGGATGGTCATAGAAGCTCTACTCATCTGTTCCGAAGAATAATCTTGTTCCTGAGTGTCCATCTTCTGAGATGGTATTGAGGAAACTATGGTCTCTTCTGTCCTATGCTGGGGGACTCTGCCTCCAAATAATAAACTCTGTGTTACTAATATACATTGTTTCATTTATTCCCAAGAGTTTGCCTGCTTCTCAAAAATTCAAATATTAAAACCAGTTAAACCATTTAGTTTGGCAGTATAATATTTCATTTATATGAAAATATAATACATTTACATGTAAATTCAATTAATACTCTGAGTGGTTTATTTGAACTCTAATGAAACCTAATGATTTTGTGAGCAAATCAAATTACAATTGATATGTTTTCTGTTCCATAAGATAATGAGTAATTTTACATTTTAGAGGGGTTTTAAAGAAATCTTGCAAACCATAAATATAAGGTTTGCACAGATTTTTATTTTCTTCCAACTCATTAAATTTCTCCAGGTTTGGAGATTTGTTGTCACTAATTGGTGCAAACTGAGAAAGGCTGGCACATGATTTAAGGTATGAGTTGGTGAAAGACGGTGTCAGAAATTTACTGGGTCTGCTGGTTCCTCAGGCTTGGAAAGGTTGGGGATAGGAGGGAAATCCTGTCACCTAGGTGTTTCCCTATAAATCTCTCCTTAAAGCCAGACGTGTTCCTGCATTTGGATGGTGTGTGGTATATGATTATCCCGGCTTCTCTATTTGGGAGCTCCAAAGCAGGAAGCAATAAGAAAGACTCTATTTTCTGTTCTGGATTTAGCCTATGAATCTGTCGTGAAGCCTGGGCACACAATTGGCCACTCTGTGTCTACATTTCTTCCCTCCACCCACATGGAACAGTTGGTATTTTCCATGTTTTCTTCTCAGGTTTACACCCACAAAAGTTGTAGAATGTCAAAAGTAAACACATCCGTCAAACAAACTCTTCCCTTCTGGGTCAAGAGTTAGATGACTTTGGCCCGGCTCCTTCCCACTACACAGGTTCACTGGGTCCTCAGGGACCTCGGCTCTCCAGCCATGCAGGCAGGCTCTGCCCTGTTTGCTGCCCTAGGCTATCGGTGTCCTCTGTGATTTCACATCTTTGAGCCATTAGCACTAGGAAGGTGTCGCTCTAGCTCACCCCATCTGCTTCCTAACTCTTCTGAATCTTGGTTCATGTGCTCTCGGCTGCCCAGCTGGATCCTCGGGGGTTGAGGTTGAATTGTGCCCCCCTAACCTGATAGATCTTTTGATTACATCCCAGATTTCTTCAGATGTCCTGCCTCTGACCTCTGGTTAACCACACTCTATCTGAAGTGGGGCAAAAATCACAGCAGAAGGCAGGGGAGGAGAGGAAGAGTGAGGGTTGTACTGATAAGTGGATACTTTCTGCACCTGAAGATGTGAGCAGACTCTCAAATGAAGATTAGGGATAGAATTTGCAGCCCCCAGTTATCAGTTCCACAAAAGCAAGTAAGGTCTCAACCCTCTTACACATCCATCTCTTGAACAATTGGGCTCACCTACACTGAACGAAGAATGGTCATTTGAAGAAAGAAAAAAAGGAAGAAAGAAAGGCTCAGCTAACAAACTACTGTGTATGGAATTCTAGTATGGGATCAAAGGTAATGCAAAAATCACAACATCAAACCTCTCCTGAATTGTTCATCTCATAGTGTGGACATTATTTGAAAAATTGTCCGAAGGTTTTAAAAGAATGATTATACATATGCTTGAAAAACTCAGAGGATATCTTCATATCTCCAGTACAATAAAAACAAGAATTGGAACAAAGAATGGAAGGATGAATAATTTTGTTCATTGAAACAAGTCCTTAAGGAAAGGATATTGTTGGCTTCTGTCTTAGAGTTTCTATTTCTGCACAAAACATGTGACCAAGTTGAGGAGCAAAAGGTTTATTCAGTTTACACTTCCACATTGCTGTTCATCACCAAAGAGAGTCAGGACTGGAACTCAAGCAGGTCAGGAAGCAGGAGCTGATGCAGAGGCCATGGAGGGATGTTACTTACTGGCTTGCTTCCCCTGGCTTGCTCAGCCTGCTTTCTTATAGAACCCAGGTCTACCAGCCCAGGGATGGCACCACCCACAATGGGCTGGGCCCTCCCCCTTGATCACTAGTTGAGAAAATGCCTTACAGCTGGATCTCATGGAGGCATTTCCTCAAAGGAGGCTCCTTTCTCTGTTTTAACTCTAACTTGTGTCAAGCTGACACAAAACCAGCCAGTACAGCTTCCATTCTCAGATCTTAAAAAGTATGGATGGTAAGAGTTTAGGAAATGTTTTACGTTCCTATTTTCTTTGAATTGAGCTACTGTGTGCTGGAAGGCAAAGAGCTCACCTCAGAGCACTTTATTTTCTAGAGCATTGTGGTTTTTTCCCTCTCTCTTCCCTCCCTTATTAATTCTTTTGAAAACTTTGATCTTTTTCCATTACAAGACACAGAGAATTTATAGACATTGCTAAGTCATCAAAAAGAGCCATGCTCAAAATTAAAATTTGCCAGAACGTTCATATCTAAAAATATTTGTGTTTTTAAAAAAACCTACTACTGTCTTATTGTCGGCAAATAATTTTAGTTTTACATCTGAGAAATAGTTTCACTTGGAGTGAATTCTGTTACGTGCACATTGAAAGAAACTAGCCTGTACTTTTCTTTTTTTTTCTGGTTTTGGACTGAATGCTACTCTTGGGAAAACATGATCTTCTTTTCCTTCATAGACAACAAGTTTATTCATTAAAAAATAAATATAAGATTTGTTTTTTTAAATTGTGTGTGCACACAGGTGAATGGAGGTGCCTACAGAGGCTGAAAGGCTCCCGGATGCCCTGGAGCTGGTATTAAAGGTGTGGGCTGTCCTGTGTGGGCCCTGGGAACTCAACTGTAGCCTTCTAAAACAGTAGTACTTGTTTTTAACTGCTCAGCCTTCAGTCCTCAAAGAAATAATTTGAGTTTGACTGTAAAAACAAGGCCAGGCTACTAAATAGTAACTATATAGGTGTGAACAATGCCATTTATTTGTTCCTGAGAAAGTATATGTTACCTATTCCTTTCAAAATCCCTGCCAACAGATGGAGGAGGAACTATAATTTACAGGGCCAGAAAATATAGAAATAATGAAAATGCACAGGTGGGGGATGAAATGTAAAAAAAAAAAAATCTTTGAGCTCAGCAACACAAACATGGGCAAATCAAGATTCCAGCGTCGCAGACATATATAAACTTCATGGCCTCCTGGCACACGTGCATGCCCTACAGTCTACATCTATTATGATGGAAGGTGGAAGTTTTAGAATAAATGTCTAGATAGCAGCAATGGGTGTGGATCCCTTTATATTCCAGATGCAGCTAAGAGTGCATTAATAATTTGGGACATGTGATATCTGCTCAAACTCAGCAGGCTTTAGGTAGAAGAAAATACCCTAAGCATTGTATGGGGAACCAACCATAGTCAACACACCCACATAAAGTGAGATACTTTGCATTATTGTTTAATAAAATGTTTGAATGCCTGAGAGGTTGATGAAAATCAGGACAGATTGAAATGAACCTGGGTGCTTGAATTCGGTCTTGTCTTTGATAAAGCAAACTACAGACCAAAAAAAAAAAAAAAAAAAAAGGCGTAAAACACCCCCTCCAATAAAACAAACAACAAAACAAAGACAGAAGAACAGAGAGACAGACGGAATGCAAGAAACAAGAAAGGAGAGAGACAGAGATAGATAAATAGATAGATAGATAGATAGATAGATAGATAGATAGATAGATAGAGAATAGATTCATTGCTGTGTTACTTAATTGCAGAAAAAAAAAACCTATTGAAGAGGGCACATATTATAATGCCATTTATTATGTGTTTGATTTCTCCATCAGTGATTCTTCTCTTTACTAGAATAATTCCCCACCTTCTAAGTTTCCATGGGCAATAGAGGCTATGTTCTACTGTGGATGTTGCGAAAGTGGACAGTGCCCGATGTGGCTCCCAGAGAGTCAGGGGCAGGTGAGTGACCTGGCTCAGTGGTAGTGAACAGGGGAGGCAGGGATGCAGTGACTGTATTCTGATAAAGGTGATGGCATGGCCAAGAGATTCAACATTAAGAATGCTCAACAGTGCATTTGACTGTGTCCTAGGCAGTCAGGGCAGCCTGAACTATATCTGGGGACAGTTTTCCTAGGCTCTGATCTGCACTTTGGCTGTTGTTTTTCTAGAGTAGCCTTTTGCAATTTCTTTTCTGCCTAAATTGCTTGTTTCTGCTAAAACTAAGTCTTCCCAGTGATGCAGTTTACATTCAGTTAAGGCCTGGTTTCATTCCCAGTGGTGTGTTTATGCTGTTGGCACTGTGGCCTCCTAGTGAAGGAAAAGCTCCCAAGGAGCCTTGAAGTCAAGCTTCTTCATTACTTAGCTGTGTTACAACTATGGAACAGAGATTGTAAGAATAAAAGCTTGGACTCCCAGAGCTCCAACAAGCTAGACTTGGTCATCTGTCCCCAATTAAAGAGACAAGCAAGGGTGACTGGCAAAGAGAGATCCATTCAGTGTTGCAGTATGGTAGAGAGTGAAAATAAAGGGGTTCGGGGCCTCCAAACTTACCTTTGCAGGACAGACATGAGCTGTGGGTTTAAATAGAGGCAGATTGGGACAAGGGGCAGGAGCAAGGTCTAATGAAACAGTGGCTAGCTTGGTTTCTATTTCAACTCTGGTTCTGCATGATCATCTGAAAAGGTCATTGTCTGAGGGCTCCTTCCTCCCTACAAAATAGCATTCATCTGTTTTTAATAGAATAACTGTAATAAATATTTATATATATTATAAAATGCTATATGCACACAACTATATATATGTATATATGTATATATATGTATATATGTATATATATATATATATATATATAAGTATTGCATTGTTAGGTTTAGATTCTTTGTACAAGAAAAGCATGCAATGTCTGTGCCCCCCCCAACCACACCATATTTCTAATGTGAAGATTATCAGTCAAAACTAAAAAGTTACTCTCACTTTCAAGAAAAAGTTACACACCTGGCAGTCGCAAAGCCATTAGGAGCGAGGTGCATAGTGCTCCAAGATGGCTCCAAATCCAGAGCACCTTAAATAATAAAGCTGAAAGACAAGCAAGGGTGTCTTAGATAATATACATGAAAATGTCGTCATGTAACTCCTGTGACAATGGGGCTTCTGTGACTCTTGTGTTGCTCTCCTCTCAGAAGCGTCACAGATGGTGCTACTGCATGAGGGGACCCCGGTTGGAAACACTTTTATCTTAACCAAAGAGACAGCAATACTTGGGCTTTCCTGCAAGTCTTCTGCATGCTTTCTGCTTGCCCGCTCCCTGCCAAATATACAGAAACTTATCGGTCGGTGGCTCCCTTGGCTCTGCATCGCCCATCCGCTGTTTCCTTATCTGTGACTTCTGCAGAGGTCATGCTACTATTGCTGGGACACGAGAAGAAGCCATGGTAAATTCATTAATCTCCAACATGACTCTTCCACTGATTCCTGGTGACTAATATAAACCTCCGTTTCTTTCTCCTAAGCAGCTCCTAAAATGGGTTTGATAAGCTCATAATTTAGGCCGCCTTTCTGAGCACAGCCAGGTCTTCCCTGGGCTAATAATTATCTCCCATAGGTAATTTTTTAGGCTACTGATCATTTGTCTCTCTAATCTCTCTATTTGTTTCTGTAGCTAACAGCAGATTCCCAATACCCTCTGTAATTTTCTAACGAGCAAAATTCCAATTCCCCATTAAGAAATCTAGCTTTAAAGTGTAATTAAAGAGCATCTAAGAAAAACAAGGCCAATTTTGAACAACCCATGAGCATTTTTTTCCTCTGCCTAGAGGAAGGGTGTTTAAAGGGAATTAAAAATCACTTTAGGAAATTATAAACAGATTTAATGCAACCATTTTGATCAACACTCTTGTTATCAAGTAATATGGCAAAAATTAAGGTAATGGATTTAAAAGGAATAGACCAAATAAAAATTGTCTGGTATTCAACAGGCATGTCAACCGAACAATTATGAATTCTGTTTATAACCTCAGCATTTACTCTTTTGAAAAGGGCAATGAAAGCAGAACTTGGTTTGTGAGTTCCTATTAAATTAGCATTGATTTTGTTTTACTGCCAAGCTAAAGAAATATCAACAGTAAGGGGGCTTTTGAAAACCCTACTTAAAGTATGCACACTTACACAGAGTTTAGCCCACAGGTTATTTATCTTATTATTCTCGATGATCTCCTGGCCCTAACACTTCACCCCCTCCCATTCCCCAAAAATACCATAAAAGCCTTTGGCATGGAAGCTTGATGCCTGAGTGTATAAGAAATTATGGGTATTTGGGAAACTTAGAAAGCAGTGGTGCAGTAAAGTTGCAAATGCTGCATCTCAGCCATTGCAGAATATTTTTCAAGTCTCCTTTAACACAGAGTGGCTCATGCCAAAATTATTTTTCAATGGTTTTTGTATTTCTTAGTATTTAAGGAGGTCCAGAGTCAAAGGAATACATCATACATATTTGACACATATGGGAAGGAATGTTGCATATTTAGAGTAAATAAGCCAAGCATAGGTTTCCTGAGTTAGAAAACCAGATCAAATAAGAAATAAGAATATTCAAACCTTGGAATAAAAAGAGTTCAAATACTGTGTCAAAATTTGGCTCAGTGCTGGGGAAGGAGCTGACACCCACATGGAAGTCCACATGGAGTAGGGAGTGGGAGAGCACATCCACTCCGGGTGCTGATGCTGGTGTGATGCTGGCGAGCGCTCTGCACAGGCTTCACTGCAAATGTGACAGCAGTGTGCTGAACTCTTCTACCTTGCAAGAGCCTGATCTTTTTCAGATTATGTGAATTTAAAATTGATTGAAAGAAGGGCAGCTATTAGATTTGTGTCAAAAGGCCTTCCCATAATAGGAATGTACTAGCCATTTTGAAATTTAATCATATTCCTTCAGATCTTCCTAAGCCCCTAGAAACAATTTCTTTTAAAAGGTGTAGTATAATTTTAAATGAATTCTCCATATTCTATCTTTCCCTTATGTACGTATCTTAGGGTATGCTGGATATCGTGAGAGTTTGCTTTATAAATAACAACAAGGGAATTAAAGAATAACAACAAATTATATGGTTAAAATAACCCAGAGGACTGTTATACATGGAAAGGTTCATTTCCAGAGGCTCTGTGATCCCAAGAATACTGACTTATGGAAATTAGTAACTTGTGTCCCAAATTCTTGCTTGAATCATTGAACTTGCTCTTGCTAGTAATACAACAAAAGGGCAGAGGAGCTAAATGGGTTTTTTTTTTTTTTTTTTTTTTTGTACCTTTATCATGCAGATGTACCATGCTAACTGCTTTCCAAGTGTTAACATATTCAGTCTTCAGAGAGGCCCAGACATATTTCCATTTCACAGGAGGGGAGGTGTACCTAGAGAAGCAGCCGGAGAGTCCTTTTAGTTGAGTCCAAATCTCTAGATTTGCCCATTAGATGGCAAGATCAGCAGAGAGCCACAAACTTGAAATATTTGAAAATCTTTCCTCATTAGTGTGATAATAAATGGCCTCTAGAAAACTTCAGTTACACACTGCTTCCAAAAAAGAAAAGAAGCAGGTAGGCAACCATAATACACACACACACACACACACACACACACACACACACACATACACACACACACACACATATGCATATACATATATACCCATGTATAAATTGTTTGTAGAATGCAGAGGGTGTGTGTTGTTAAGACCTAACATCTTAAGACACAATATCAACTGAGGACAACGGTCATGACTTTAAATTCTGGATGTAAATCCACATGACAAACAGCCTTCCCGATAATTCTGAGCGTTGGGGGCTGAACTTGTGAGACCATGATTGGATGAAACATTGACTCGACCTTCCGAAACTACTGAAGGAAAGCCCAGCTGGCAGGAAGGCAGGGGTCAGCTCTGCCATCCTCTTGGTGAGCGGCTTGCTCTGTTAGTAATAGCTTCAGGCCAATTCCTGTATATGAACTGTGTCAATGATCTTTCTGTCCCCCAAGCAGGTTTCTAAGATATGTTATTATAAAGAAGGCCTTCCATCCATTTCTTCTACAATGTAACCCACGTCTGTCATGTGACTAAGTCTGTCTTGGAAGCTCTAGTGAGAACAAAGATGCCTACTGGTAGGGTGGATTAATTAGTGAAGTTTGGCTTTAATATTTTTTTTTAAAATAAACATACCAGTGCCTGCCTTACCTGGCTCATGCCCTGCAGTAGAAGCCTGTACTCCAGCAAAGATGGCTTGTGTTCAGCACAGAGGACCAACATTACCAACAACACAATGTCTTCTTAACTGATTTTTATCAAACCTATCGGGACACGATTTTCTAACTTCTCAGGACAGAGGCAGGACAGAACTTGGTGGAAGCCGAGACTCTGCCTCTCACGGGAAGATGTTCGTGACAAGTGAATGGGCTGAGAAACAGCTCACTCTGAGTAACCGGACAGATGCCATCGTCGCTCTGACATGCAGGAAGCACAAGTGTCACTTGAATTATTACTGAATGTTGGATATTTAACAATATTCTGTGGACACTCTTCCATAGAAAATTGTTAGTCATGTGCTGGGAAACACACTAATTATAACATATCACATCAGCTGAAAGACAGATCTGAGCCCCAATATGTATGTTTTTTAAAAGTTAATGAAAGAAAAATTTAAACAATAATGTTTTTTTTTTTAATTTTGGCCTGATTATTCACTTATTTTTAGTTTTTATTAGGACTTTGAGAATTTCATACAGTGTATTTTATCCATATTCTTCCAGCTCCGTTTCTCTCTTCAGATGCACTTCTGCTTTCTCTAACAACCCTGTATTCTTTCTCCTTCACCGATTAAGACCAGTTTGTACCACTCCAACATTCTTGGATGTGTGGCCTTCCGTTGCAGTGTGATAAACTTATCAAGGAGACACTCTTAGAGAAAACTGAACCTCCCTCTCCAAAAGAAGCACACCTAAGGGTGCGGTCTTGTGCCCCTCTCCTCTCCTTGCAGGATTTTGCTTGGTTTGAGCCTGCACAGGTCTTATGTACAGTGAACCAGACATTTTACATGTATGATCCATTTTCTAAAATGAGCTCCAGCCACAATTCACGTTTATTGTTATTTTTGGTGGTGGTTGGGTTAAATCAGTGGTTAGTCTCCAGATTAGTATACACGCTATGCTAATAGCCTGGTAAAGCCTGTTAAAATGCAAATTTGAGTCCCACTCTAGACCTTTTGAACTAGACATTCCAGAATGAATTCCTGTGTACCAATGAGCTCCCCAAGTGATTCTATAACATGTTAAAACTTGAGAATTGCTAGCAGATTGTCCTGTTTTCCATAGCAAAATGGTATTTGATTTTTTTTGGCAGTATGAATTAGAGTTATGTAACTTCCCTATGATGTGTACACCTTTCCATCTGTGTACACATAGTTAGGACATGGGAAAGACCCATGTTTGTTAAGATTTGGTTTGATCTGTTTTAACTGTTCAGTACTGAGAATGTGTTATAAACTCAAGATTGCTGTCACTCACAGTTTGGGGGACGCTGGGGATTGAGCCCAGAATTTTGTGTGTGTGTAAAGTACAAACTGCCACTGAAGTTTTCTTCCAACCCTTGAAAACACATGTTTGATTGAACTTGTTCCATAGTTCACAACGTTCAGTGCAATTTGCTATAATAAATAAAGCTTATAGCTGTTTGTTTTCTACTCTATCTTTTTGGAATATATGTATATATGTTATTTTGTGGTTGTATTTTTAATGACGAAACAAAAAGTTTCTACCTTTGTCAAAATTGCAATTAAGACTATTTTTGGTTATTTTATTTAAGTTGTACTATCATTTAATTTTTAAATGTTTTCACGAATTTAATCTATCAATTTTCTCTTCAGAGTTTGCCACTGACATTGAATGTTACTGTTTTGTGTATGTGTGTGTGTGTGTGTGTGTGTGTGTGTGTTTGTTTAATTTGGTTAGTTTAATTGGCTCACGTAGCTATGTGTTCATACTTTTTTTTTGGATTATGCTCAACCTATTATGATAGTCACATCTATAAAGATAAATTCATCCTGGCTTCAAATGGCCTGAAGAAGAGTAGTGTTTGATGAAATTACACTTGTCCTTAGTCTAAAGAAGGACCTATGTAGTCTTCAACCGCATGTGCTCTTTCTCATGAGATAACTCCAAACAGTTTAAAACTCACTGATTAAACTTAGATGTATCCATGAGCAGGTGACACCAAAACACAGAATTGCATGGTGCTTCGTCTCCTTCCTGACGCCACCTCCCTCCGTGTCCCACTCTTCCTTGGAGACACCACTGGTTATTAATTACTGCTCTCCTTGAGTACTTGGCCTCTGGTTTTGGCAGAGACTTTGACCCACTCAAGTAACACTACCCAGAAAAGAGAATATGGGTGATTTCAAGGCTTAGAAGACCCGTCAGCATTAAACCAGACAGATGAAATGTTGTAATCTGTTTGCAAAATTTGATGAAAGCAGAAAGGAACATTCTCAGATAATCAAGTATGGACCAATTCCAGACAGCCAGCTGAACTTAATTCTTTTAAAATGATTTATGTTATCCAATTGTGCTCTAAAATTTTTTCTATTACATATTTTGTCTTAATCTACATTATACATACATATACACATATGATTTATTTGGTGTTTTGTCGATTTTGATTTATCAGATTATTTGGACTCAATTTTCTCTGATCATGTCTCTTATAAAAAATGTGCTGTTTATTACACTTATTACACTTAATGATAAACTTTTCAGTAAATTAACCAATATAACAAATGGTCAAAATGGAATGTTTAATTTAATACAACACATGAATTTACTTTTAAGAGATTTTACATGCATAAATTTCTCCAAGATTTTGGCCTCTATCTAGGGCAATTTGCTTTCAACAAGAGACTAATTTGAATCCATTTTTTTCCTTTTAGATTATGTTCAGGTCAAAATTCTTATGGAAGTCTCATGGGCATTTTCGAGACATGAGAAAAAGAACAAATGTAATCACTTGTTTGTAGGCAAAGGGCTTAGATACAGTTTTTATTTGATTAGTCTCTTTTGTATAAGAGATAAGTGTTTTTATTTCTTCTTCCAAGAAAAAATTATAAAATCTAATTCTAATCCAACTTTTGGGAGGTCAGATATACACTTCTAAATAGAATGGAATGCCTTCATCAATTGCAAATGATTCCTAATTCTTTCGTCATGCCATAAGACATGCAGTCCTCAGCTGGGGATAGATTATAAGGGTTAACATATCTTTTTAAGTTAATCAAGACTCAATTTGAGCTAACTCAATTCTTTACCCCCAATTTAATGCTTCCATTTTTTACCACTGACCTGAAAACATTTGATTTCATAGATGTCAATGTAGACAAAGACTCAAAGTACCCAAGAGTGGGTGTTCACTGCTATGGGGAACTTCTCAGCTATGAAGCTGGTCCACGCATGCCCGTGTTTTAACACACAAGTTTTTATGCCTATGAAATTTTGACATCTTATTAATATCACAATAGAATGATTTTTTTTATATTTTAAGTTTTGAATTTCAGTTATATTTTCCCTATACTTTCTTTTGTAATTTAAAAGCCTCACCTTCGTTCAGTCTATTAAAACATCTTATGCACTATCACATACACACACCAAAAAAACCCTCAATTATGTGTTTCTTGGTCTAGTTTATGATGGAGAAATGATTTATACTGCTAAAAAACAAGAGTTTGAAAATGCTTAGTTGAAGTTGAATTAATTAAAAATCAACAAGTACCAAGTAAATTGATTACTCTGCATGGGATTGAAAAAAAATGTATTCTAAAGAAAACAAACTGTCTCTTATATTACGAACAGAGAGAACCACTTAGGTACAACCTAGCAGACCACCTCTTCTTTGTTCTTTACCAGAAAAGTGAGAGAAACTGGGAACTTATCGTGTAGGGAAGAGTGCCTGGCCCTGGGCTGGAAGGAAGCAAAATCATTTTAAAATAAATCTGGAAAAGATAAATGGAAACCCAGAAGTGGTCCAGCTGAGAACGGAGGGAGTTCAACATCAAATCATCACATCCTGGAGGTTAATTTCAGTTCTTTGCATCTTTAACTCACCAAGATTCATTAGATTTGTGTTTTTTTTTCCAAGTAAGTTAGAATTAAGTTCTCAATTTAACTTGGAAAATATCGATAATTCATACTTTTAAAAGCACCCAGTAGCCTTTATTTTTCTGTACAAACATCTTTATTTACTGCCTCTTCCTCATCAGAGAGAAGTCCATTCTGCGAGATTCCAGTATACAATGTAAGAGAAACTCACTGAACGGAGCAAAGCAGACCCTCCTCAGTCTGCGGGCAGCTGCCGGTTCTAATCGCTGACAGTGAAGCCTGCATTTGATCACTAATGCAGGAAAGCATTGCTAATGACACAGAGGTATGACAAGATAAGGCTAGTCACGTAATGAATGACTCCACAAAGGCAAAGTGGCAAAAGTAATTATAGAATCACATGGACCGTTGGCCTCGAATCGCCACAGACAACCCATTTCATGTTCAGCTAAAACAGCTCGGAGATAACCTTCTGTTCTGTAGAAGCGGAGGTTGAATCCCACATATACTTCAGCTGACACATGCTTCTGTCCTTAGAACTAATTGTCCTACAGCAAATGTCTCCCAACTCCTTTCCAAGAGCACTTAAAATGTGTCCACATTAGCGTCCGACTACGCCATGAAGCCATGTGGCTATTAGGATAATTAGCTTAAAAATATTTTAATAATTTTGTATCAGGTTACCAACTTCCTGTGCGTGTACATAAAACTTCCCGGGAAGGTTTAACTTCTGCCCGATAAATAAGGGGCGTGATTACAAGAGCGGAGCGAACTGCGTTGTGCCTAACTGCAACCGAGGAAAGGGGAAGCTAAATAAAGGTGCTGTTAAACCTTGTGTATAAATGGCTTTAAATTAATGTTAATTTAAAAATTGTGTGAACTGATGAATAAAATGTGCCTATGATTCTATTAGGCTTGATATGGGAAAATTGGTTAATCCCTAAAGGACAGTTTTGTTTTTCTTTCTGTGTGACAGCACCAGTTGCTCCACCATGACACTGAGCCACCAGGCTTACCAACCAAATAGATACTGTCATTTCCACCCAGATGATCCTTTTCTCCACAGCCTGTTGATAGCCAGTGTGGGGGCGATGATAAAGCTGGGAATGTAGGCACATATATCAACACACTTCGTGATGAGAGAGGGAGAAAAAATGGAAATAACCACAAATTCTAAATAGACGTCCTGGTCTGATAATCTTCATAGCAAATGCAACACTTCAAAGTATCCCTAAACGGTAACCATTTGCTTGAGTTCTGGGTCCAAAATAGCTTTGCTCTAATCTTATCAATTTGAGCCTGGGGGGGTGGGGGGGGGGTCAGGATGGGATTCAAGAGACAAGCTTGCTCTTGCAGCACATGAAATGCCAGCCATGGTTCAGTGTTGAAAAACAGTAAATGCTTTCTTGATAAGTTGAAATTGCTAGTAGGTACAAATGGGACGTAATATGATCTGGACAAAAATTTTATAAAAGAAAAAGAAACGCTGTGAGGTAAGATGGTGGTGGTGGATAGCCCGTGAAGTCCTGGCAAACAGGATGTGCACAGAGCATAGTCACTCCAGAGAAAATAATATCCTTTACATAATTCTGCTCAGAACTTTGGTCAGGAAGAAGGTGGCACACTTCTTCCTAATTTCACCTCACATAGCTAGAAAGCCAAAGACAATTTTAGAGCCAGAGTTTCAAATGGATAAAATCTTGTCTAAAGTGCATGCATTCGAGAGATACTTTACTACTTCTTTAATTTTTACAAATTGTATTCACTACTTTTCTGTGTGTGGCTGTACGTGTGCGTCTGTGCACCGCCCGCATGTGGTGCTGCCGAGGCCAGAAGAGGGCGTCAGATTCCCGGGCTCTGGAGTTGGGATGAGCAGAGCTTCTGCACGCTGAGAATCAGGCCAGGCTCGCTAGAAGGGCAGCCAATGTTCACAACTGCTAAGCCATCTCTCCAGCCTCGATCAGACTATTTCGTTTCCACAACAGACCAAAGTAATGATTCTACCAAACTCTGGTTCGGTGAACCAATGAGAGTCTGTTGGAATTATTTACAGGAGTATCGGTTCAAGGTTATGTATGAGAACAGGGGCAACTCAAGTGCAGCTCCATTAAGGAAAAGCTCGCCCTCACACTGCGTCTCTGGAGCTCTCTGGCAGGAAGCTCATGTCCGCGAATCTGGGCTCTGCAGCCTTGCGGGTCAGTCTTCTGGAGCAGATCTTTACTGCGGCTATAACTTTGCAGATGGGCCTTGTGGGTCTTGTAAGTGTTAGCTTTCTCAGGCAAGTGGAGTTTGTTTACTCTCTCAGTCTCCTGAGGCTCCTGGAGGAAGTGTTTCAGTTCAGAGGAACCTGCCATACATCAACCACTTGCTCCAGAAGCAGGTATAGTTGTCATTAATTTTTCATCATTTTGATTATTATTGAAGAGTTCCTGGCATATTTCAATGCCATTGCATCAGTGAAAGAGTTAACTGGAGTGTGGGGAAAGCCACATCATAGCATAGAATAATGAGGAGAAAATTCTGCTCTCTGAGTGTTTTGCACACATAGAATACACCAAATTCTACATGGATTTTGTGAAGTTTTGAAACAGAGAAAGGAAGTAGTTTTTGAGATGAAAGTGCTATTTGTGGACATGGGAAAGCATTTGAATTAACATTTATGATTTTGTTAAATAGTAAATATTGACCACTTTTCATCATTTAAAGATTAATATTCATTGTTGTTATGCTTCTAGAATTTCTAAGTGGGTAGTAAACATGATATAAATATTGGAAATATACACTTAATCTCAGGCTGTTCTTTAACTAGAAAAAAATAGCTGAAACATAAATGTATATATGGATGGGAACATGCACACAAAACACACACATATGCACACATGCACACACACACACACACATTTCAAATGGTAAAAAATTTTAAACCTGATTATAAGATAATTGGCAGTATGAATAGTTGGAAGTTAACAATGGCTTTGCCTGAACACGAAACACTTAAACATTAATGATGGTAGAAAGCTAATTAGTAAAATTTAATTGGACGTATGCAAAATGGTGTAATGAGAAGAGTTCAAGCATACTTAATTTTTAATACAAACTCAAACTCTGAAGTAAAAAAAAAAAAGCAACTAAAGCCAATCATGTAAATCATTGTAAAACGGGTGAGTGACATCTTTCAAAAGCTACCGTATTAACCCTCAGAATGAGTTGATATTGCAAATTAAATACAGAAATAAATGCTCTCGTGGATGTTACATGCAATTATTTAAACTGCTTGAGGAAAAAAATGGAAATGGAATAGCAGACAAAATGATATGGGAAAATGATCCCACAGAAAATAGTGTGAAAATGAATTGAATTTTATTATATGCAGATAAGCATCCCCAGAAGGCCCGAGAAACCCAGAGAGCAGCCGAGTTGAAAGGAGATTGTCAGGGATAGTGCTAATGTCACTGAACCTGATAGCACAGCCAAGTGACACATGAGTCAAGACGGTCAGCACCATTCAGAGCATATATGTTACAGGGAAACCAATCGTTCCTATCCATGCAGATGATATGGAAACCACACCCAGAGCACGATGCTCTGTAAATAGAATGGCCAGCTGATCACTGAAGGAAACGCCCAAAGCCTAGAGTTAGAAACTACCCTCTGGATCATAACAAGGTCCTGTCCCAAACAACAGCAATGATCACAGCTGACCATGGAAATGACCATGGTTGAAATGACTGACCAGTGCTGGGCTGATCCTCAATCTGGGTGTTGTGTAAGTGGAATTGTTTACAACTTAGGCCATGGTTACCATAAGGCAAAACAGCTGTTCATTCTCTCCTAAAAGCTCACTGATGATAAGGCTGGAGAAAGGCCTCTGTCAGTAAAATGATTGTTCCTCATTCGTGAGGACCTGAGTTTGGATACCCAGCCTTGGGAGTGAGTGGGCAGAGACAGCACCTGGGGTTTTCCAGTCAGCTGAGCTAATAAATTATATTCAGTTTCAGTGATATACATTGCCTCAAAGGAAGGAGTGTGATAGGGGAAGACCTTATATAATAACCTCTGGCATGTGTACACACACACACACACACACACACACACACACACACACACCAGTATGCTGAGATTAAACAAAATATGTAATGGAAATTTTGTTTTTTTTTTTTTAAAGAGGGGAGAAAATTGTTGACATCTTTTAGAAATATTCTTTTGTCTAAAAGGTTTTACTTAGTGTTCATGTGTGGTTAAAGTCATAAGGGTTTTGAAAGATTTATTTTCTGAACATCTCAGAAATTGGATACCTAATTTTTTAAGTGGTCCTGCCTTAAAATAACTGTAGTTGACAGATTGAGCAAGAGACACGTTCTCAGAACTTCTGCAACACATTCCTTTTATGCTACTGTAAGGAGAGCAACATCGTTCCTAAAAATCAGATACCTCCATGTAAAAACTCACTTCAGGCATCCTGAGCTCTGACTCATTTGGTCTGTGCTCTACAGCTAAACATTCCCAGAGTAGCAAAATACTGGATTGATTGTAGTCCTGCAATATAGAGTGTGTGTGTTTTCTTTTGTATTAATGAGACCAACAAACTGGTTAAGTTAAACAATTGCACACCATCTTGTTCAAAGTAACTACCAAGTACTTCTCTAGTTTCATCAACTCGGTAAGTTTCTGGATGAACACTTTCAGACTGACCACAGCTTGATAGAGTTTGGAATTCTGGTGAGTCGCCCCCAAATTCTGCACCGGTCACTCTGTAAGGTCAGTATGTGTTTATTCATCAATCCCTTTCTTAAAATTGTTTCCAATAGAAACACAGCAGCTCCATGAGACTGTGAGAGCCTTCCACACTTAAACGATAGTGGCAGAAAGGAAAACAAGATACCATGTTTACCATTGGTGATTTCCAAATTGTTGTGTCTTCCAGATGGCTTATGGGGGTTAAATTACTACAATAAATGCCATTTGAAAATGTTCTTTTTTGGTTCCCAAAGGCATCAGATTTAAAATGTTAGTTTCATGGAATTTCAACATAAACCACACTTTGGGTTTGGGAGGGACGTCACAAAGGGTTTTCATGTATTGTTATCTTGAAAGCCTGCGACGCTCACTGACCACCAGCGTGGGTGTCTGGGGAGATAATGTGCTCCAGCTGTCCTGTCGCTAAGTCACTTCTCTTAGATGAGCCACTGCTTGCTTTGCAATGTAACCGAACAGTCAAATCCATGTTGACTACGTTGCTAGAATACACTTACTTTATGTGACAGAGTCCCCATATCAATTAGAAACCAATGACAAATACAGAGGCAGATACTCACAGCCAACCATTGAGCTAAGAACAGGGGTCCCCAATGGAGGAGTCAGAGAAAGGGCTGAAGGAGCGGAAGCTGTTTGCAACCCCATAAGAACAACAATACCAACCAACCAGAGCTGCCAGGGACTAAACCACTACTCAAAGAGTAGAAATAGACGGACCCATGGCTCCAGCTACATATGTAGCAGAGGATGGCCTTGTTGGGCACCAGTGGGAAGGGAAGCTCTTGGTCGGTGCCCCAGTGTAGGGTAATGTCAGGGTGGGGAGGTGGGAGGGTGTGGGAGGTTGAGGGCACCCTCATAAAAGCAGGGGTGATGGGATATGGAGGGGAAACAAGGAAAGTGGATAACATTCGAAATGTAAGTAAAATATATACAAGTAAACTGAAAGAGAGAGAGAGAGAGAGAGAGAGAGAGAGAGAGAGAGAGAGAGAGGGAGGGAGGGAGGGAGGGAGGGAGGGAGGGAGGGAGGGAGGGCGAGAGGGAGAGGGAGAGGGAGAGGGAGAGGGAGAGAGAGAAGGAAAGAAAGAAATCAAAGTCTACTGTAAAGTGATTGTCATCAAGGCCTGGAGAATACTAGCAACCAGCAAACTGCAGAGGGATGAAAGTCCTTTTGGCCGTTTCCTGCGTTGTTGATTAGCCAAGCTAAGTCACTCTTTTATTATCAATGCAAAAATTGAACACTAGCAAATACTGTTGAATGCATGCTGTATGGGACAGGCCAGAGACAATAGCCTTACAAATCCCCACCCATCTACGGCAATTTCAACACGTGACCACAAGGACAGACCTCTCCATACTTCATACTGGTTGTTAAATATATCGTCTTAAGGTTTTCACAGGTTTAATAAAACCTCCGTCAGATCACGGTGCCGTCTCGGTCCCAAACAATCAGGCTTTAAGGACTTGTGAGGCCTCACCTGGATTTGCACAGCCCCAGAGCCAGATGGAGTTTTTATTAAATCTGATCTCACACTTTGGAAAAAAGCGAGGAGTCATGTGACTGAGCAACTGGAGCCCCTGTGTGGTGGGCATATCCAATCGGCCAGCCTCACGGGCATCTCCCAGTGCCTGCCCGTTGACTGGTGCAGTGTTTACATACCATTCTTGCAGCAGGATTCATTTAGCATTAACTTAACTGAATAAACACAGTTGCATAGTTTATGAATCAAAACAGTTTTTTCTTGCTTTGGCTGCAATCTAGCATTTCCTTTCTTCTTAAGGGAATATGGTAAAGGCTCCATATTGTTATAATCAGAATTTTATCTTTGAGTCAGTCCAGTGCATTTCCATGTCAGGATTTTATGATAAGCTATTTGTATAATTACTTATGGAGGCAACAGATATACACGTGTGCATATGTGTAATTTATTTTGCTTAACTTTTTTTTTACTAACAGAAACGGCTACATCCAATAGAAAAATAATTTCATTGTTGCAATTACACTAAGATCTTGTTAATGTTCCCAAGAAAAGAAAATAATGCAGTTGTTTAGAGTTCGTAATGAGACAGGTTAAGTAAAGAGGTGCATGTTGGAAAGTTGCAGCAGCTGTTTTGGGGTCCTGGAAAATTAGCATCATGGTGTCTCACCACTGAAAACCACCAGGATTCCCTGTTGCCTGTTGATATTGAGCTTGGGCTTCTTTGCGTGCATTTCTAGCGATTGTGTAGTCTGGCCCCATCCTAACTGCCCAGCCTGATGAACCCTGCTCATTACTACATGTCCTCTAGTCAGAACCAATGAGCACTGATAATCACTCCCCGTGGGCTCCACATACGGCCTCACACCTCATTTGCTGAGCGCTTGATGGTCTTTGCACCTGCTGTTTCCTCTACATCGAATACCCAGTATTTTGTGCCTGCCAGTTTAAATTTCAGCCATTTTAAAAGGTACTGTGGACGATGCATCAACCACTGGGAAGCAAACTGTCATTCTCTGATCCTCCAATGAGCTTCTTCTACTTGTGTGGTGAGTTGAAAAGCCCCCCCTCCCCACAGATACGTCTATGACCTGAGCTACAGAGAGAGTCCCCCACCCCCTTTTCCTTTTAAAGCATACATTTTTGTTTTGCTTGTGATTTTTAACGTTATAATTGTTGTTTCAGGACAGGGTCTCACTATGTATCTCAGGCTGGCCTTGAAATCACAGAGATGCCTCTGTCTCCTAAATGCTGGAAGTAGAGGTATATGTACCATGCTCACCTCTCTCTCTCTCTCTCTCTCTCTCTCTCTCTCTCTCTCTCTCTCTCTCTCTCTCTCTCTCTCTCTCCCTCTCTCCCTCCCTCCCTCTCTCTCTTTCTCTCTCTCTCTCACACACACACATGCTGACCTCAGTTTCCCCTTCCTAATTCCCCAATCGTCCCTCTTTCCCTACCCCTTCTACTCCTTTTCTCTTTATAAAAGGGTTGACATCAATGGATATCAACCAGCCATGCCATATCAAGGAGGCTGGACACCTCCTCTTCTATTAAGGCTGGACGAGACAACCCGGTAAGGGGAAAGGGTTCTAAAAGCAGGCAACAGAGTCAGAGATGGACCCTGCTCCCACTGTTGGGAGTCCCATGAGAAGACTAAGCGATACAACTGTTACATACGTTCACAGGGCCTAGGTCAGCCATACAGACTTCCTGGTTGGCAGTTCAGTCTCTGTGGGGCACTATGAGCCTAGGTTAGTTGATTCTGTGAGGGTTTTGTGTGTGTGTGTGTGTGTGTGTGTGTGTGTGTGTGTGTGTGTGTGTGCTGTCTTGATTTCTCTGGCTCCTAGAATCCTTCTTCCTCTTCTTCACCAGGCTTCCCCAAACTATGTCTAACCTTTTTCTGTTGGTCTCTATATTTGTTTCCATCAGTTGCTGGGTGAAAAACTTCCATATTGATTTCCATAGTGGTTGTATAAGTTTGAAATATCACCAGGAATGTAGGAGTGTTCCCCTTGCTCTGCATCCTCACCAGCATGAGCTGTTTCTTGTGTTTTTGATCTTAGTCATTCTAACAGGTTTAAGATGGAATCTCAGAGTTTTCATTTGCATTTCTCTGATGAATAAAGATTTTGAACTTTAAGTGCCTCTTGTCCATTACAAATTCTTTTTCTGAGAATACTCTGCTTAGTTCTGTACCCCATTTTTAATTGCATTATTTGGTTGGTTTCTTGATGTCCAGTTTCTTGAGGTTTTGTTGTTTTGTCTGTTTGTTTTTTACATATTTTGATATTATCCCTCTGTCAGATGTAGAGTTGGGGAAAATCTTTTCTCATTCTGTAGGTCTCTTTGTCCTATTGAAAATGTTCTTTGCCTTACAGAAGCTCTTTCATTTCACCAGGTCCCATTTATTAATTGTTGATTTATTGTTTAGTACTTTTTGCCTGTAAGATTGTTGTACTGTTAAGGAAGTTGTCTCCTGTACCAATAAGTTCAAGGCTATTCCTCACTTTCTCTTCTACTAGACTTAATGTACCTGTTCTTATGTTGATATATTTGAGCCACTTGGACTTGAGTTTTATGCAAGGTGATATAGATGTATTTACATCACTCTACATGCAGACATCCAGTTAGACCCGCACCATTTGTTGAATATGCTTTTTCTCCATCGTATGAATTCTGGCTTCTTTATCAAAGTTCAGGTGTCTATCAGTGTGTGGATTTCTACCTGAGTCATCTATTTGATTTCACTGGTCAACCTGTTTGTTTTTATGCCAATGCTATGCAGTTTTGATTATGATTGTTTTGCAGTACAGCTTAGAATCAGGAATGATGATACCTCAGAAAGTTCTTGTATTGTATCACTTATCCTGTGGGGTTTTTCTTGTTGTTTTCATGTGAAGCTGAACATTGTTCTTTCAAGGTCTGTAAAAGGTTGTGTTAGAGTTTTGATGGGAATTGTGTTGAATCTGTAGATTGCTTATGATAAGATGTCCATTTTTTTTACTGTTTATCCTCTCTATCCGTAAATATGGGAGATCTTTCCATCTTCTGATATCTTCTCCAATTTTTCTCTTTAAGGACTTGAAGTTCTTGTCATATAGGTCAAGACGTGCTTGGTTAGTTACATTTGCTTGGTTAGTCACACCAGGATATTTTACATTTTTTGTAGCTATGGTGAATGGCAATATTTTCTACTTTCTTTCTCATCTCATTTCTTGTTTGTGTATAGGAGGGCTAGTGTTCTTTTGTTTGTTTGTTTGCTTTAGTTAATCTTGTATCCAGACACATCACTGAATGTGTTTATCAGCTTTAGAAGTTCCCTGGAAGAATTTTGGGGGTCAGCTATATATCCACATATCAGCTGCAAATAGATAAATACTTTTACTTTTCTTGCCAATTTGTATCGCTTTGATCTCCTTTAGTTTTTTTATTGCTGTAGCTAGAACTCCAAGTAGTATACTGAATAGATATGGAGAGAGTGGATAGTCTCCTCTCCTTGTTCTTTATTGTAGTATAATTGCATTGTGTTTCTCTCCATTTAATTTGATACTGTCTATTGGCTTGCTGTATATTGCCTTTATTGTATTTAGGTATGCACCTTGCATCTCTGATCTCTCCAAGACTTATCATGAAGGGGTGTTGGATTTTTCAAAAAAACAAAACAAAACAAAATAAAAAACAAACAAACAAACAAACAAAAAAACAAAAACAAAATGTTTCCAGCATCTGGTGAGATGACCATGGGGTTTTTTTTTTTGTTGTTTGTTTTTGTTTTTTTTTAATTTCAGTCTGTTTATATGGTGGATTAGATGGACTGATTTTCATAGGATAAACCATCTCTGGATGAAGCTTACTTCATCATGTTGAATGATACTTTTATGTGTCCTTGGATTCTGTTTGTGTGTATTTTGTTAAAATTTTCTTTTCTTTCATTTGAATAAAGGTCTTTATGGATGGAATTAAGTTTACAGTGTTGATATATTATCCTGGATGATGTGGGGTGAATCTATAGATTCATAACAATTTCCATCAAAACTCCTACAAAATTCCTTGCAGACCTTGAAAGAATAATATTAAACTTCATATGAAAACAAAAAACCCAGGATACCTGAAACAATCCTGTAAAATAAAAGAACTTCTGGAGATATCACCATGTCCTTTTGAGAAAAAGGAAAATAAACAACTGACACATATATTTTAAAAAACAGATCATCCGATGACCTTGTAAGCGGGAAACAGAATTGTGCAGTCACAAATCAAGGAGTCCTGCAGCCGCTGGAAGCTGAAAGAGGGAAAGAATCAATTCTCCCCAGAGCTCACATCCCTGATGATGTCTTAAGTTTGGACTTCTGGCCCCAAGAATGGAAAGAAAACCCATTTATGTTGCATTAAGCCAATAACTTTGTGGTATTTTGTTCCATCAACCACAGGAAATTAATACTCACTGAGCACATACTCTATTGGTACAGCTAAGCATTAAGTGGTTCCCTAATACTTTAAGTGTGACTCTTTCCCAAACCAGTTATGAATCCTGGGTAGATGCAGAGTTCACCAACAAAGATATGGTTATAGACTTACTACTGAACTCTTGGGTTCACTTTTGTTTGAGACTCTGTCTCATGTAACCCAGACTGGCTTTGAACTTGCAATGTAGAAGAGGTAGCATTAGATCCCCTATCTTCCTGCTTCACCTCTTCAGTGCTAGGATTAAAAAGAGTGTGATTCTACACAGTCCAGGCAGTGCTGAGGACTGAACCCAGAACCTTGTGCCTGGTGGCCAAGTGTTTTATCAGCCAGCTCAACTCTTTTGAAATAGTTTAGCAGTTATTTTCGTGAGAGTTATTACTGTGAAAGACAAAATTTCCATTATATCTTAGTGACCCGCTGAGTCTACATGCAGACATGGTGTTCACATTTTCGATGAGTAGTTGACTTGAACAAGACAATGGTTTTATTAAACTTTTTTTATTATACTGACGATTACAATAAAAATAAAAGCAGAGAGAACAATAAACATATTCCTTTGCCATTCCCTTCATTCTCATCCTCGTTTTCATCTTCTCCTGTACTTTACCTACATGGTGATTTAGTGTTGGTGGAGTATTGATGGTTTTGGTGTTGGTGATGGGGTGGTGTTGATGGTGTTGGTAGTGGTGATGGTGTTGGTGTGTTTGTGGTGGTTGTGTTGGTATTGTAGTTGGTGATGGATATTCCTAGGGTTGCTGATGAGCCTACAGTCTTTTTTTCCTGTGGTGCAGACTGTTGGCATTATGGCTGGCTTCTGATCACAGTTTTCCTTTCCAGAGTAAAGAGACCAGAGGACTTGTGCAATTGGCAGCATCATATCTTGGCTTAACATGTTGAGACAGTGCAACTCCAAGAGGGTTAGCAGAATTAGCAGGCACAGGAAGTAAACAAGAGTAGTACTTACAAAGCTAATATTGCCTTTTCTTCTGATGTTCTGATATTCAGAGATAAGCTCAGTATTCTCTCCTGAAATATGACTAGGGGGGATTGAAGTACAGCACTCTAACCTAATAATCATCCTGTAGACCTTTGAAATGACTCGTTTATTAGAAAGCTGGATATCCAAATAGTAGCTCCTTCATGACCAAGGCCTTTGCCCTAATTTCATTTGACCATTTACTGTAACCTTTATGTAATCACAAATGGCACTGCTGGGAGAAATCATAGACTGGTTGTATCCAGTTCTAAAATTTAGACCTTACTTTAAATATTTGAAACATTGATTAGCAGAATTCATTGAAGACTCAAATATAAGATGCCTGAACTAGTCTCTGGATGTAGAGATGAATATATTGCATCAAATTAATCTATAACTATATTTTAGTATCGTTACATAGGAGCCATGAGATATTCATCAATTCATGCCTTCCTGCTTGTCTCTATGAGAAGAAAAATTTGGATCCTACAAAACTGATCAAGTCTCTTCACTTTAATAACAGTATTATTTCTAGTAGGTAAACACGGACACCTGTGCAGGACCAAGGGCTGGCTTAGCTTGCCTTAGGAGAGAGGAACCCCAGAACCACAATTCCTTTCCCAAGATGGTTTGCTAAGCCTGGCAGTGTGTGTAGGCAGCTCACTGTGGCACCCTTCACATTTCTGATAGACTGAAGAGAGTGCTTGTCAGGGCGTTCCTTAACTGTGACGGTATTTGTGAGGGGGCACTTAAGTAATTGAATCACTTAGATATAGTTCAGGTAACATAGGCACTAAAAACTCAGTTTACTTTACAAAATATGATAGTTTATGAGCTGAGCTGGTTTCCTGAGTGTCCATCTGCCCATCCCCCTACCCCACCCCCCCACAAGCTCTAAATAGGCTTCCTTTTGGATAAACTACAGATCTGAGTCTTTCAATCTTTCCTTCTGTAAGTTGATGAGATAAAGTGCAGGTTTACTAATTCTACTACTAAGGAGTTTATTTTGTTTAAAAAAATTAAATCATTTATAACAACTGTAGATATTCTGTAACATTGACCGGCTTATCAGTCGCCTTTAATTCATATAAAACCACTGTCAGCTGAGGTGTGGAGGGGGGATCTGGCCTTGCTCTGGCCCTTCCAAGTTTCTCTGTAACATTTGTGAATGTACCATATTTAAATCACAGGAGGAAATGTGAATTCCCCCTGTGGGTATGATGAGGAATGACTTTCCTCCTTTCCTGTGCATTTCTGGTGTTTTCTGTGGGTCTTGATGGGCTGAGTGCTGTCTGCCAAAGCATCAAGTTCATTGTGTTCTAAGTCCCCAGAATGCCACTTAGACTCAGAGTTGCGTAGGGTTCAGGGATGATTTCATAGCGGAGGTGACACTTGAAGAGTGGCTTAGTCAGACAGATAAGTGGTCCGAGGACACCCTGGCATAAGGGACCATACACTATTTATACTGAGGTGGGGCATCCTAAGTGTTGCCTTGGGGCCCATCAGAGCCCCAAGATGGAAAAGATTTCACTTTGAATCTTTAGTTCCGTACATAACAGGGTGACAGATAGTTGCTTTTCAGTCCAGAGATTTGTTTTTCTTTTTTAGCTTCTGCTTGAATTTTATCTTGCCTTCTTTTGTGTGGTCCCTGAATTTGGTTTCTTTTCCTTCAGACAAGCTTCTCCCCTGTCTTGTCTTGAAGACCACGGCTTCCAGCACACTGGGTTTTCTTCTGGAACGGTTTGCAGGCAGGCTCCTGACCCAGACTTTATCCTCTGCACTAGTAGCAAAGGGCTGGTTTGCTGAGACTCTTGCTTGTTCAGTGTAGGCATTAGAGCCTGCTCACAGCAGTGGAGAGCAACTGGATAACGCTAAGCGGTGCTGTGGCAAAAATCAATATCCATTTCTGAAAGACGATCTTGGAGGTCTGAAGGAAATGAGTGAGGTGGAGGGGACAGTCAGGACACTGTGCCCATCCTCAACTGAGGACCAGGGAACAGAGAAAACAGCAAAGAGGCTAGGGAAAAGAAAGAGACTGGAGCATTGACTTGGATTTAAAACTGGGGCAACAGGAAAGATGGGAGCTGAGGGGACGGCAACGGGGTGAGATTCCTTGCAGTTAGGGTGCTAGAAGAATGATCAGGCTGAGTAATGCTTTTAGTCCTCTGTGAAAGGATTCCCATGATGCTCTTGTGTGTGCAGTCCAAGAGGTTGAAGAAGAGAGTATGAGGAGAAGGAGGAAAGATGTGGGTCAGCATCTGGAGAGGTTTGGAGGTTACAATTACCTTTATAATTACTCCGAGTAAGTAGAAACGAGAAGATGATGAAAATGCTGGCAGAGGCTAGCTTACGATTATGACTGTAAAAATTTGGCTTCTGAAGAAATAAACGTGGAAAAGGGAAACATAAAGAAGAACAGATTTTCAAAGATGGTAGACAATTTAATTGTAATCATTCATGTTTTAATTCTTCAAATAAACTTGCGGTATTATTACAGCTAATTTTTAAATGATAAGCTTCTTAAATTATAATGCTGTTGCTTAATGTATTAAAGAAACAGGAGAGCTATTGGGCATGGGTATAAAAATCTTAATATGTCAACATTTGTGAATATCAGTATGATAGATTACATTAAATATTATTTGATTTTTGCTATTTTTTAAAAAAGTGATGTTTTCATCATTAGCCTTTAACAGTTTCATGCAAACATTTGTACGTGGATTGTGCAAGCTTTTGAAGATGACAGTGATCCGGAGAATCTTGGGAAGACTCAGAATGTGAATGAATCAAAAATAGTAAGCTCTTGGATGGAATTTGCTTGGGGTATGAGATCTATTTATTGGGTAACACCTATATGCCTAACACAGACAATGATGTATAAAACGAATTCATCTTTAATTTTTTAAAACCTTTATTTTAAAAAACAAAGATAAATGTACAAATTTTCAGCATTTTTGCATAAAAGTATACGAATACATTTTAAAGGTTGTAATTAAGTATTTGTGGGTACATATACATACACATATGTATATATGTAACAATAATATAGGAAAAGAGGCTATTAATGTGAGGGGATAAAAGAGAAACTGGGAGGCGCAGTAGGGAGGAGAGGAGGATGTGATACAGTTCTATTTTAATTAAAATATATTCTTTTTGGATTCTTGAACTTCACAGAGTCTGTGAGTTGTTACTGGGGTGTTCAGAGCTTTTGGGGATTAGTATCCCATTATCAGTGACTGCATATTATGTCTGTTCTTTTGTGACAGGGATATCTCACTCAGGATGATATTCTCTAGATGCATCTATTTTCTTAAGAATTTCATAAAGTCATTGTTTCTGATAGCTGAGTAGTACTCCATTGTGTAAATGTACCATAATTTTTGTATCCTTTCATCTACTGAAGGACATCTGGGTTCTTTCCAGCTTCTGGCTATTATAAATAGAGCTGCTATGAACATTGTGGTGCATGTATCTTTGTTGTATGTTGGAGCGTCTCTGTGGTAAATGCCCAGAAGTGGAATAACTGGGTCTTCAGGTAGTACTATGTCCATTTTTCTGAGGAACAGCCAGACTGATTACCAGAGTGGTTGTATCAGTTTACAACCCCACCAACAGTGGAGAAGTGTTCCTCTTTCTCCACATCCTTGCCAGCATCTGCTGTCATCTGAGTTTTGGATCTTGGCCAATCTAACTAGTGTGAGGTGAAATCTCAGGGTTGTTTTGATTTGCATTTGCCTGATGGCTAAGGATATTGAGCACTTCCTTAGATGTTTCTCAGCCATTCGATGTTCCTCGATTGAGAACTTTATGTTTACCTCTGTATCCCATTTTTAATAGGGTTGTTTGATTCTCTGGTGTCTAGCTTTTTGATTTCTTTGTATACCTTGGATGTTAGCCCTCTATGTGATATGGGGTTGGTAAAGATCTTTTCCCACTCTATTGGCTGCCATTTAGTTTTCTTGACAGTGTCTTTAGCCTTACAAAAACTTTGCAATCTCATTAAGTCCCATTTGTCAATCTTTGACCTTAGAGCTCGAGCCATTGGAGTTCTGTTCAGGAAATTTTCTCCTGTGCCTATGAGTTCTAAGGTTTTCCTTACTTTCTCATATAATAGTTTCAGTGCACCTGGTTTAATGTAGAGACATTTGATCCACTTACACTAGAGCTTTGTACAAGGAGATAAGGAAGGATCTATTTTTATTCTTCTGCATGCTGAGTGCCAGTTGGACCAACACCATTTGTTGAATAGGCTGTCCTTTTTCCATTGAATGTTTACAGCTCCTTTGTCAAAAATCAGGTGACCATATATGTGAGGGCTCATTTCTGGATCTTCTATTCTATTCCATTGATCCACATGTCTATTTCTGTACCAGTACCATGCAGATTTTAGCACAACTGCCTTGTAATATAGCTTGAGGTCAGGGATAGTGATTCCCGCAGTTGTTTTCTTGTGTTGAGGATGGATTTCACTATTCTAGGTCTTTTGTTATTCTAGATAAACTTGCAAATTGCTCTTTCCAACTTTATGAAGAATTGGGATGTAATTTTGATGGGGATTGCATTGAATCTGTAGATTGCTTTTGGTAAGATGGCCATTTTTAAAATGTTGATCCTTCCAATCCATGAGCATGGGAGATCTTTCCATTTTCTGAGATCTTCCTCGATTTCCTTCTTTAGAGGTTTGAAGTTCTTGTCATACAGGTCCTTCACTTGCTTAGTTAGAGTCACACCAAGGTATTTCATATTGTTTGTGAATATTGTGAAGTGTATCTTCTCCCTAATTTCTTTCTCCACATGTTTGTCCTTTGAATATAGGAAGGCTACTGATTTGTGTGAGTTAATTTTATATCCAGCCACTTTGCTGAACTTGTTTATCAGCTGTAGGAGTTCTCTGGAGGAAGTTGTGGGGTCGCTTAAGTACACTATCATGTCATCTGCAAATAGAGATGTTTTTACTTCTTCCTTTCCAATTTGTAGCCCTTTGATTTCCTTTTGCTGTCTAATTGCTCTGGCCAGGACTTCTAGTACTATGTTTAATAGTTGGGAGAGAGTAGGCAGCCTTGTCTAGTCCCTGATTTTTGTGGGATTGCTTCAAGTTTCCCATCATTTAGTTTGATATTGGCTGTGGGTTTGCTTTATATTGCTTTTATTATGTTTAGGTATGGGCCTTGGATTCTGTTCTTTCCAAGGCTTTTAACATGAAGGGGTGTTGAATTTTGTCAAATGCTTTCTCAGCATCTAATGAGATGACCATGTGGTTTTTTAGTATGAGTATTTTATATGGTGGATTACATTGATGGGTTTCCTTATGTTAACCATCCCTGCATCCCAGGGATGAAGCCTACTTGATCATGGTGAATGATTGTTTTGATGTGTTCTTCAATTCAGTTTTCAAGGATTTTGTTGAGTATTTTTGCATCAATGTTCATAAGTGAGATTGGTCTGAAGATCTCTTTCCTTGTAGGGTCTTTGTGTGGTTTAAGAACGAGGGTTATTGTATCCTCAAAAATGAGTTAGGTAGTGTTCCATTTGATTCTATCTTGTGGAATAGTTTGGAGAGTATTGGTATTATGTTGTCAATAAATATCTGATAAAACTCTGCACTGAACCCATCTTAACCTGGGTTTTTATTGGTTTGGAGGCTTTGGAAGACTGCTTCTATTTCTTTAGGTGTTATGGAATTATTTAGATGGTTTTCCTGGTCCTGCTTTAACTTTGGTATCTTGTATCCATTTAGGAATTCATCCATTTCCTCCAGATTTTCCAGCTTTGTTGAGTATAGGTTTTTGTAGTAGGATCTGATGATTTCTTGAATTTGCTCAGTTTCGGTCATTATTTCTCAACTTTCCTTTCTGATTTTGTTAATTTGGATACTGTCTTTTTGCCCTCTAGTTAGTCTGGCTAGGGGTTTATCAATCTTGGTAAATTTCTCAAAGAACCAGCTTTTGCTTTTGTTAATTCTTTGAATGGTTCTCTTTGTTTTTATTTGGTCTATTTCTGCCCTAAGTTTGATTATTTCTTGCTGTCTACTCCTTTGGGTGTATCTGCTTCCTTTTGTTCTAGAGCTTTCAACTGTGCTGTCAGGTTGCTAGTGTATATTTTCTCCAGTTTCTTTTTGGAAGCACTCAGAGCTATGAGTTTTCCTCTCAGTACTGCTTTCATTGCATCCCATAAGTTTGGGTATGTTGTGTTTTCATTTTTCTTGAGTTCTAGGAAATCCTTAATTTCTTTATTTCTTCTTTGACCCTGCTATCATTTAATAGAACATTGTTTAGTTTCCATGTGTATATGGGCTTTTTGTTGTCTTTGTTGTTATTAAAGACCAGCGTTAGACCCTGGTAATCTTAAAGGATGCATGGGAGAAATTCGATCTTCTTATATCGATTGAGGCTCGTTCTGTGTCCAATTATGTGGTCAATTTTTGAGAAGGTGCCGTGAGGTGCTGAGAATTAGGTGTACTCTTTTGTTTTAGGATAACATGTTCTGTAGATATCTATTAATTCCAGTTGGTTCATAGTCTCTGCTAGTTTTAGAGTGTCCTTGTTCAGTTTCTGTTTCCATCATCTGTTCATTGGTGAGTGTGGGGTATTAAAGTCTCCCACTATTATTGTGTGGGGTAAAATGTATTTTTTGAGCTTTCTGGGGTTTCTTTTATGAATATGGGTGCTTTTGTATTTGGAGCATATATGTTAAGGATTGAGAGTTCCTCCTGACAGATTTTCCCTGTAATGAGTAAAAAGTGTCCTTCCTTATCTTTTTTTGATAACTTTTGGTTGAAAATCTACTCTATTTGATATTAGAATGGCCACTCCAGCTTGCTTCTTGGGGCCATTTGCTTGGGAGGTTTTTTTTTCCCAACCTTTTATTCTGAGATAGTGTCTGTCTTTGTCTCTGAGGTGAGTTTCCTGTATGCAGCAAAATTCTGGGTTTTGTTTATGTATCCAGTCTGCAAGCCTGTATCTTTTTATTGGGGAGTTGAGTCCATTTATGTTAATAGATATCAAGGAATAGTGGTTGCTGTTTCCTGCTATTATTGTTTTAGTAGGTTGAATTGTACCTGTGTGTCTTTCTTTTTGGTTTTCTTTCTTAGAAGTTTTCTTGTTTTTACTATGAGGTGGTTCCCCTCATTGTATTGGGTTTCCACCTATAATTCGTTGTAGTGCTGGGTTTGTGGTAAGATATTGTGTAAATTTAGTTTTGTCCTGGAATATCTTAGTCTCTCCATCTATGGCGATTGAGAGTTTTGCTGGGTATAGCAACTTGGGCTGACACTTGTGTTCTCTTAGAGTCTGCATGATGTCTGTCCAGGCTCTTCTAGCTTTCATAGTCTCTGTTGTGAAATCTGGTGTGATTCTGATTGGTCTGCCTTTACATGTTGCATGACCTTTTTCCCTTACTGCTTTTAGTATTCTTTCTTTGCTTTGGGCACTTGGTGTTTAGACTATTATGTGTTGGGAGGAATTTCTTTTCTGGTCCAACCTATTTGGAGTTTTGTAGCCTTCTTTTATGCTTGTGGTCATCTCCTTCTTAAGGGTAGGGAAATTTTCTTCCACGATTTTGTTGAAGATAATTACTGTACCTCTTAGTTGATATTCTTCGCCCTCTTCTATTCTTATTATCTTTAGGTTTGGTCTTCTCATTGTGCCCTGGATCTCCTGGACATTTTGGGTTAGTGGCTTTTTGTTTTTTGCATCTTCTCTAACTGTTTTGTCTATGTTTTCAATGTTGTCTTCAGCCCCCGAGATTCTCTCTTCCATCTCTTGTAGTCTGTTGGAAATGCTTGCATCTGTGACTCCTGATTTCTTTTTTAAGATTTCTACCTCTAGGGTTGTCTCTTTTATTGTTTTTTTATTGTGTTCATTTTGGTTTTAAATTTCTTCTTCCATTCCTTCATCTCTTTGGTTCTGTTTTCTTTTTGTTCTTTGAGTTCTTTGAGTGTTTTTCTTGTTTCTTCTTTAAAAGTTTCTAATTCTTTATGCTTTTCCTCCCGTTCTTGATTAAGTATCTCTAACATCATTTTGAGGTAGGATTTTGAGTCTGAATCTTCTTTTAGTGGAGTCTTTGGCATTCTGCTGTTTGTTGTGATGGGAGTGCTGGGTTCTAGTGTTGCCAGGTTGTCTTGGTTTCCCTGGGGTACGTTCTTTCTCTGTCCTCTTGCCATCTTGTCAGTGATTGATTTTAGCCTTTCCCTTGTACCTGGCTTGTGTCCCTGGATCTCTGCTGTTCCTGGTGGTGGATGGTCTGAGCAACTGTTGTGCACCCCAAAAGCCGCCAGCTGGGAACAATGTCGATTTCCTGGGTTCTTGGATCAAGCAGGGCAGGTGCACACTTTCCGTATGCTTCGCTGAGATCTCTCTGCCCCCTGGCTAGTCGGAACCTGTTCTCACCTGGTTCTCACCAGTCCTGTGTGTCTGGGTCTCAGCTCTTCCTGGTGGTGGGTGGTCTGAGCGCCTGTTGTGCAATATCCATCTTTAGAGATCTTAAAGGATGGTGCAGCAGTTAAGAGTAAAGGGTTTCTTTAGTGGGATGGGTGAGCTCATGGGACCTGACACAGAGCTGAAAGAGCACACTGAACTGACAACCGGGGCTCCTCCTATGGTACAGTTTCTCCAACAAGTTCTGAGCTCCACCAAAAAGTTCAGCGAAGGACTGGAAATGGCTGGGATAGGATGGGAGGTGCTTGCCACAGAGAAAGCATTAGATTTGAACTCTCAGAAGGAGGAAAGCACAGCACATCTAGGGAACACCAGTGCCCAGGTGGAGGTCAGGGGAACTTGTGAATTTTGTCCTATATTTCCACCTTTATGTGGACTCCAAGGATAGAACTCTGGTCTCTGGGGGTTTGTACTGTACACGGCTTTGCCGACTTAGCAACGTTACCAATCTGTACCCTCACATTTATGAGAGCTATCTTGACCACCAACTTGGAGTCAATATGTCTTTCCCTTTTCTGTGATGAGAGGTCATTTTGTCTCCATGTGAGTATTAGGAAAGACGGTCTGTTCTGGATGAAACTGTGTTAACTGTGCAAGTCACAAGCCACGACCTGCACTGCAGTGTGACCCCAGTGAAACCCTGGGTTTTTCAAGAGAAAGATACATTTGTGTAATAGCTTTCTTATTGCTCCAATGTTTCTGGATAACTAAAAATAAGTAATGCCATTTCCAGACCTTCTCTCTCTCTCCCTCTCTCCCTCCCTCTCCCCCCTCTCTCTCTCCCTGTCTCTCTGTCTCTCTGTCTCTCTCTCCCTCCCTCCCTCCCTCCCTCCCTCCCTCCCTCCCTCCCTCCCTCTCTCTCTCTCTCTCTCTCTCTCTCTCTCTCTCTCTCTCTCTCTCTGTCTCCCTGTCTCTCATCCCAGATGAAATGAAATGAAGCAGTTAATGACAAGGGGATGGGAAAGGCATCTGGCAGCTTTGCAAGGTACTGGCTGCCCTCCGCTCATGAGTGAGACCCCTTGCTTTCATTTTGCTCAGCTCTTCAAAGCAATATGGCAATAGCATTAGCAGATCAGGCCTGGGGCCTTCCGGAGACGCGGTCCCGACACTTGATGTTTCCTTGCAGTTGGACTCATTTGTGCTAAGTGCCTCGATCTGTTTCTGTATCAGAAGAGGAATTTGGGGATTTGGATGACACTAACTCCCAGGCTGGGGGAGGTTTGTGGGGTGAGATTGTGCATGACAGAGAATCAGCCTGCTCTTAGGGCCCGCCTCCTCGAAGCTGGGGAGGAGGTTAGGGAGCCAGGTCTCATTAGGGAGAAGGTGCTGTACATTCTCAAGGCACGTTGTCCCTTTGCCTGGAGGAAGATGAGTCTTCTAAATGACTTCACAAACTTCTTTTTTGCCATCCTTTGGCTGTTGGTTCACTTCCAGGTACCAGAAAGAATGTAAATATGGAATGAATCAACTTTTTCCACATTTTTCTCTAGCAGTTCTTTTATGAAGACCAGATTTTCCATAGAGGAAATTAAAAAATACATAAAACTGAGAGGCTGTGGTGTTGTTGAGAACGGCCTCATTTTCCACGTCACTATGGGACTGGCAGCGCACACTGTGTTCAAATGGCATTAGTACAGAGCGTGGAGTTTGTTTCAATTAGCTTCCTTTTTGCTCAAGAAGAGGAATTGTCATAAACCCCGGGGATGACAGTTGACTCACAGAGGGGCTGGTGTCTGCGTTAGAAAATTCTTTAGAGCTTAAAAAAAGATAACTATACCTAGTTATAACAATGATTAAGCTCTGGTCTAATGCATTTGATATGGGCCTCTGGCCCAAATGAGGAACAAGAGGGAAAAGAAGGACAATGATATAATTCATTCCAAACGACAGATAACTTCTCCTTTTGCAGTAAATGTGGGCAGAACAATTTTTTTTCCATTTTAGAGCGTCTCTTGCATAAAACACAAGAATTTTCATAAGCATCCCGTTGGGATTTTCCCTCCATTTGGATTCTATTCTTTCAAATAATTTGAACTATTCTAGAGCATCAGTAAACATCTGAAAATTCAATATTTGGTAAAGACAATTGATAAGGACAGCTTAAAAAAAAGAAGGAGAAGAAAAAAAAAACCGAAAAACTAAAAAACCAGAGCCAGAAGTTACGCAAAGCGGTATCTGGATTTGCCATCTAAATGAAAACAGGCACGGTAAATCCGAGTCCAGACCGTGACCCCTCGGAGCTCTTCTGTTGCGCATCTTCAGATGGCTCGGCGAGCTACAGATCTTGTGAGGTGCAGTCTGTTTGGTATGCTGAAGGCAAGTTCAGGTTGCTTGCGTCTCTGCTGTGACACTACACGTCTAACCTTTATTGTCGGGGTCTCCGCTGACTTCTAACAGCAGATGACTGGGATGCATGGAAATAGCACACGTTTCTCCAGCTTTCTTTATTTTTCCCCCAGGAGAAGCAGCTGTCAGGTCAGTCCCCCACTGCAGAGCTTGAAGCCATCAAGAGCAGGGATATATTTGCTTCATTCTAAGGGCAGGTTTTCTGCCGACTCGGAAGATCACATAAATACCTCCAGGCCAGCGTGTCTAAGTCATCAGTGAGTGACCTTCTGACAAGCTGAAACCACAAAATGGGACTTATGGAGCCCGGGAAGCTGGCTGCCCGGCTCCGGGTTCAGCTAAAGCAATCAACAGGCAGGGGAAAAGCTCATTCATGTTCACATATTTTTCTATATGGTTGGAAACTAATTCCAGAGAGTAATAGTGGCATAAAAATGCATCCATTTAACTTTTATAACCTGGTTACTTCAAGTGCTTTGCAAATAAAATCTGGAATCTGATGGAATTGGTTTCATAGCCTGAGTTCCTATTAATTATAGTTCGACGGTATTGGAAGGAGAGCTTGGAGCTCAGGCGGTAGGCTCTGCTGGCTAACCAGGGAGCCCCAGAGATCCATCTGTCTCGTCTCCCCAGTGTTGGAATTGCATATGCTTGCCATACCTCGCTTTTTGCATAAGCACTGGGGGTCAGAGTCAGGTCCTGACACCTATGGAACAAGCACTTTACTGATTGGGCTGTCTCTAGGGTCCCATTTGTGGTTTGAAGAGTGCTGATCCTCTCCTGGTTTCTTCTCAATTACAAACTCTTACATTCACTTATTGTTGGACCCTTGCACATTGCATTGCTTCTTAAAAGAACATGATGAAGTTAGTCCTCATGCTATTGGCTTCCTGGTGAAACTAAAGTGGATAAGGTACGGTACCTTGCCAAAAGTCAAGCTAATACTTTAGGAGTTGTCTTCCAGAAATTTCCATGTTGGAAATGAAATTCACAAATTCACACAGAAATGGCACTTGGGTTTTGTAAAGTAATCAGGATTAGATGGAGTCATGAGGGCAGCGCCCCACAACACAGAATTAGTGACTTTAATGGAAGAGGTAATAAGTATGTAAAATCTATGGTAAAGCTCATTGAGATATATAGACTCTGGGTCGGGCTAATTTCACTGTGGAATGGTTTTGTTGTTGTTTTGTTTTTGTTTTGTAAGTCCTTCATAAGAAAGTTAATTATAAAATCTAAAAAGAGAAAGAGACACGAGTTGGCAGGCATTTTGTTTTGTTTTTATTTTTGTTTGTTTGTTTGTTTTCTTCTCTCCTCAAGTGATGTCCTCCTGTGTCAGGATGTAGCACAAGGCCTTTGTTGGAGGCTGGACAGATGTTGGGACAAAAACCTGGGCTTTTAGCCTCCAGATTTAAAAGCCAAACACATCTATTTTTTTATAAATTACCTAGTCTGGGTAATTTAGTTTCAACAACAGAAAATGGACTAAGACATGAGAAAGAGTCTGCTTGAGTGGCCAGACCCTGTGTTCTTCACTGATGGTAGCATGAGGAACCCGAGATTTGCCAGGAGCTCTACTGATTGTGCCTTTTCCCCAACGGTCTGACAGACTCTGAAACTGCATCAGTTAAGTGGTACCTTATCCTTTAAGGTGTGGGACCTTGACTTATTTATTCAAAATGCAGTTAACATAAGCTACTATGGGTTGAATATCCTGCTAGGTAGTAGGGATGTAGTTGTGACAAATCGAGTCTTTCCCCTTAAGAACCTTTCTGTCAGGCCCCTACCCAGGGACAGGGCCCTAGCCCTGACCAGGAGACTCTGAGGCAAGGCCACAGAGGAGGTAAAGACTGAGTCAGAGTTCTCAGGACACCGGGGAATCTACCACCTATTCAAGGTAGAGAAATGCACTTCAACTGAGAGGACTCAAAACCACCTGCTTGTTGGCATCTTGACCTTAACCCATAGATACTCACGGCAGATCTGTGGACCTGTAAGATAATACACCTGTATCTTTTGTGGCACAAAATCTATATCAACAATAGTAAGCTGATGCAAGTCAAAGATTGTTTGATATTTTTGGTATGATGAGATTTCCTGTTTTCATGACCTTTCCTGTGTTGTCAGGGAGAGCTTACAGACTCAGGAGGAAAGCTGAAGAGAAAGAGCTGAAGTCAGAGATAATACAAAGGCACATGTCGAAGGTCAAAGTCTACTCTCAGCTAGGAGACATGGGCTTGCTGTGTGCTTTGAAAAGTCCTCACAGAACAAATGTTTTACAGGTGAAGGAAAGGAGCTGGAGGAGAACACTTCACACTTTGGAGTACGTGTGGACAGGTTGAAGGGGAGAATGTTCTGGAGGATGACTGGGACAACACTGGTGGTAGCATCGAAAGGTGCTGTTGCTTCTGGCAACACCGGGGGAGATGATGGTGTTGGTGGTTGTAGTGGGGATAGAAATAATGGAGACAATCCTTCAGCTGTGGTTCCCCCTTTCCTATTTTTTGGCCAAGGTGTTGTACAGAAAACAAAGGACATGGATGGGAATGAGCAACTCTACTCCCCCTTTTGGGGGTTGGTGGTGTTCACATAAGGCACAAAGAAAGATCATCTCATTTTATCAGAAACTAACTTCACAAGTTAACAGGCACATATACCCTACAAAAACTCCCTGTTCATTCAATAATGTGTCCTTCCAAGATCACAACTAGGTCATGTCCAGGCTATTCATTGTCTTAAGGCAACCAGTTCTGGGAGAGTAGTAGCCCTGCGTAACAACGCGCGCGCACGCGCATACACACACACACACACACACACACACACACACACACACACACACACACACACACACACACACACACAAACACACACAGGAAGGAGAGAGTTTAGCTCCTTCCCTGCAGGTGGGAGAGGGCATTGCAGAAAGGAATGAAGAAAGGAGGGGCATAGTAGATGGTGGGAGGCATCGCCATCTGGAGGACAGAATAGTGTATTGCTGAAACTTTGTAGGGAAAAGGGTTTCTCAGCTCCCCCATGCACATGGGTTTCCTAAAGAGAAGGTCTGGGTCTCGGTCATGGAGGACTAGATGGTATTTCTTTTTATTTTTGGCGTACTTACACCTTGATGTGTGTGTTTATATAAGTCTCTTTAGAGGAAAAGGTGAGAAAACACAGGAGAGATTCAGGAGTGCATGCTACTTCTGGGCTTAGAAGATGTTCTGGCCACTTAGCGAAACAGAGAGAACTGGTACCGCCTTATAAAAGTCAATTTAGGTAGATGAGAAGACACAGGACTCTATGCAAAACTTCCCTGAGAACTGGAAACCTCTAAGGGAGGGATACCCTAAAAAGAATGTGCAGCTTGCTAGGGTTAGAGTTCTGTTCAATATCAAAGGAAACATTTCTCATCTTTTAAAAAATGTAGAAAGAGAGCCTGTAATCCCCAAGTGCCTCAAATTTATGCTTTCCAAATGTGGACATGTATTCCTCCATGTGCTTGATATCTTTTTAATGGACTACAAATATTTGAAATGTGTAAATACCTTGGGAGGATGATCATTTTAAGTGTGTGTGTGTGTGTGTGTGTGTGTGTGTGTGCGTGTGTGTGTGTGTGTGCTGGGAGGTGGGACTATATTGGGGTTAGGGTTAGGATGTTACTGAGGTAAATAAGAGGTCCCAGGAGTCCAAATCGCTGTGCCAGTCAGCACTCTTCCTGCTGATAAAATGGAGATGTTCCTGAACTTGAACTCTCAAAAGTCAGCAATACAGATGTAGAAAGTGTCTTTACTCGGTGTGTGCTATCTTTGAATTTTGTCTGTCTGGGAAGAGGAGAGAAGAATCACATCATTCTTCCTTCTTTGATGACCTGACTCCCAAGCAAAGTGGGGTCAAGTATATTTTGGCTACGTCCCTGGAGATTTTAACATATTTATTCTCTTGAGCTTTCATCCCAAACCTTCCCCAAGGAGCATCAGTGATTTTAATGCCACGCACTAACAAGGTTAGAAAATCAGCTCATTCTAAATACAAGTGGTGTGCACCCAGTCAAATAATTCAGGGTTTCCTTTGTGGTTTGTTTTGTGTTCAGATACATCTCCACTGTTGACTTTTGTTCCCCAGTCACAGAATGAAAAGACAGTTTACTGTGCCACATTTTGCTCATAGTATAATGATATATAATAGTGTGAGCCATTTATACAGAAAGTCTACAGTAAATGTGAATTTAACCTCTTCATCATACCGTCATTTGACAGTCAATTAGTTATCTCTATTCATAATTCACATTTATGTTTTAATCCAGTTATATACATATTAGAAAATTTAGGGCCAGAATGGAGGCACAAGGGTCTTGGCTGTTAGTATTTTGTGGGTCACTGCTCTGCTCATCAGGTCCCCTTGGTGAAGGACAGCTCAGCACAATGGTGAGAACTGCTCTCCAGAGCCCATCTGACTCTGTGTGAGTCCAGGCTTCATTGGCCTTCTACGTGCTGAGTCTTGGTGACACTCTTCACTATTTTGTGCCTTGATTTCCTCATTTTGGGGTGCGGAGGTTGGACACCTTTGTTCTGAGGATCGTGTGAGTGATATGTGTAAATCATGTAGTCAGTGTCTGGCATTATGTAAAGGCTTTTACCATGACTGCTCTTACCATTCCCAGTCACACATAACACATTTAGAGCAATGTTCAATAATTGTTAGCTGTGGTGTCCACCATTTTGTGTTCTGTGAAATAGAGCCAATGGGTCATATAAAGAGGGTTGTCCCTCTCGTTTGAGATCAGGGTTATAAATAACAACCACTTATAACCTCACTTCTACAGAATCAGCATGTGCTCTGGACTCTGCAGGAACCACACACACAAGTGATAATCAAACAGGTATGCATGCACACAAGCAGTCACATGAAAAAATAAATGAATCTTTAAACAAAAACTTATAAAACTAGATTCCAAGTTTTGGAATTCCAGACTCATACATCCTCCTGGACTGGAACTAGGGATTATCACCAGCAACTATGCAGGCAACAAGAGTCTACAGAAGGTGATGGCTAATTTACAGTACTCAGAGGTGTTAACATTCTGGAGAATACCAGTCAGGTTTTTGTTTCTTAAAGACTAGGACTCTCATTTTAGAAACTGTTGGCCCAGGACACAGTTTGTCCATAGACACATTTTGTTTGGTCAGAATGCAAGTAGAAATAAGTGCATTGGTCTCTGATGTTTAAAATTGGGGCTATTTCTCAGGAATCCAAGTCTAAAATGACTAAAGGACTGACAGTGCTGAGCTTGGCTGCTATGACAACTGCATCGAATGGCTTATATCAGATCAACAGTTTGCTTTTCATTTTCCACAGACCACACAACTCACTATTACATGCTATTGTCCTGCTTTGTTCAATGGTATTGTTGCCCAATCCATGTAGGTCTTTGAATTTCAATTTCTATTGTATACTGTAAAGGATGTAAAATATGTGATTATGATATAGGACAAGGATTATAATTAATGTGGAAACTGATGTTGTTAGTCTAGACTTGATTCAACTTATGAATAAGTAATTTATGGTGGGCTGACATTGGTTTCTCTGAGTACAGTAAATGCCTTTATCTCATGCATGCCTTCCTGATGCCTGGTACTGGCAATTACTACTAAATATTGTTTATCACAGGTTGGGAATCATGAAGAAGTGGCACTGACAATAGTAATCTAGGCTTCCACAGTTACATTTAAATAAAGTCACTGTAATGTAATAAATCTAGGAAAAATAGCTTTCTTGAATAAGTTAATAAAACAAAGATATTGAAAACAAACATAGATATATCTTTCAAAATAAGACATTTGAAAAATTTGGTATAGTTAGGATTTGAATCTAAAATGTCCCCCAAGACTTGTGTTTTGAATATTTAATCTCTAGTAGGTGACACTATTTTGGGACCATGAAGCTTTTAAGTGGTGGGTCCTAATTGGCAGATATAGTTCAGTGGGGGGCTTTGGTGCCAGTCCCATGCTTTCTTCCTGGCTTGCTATGGTGTGAGGAGCCTCTGTCACAGACTTCTATTGCCATGGAGACCACTGTCCTTCTTTCCCATGATAGGTGGAAATCCTCTAGATCTGTGAGCCAAAATAAGTACTTCTTCTCATAAGTTGTTTCCATCATAGTGTCAGAGTGATGCAAAAATAATGCACATAGAAACCGATAGCAGAGAAGTGAGATTACTTCTTACTAAACTAGGTGACAATTCTGAAACCTTTGGAAAGAGCTGGCAGGAGGAATTTGGAAGAATATGGGGACAGTGGCTGGAAAATCATTAGATGCTATATGTGAATTTTACTGGGTGACTCTGGTGGGAATTCAGAAGACCAGAAAGCCAATAGAAGGGCAAGTATTCAGGTCTGTACTCATGTTTCAAGTGAAATTCCACTGGGAAGCAGAGCAGTGCCTAGTCCTGTTAGATACTGACTAAGACTGGCTATATTTTGCTTGTGTTTTGAAAATTTGAGTGAGGCTGAATAAAAGGCACATTGGATCAGGTAATTGGGCAGAAGAAATTTGAAGACAGCATGGCCGTCAGACTGTAGCATCCTGATGTAACTCCTCTTAGGCAGGTTTATAGCAAGACACAGAAGCAAAAGAATGAAGCAGAAATATGTAAAAAGTTACAGTTTGGCCAGAAAAAGGGTATATAAAGTTGCCAACAAAGCCGTGTACATACAGAGATGCCACAGTTGTTTAAGAAATTAGCACAGTTTTTAAAAAGAAGCCATACACTTTGTACTGGAACAATATCAAAAGTGGCCAAGGGTGTGATCCCAATGTCAAAATCTGTAGGGTTTTTACTCACGTGAAAGACTTTCCTTGAATTAAAATAGATCCATACTTATCTCCCTGTACAAAGCTCAAGTCCAAATGGATCAAGGATCTTCACATAAAACCAGATACGCTCAAACTAATAGGAAAGAAAGTGGGGAAGAGCCTTGAACACATAGGGACTGGGGAATTTTTTCTGAACAGAACAGCAATGGCTTATGCTCTAAGATCAAGAATCAACAAATGGGACCTCATAAGACTGCAAAGCTTCTGTAAGACACAGGGGCACTGTCAAAAGGACAAAATGACAACCAACAGATTGGGAAAAGATCTTTACCAATTCTACATCTGATAGAGGGATAATATCCAATACATTCAAAGAACTCGAGAAGTTAAAGTGCAGAGAATCAAATAACCCTATTTAAAATGGAATACAGAGCTAAACAAACAATTCTAAACTGAGAAATATCGAATGGCCCCGAAGCAGCTAAAGAAATGTTTGCCATCCTTAGTCATCAGGGAAATACAAATCAAAACAACCCTATGATTCCACCTCACACCAGTCAGAATGGCTAAGATCAAAAACTCAGGTGACAGCAGATCCTGGCAAGGATGTGGAGAAAGACGAACACTCCTCCATTGTTGGTTGGATTGCAAGTTGGTACAACCACTCTGAAAATCAGTCTGGCAGTTCCTCAGAAAATTGGACATAGGCCTACCACTCCTGGGTTTGTACCCAAAAGATTTTCCATCATATAAAAATGACACATGTTCTACCATGTTCATAGAAGCCTTGTTTATAATAGCCAGAAGCTGTACAGAACCCAAATCTGTCCATCAACAGATGAATGGATACAGAAAATGTGGTATATTTACACAATGGAGTACTACTCAGCTATTCAAAACAATGACTTCATAAAATTGTTAGGCAAAAACATGGATCTAGAAATTATCAGCCTGAGTGAAGTAATTCAGTCACAAAAGAACACACATGGTATGTACTCACTGATTAACGGACATTAGCCCAAAAGCTCAGAATACCCAAGATAAAATTCAAGAAGTATGGCCAAAGTGTGGATTGCTTAGAAGGGGGAACAAAAAATATTTTCAGGAGGAAATACGAAAACAAAGTTTGAAGCAGAAACTGAAGGAAGGGCTATCCAGAGTCTGCCCCACAAGAGAATCCATCCTATAATCAGCCACCAAACCCAAATAATATTGCTGATACCCAGACATGCATGCTGACAGGAGCCTGATATAGCGGTCTCCTGAGAGGCTCTGCCAGTTCATGACAAATACAGAGGCAGAATCTCACAGCCAACTATAGAACTGAGAACAGGTCCTTACTATAGGAGTTAGAGGAATGCAATGCCAACCAACCAGATATCCCAGAGATTAAGCCACTATCCAAAGAGTAGTTGGCTCCAGCTGCACATGTAGCAGAGGATGGCCTTGTTGGTCATCCATGGGAGGAGAAGCCCTTGGTCCAGCCAAGGCTTGATGCTGCAGTGTGTAGGAATTTCAGGGTGGGGAGGTAGGAGGGGTGGGTGGGTGAACATTCTCATAGAAGCAGGGGGAGGGATGACGGGACAGGGGATATGGAGGAGAATCTGAGGAAGGCAATAACATTTGAAATGTAAATAAAATATATCCTATAAAATCAGAAAAAAGAAAGACTCTCCTTTTAAAAGAGAATGTGCCTTAATTGAGTCTCTTAGGCATATCACTGGGGTAAAGCAGACTGGTAAATGTTTCCCTAAATTCATCTCCCCCTCCCAGACACTCAGGGACCTCTGCCTGTACAAGGGTGCCTTTGCACTTCTCAAGCCAGCAGGAGGACTTGGAACCATCTATGCTGTACTGGCTTTGCAAGAATAATGAATGCAAGAGATCTGGAGGCCATAGAGGTTTGCTTGCATTTATATTTTCAAAGGAAAGTCTGAGAGGCCAGATAAAGAGTAGATGGGTCATAGTCTCTGCAGAGAGCCCCGAATGGGCAATGTATGATGCTGTGACAATGAATCCCAAGTTGCAGTGAGGCCCCCAGGATGTTGGAGATGACAGCACGATGAGGAAACGTGTAGGCTCTGAGCTAACTTAGCTCAAGAGAGAGGCCACACAGTAGGGCGATAAGCTGCCCAAACACAGTGGTACTATATTAGTGATACAAGTACCTTAGATGCCAGACAAGGAGATACAGGATTTAATATACCCTGCTGGACTTTAGATGCCTTCCCATTCCTCTCTTTTGAAGTGGGGCTGTTTACTGGTGTCTCTGTAATTTGGAAGTATGCAACTCGGTTTTCATTTTTCAGGAGCTCACAGGTACAAGTTTGTCTTGAGTCTCATAAGAGACTTTTGACTTTGAACCTTTGAATAATGTTGAGACAGTTAACACTCCGGGGACTCTTGAAATTGAACTAGATGCATTTTGCATTATAAGATGGCCATGAGCCTTGAGGGTCTAGGGGAAGATGCTGGCTTGAATCTGAAATGTCTTTCACACACTCGTGTTTGAATGCCTGTCTCCCAGAAGGTGCTGTTATTTCGAGAGATGTGGAGACTTTAAAATAGAATATTTAGAAATGGCTGTCAGAAGTATACTACTAAAGGGGCACTTTGGGAAGTCATGTTTAGTCCATGGTTCTGGCTCCGTTCTCTGTCTGCTGGTCTTTCCCATTATGCTAGCACATACTCTGTGGCACATGCTTCTGCTGCTGTGCCATTAGCGCTGCCATGCCTCCCTCACCACCATGGGGGAAGCCATGATTCAAAATAAGCATTTGTCTCACAATTCCAGTCTGTCATATATTTCCTTCATAGCTAGGCACCTCATTTGGATAAGGAGGAGTCTGAAGATCCATACAGCTAGCTTTCTATACAAATGAGAAATGGAGAGTCATTTTAATCTTATACACAGTTGCTTTGACTCCCACAAGATTATCTCCTGATTGTGGCGCCTCCTTGTGAAGCAAGGCCTGAGATAGAAAGGGTATCTGTTATTCTGAAATTCCAGTGCTCTGAAGCTATCCTATAAGATAGAACGTCGGGTGTGCCTAGGTAAGAGATGTGCACACCAACGTCAGAATGAAAGGGCCACCCTTGTTTCCCCGAACAATAGAAGATGCAGGAGCTCCACATCTGTGCAAGACTTCTAGAGAGCAACCTGTCAGTGTGTACAGCTCACCAGGGCAGAGTACATTGCAAATGGCAAGGTGCGCTTCCTTATCAGCGGAGTGGTATATGCTAATGCGACTGTCACATCAAATATCTGCTGCTGTGGCTCAGTTAATGACTGTCATAAAAGCACGGCAATAGCGAGCATTCTAAGTGTTTGTGGTACGCGATGTACCGCTTGCTCCTGTAAATAGGCCACACATTTAGAACTAATTACATGCAAGCTCTGATAGCAGGTTTATATCTTACAGCGAGCTGAGCTGTGATCAGCACTTGTAATCACAAAGCCAGGAAAAAAAAAATAAGCAGTGACAGCGGCACCTCCATGTTGAGAACCGTCTTGTTTTCACAGGTTATAAAGGACTGAGTGTTGTTCATAGAAATGAGGCACTTTGTCAGAAGCAGATAGCACAACAAAATGGCCTCCGTTAGGCTTTTATCCCATGTTTTCATCCACGTACATTTTATCCTGTATTTTAGCTGTATTCATCCCTGTAAACATCCAAAATGCTATCTTTTCTTTGACCATTTGCATGGGTATGTGAATAAAAAAAAAGTCACTATTCTTTTTAGCTTCAGTCACACATTAGTTTTAATTGTTTTGGGCTGAAGTATAGTTACAAATTGTTTATCACAGGTACCAATACATGGCACACATGTGTAAAAAATAGCATGCAGCCTATAGAGGAATCAGACTATTTCAATCCCCCCAAGCTCAGCAACGACTCCTACTTGTGTTATAGTGTTGAGAATTTTTCAAAGCTGGGCCCTGTGTCCAAGATAAAACATCAGATATTTCTGAAAAGATGTTGTAGACCCAAGAGTCTATTTCTGTAGTCAGTTTAGTAGAGTTCACAAATAGGGATAGAGTAAAAGAAAAATAAACCCATAATTTTTATAACCTGCCAAAATTGTGTATATTTGCCCTGTCTTGTCCTGTCCTGTCCAGTCCTGTCCTGTCCTCTCCTCTCCTCTTTTCTTCTCTTCTCTTTCTCTTCTCTAAAACAGGCATTCAGGGCTTACTTTCGGGTCACAGAATAGTACCTAATATAAGTAGAGACCTTGGCCAGGTGTGTTGGCACACACTTTTGAGTTCAAGGCCAGACTTTTCTATACAAAGAAACCCATCTCAAAAAACTAAATTCAAGCCAAACCAAGAAAGCACCACCAACAACAACAACAAAAACCAGGATGGGGGCTCACTTATACCATAAGAAGCAAAGAAGAAGTAGTTCCTGGGAAATCATCTAAGAGCAGTCTGGAAGGTGCTCATAAAAAATGGGCTTGTGGCAAGAACCTCAGAGGAGCTCCTTTTGGTGTTACCCAGTAGATGTCTGTGTTAAGATAAATCTGAATACTTCCTTCCCAGCCACCAGGTGTCAGAAACTCATTGAAGTGAGTTTTGTAGTTTCTTTCAGAAGCACATGGCCACAAAAATGTTTGTTGATGCTTTGAGTGAAAAGTGGAGGGGTGTATGGTCTTACCAGTGGGAGAAGGACAAAGAAGGTTTTCTCGCAAAGCAAGGTGTGTGTCTTGACCCACATCAGAGTGCACTGGCTATGGGCTAAGGGCATTCCTGTTATTGAACATGGGGAACTGGAGGGAGGAAGTGCCAGTCTATTTGAGGATGCAAATTAAGGATTCTCAGCATGGTTATTTCAACCACAGGGGAGAAGGATATCCTGGAACTTATAGATATTATTGTGTCTTTGTAGGCTCTGATAGCTTTACAATCTCTCTAAAAGAAGTTAATATCCACCAATATGTTGTCAGGAAGCCCTTAAACAAAGAAGATAAGAAGCCCATGACCAAAGAATCTGAGATCTAGCATCTTTGTTACTCCACCTGTCCTGTAACTCAAATGCTGACTTAGAAGGAACAACCCACTAAGAAAAACAAGAAGACTAAAGAATATGTTCAACTTTTGGTCAAGAAAATGAAGGAAGCCAAAGAAAAACACCAGATGCAGGTTGCCAAAAGACATAGCCTGTCCTCCCTAAGAACTTCTACTGCTAAGTCTGAATCCAGTAAAAAATAAATCTTCAAGACTAGTAAATAAGCCTGGCAGTGGTGGCACACAACTTCAATCCCAGCACTCAGCAGGCAGAGGCAGAAGGATCTCCGTTAGCCTGAGGCTAGCCTAGTCTCCAGAGTGAGTTCCAGGACCCCCAGGGCTTTACACAGAGAAACCCTGTCTCAGGAAAAAAATGATCTTTTCTTAATAAGGACCTATTACTGAAAACTGTGCTTACACACTTTGTTGAACTCTAGCAAATAGAACCGGTGTCTACCTAGAAGCTCAACCCTATTAAAAAATTTTCATTGTGTTAGAAGATGTTCCACATACTACCAGAGGAGAAAGGTGATCATCAATATTCCCTGGCTACAATGCCTGTGACCTACAAAGGTGACCTGCCTGAAAGATATATTGGTGCAATAATCGCACCAATGTTATGGCAGTAACCAGCAACTTCTGATTGGATTTAATGCCCACACCATGATATGGAGCCCATGCCTGACATTTCTCTGGTTGCCAAGCACCTGAGACTAGATGGGTCATGGGCCTAGGGGAAAACCCATTACTATTATTCTGCTAAAGGAACATTGCAATAAAATGACTTCTAATGACATATTGCTATACTGATAGATCAGGCCCTTGCTCAGCCATCGCTGGAAAAGCTTCTTCTTGCAATAGATGAGAACTGACACAGAGACCCAAAACTGGACAATGTGCAGAAAGTGAGAGACTTCAGACCACTCAATCTTAAATGAGATTTTTCCATAAAAGCCCTCCCTTCAGGGCTCAGAGATCTATGTGGAAGATGTGGAGATTGTAAGAGCCAGAAAACAATGTCTTCCAGAGCTGATGCACAGGTAAAATCACAGAGACTGGTAGCGTGCACAAGACCTGTGTAGGTTCAAGCCAGACAAGGTTCCAGTACTGAGACAGAAAAGTAGACACTGGCTCTTAACTCTAACCAAGAAGCTATCTACAAATGATACCATTGGCCAAGGAAAAATCAATTTGCCCCAGTGGAGTTTCACTGGGAATATTAACCACACTTCAAGGTATGCCCCATGTTCAGCAGTAAGTTGACCAACACAAAACGATCTCAATGATATTTTTGTAGATTTTTTTGTCTCATTTTACTTTTATTGTATTGGCCTCTGGCTTATATATTTTTAATTCATTTTGTGATTGGTTTGGTTTGGTTTAAAGAGAAAAGAGGGGATTGAGGAGAGAGAGAGAGAGAGAGAGAGAGAGAGAGAGAGAGAGAGAGAAAAGAAAGAGGAGAAGGAAAATCTAAAACTGGGTGGGTAGGGAGGTAGAATCTAGGAGGAATTGGGGGATATTAAGACATAATCAAAATATACTATATTATTTTTTTCTAATAGAAAAAAAACAGTAAAACTGAAAAAATTAGATCTCAAAAATAAAGCGAATCTCTGAGAAAATGTCTGCCTATTTTCAGAAGGTTTTTGGAGCCCTAGATGGCGGGGGCTCTTCGGAGAGCACTGGAGTGAACTTACTGACTGAAGCACAATGCTTGGGTCCAGCCAGGAGTAAGACAGAGGAGGCAGAGGTGGTAAGGCAGTAACTGTCTATCTCCTCTTTTCCTGTCCAGTTCCCTGGCAGTAGGAAGCACTCTTTCTAGCCCAGGGCAGCCTGGACAGCTGGCAGCACTGGGCTCTTCTTTGGTTCAAGTAAATGGGTCCCAGGCCCAGATGTTTGACTACTGGACTGAAGAAAAATATGTTGGTTAGTTCAGGAGCTGATTCTAATAGTTTGAGACAAGGTTGCTTTCCAGGTCATGTAAGATGGTCAGAAAGACCAGAAACTTACAAAAGATTGGTAGAGACTCCCATTCTTGTATATAGTGGATGCATGTTACTTCCTGCTTCTCTCTTCCCTTACTGATGCCTATAGACAACAAGAGTTAACTACTGACGTTCACTACCTGTTCTTTATTGACTCTCCTTATGCCTCCATTTCTAATTTCTCTCTAACCTTTTTGTTCTACTTATCTTATCAAAAAACTTTATTAATTCTTTGAAAATTTCAAAGAGTATATTTCCATCAGATCCATACTACCTCTCTCAGTACCTCTCAGACGTACCCTCACCTTCCTGGCCATCCAACTTTCTTTCAAAACAAACAAACAAACAAACAAACAAAAAAATCCCTGGTGCCCAAGTTTTGTTACCCAGCTACTCCTAGGTGTGGGGCCTGTTCTACCTGGTGGTCACAACATTAAATGCAGTGATTTTCCCTTTGTGCGCATCTATCCAAAAACAATGGTCTTCTTTCCTTTTTCCCATTTTGATTTCTCTTGTTAAAATCTGGAACCTTTTGTCTTTATTTTCTTGTGCCATTGCTGCATTCAATTTATATATTCTCTCCTTTTCTTTCCCTCTTCTTTATTTCTCCCCACCTCTTTTTTTGTTTGGTTTTTCCCTTATGTGAACCAATACACATGTGATACAGAACAGTGGGGTCTTCTCTTTTAAAATGATCTTGCAATTTCCAGCATAAAATTATTGTATAATTTGGTATAATTTTAAAGATCCGCAAGAGTGATGTAAGGTAATGCTTTTCAATCTGTGAAAATTTTATCTGACATAGAATATCTTCTGTCCCAATTTTTTCTTCAAAACAGGGCTCAGCTACTCTGTGAACTAGGCATGGGCTCAGGATGATTCTGGATGTTACATAGGCTGAAAAATAAAATATATCATGGAACACAGAGTGGGCTTTTCTGCTTGGCTTGCTTTAGGTACACTGAAGACTGTATTCTGTATTAGTATTTCTCATAAGATAAAATAGGTAAGAAAAAACTTAAGAAAGGAAGGATTTACTTTAGCTCACAGTTTAAGAGTATATGGCTTATCATAGCAAGGTCTCTGTAGCATGTGGCAACTCTCTGTTATGTAGTGTTGATCAGAGATAATTCTATAGAACTACACCTTGGGTTTAAGCCTGTCATAGGGGACCCTAAACTTTCCACAAACTTCCTAAACTGTCCCTATCAGCAGGGGGGCAACTATTTATACAAATGACCCCATGACAGATATTTCACCTTCAGAGCATAATGTAGCCTTTAAACCATTGTTTTTCAACCTATAGGTCATAACCTCATGGAATGGGAGGTCACCTAAGACTATCAGAAAACACAGTTATGATCTGCCACCAACATCTGAGATCCAGGGACACAGGCCTGGTGAGACTGTGCTGCGAATAGCTGGGGTGCAGAGAGGTCTGGGTCAATCGCCCAGAAAGTGCCCCCCAATGGTTCAGGGGAGCAGGAACTCTGCCATAGGGACTTGATTTCCAACTGGGGGGGGGGCATGCGTGCAGAACAAACTCTCAGGCTATTAGCCACCAGGAACAGTGGAGATTCAGGGACACAGGCCAGGTACACGGGAGAAACACAACCAATCACTGACAACAAGACCACGTATAATCACAGAAAACATGATGGCAAGAGGAAAGCAAAAGAACTTACCCAAGGGAAACCAAGACAGCCTGGCAACACCAGAACCCAGCTCTGCAATTACAGCAAACAGTGGAATGCCAAAGACTAAAGATAAAGAAAACACAGACCTGAAATCATACCTCAAAATGATGATAGAAATCCTTAAACAAGAACTGGAAGAACAGCAGAAAGAAATAGAAGCTTTTAAAGAGAAAACAGAAAAACACTCAAGGAAATCAAAGAACTAGAGGAAAACAACCAAAGAAATGAAGGAATTGAAGAAGGAATTTAAAATGGAAATGTAAACAATAAAGAAAACACTAAAAGAGACAATCTTGGAGGTAAAAAACCTAAAAAAGAAATCAGGAGTCACAGATGAAAGCATCTCCAACAGACTACAAGAGATGGAAGAGAGAATCTCGGGGGCCGAAGACAACATTGAAAACATAGACAAAAGAGTCAGAGAAGATGCAAAAACCAAAAAGCTCCTAACCCAAAATGTCCAGGATATTCAGGACACAATGAGAAGACCAAACCTAAGGATAATAGAAATAAAAGAGGGCGAAGAATATCAACTAAGAGGTACAGTAAATATCTTCAACAAAATCATGGAAGAAAACTTTCCTACCCTTAAGAATAATATGACCATAAGCATAAAAGAAGCCTAAAGAACTCTAAATAGAGTGGACCAGAAAAGAAATTCTTCCCAACACATGATAGTTAAAACGCCAAGTGCCCAAAGCAAAGAAAGAATACTAAAAGCATTAAGAGAAAAAAGTCATGTAAAATATAAAGGCAGGTCAATCAGAATCACACTCAACTTCTCAACAGAGACTCTGAAATCTAAAAAAGCCTGGACAGACATCATGCAGACTCTAAGAGAACACAAGTGTCAGCCCAAGTTGCTATACCCAGCAAAACTCTCAATCGCCATAGATGGAGAGACCAAGATATTCCAGGACAAAACTAAATTTACACAATATCTGACCACAAACCTGGCACTATGACAAATCATAGGTGGAAAACCCAATATAAAGAGGGAAATTCATCCTTGTAAAAACAGGAAAATACCTAAGCAAGAAAAACAAATGAAGAAAGACATATAGGCACAATTCAACCTCTAAAAACAAAACTAGCAGGAAACAGCAAACACTATTCCTTAATATCTGTTAACATAAATGGACTCAATTTTCCAATAAAAAGATATAGGCTATCATATTGGATTCATAAACAAAACCCACCATTTTGCTGCATACAGGAAACACATCTTAGAGACAAAGACAGACACTATCTCAGCGTAAAAGGTTGGGAAAAAAACTTCCAAGCAAACCGCCCCAAGATGCAATCTGAAGTGGCCATTTTAATATCGAATAAAGTAGATTTTCAACCAAAAGGTATCAAAAAAGATAAGGAAGGACACTTTTTACTCTTTACAGGGAAAATTTGTCACAAGAAACACTCAATCTTTAATATATATGCTCCAAATACAATAGCACTCATATTTATAAAAGAAACACTACTGAAGCTCAAAAACTACATTGCATCTCACACAATAATAGAAGGAGACCTCAACACCCCACTCTCATCAATGGACAGATCATGGGAACAGAAACTGAACGAGGACACAGTGAAACTAGCAGAGGTTAGGAACCAATTGGAATTAATAGACATCTACCGAAAATATCATCCTAAAACAAAAGAATAAACCTTCTTCTCAGCACTTCACGGCAACTTCTCCAAAATATAATCAGTCACAAAACAAGCCTCAATAGATATAAGAAGATTGAAATACTCCCATGCATCCTATCATATCACCATGGTCTAAGACTTGTCTTTAATAACAACAAAGACAACAAAAAGCCCATATACACATGGAAACTAAACAATGCTCAATTAAATGATAGCATGGTCAAAGAAGAAATAAAGAAAGAAATTAAGAATTTTCTACAATTTAATGGGAAAAAACATAACATACCCAAACCTATGGCATGCAATGAAAGCAGAACTGAGAAAACCTCAAAGCTCTGAGTACTTCCAGAAAGAAACTGGAGAGAGAATACCCTAGCAACTTGGCAGCACAGTTGAAAGCTCTAGAAGAAAAAAAAGCAGATACACCCAAGAGGAGTAGATGGCAAGAAATAATCAAACTCAGAGCAGAAATTGACTAAATAGAAACAAAAAGAACCATTCAAAGAATCAACAAAACCAAGAGCTGGTTTTTTGACAAAATTAACAAGATTGACAAACCCTTAGCCAGACTAACTAGAGGACAAAGAGAGAGTATAAAAAATCAACAAAATCAGAAATGAAAGTAGAGACATAACAACTGAAACTGAGGAAATTCAAGAAATCATGAGATCCTACTACAAAAGCCTATTCTCAACAAAGCTGGAAAATCTGGAGGAAATGGATGAATTCCTAGACAGAAACCAGATATTAAATTTAAATCAGGACCAGGTATCCATCTAAATAATCCCATAACACCAAAAGAAATAGAAGCAGTCATCAAAAGCTTCCCAACCAAAAAAAGCCCATGTCCAGATGGGTTCATTGCAGAATTCTATCAGATATTTATTAGTGTCCTAATACCAATACTCTCCAAACTATTTCACAAAATAGAGTCAGATAGAACACTACCTAACTCACTTTTTGAGGCCACAATAACTTTTGTTCCTAAACCACACAAAGACCCTACAAGAAAAGAGAATTTCAGACCAATATCACTTATGAACATTGATGCAAAAATACTCAACAAAATACTTGCAAACTGAATCCAAGAACAAATCAAAATGATCATTCAACATGATCAAGTAGGCTTCATCCCTGGGATGCAGGGATGGTTTAATATACAGAAATCCATCAATGTAATTCAACATATAAAAAACTCAAAGGAAAAAAAAACACATGGTCATCTCACTAGATGCTGAGAAAGCATCTAGTTGACAAAATTCAACACCCCTTAATGTTAAAACTCTTGGAAAGAACAGGAATCCAGGGCCCATCCCTAAACATAATAAAAGCAATATACAGCAAACCAACAGCCATCATCAAACTTAACGGTGAGAAACTTGAAGCAATCCCATTAAAATCAGAGAGGCTGCCCACTCTCCCCCACCTATTCAACATAGTACTGGAAGTCCTGGCCAGAGCAATTAGACAGCAAAAGGAAATCAAAGGGATACAAATTGGAAAGGAAGAAGTAAAAACATCACTGTTTGCAGATATCATGATAGTGTATGTAACTGACCCCAAAAATTCCACCAGAGAACTTCTACAGCTGATAAACCAGTTCACCAAAGTGGCTGGATATAAAATTAACTCAAACAAATCAGTAGCCTTCCTCTACTCAAAGGATAAACATGTGGAGAAAGAAATTAGGGAGAAGATACCCTTCACAATAGTCACAAACAATATGAAATACCTTGGTGTGACTCTAACTAAGCAAGTTAAGGACCTGTATGACAAGCACTTCAAATATCTAAAGAAGGAAATGGAGGAAGATCTCAGAAAATGGAAAGATTTCCCATGCTCATGGATTTGAAGAATCAACATTGCAAAAATGGCCAGCTTACCAAAAGCAATCTACAGCTTCAGTGCAATCCCCATCAAAATTCCATCCCAATTCTTCATAGAGTTGGAAAGAGCAATGTGCAATTTCATCTGGAATAACAAAAGACCTAGAATAGCAAAATCCATCTTCAAGAAAAAGAGAACATCTGGGGGAATCACTATCCCTGACCTCTAGCTATATTACAAGGCAATTGTGCTAAAAACTGCATGGTTCTGGTACAGAGATAGGCACATGGATCAATGGAATAGAATAGAAGAACCAGAAATGAGCCCTCACATATATGGTCACCTGATTTTTGACAAAGGAGCTGTAAACATTCAATGGAAAAAGGACAGCCTATTCAACAAATGGTATTAGTCGAACTGGCACTCAGTATGCAGAAGAATGAAAATAGACCCTTTCTTATGTCCTTGTACAAAGCTCAAGTGCAAGTCGATCAAAGATCTCCACATTAAACTAGGTACACTGAAATTATTAGAAGAGAAATAGGGGAAACCTTAGAACACATAGGCACAGGAGAAAATTTCCTGAACAGAACACCAATGGCTTGTCCTCTAAGGTCAAATATTGACAAATGGGACTTAATGAAACTGCAAAGTTTCTGTAAGGCTAAGGACACTGCCAAGAAAACAAAATGGCAGCCAACAAATTGGGAAAAGATCTTTACCAACTCCACATCTGATAGAGGTCTAATATCCAATATATACAAAGAACTCAATAGTTAGACACCAGAGAATCTAACAACTCTATTAAAAATGGGGTACAGAGGTAAACAAAAAGTTCTCAATTGAGGAATCTCGAATGGCTGAGAAGTATCTAAGGAAGTGCTCGATATCATTAGTCATCAGGGAAATGCAAATCAAAACAACCCTGAGATTTCACCTCACACCAACCCGAATGGCTAAGATCAAAATTTCAGATGACAGCAGATGTTGGCGAGGATGCTGAGAAAGAGAAACACTTCTCCACTTTTGGTGGGGTTGTAAACTGGTACAACCACTCTGGAAATCAGTCTGGCGATTCCTCAGAAAATTGGACATAGCACTACCTGAAGACCCAGTTTTTCCACTTCTGGGTATATGCCCCAGAGAACCTTCAACATACAACAAAGATACATGCACCACAATGTTCATAGCAGCCCTATTTATAATACCGAGAGGCTGGAAAGAACCCAGATGTCCTTCAGTAGATGAATGGATACAAAAATTGTGGTATATTTACACAATGGAGTACTACTCAGCTATCAGAAACAATGACTTAATGAAATTCTTAAGCAAATGGATGCATCTAAAGAATATCATACTGAGTGAGATAACCCAGTCACAAAAAAGCAGACATAATATGCAGTCACTGATAATTGGATACTAACCCCAGAAAACTCTGATCTCCCCAGAATAAACTCAGAGACTGTATGAAGTTCAAGAAAAAAACAAAGGCCAAGAAAAGAAAAAGAGAAGAAAAAAACCAGTATGCTTAATCTTTACACACACAAAAAAAACTTTGACTATTTCCAGGTTACATCTTGTTTTACATGTACTTTATGCTCATTGTAACTAGTAAGATTTTAATGCATCCTATCAAACCTTTAAAAAAAATCAAGTACTGACAAAAATGTTTTTGCATACTTTTATGCATAAATGCTTAAAATCTGTACATTTATCTTTGGTTTTTAAAATAAAGTTGTTCAATTAAAAAAACAGATTTACATTACAATTCCTAACAGTAGCAAAATTACAGTTACAAAGTAGAAACAAACAATTTTATTGTCGGGGGTCCCCTCAAGTTTATTATTGGGTCTAGGCATTAGGAAGGTTGGGAACCATTACTTTAAACCGTCTTTTTCAGCAAGAATATTTCCACCTGTGGTTCTCTGAGTGATAATCCAGCATGTCCCTGACTGGGTTTTTGGTAAACTTGAGTTCGTCATTTTTCCCTTCTGTCTGATCCTTTCTCATCTAGAGGATTCTTTCTCTTTCTTCTATGCCCCCTGCTCTGGCCTTCTGTCTGTATTCCACAGTGCACCTCTTCCATGGTGCCTTCTGAAATCTTCAGTTGTGATGCTTGTCTTCCCTACGTTCACACGACCTCTTATAACAAAACAATCTTCAGAAATTTAAAAGAAATGTTCTTTTTGGTCTTTGTTCTTTGCTGGATTGAGAGACCTAAATATCACATGCTGCTTTGACTTTTGGTCAAGTATGCACCTCAGGAGAGGTATGAAAGGGACCCTACTTTATCTGCGCAATTTTCCTTTAGTAACAGACACAGCAAGGCTTCCAAGAGTCACTTATCAATAATGATTGGCCTATTTTCACATCTGATACACATTACCTTTTACAAGTTCTGTCATATTCCACAGCCTTTTCTAGACCCATTTTACAAAAAGTATTGAAGGTCTGGTTCTTATTCTCCCTGGAAGAAGTGTTGTGTTTTTTTTCTATCTCATGGGAAAAGCCAAGTACCCACTATGAACCCAGCACTGAATCCTGAGTCTGTGGCCTCCAAAGCTTCTTTCCTTGAACTCTAATCTGAGGTTTCATACAGGGGAAGACCGTATAGGGGCGGACTTCCTGCTTCCTTACTGTCTACTCATATGTCAGCTTGGCACACATGGCTCAACATCTTTTCTGGTGTAGCAGCATCTACTAGCACCTATGACCCAGACTCTGGGGCCTGTGGCTAGGGTTCTTTGGAAGGGATGGCACCATAGACATTTGCTTGGAAAGATCACAGCCTTTGCGAGGATACACCCCCACCTTCAGTCTGCTCTGGGCCAAGCACCTGCTTTGATCTGTGTGCAGGCCTGGTAGGTCATGGCCTACATTAATTCATGCATAACAATCTGACTTTCCTCTTCGTTCAGAGAAATGCATAATCACTTCAAGGCTCTCCTAAGGCTGAATTCTTAAAAATCCAATTGAATCTTACTTTCATATGTCTGCTGGGTGATCGCTGAATGGCACCAAAGTTGGAAGATAACAAAAAATAGGAAGATAACAAAAAATGGTTTCGTTAAATGACTGAAGAGAACCGTGGTTTGAAGACAAGCCCTGTGAGGAGAAATTATTTTAGGGAGGGGAGACCCAGCGTGTAGCAGGCAGAAGAACGTCCACCTCTGCATCAGAATCCAGGTGTGTTGGACACACAAATGCACCAGACTGTGAATATAGCCCATGCTATGGAAATGCCACGTAAGCCAAAGAAAGATACAAGTAAGGAAAGGCACGAATATACAAAGCACTTTGCAAGCAGCAACACGCTTTGTTACTGTGACTTCAGATTATAACTTCCCTTGTGGTTCCCTTCCCCATGGTTAGACATTACTAGAGGCCCCTTGACTCCTGCCAGCCTCTGTTTTAATGATCTTTAAGCCGTATTCCTAAAGGCAGGACACGATACTTGGCAGGAAGAGAGCTTAATAATTTGTTTGTGGTAAAATGCTGTCCTAATTAGTGGATCTCATTAATTTCAATAAGGCTGGAGCTAGCCTCTCTTCCACATCGTAAGTCAGTCACCATGTTCTGCTGACTTTCCTAGGGGATCTGTCTCTTACTGTTTGCCTTTTCCCCTAGAATACTGTCAAATTTGTGACCTCCCATGTGACACCTGAGCAAAAGCTGCTCATGGCCATCTGTGACTCACCTTTCCCGGCAGCCACAGGGTCTTTCTGTAACCAATATTCCTTATGATATGTCCTGTGGTAAATGATTCTTCCTGCCTTGTTGGGTCCACCTTTGTCCATTCTCAACATCATGCAGATGGCAGTCTCCCACACAATCCTTAGTTTTCAGACGGTCACAGGTTCAAAGCCCCTTTCTGTCTAAGCCTTGGTCTTTTCTGTTCCTTCTGCCCAGAATACATATTCCTCCATCTCCATGTGGGCCGGTGTCTACCTGCCAAGTCTTGGTCTCACTGTTTCTTCCTCCCGGAGGCCGTGCAGAAACATCCCAGTCACAGAATCTGCCCACTCTCAACAGCTCTGCAGACATTTTAAGTTGTTCAAACATCACTCTTAATGCATGGGGCTGTTTATTGCTTATCCCTTGCTGGGAAAAAAATGTTCCATGTCAAAAGAGACAGACAAAAATACCATGTTGCAAAGAGTACGATTTTTTTTTTTTGCAAGAGGGATAATGAATATGGGGACAATTCAAGGGTGTTTGAGGTTAGAGGAAGCAAATTCATATAGAAATTGAGACCCTAGTGACATCAACAAGCTTCATCAAGGCAGCAGAAAGGACACTGGCCACATTTTGGGTGCTGAAGAGATGGCTCTGCTTTTTAAACTCAATATCAAACTTTATTTATATCATTATGTTATATTATTGACTATGATTGTACAGTTATTTAAGCTAGATATCAAGAATCTTGGTATTTGTATGCCAGGGAAATGTATATAAATCATGTTTTTTGAGAGATTTATCTGTGTGTTTTAACTCTAAACTGAATCTATTTTCCATGTTACCAAGAATATAAACATGGTGTAGTTTAAAATAAAAGTTGTTAGTATCTTCATAAGTGAAGAAGTATTAATGTATATTGCAATCCATTTTTCACTCCATTAAAATAGGTTAATTAAGGCAATATCAATTACAGCAAAGTCAAACAAACAAAAATTCTAGGTTCCATGTGTGATTAAATCCGTAGTGTTCCCTGCTTGTCTTAGACAGCAGAAACTCACACACAGAACTCACATTTATTTTCTGAATGAATAAGAGCCAACTAAAGGCAATAGTCACTGAGTAAGAGAAGAAAAGGTAATTTTGTTTATGTTAGATTTATAAAACATTTAGTAAAATTCAGTTCTGTGAATAGAAGAGGTGAAAATGACTGTTTTAACTGACTCTGTTTCAGAAGTGATTCATTGATAAGAACAGTAGCTGCAGTAGAATTATACCATTTAATATTGCTTGGTTGCATTTGCCAGAGAAGTTGTCATTCAAAGTTTACCAAAGGAAAACATTACATAGTGTAATTTTTATTGCTTTGTTTTCTCTTAGAAAAATTAATTTACCATGCAAATCCCAATGCTCAGGCTGGAAGGAGCAAAGTTGTGATTTTCTCATCTTAAAAGTTTATTTTGTTGGTTGTATTGTTTGCAGTGCTGGGGATTGAACCCAGAGTCTCACAGATGCTACGCAAGTTCTGTACCGCCAGCCACATTTCCATCTCTCTCTTAATAAGTTTTATTCACTCCAGTGTGCATTACTTTATGATAGAATATGTTTATGTATGTGTTTTGTATGCCTTGTGTGCCTGACTTTGTGGGAGGCAGACAGGTAATTTCCTCCCGTGGGAGAGGCTGTCGAGGATTTTTTTCTGTAGTAATTTAGGATGAACACACCGAGCATGTCCTGTTACCAGGTAGTTCTAAGGGGGCCAGGAAGTGATGGAAGCTTGAAGTTGTTGAGGCAAAGCTTCTTGTCTTAAGAATAAGTTCAAGATCTCGTGGAAAAGAGATGAACTGGGCTAAAGATGTCTGAGATGGGTTTCACAGTCAAGGCAGGAGGATAGGATGGGTGTGCTCTCTACCTAGGCCTACTTGGTACAGTGAGTGAAGAAACACCTTGAATAAACTCAGTCTCCCATACTCTGTCAGCTCCATGTCTGATACCAGCTCTGGGACCTTTACAGTTCTTTCTGGTCACAGTTAAAGAAAGGGGGAAAAGGATATGGGATCTGGGATTGCACAGAAAAAAACTTAACCAAATTTAACTTGATTCTATTGGTTTACAAAATTTAGAGACAATAGGATCCAATTTTCCTTAAAATTAACATCAACAGAAAAAAGAGAAAGAGTCAAACATGCTGAGAAAGATATTAGGGAAAAGATACCCTTCACAATAGTCACAAAAAATATGAAATACCTTGATGTGATCCTAACTAAGCAAGTGAAGGACCTGTAGAACAAAAACTTCAAATCTCTGAGGAAGGAAATTGAAGAAAATCTCAGAAGATAGAAAGATCTTCCATGCATATGGATTGGAAGAATCAACATTGTAAAAATGGCCATCTCACCAAAAGCAATCTACAGATTCAATGCAATCCTCATCAAAATTACAACTCATTTTTTCATAGAGTTGGAAAGAGCAATTTGCAAATTTATCTGGAATAACAAAAAACCTAGAATGTAGAAATCTATCCTCAAAAACAAGAAAACTTCTGCAAAAATCATCATCCCTGACATCAAGTTATATTACAAAGCAATTGTGTTAAAAACCGCATGGCATTGATACAGAGATAGGTAGGTTGATGAATGGAACAGAATAGAAGATCCAGAAATGAACTCTCACACATATGGTCACTCGATTTTTGACAAAGGAGCTGTAAACATTCAATGGAGAAAGGACAGCCTATTCAACAAATGGTGTTGGTCCCACTGGCACTCAGCATTCAGAAGAATGAAAATCAATCCTTTCTTATCTCCTTGTACAATGCTCAAGTTCAAGTGGATCAAAAATCTTCACATAAAACTAGGTACACTGAAACTATTAGAAAAGAAAGTAGGGAAAACCTTAGAACACATAAGCACAGGGGAAAATTTCCTGAACAGAACACTAATGGCTTGTGCTCTAAGATCGAGAATCGATAAATGGGACTTAATGAGATTGCAAAGTTTCTGTAACACTAAGGACTCTGTCAAGAAAACAAAATGGCAGCCAACAGATTGGGAAAAGATCTTTACCAATCTCACATCTGACAGAGGTCTAATATCCAATATATACAAAGAACTCAAGAAGTTAGACTCAGAGAATCAAACAATCCTATTTTTAAAATGAAGTACAGAGATAAACAAAGAATTCTCAATTGAGGAATATCGAATGGCTGAGAAGCATCTAAGGAAATGCTCAACATCCCTAATCATCAGGGAAATGCAAATCAAAACAACCCTGAGATTCCATCTCACACCAGTCAGAATGGCTAAGATCAAAAACTCAGATGACAGCAGATGCTGGCAAGGATGCAGAGAAAGAGGAACACTCCTCCACTGTTGGTGGGATTGTAAGATAGTACAGTAACTCTGGAAATCAGTCTGGCAGTTCCTCAGAAAATTGGACATAGTACTACTCGAAGACCCAGTTATTCCACTTCTGGGCATATACCCCAGAGAAGCTCCAACATACAATAAGGGCACATGCTCCACCATGTTCATAGCAGCCTTATTTATAATAGCCAAAAGCTGAAAAGAACCTAGATGTTTTTCAGTAGATGAATGGATGCAGAAATTGTGGTATATTTACATAATGGAGTACTACTCAGCTATTAGAAACAATGACTTTATGAAATTTCGAGGAAATGGATTTATTTAGAGAATATCAACCTGAGTGAGGTAACCCAGTCACAAAAGATCAGACATAATATGCAGTCACTGATAATTGGATACTAACCACAGAAATCTCTGAACACCCAAGAAACAACTCACAGACCATATGAAGCTCAAAAAAAAAAAAAAAAAAAAAAAAAAGGCCAAAAAGTGGAAGCCTCAATCCTTCTTAGGAAAAAAAACAGTAAGTGTATAGCACCTTCTCAGAGTGTGGCACACCTAGACCTTAAATCATTAATAACTCAAGAGCTAAGAAGATAGCCTTGTGGAAAATTTTGTATTTAAAAAATCATTATGTTTAATCTTTACACACCAAGAAAACTTTGACTATTTCCATGGTATGTTTTGTTTTACATGTACTTTATGCTTATGATAACTAGTAAGATTTCAATGCATACTATCAAACCTTAAAAAAAATTAGTACTGACAAAAATATATTTATATAGGTTAATGCCAGAATGCTTATCTTCTTTTTTAAAAAATAAAATTGTAAGAAAAAAAGTCAATAAAAGAGAAAATGAAGAAGGAAGAGAGAAAGAAGAATGAAAGGAAAGAAGAAAGGAAGGAAGGAAGAAAAAGAGAGAAAAGGAAGAAAGAAAGACAGACAGAAAGAAAGAAATAAAGAAAGGAAACAGATTAAGCAAAATTAATCCTTCCTAGACAAAAATTGTAAACTTAGACTTGTTCTGGCTTCATCCAATTTTTCCATCCTTGGTTGAAAAAGACATAAACTTGAGAGCGTTGGCAGGAGCCGAAGGCTGGAAGATTGTTACAAAATGGGAATTCTGAGTTTTAGAGCTGTTTAAAGAGAACAGTTCTTTCTGACAGTTATAATTTCTGCTGAGTCCTGACATGTTCCACCCATATAATAATCCCTGGCCATGGAACTTCGCATCTGGAAGGACCCCCAGGATTCTTGCCAGTCCACATCTTTCTAATGCTGTAGGGACAGAATCATAAGGTGAAGGGCCTCACTCAAACTTCAGGCTTAAGACCGTAACAGTGAGGCCCTGAGTTCCTGTCCTCTCATGAAAATGCCTCCTACTGAACAGGTCCAGCCACTGTTCCCCAAGAGTATCTGTTGCTTTGATGGAATAATTTTCACTCTATGTACCAGATTTTGATGATCAGACCATAGAAGTTACAGTTACAATCTTGTTGTTTCCTTCAGAGAGATTCAATTATAATGAAATTCAGGAACAATGGGCCTCGAGGATAGCTGCCTAAAAAGGGTTGTAGAGGTGGCCCAGTGGTAAGCCAAACAGACACAAGTTTGGTGCCTAGTGCACACTGAGGGAATGGGGACTTACAACTGACTTACAATTTGTCTAGCCTCCACAGGGACACACACACACACACACACACACACACACACACAGAATTCCAGATACCAGGAAAGCTAAGGCAGTAGAATATCAAGTACAAGAGTTCAAGACCAGTTTGGGCAACTTGGTAAGACATGATGGCAAACACAAAGTAGACAGAAGCATACCTAGTACATCCAAAGCCCTGATTCAATCCCCAGAACCAAAAGGAACAGCAAGAACAACACAAGCAATGATGTAAGGAGCTGCAACTGAACACTTTGTGTCTGGAATCTTCCTTCTCACAGCTGTGGCTTTAGTGGACAGTGCCAATAGCACCCACAGGGTTTTGAGCCCTAATTCTCTACACTGCCTTATGGGAAGCTGTCTACACCATAAAAGCAGGAGGTAGTGAATTCAGCAAATCACCATCATCTTTGTGAGAAACAAAAATATTTGTTTTAATTTCACATAACCAAGAGCCACATCACACAAAGGACGTAAAAACAGAGGGCTTTGGGGCTCCTGTATCACCTTTTCCTAAAATATGTGGAGGTGCATCTGCAGGTCTATGATGAATTGCATCTGTAGGTAGTTATGACACATTGCCTCCTTTAAACTCCACAATCTCTACCTACACAGGAACTGTCTAGTCAGGAGCATGTTCATACATGATTTGGGGGGTCAGGAGCGGTTGGGGGCTATAAGCTAGAAACTAAACCCAGGGCCTTGTGCATATTTGGTAAGACTTCTCTCACTGAGCCAAATCCTCAGGTATTATAACTGAAAATTTAAAAGGTTCCAAGTGGAGAGTAACTGCAGGAGAGGAACTGGGAAGTATCACCTGAGCAGTGATTGTCTACCTGGGTCTTTTAAAAATACTGTGACGTTACCTTGCTGAGGAAAAAGTGCTTTAACTGTTAAAAGTAAATGATTAGTTTTTCTTCACTTACCACAGCATGTACACAAATAGAAATCAGAATATATTTAATGGTTATACCCTTCTCTTTTGAAAAATCAATAAGAAAAGTAAGTAGAAAATGGATTGAAGGGGAAAGAACTACTTAGATGTGGGCTACACCTAGGTCCAGAATGTTCCTAGTTCCTTTGAGGCCTAGGCCTAGCAAAACAAAAATAAGTTGAATTTTCTCCTGGGTCATTATGAAAATTACATTTTTTGAATTAATACCATAGTTCAATCAATAAAAGCAAAGCATAGTTAGATTTTCTCTTGAAAGATAACAATATATACTGATAAGGCAACAGAGTAACACATTTGACCAGCATCAGAAATTTCTCTTGTATACTGTCTTACATCTGCATCTTGACCACGCCATTGTTTGAATTTTTAAGTGGAATGTAGTGACTGTATTTTCACAATATTATGCTAATGTTAGAAACCCCTGTTTGAGAGAATGTGCTGAGTATACCTTGCAAATACTGTCAATAAGTGAGCATGTCTGACTGAACTGAAGAGTGGGAAGGAGTTCGTATCTTTGATGAAGGTTATTGTTCTATCTCCCTTGTGTTAAAAAGAGAGCAAGTGAAGTTATCTGGGTGTCAGAGTTTAGCTGGATGGCAGACTTTCCTGGTTTGGAATTGTTTATGGCTAGAGACCTTCCTTCCCTATAGCTTGGAAACTAGTTGTTAACATAATTATTCCTTTTAGCACTTAGATTTTCAATTTTCATGGACTCAAATCAAGGGGGGAAAAAGAAGCCTTCTTATAAGAAAACCTGCAGAATGACTTCAGATATTTTGGTGTGAGGAATGAAAATATTAAGACTATGGCCACCTTTGCTGCCTTCCTAAGTCCCCTGGGTTGTGTTTTTGTTAGTTATCTAGTGGGGTATCATGTAGTGGCCCTTCCCAAGTGCTGATTGCTCTTATTACTCATCTTTAAATCTTATTAATACTTAGTTGGCTTTGGTATTTAAGGGCACCCATGCTCTCCCTCCTGCTCAACTAATTCTCTCGCATAGAGAACATCATAGAATGTTCATATGTGGTTGCTTTGCATAAGCCTTAGATAAGGCCTCACCTGGGAAGAGGGCATATCCTCTGAAGGTCAGTTACCTTAGCCCTCAGTCCCAGCCAGAGGCCTCCCTCTAACTGCATTCTTGAGGCAGAAAGGAACAATCTCTCTCTTAGTTTCTTCCTTTCTGGGCTGTGTTCTGACATGCCAGGGCCCAAGATGAACTCTATTACTAGGAGGCAGACTCAGGGCTGGGATGAAGTGGGTCCTGAATCCTGGAAATCCAGCCTTGCATTCACAAGCTGAGTGGATAGGGTTACATGTCTCAACCTCTTTCCCTTAATTGTTTAAAGAAATGCTACCTTATTTGCTCTGGACTCTGTTGGACATTAAGGGGAGAACTTGGGTGATACTTGGATTAAAATGGAAAGTCCATTAGATTTGGGCACTGAGATACCCAAGGCTGAAGAGAAGGGAGAGGTACTTTCAACACCAAAGTCATGGTCTCGACATTGTCCCTCTCCACATACACTCTTGCATGGCCTCCCTTGACCCCAATGAAGAGCTTTTCAGGGCCTGCTTGGTGGCGCTTCATTAGAAATAAGATAATCTCCTCACATCATGCTTGGTATTCTGATACAGCATGAGTTTTTAATTATTGTTGTTGTTTATTTTTAGATGTTTTATTATTTTTCTCAAAAATATCCAGGGAGAGTAGAAAAACTTCTGTCACGACCAGCAGAAATGCCAGTGGCATCCTGTTTGAAGCTAATTTTCTGGGTTTCGTCTCTAGGGAGGAAGTACACACTTAGCTCTCTCTGGTCAACATGAGCAAGGTTCTATCCTCCTTTAAATGTTGATGTGGAAATAGCTGTAATGTTGTTTGAAATGTAAAAAGTTAGTGGAAATATATTGAATATCTCTTGAAATGGTGAGGCTGTAGGTCAGATAAACATAGAACTGAGATTTCTCTCATTCCGCATCTATAAATACAGCATCTTTCACAAGACAGCTAGGGCCCCAGCCAGTGTGTACGCTTGTTCACCAGAAAAGTTACCAGTGCTGATGTCCAGGTGGGCAGAAGTGACCAAATCTGCTATGGCTGTCCACCAAACCCAACTTAGTGGCATAGTCACACCTAAGTTCATATGAGAGTGTCACAAGCTACCTTACCTCAGTCTGCTTATTTATTTCCTTTAATTTCTGAATTGGGTGAGCATAATGTGCTAATTTTTTTGAAGACCTTAATGACTATGCTTTCTAGACAGATCACTTGCTTTTTAAGTGTATTAATTTATTAATTCTTTGAAATCTTCATGCAAAGTAGGTTGAGCATATTCATCTCTCCTTCTCCTCGGGGATCTACCCCACATAATACCTCTCCCAACTTTCTGTCCTCTTTCCTCCTTATTTTAAAATAACCCATTACCACTAATTTGTGCTGTCCATAAGCTCCTGTGTGTGAGGCCTCTTCCCTAGAAGCCATCAGCTGAGCACAGCTTCTCAGTTAAAAGTCAGAGCTCACGAACCCCTCCCTTCTCCAAGTTAGAATGTTGACTGGCTTGATTATTTTCTAGCAGACATATCTGACATGTGTTAAAGACTTCGTCTTGTCCTACCCTGCCCTGTTCTGTCCTGTCCTACCCTGTCCTGTCCTGGCCTGTCCTGTCCTGTCCTGCCTCGTCCTGTCCTGTCCGGCCCTGTCCTGTTCTGTCCTGTCCTGTCCTGCCTTGTCCTGTCCTGGCCTGGCCTGGCCTGTCCTGCCCTGCCTTGTCCTGTCCTGGCCTGTCCTGTCCTGTCCTGTCCTGCCTTGTCCTGTCCTGTCCTGCCCTGTCCTGTTTTGTCCTGCCCTGCCCTGTCTTGTCCTGTCCTGCTTTGTCTTGTCCTGTCCTGCCTGGTCCTGTTCTGTCCTGTCCTGTCCTGTCCTGTCCTGTCCTGTTCTGTCCAGGAGACAGTGTTCAGTTGAGAAATCCAATGATGCTGTCTGTCCTTTGGCCAGTTAAGAGTCTCTACCCTGACCACCATCCACAGACAGCAGTTGTGCGTCTCAAAGTTTCAGAAGAGAATATATCTGAAATGTTTTTCTTAATTAACCATAGCAAAACCCACAAAACTAGATATGATTTCTACTCACAGACTCAATAGTTTCTTGCTTTTTTTTCTAGATAATTTTTCTTCTGAGGTAATGGCTTATAGTTTCACCAAGACAGAGCATGTGATATTCCATTAGACTAGAAGCTCTCCAGTGAGAACTGGTTCTTAAGGGTCACTGGCAAATGCTAGCACCATGCTTCATGCATACATAGTTAGTCCTCAACAAATTCTTATTTTTAAATATGGGTGCTGCCAAAGTCATGTCTTCATGCTTAAATAACAAGTGTGTTACTTGCTTCACCATCTCACCAGTTCATGGGGTGTAGGGGTGGCATGGAGGGCAGAATCTTTTGAATGAATGTGTAAGCAGAATCTCTCCATCCAGTCTTTTGAGATACACCTGTAAGAGACACTTTCACCTCAAATGCCCCTTCTTTGAAGAGGCTTCCCTTGATTGAAAAAAAATGAAACTGTTTCATTCCTTTTATAGAGACTGGTTAGCTCTACCCTCCAACCATGCTTATCATATTAATTTATGTGTAGTTTATTTCATTGAATTTGCCTCATTCCATACAAAGCTCTATTGAATCTAAAGCCAATGGCTGTGCTGTTCTTCATTCTAGAACACTTCCTAGTGCATAGTGGTGTTTAATAAACAGTAGGTGTTTATAAATAAATAGATGGTTGATTGAGTGACTGTCACAAACTCTCATGCATATGTGTGTTTGTAGCTGTGGGTTGGCTCCCCGTTTTCTTAAACAGTGCAGAGCAATGGAGAATTTCTTGGGGAATGGTCACAAGCATCTCTCGCCCCAGCCAATTGCTAGAGATGTATAGCTACAAAGTGTACTGAGTAGGGTTATGTTACAGGGTAATGAGGCCAGGGATGAAAAACTTCTCTATCTCACGATGTCATAATATGCCCCGAGAAGGGCCCTGCATGCAATTTTGGCTCTAATAAACCTATCTTGGGTAATATGTACAACCTTTATGAACCTCTTTTTCTAATATGCAAATCTGGGACATAAATAGTACTGAATTCATGTGGTTATTTAGAAGATTATACAGATAATGTATGTAAAGTACATAGTTTGGTGCTTGGTATAGAATAAAGATGAATGCATACTCAATACAAGTTATTATTAATAATAACATTTGAAGTCCATCAGTGGGCTAATAGTGAACCGGGACACAATTGGATTATAATTAAATATATTAAACAATGCCTTGCTCAACCGCAGTGAGAGGAATTAGCGCTTTGCTTTTAATGGCTATAAAATTCTACTGAGCTAAATAATGGGATCGGTATGAATTCCCCACAGTCACAGCTGGGTTTATTAACATCTGGAAGCATATAGCAAAAGACACACTGTCATTGTAGATTAACATATCTCCACAGCCCAAATTGTATATTATTTAATAGGATGCTAGATGGCTTTTTAGAATTTCTTTGACAAGAAGAAAATTTGAGCACATGAAATAAGTGTTTGAAAGAAATCTGTACCTATAACCTTAGCTGTGATCTAAGCAGTGTCCTGTGATAAAATAATTATGTAAATATCTTTTTGTCTTTCTGTCAAAAGTACATTTCAAATGTATTGGTTTTTCCTAATTAGAAAATGAATATAATCTTTGAATGTAATATTTTAAAATGTTTAGCCTTATTGACATGATACAATTACATATATATATACATATACATATACATATATATATACAGCAATTTAGATAATTTGCAGTGACATATAAGACCTAAATTACAGGAACCAGAAACCTAATTATTTCAAATTGAATAATCTTGCTAACCCGTGTCACTCATTTCAGGGGAACAAAAGGCAGTGCCTTTTAAAACTGTCTTACTTGTATTATTAATTCTGTTATAATTCCCCTCAATTATATCAGAGTTCTTCTGTATTCAAGGAATAAAAAAGCAAGGCATTTATTTCTTCATCAAATGCAAGAAAACGCAAACACTGCCTAACCCCTGATTGTCCACTTATGGGGGTTCAGTGGAACCTCTCACTTCATAACAACCAGCCTACAATTTTCTTGTAATTCTTCATTTAGCAGTGAGGGAACCCAGTCTCTAGGATGAAATCCCTATATTTCAGCCTCTATGATAGGTGTGAGAGGTACATTATAGAATGGCCTTTGCCCTTGTTGCTTATGCCCTCATGTCTAGGCAGGAGAAAGGTTTTGACTGGCTACTCTGTTTCTCCTGTTGACCATCTCTTTGCTATTTGGAGGGTTGCGATCAGTGTGCAGAAGAGGGTCTTAGTACTGGAGGGCTAGGACCTAGATTCTGAGTCATGTTGGGGACACCAGCTCACCATGCTCTTCCTCCTTATCTTTAGAACACCGAGGAAGTCATCTTCAAGGACACCTGAGAGAATACAAAGGTTGCCTTTGTCAGAGCTGTGTCCAAAGGTACCATGAACTCAGGAAACAGGTAAAATTGACTGTTCAATACTTCCTATTTAGAATAGGGAGACATTAAACATGATGCAAAAAAATGGTTAAATATTTTTGCGTTTGAATTAATTATCTAATTAATTAAGCTTATAGAGTAACATGTTTCTCTTCTCCTGCCTGTATCACTGTGTCCCAGTTCCAACCTTCCCACCTCCATTTTCATATCTTGTGTCCATTTGTCCTCCCTCATCCCTTCCTTAAAATCTCTCTCACAGGCTTCTGTCGAGTGTTCTAGCTTCCTCTGCTCTGCTAACACTCATTCTCACCAAACAGACTTATTTAACCGTTAGAACGTAGGATCCACCTATGAGAGAGGCAGAGTCCCTTGGGTAGAAACCAGGCGAGTTAGATCTGGGACAGATGTCAGTTCTCCGTTTAGATTGTTGTGAAGGCTTCACACTGATTTTCATAGTGGTTCTACCAGTTTTTTTTTTTTTTTTTTTTTTTTTTCATTTTTTTAACTTTATTTTAAAAAACAAAGATAAATGTACAGATTTTTAAGCATTTTTGCATAAAAGTATACAAACACATTTTTGTAAGGTTGTAATTAAGTATTTGTGGGTACCTATGCACACACATATGTATATATGTAACTATAATATAGGTTCTACCAGTTTATACTCCACCAACTGTGAGTGAGTTCCTCTTTGAGCACACCCCCTCCAGCATTGCCTGTCACGTGTTTTCTTGGTTATAGTCATACATAACAGTCTCAGAGCAGTTTCAATTGCCTTTTCTCTGATGGCTGAGATGATAAAATATTTACTGGCCATTTGTGTTTCTTCTTTTAAGAAAATACGTTTAGTCCATCGGTCCATTTATTGATTAATGGTTTTGATTATTTTGGTCCATAATTTTTACAATTCTTCATAAAGTTTAGTTAATGACTACGATCTGAAGTGTATCAGGCAAATGTTTTTTCCCCCCATTCTAAATGCTGTCTATTTTTTCATAGTATTCGGCTGTGCAAAAGCTTTTGAATGTTGTGTGTCCATTTATTGTATTCCGAAACACTACTGTTGGGTAAGGTAATGATTGCCCACCCCTCTTGCATCATCGTCCCCCACAGTTCCTTCTTAGAATATTCACACGAACAAGGAAATGCCCTTTTGAAATTTCTCAGCTTTTTCTCACCCCAAACCTGCAAGTCACATGGGAAGAATAGCTTGGGTTTAGTCTCTCTTCTACCTCACCATCCTCCTCTCAGCCGCTGCATCTCAGCTCTCCCAATGTATTAAGCTCACTAAAAATCTTATCAGGCCAAAGCTCTCTCATTTCCCTTCCTTATCTTATTTCCCCATCAGTAACAGTCATGGAGCATACTCTTCTAAAGGTGCTCTTTCTCTGGGTCCTTTTCTGTGTAAGCACTCTGAACCCAGGAGGGCCCAGGGCACAGTGGGCTCCTGTAATCTTCTAGCTCTATGGTGTTCTCCCTTGTCCCGGTCCGCAGGCACTGTGATGGGTCTCAGGTAGTATATCCAGTTCAAAACTAGACTCCGCCGTCCAAATTCGTGTCAATGTTTTGTGAAGCAGCCAGTCCAACAAGATGTGTGTATATGCACAGGTAAATGGATTATTTCAAGGAACTGGCTTACAATGATTATAGATGCTAGTTAGCAACCAAAGCATGCAGAGTAAAGTGCCGGGCTGGGGAGATGGCTCAGTGGTTAGAGCACTGACTGCTCTTCCAGAGGTCCTGAGTTCAAATCCCAGCAACCACATGGTGGCTCACAACCATCTGTAATGAGATCTGATGCCCTCTTCTGGTGTGTGTGAGACAGGGACTCTGCATTACTACACAGAGTAAGCTGCCTCACTACAGACCCAGACAGGAGCAGACACTGCAAGTCTTCTTTCTTCTCAGGGAATCTAGTATCGTTACACCATCTGTAACTGCACTTACAGAGGCTCTGATGCTCCTGTCTGGCTCCGGTGGGTGCCATACTTATTCATGTACTTCAACATGGACAATTAAAAATCTTTTAAAAAGTAGAAATTAAGAGGAAAACCAAGAAAAGAGTATGTTAAAAAGGAACACAGCCCAATGCATTACAGTGTCAAGTTTGGACAAGTGTTAAGACTGAGACTAGAAAAATAGTTGGGAATGTGCGTGCACACTTCCACTCTACCCAGCTAGGAGACACCTTACATGTCCCCGATGCCTTTGAAACTGACAACTTACTCCTGACCCCAAACCCCCCCTATTGTGTTTCCCCTTCACTGGCCCTCGCTGTTACACCTTTATGGACTTCTCAGATAAATTTTCTGGTGACTCGTCTTGATGTGCCCAAAGTACCCATTAACTCTGCTCTTCCAACAATCCCATCATAGCTTCCCTTGCTCTCATTCCTGAGATGAAAATTGTCATCATCCGAAAGGACTTCTCTCAAATGATACATTTTTATATCAGTCAGGAGTTTTAAACACATGTGAGAATCAAACACCAGGCTTTTAGGGGAAGATCTAATTCTTTATTCTTTCTCTTACATCCAATGATTGTAGCTGTCATCACCGTTATTTTAAAAGCATCTGGGATTTAGTGCTTTAAACAAACTCACTCTCCCGCACTTAGACATGACATTCCAAATGGTACTTGCTCAGTTTTCTGCATTCTCCTCCCCATTCCCTGACCACCCAAAAAGAATGATCAGTTATAAGAAAAGTTCTTGCCAGCTCACACCATGTTTCAGTATTGCTCAAAGAAAAAACGTTTTTTCATCCTGCCTCCCACATGTTCCCTTTTTTTCCTCAATAGGGTAAGAATGGTCCATAGGCTTGGTAACTTTTGCTGACTGTCTCTTAAAACATTGTTGTCTCTGTTCGATGCATGGCTTCCTATCGTTATTGCTAGTTGGCAGTGATCCTCTTGTTGGCACTAGTTTGGTAAGGGCATGACCACATGTGTCCTGTGCTTCTGGATTTGGGAGATGTCAACCTGACCTTGAACCTAAGCCCATACTTATGGAAGTGAGATTAGAACATTTTTAGGTATTACTGGTGCTTCTAAAGTCACAGTGTGTAAGGACTGATTTTCATATGATTGTCAGTCTTTGGACTTTCACTCAGTAAGAACCCACTGAGGAAGAGAAGCTGAAGACCTCCAAATAATCATGAAGACAATATGGGATCAAAAGCCATTATTGATGCGTGCGGTTTCTATGCTACCCTTAACCAACTGCCACAGCTTTAGTGGCTTCAAACACCCATGTATTGTCTCAGCATCCCCAAAGCAGAAGGTCTGGCCCAATGTGGCCTGGCTGGTTCTCTCCTTAGACTCTCACAAGGCTGAAATCAAGGTGTTGGCAGTGTTGAATTGCTTTGTGGAAGCCATGAGGATAAATGTGCTTCTAATCTCACTCAACACGTGGGCAGAATTCATAGGTGCAGGACTGAGGCCCCTTCCCTGGCTTGTCACCAAGCTTAGGCTGTTCTTAGCTTCTCCCACCTAAATACATGGTTTTTGTCACATGGCTCCTCTTTCCGTCTTCAAAACCAACAGGGACAAGTCAAAGTCTCAAACTTTGAGTCTATCTTCTCTTCTGTTTCATAGTTTGTCTGCAGAATCTCTTCACCTTTCTTTTGTTTGAAGGCTTGGATAGTTAAGTAGAGCTTGCCTGGATGATTGAGGCTAAGCTTCATATTTTTAGTTCAGCTCCTTAGTAACTGTACCCCTACTTGCAAAGTCTTCCCCAGCGTGCCACGTCTGGCTAAATTTTCACTTTTGCTCTGAATGTGTAGGCATCAAATTTTACTTCATAAGATTGCTTCCCAGACCTGCCAGCCACCTTCTAGCACTCTCCAGCTGTGTTATGCTTGGCAAGAGTATCAGTTTCTGAAATTGCTGACTCTGATTTTTTTCCCAAGGACCCAATAGAAATGCATCACAAACACGCTTTGAATACTGCAAACCCCAATACTAATGTTTATGATACTACTTCATCTTGTAAAGTTTTCTAACCTAGTGGTGAACAGTGCCGAGTTTTAAGTCTCAGGGGAACAGAAGTCAAGAGTCCACTCATTAGCTTGATGATCATGAACATGCCATTGAGTTTCTCAGATCTGTTCTCGTTGTGAATTAATGTGTTTGACAAGAGGCTTGCAATGTCCTATTCAGCTCAAAAGTTCTCTGCTTCTATTCTATGTTCTTTCTTTGAAAGACACTAAGAATCAGCTGCAAGAAGCAATCTATTTATAGTCAGCTCTTCACACAGCAACTGTAAAATGCCCAAGACAGGCTCATAACACAGGGTTAGAAATCTCTTCAAGGCTAACCTGAGCTATCTCTGTAAATCTTAGTAGTTTTGCAGTCATTCATCATTATAATCCAGCTCTTCGTCCACTCCCCATCCCACAACAACAAACTATTGAACAGTTTCAGTTTTCAGATCCTCATGAATCAACCAGACATGACTGATTCAGAAAAACATGAAATGTATCGTATTAATAAAAATCTGTGCTTGAATCAGTTCTATTAAAAAAACGTGAATATGAAATACGATTAGGCATTTGCAAACTTAATATCTACAATTTTTGAGGTTTGCATGTTAAAAAACAGTCTTGAAATTTCACATTTTCCTCCTGCCCAACAGCTCTCTTCTTATTTTAAATAAATCATGAAAAATAAACTGTATGTATTCAACTTAGTTATTGCATCAGGACCATTCCTTTTTTTTCCCTGTATGTTTCTCTTTTCTTCTTAGATCTGGAATAATGGTTTTTTTTTTTTATATATATATAAATTCTAGTTTTGGACATTCAAAAAGAAACAGTTTTCTCAAGGTCTTTTAAAGAGATTGCTAACGCTTGTATTCATGACAGCGCAGGTGAAGGACGTTGGCAAGGGAAGATGGGAAGGCTTGAGTCCTCTTACATTTGACTTGTGCCTTGGAGAAGCCAGCTTGCTGTGAGTCCCAGGGGAGGGTAGAGCAGAGGAGGAGGTTGACAGGGTTAGGTGACTGTAGTCACAAATCCCTGACACATTTGAGTTAGTGCTTCTTAAAGCGGGAAACACGAGTTATTTTGACCATGCCATGGTGGTCAGCCAGCCTTCACATAGATCGTTTTCTTTGCTGTGGTAATCTCCTGAGCTACCGAAGCTGGCTGGAAGTAAAGTTTCACAAGCCGGATGTGGCATACAGTATGTTTAGCTTTAATTGTTTGCACGTGTGTGATGTTTTCAGCTTTGTGACTCTGGCTTAAGGGTGAGTGGAAGTGTTAGGTGGACTGGGGCATGAAACAAGGCAGAAGTATGTGTGTATGCACTCGTACACACACACACACACACACTTATAGTTTCTTAGCCCAAACTTGGCAGATTGAACCTGGGGACCCTGACATTTTAGAGACAATTGTCAGACAGGAAGGAAGGGTGCTATTTAAAAGGAGAGAAAAGAAGTTATGTGTTAAGTGGCAAAATTACAGCAGGCCTTGAATTTGTTTTTAGAGATTCAATAAATGAAGGAAATGTGAGAGGTAAGAGATACTCTGGGTAAGACCTGAACAACTTCATTTAATAATTCACACAACAAACTGAGTACCAGCTTTGCAAGCAAGACTGTTTGTTAGCAGAAACAATGAATAAAAGGGGTGTGTCAGTACCCTGCAGGAGTTTAGTCTAAGCAGAGGGGATCCTTACTGAGCCTGCCTGGCTGTGCTTCCTCAGCCATAGAATCTATGGGTCTGAGGAACTGCTTCAAGTCTCCCGATTTGAAAGACTTATCAACACATAGCTTATGGCTAATTCTGCCAGACAGGCTTATTTATGTAAGGGAAGGAATAATTGTAGGGTTAAACATATGTTAAGTAAATGTGCTGGTCAGGATTTTCACTGCTTTTGACAACTGAGAAAAACAGTGTAACGGAGGGAGGAATGGTTGATTTTAGCTCACTATTTCCGAAGTTTTGACACACTGTGGTGGGTGGGGTGTGACGGATGGGAGCAAGCTCTAGAGATGAGCAGGAGGCAAGGAGCAAAAGTGGCTGCTCTGTAGCAATAAGCTCCTCCCCATTTTTGCCCCGCCCCACTGACAAATGGCAGCACCCACATTTTTGCAGTCTTTACTCCATCATAACTTTTCATGTGTGATTCTTCCAGGAAACCCCTTCTTAGATACACCCAAAAGCGCACTTTATTATCCCAAGGTGCCAGTCAAGTTGTCTATCAAGATTAACCATCACACGGAAGGTGGGATATTTATTTCAGGTACAAAGGCGTTTAGTGAAAGAGGGGTAAACAAAGAGAGCGGGCTTCGTTTTGTGTCCTCCAAACCCTGTCCTTCAGACACTGCCTTAGTCATCACAGGTACCGCCCTCTGGGAGCAATGCTGACTCCACGCTCCTCCTCTCTGTCTTGGATCTCAGCTCCACATCTTGCTAAAACCTTTTAGGCAACAAGAAGTGACCAGCAAATTTCTCCAGCCTTAACTGCCATTGGCAGATACACGTTTAACAACAACTAAAATGCAACCGAACTTCACTGAGTTAGTAGCGGAGGAAGTACTCGGCAAAGGGCAGAGAGTCGGGTATCAGTGTTTGTTTGGCTTATTCTAAGGTATACAAACCTTCTTAGGGAATACTCTTACAAAGCCACGGGTGACTTGGAAAGAGGTAGGGGCATATGGCAAAAGATTCCTATACTTACAAAAATTTCTACTTATGTAATTCCTTTGGGTAGGAATTGGAAGAGCTTAGGATCAAATTCTGATTTGACTTTTAAAAAGCGTATTTATTATATTCTAAAACTGAGTTAGAATACTTCCCATAGAAGCTTCTTTGTCAGATCTCTCTACATCAAAAATGTGACATTGTAAAATCAATTTCTGGATGAAACATGGCTCCACTTGACACCATTACCTTCCTCTTTCTGTCACCGTTTGCCTTTTTCCTTCCCAAGAAGCATTCAACAAGAGCAAAACACCTGTCACCACATCACGGGGCACCCGTGATGGTGTCAAAGGAAAGTGGATCAAAGAACCGTCAGGGCACTCTGCTGCTGGTTCCTAGAGGAACTGGTTAGGAGAGGAAGACCTTGCTTGTTTCTATTCCAAACGAATGTTTATTTTATTCAACATTAGTGTGGGCAGGCGTGCACAGGCCGCAGGATGTGTGTGAAATCTCGGGGTCGCTTCTCTCCTTCCACCCCTGCTCTGGGGTCTCAGCTCAGGTCATTGCTGCTGTGACAAGCATTTTTACCTGCCGAGCCATCTCACCTGTCTAGTTTTGTTTACATATTCTTGAGGCTTTATTTTTCATGGAAAGGTACAATATTGAAATTTGAGATAATTTTGTCTTTATAACTGTGTTTGTCTATAGACACATGCTGGCTTTTATAGTCATAAAGACTTTTATATTCATAAAGGCATCTGAAATACTGTTTGTGTCATGTCTTCACATGCCCATGGCACTTTGTGCACAAGCTCTTACTTGGTCTTCATTGTCCCTGCATCTCCTTCCCAGGAGGAATGAAAGGCTCCTTGTGCCTGCTCTGCTCTGTGAGCTGCTTCTATGCAGGTGAAGTAGAAGACAGCTATTATATTCATTTGAACAGTGCGTTAAATAAGTCTATATGGGACATGTAGCTGCACTATGAAGTATTATTTACAATATTCACGATTTTACAAGTGAGAATCACTTCATTTGGAAGTGGAGAAATGCAGAGGCAGGCTGAGTCGACCTCTGGGTTTTTGGGCTTCTGGACCATACTTCTACCTTTCTGTCCATCCAAGGCCAGGCATTCTCTCCCTGAGCTCCCAAAAACCTTTGTCTGTGAGATGAGTTGTTTCCAGTCTTGCCTAAAGAGGGTTTGGTCTTTGGTCGGCATGGGCAGAATCAGTGTGATTCTCCCTCCCTGGGGAGGTGGGTAGATGCTTTCTTTACACTGTTCCCTGGGCTCCCATGGCTGAGACGGACAAGAGGCCAGTTGATGCGCACTCCCCAACACAGATATTCCCCTGTTGTCCATGACCCCATCCACGCCCCCAACTCATTTCTGATCCCACTGCCTTAGCAGAAAGGACAGCTATGCAACCACTTCTTTGTGCCCTTCTGCCAGGTTCTTTGGTTTTGAAAATGAGATTTTTTGTCCCTCCACTCAACATTCATATGTGCCCCTCCCCCACACATAGCATTGTTGGCTTATGTTATAATGGAAAGCAAGGGGTATAGAGGAAAAATCAATGCCAGCCTCTGGTTATCATTTTAACAAAATAGAATTGGCTTCTGTCAATACCTGCTATTCTCAGGCTAAATTACGGTGCTAAAAGACTTCAAATTAGAGAAAGTGCATTACAAAGTCTGTTTTATGAGTGACGCTTTGGGGATTCTAATATTTTGAAAACATATTTGATCTCTTATTTCTTATCTCATCTACTAAAATTAGGGTTAGCCAAGTAGATGAAGTGATGTGGATTAAAAAGGAGCAACATTTCAAAGCCCAGACAAGAAAAGCCATTTTGCAATAATTATGACTGTCTTCCACAAATTCTTGCCAGTGTTGTCAACTCTAGTCTTCGCTGAACGTTTCAACATGGCACCCAAGGGGAGCCTTCAAACCTGACAGACATTTCCTATTTGTCAGGAACAAGAAGGAGGAGTTTTAAAGAAAATGAGGTCTTCCCCTCTCAGATGTAGAAATAAAGGGGTGGCGGGGAGACACAGCGGAGAATAGGCAGAGCGAGGCCCTAATGGGTCACGACAGCTCCGATATAGAAGTTTTCGCTCCTCTGTAGGGGCCGCCTCATTACCTACTCCTGCTTGTGTTATACTGCAGCATCCGTGGGTGATGAGCCCACCTTTATCTCACAGAAACAAGGGATGCACTCCCCAAATCTTTAAGTGACACAAACGTGTCACCATCCATGTATTAAAAGACCCCCTTACACATGCACAACTGTAGCACTTGAGTGGTTTTCTCTGTCAATATCATATTGACACTGATTTAGTTCCATGTGCCAAAGCGTTTTAGAAATGACACCAGCATATTTTCAAAAGGAGCGAGTGACATCCTTTGTCTGTGAAGTAAAAAGCAAACAAAATCCTCAGCCATCAAGTTCAGTGTACATGGTCACCTTTGTCCCCTGGGCCAGTGGTCTCCCAAAGCTGACTATGGCGCATTCTCGGGTCAGCTGTTGTCTAAAGCAGGGCTCCTGGTAGGAAGCCTTGTGGCACCAGAGTGCACAAATCTTAGCCCTGCTTAATCAGACAGTCATCCTATATTGCACTGTCTCTTTTTCCGTCTTACATTATTTATTAAAAGATCCAATGCCTGTTAGAGCAACCTCATCAGGATGGAAAACATGGATTCAGTGACTTGTGCATAAAATCTGCAACTCAAATGCAAATGGGTGGGCAAACTTCAAACGGAGATGGAGGAGGAAGGAAAGCATGCAAAAGTGAGGTGTTCGCCTCTCTGATTTCATTCAGAAGGAGCTTGTAAATATTTTGGTATTATTCCCCAAATGTTTTCCTTTTCTCTTTTAAAGGTTTTGTTTTACAAACCCACAGTGTGGCTTTCTTCATGAAAGCAAGGGGAGCCTCACTTAGGGCTAGTCTTGCTTTTTCTTTAGGAGATTCAGTCGGGTGTTTGGGAGGTGAAGGGCTAGCTGCTCTTTTTCTCTGCTTTGATGGATTTCTCCCTCATAAACCATAGCTCAGCTCATAATTATAATGCAAAACAGCATCCCTCCTGCCTGCTTGGTGCATTGAAAATCTGAAGTTCCTTGAAGTTCTAAGGATTTTTTTAAATATTGATATTCATTAATTGTATGGCTTTCTGTGACATAAATGCACATTACACACTTTTATGTGCTGGAAACAACTAAAAATGCCATGTCACAAATGTTTACATGGCTGTTATGGAAAACAGCTCCATGCTAATGTATGCTTGCTTCTTAAATTCTGTTAGCAGTTGTAAGACAGTCAGATACCACCCGTGGGATCTGGTGCCCTCATGAAACACAATTACAATGAGAATATCTCATTATCTCATTGGCTTTAGCGTACTGCTCTGTTACCATGGTTTCAAATACACAGAGGAGTCTGAAACTAAGAGTGCTGCTAACAAAGAACATATCCTTGTACAATGACATCAGATCATGTTAGACAGAATAGACTTAATTAAATACCCCCTGATGGAGGCCAAAATACAGAAGTTGGGTCTACTTTTTTAAAAGGAAACCAGCCATTTTAAAACATTGTGCTTAATTTAGTTGGGAATATTTTTATTCCTTTTTAATAGCAACTACAACTCTAAATTCAGATCCCATTAATATTCTCTGGTAGTGACAAGGAGTTAAGGGGATGGAAGAAAAAAAAAAAGGCAACTGTCAGAAGAAAATGATGTCAGATGTGGTGCTTTCAGAGAGTCCGGCCACCAAGCCAGCCAGGCCACAGAGCACAAAATGTTAATTTCCGAGGGTACAAACTGCTGGACCATCCATTATACAATGTCCTCAGATTTTTCTAGCATGGGTTCCTGCCTTATCGAGTGTGGTTGGACTCTGCTGAACGCAGCACTTTGGCCTCTGTTCTAACACATTGGGTGCTTAATTTCAAAAACCAAAAATGCTAAAGTAAAACAAAACAACAACAACAAAAAAACTAGAATTCTATTACTTTTGTGATGGGAAACTATTCTGTTAGAGAAGAAACTATAACTCCAGAACCCTGGGCTTGAGCCTCTGTGTTGCTTACTGTTCTCTGGTTGATTTCCATCCCCCGACTCACTTTTTGTTGAGGAAAGTCTTCTGGATCCAGCCCAGTTGGCTTTCATTTAAAAAGACCTTTAAAATACACTTCAGTGGTGGCAAATCATTTAGGCTTCAGAGCTATCCTGGTGGATAAACATTTTCCCTCAAAGACCTAAAATGGTGGCTTGCAGTTTTCTGAAATGCTGTAAAATTAATTCCCCTATAAAAGAAGTCTCCCTTGTCAAAGTGAAGCCTGCCACCCCCATGCCACACAAGCACACTAGAATTATAGCTGTAAAAAAATTTAAATCTCTTATGGGCCCCAGAGACTATCAAGTGACATAATGTGACGATAATGACATCCCTGGTGGTGTTAATTGATTTTGTCCTGGTAGAGAGGGTAATTTGGTTTCTGCAGCAATGCATGATCGTGGACTAAACTGATTGGTCTGCCTAGGTAGTATGATCATTAATGAACAGAAAACACACTTTCCACCTTAAATATTGGTAATTACAGGCAAGGGAAGGGAAAGACAGAGGTTCTTAGTCATCGTAGGAGAGTTCAGTTCTGCGTTGTTTGCATTCACCAGGGAAGGGTGTGGAAGGATTGTGAATTAGCAATTCGGAGTCTTGCTCTATAAAATTCAGCTGCTTTCCTGCTACCTCAGGAAGATCTGTAAATAAGTCAAATGATTTGTAAAGTGTTCTTCAACAGGAGAAAAAAAATTCACTTGGCAGCTGCATGTGCCATGTGATTAAAAGTGATAGATCATCCGTCAAGCTGCTTCCCCGTATTGGTCCACATTCCTTTCTTTACGGTTTCTAATTGGTGTGATTTAGAATATATTTTAAGGGAAAAATACACGCTTTCTAAATTGTGCATGTAGACAAGGATATTCAGATAATTCTCTGATTTTCAGAGATGCTGCATAGATTTGGAAGTCATTCTCACTCACACGAATAGTTGTGATTATGCTAATAAAAACACTGGGCAGTTAAAGGTACCTCTGTCCAGTTGCAGAGCTCAGCTTACTTTATACCCACTGAATTTGACTCTCGAGCCCTATGCTATGAGAGCTGGAGATCCTGTTTGTAGGTACCGGCCCTGCCTGAGCAGAGCCAGCATCCCCTCTGGTCAGTGGGGGACTTGTGCACACCTCCCTGAGAAGTTTTTCTGCATCATGCTTGCATCTCACCCTCTTATGAATCTGAGCCTTCATCTCTGTTGACACATTTCTGCCTCAGGTCGAGTTTTATTATCTATAATTTGAACTCCAGTTATCATTTCTTATTTCTTTTCTTAATAATAGAATTCCATCCAGCTTTTTAAAAATTTTTCAGTTTCTTCCGATTCCAGTTTATGCTCCGTACTCTATCCATAATGACTCTTTTAAAAAGTTTCTAATGATTAATTTTTATTCAGAAAGCTGAGAAAAGTTATATTTTGTTGTTGTTGTTTGTATTTATTTGAACTATTTTTTTAAGACCTAAAAGTAAGCCAGGTATGGTGACATGCTTCTAGAACCTCAGAAGCTGAAGCAGGAGAATTACAAGTTTGAGGATACTCTGGGCCACTTCATGAGTGTACTGGTTATGTTTTTGCTAACTTGACACAAGGTAGATTCATCTGGGAAGACTAAATATTAGCTGAGGAATTATTTAAGTGAGACTGGCCTATAGGCAAATGTGGGGGCGTGTTCTTGCTTAATGATTAATGATTGGAACAGTCCAACCCCTGTGACTGGTGTTAGCCTGAGAGGAATAAGAATGGTATACCCTGGTCCTTGGAGGTATAAGAAAGAGAGCTGAGCTTGAGCCTGAGGGGAACCATTAAACAGGAGTGCCTCCATTGTGGTTCCTGTGTCCAGTTTCCTGCCTGGAGCTTCTGCTCTGATTTCCCTCCATGATTCACTATGATGCGGAAGTATAAACCCAAATAACCCCTTTCTTCCTCAAGTTGTTTTTGGTAATTATCACAGCAGCAGAAAGAAAATGATTATAGTGACCTTTAGGCCAGCCTCATCTGTTCCTGTATCAAATCCAGGAAGTATATTTTATATGCAGAATAACACATAACTCACAGGGCCACCCATGCACTGCCGAGGGCAGGTTTCCTTGGGATGACTGGGAAATGGTTTGCTTTGTTTTGTTTGTTTTTCTGTGCTAGGAACCAAACTGAATCTCAAGTGTATGGGATGGCCAGTGAGTTGTTGAGTAACGTTATACAAAACACATGAGAATAAAGGCAGGAGACACTGAAGAACTAGGGAGGATTCACATTTTTACCTTGCGTGTTCATAGATGCTGATACACCCTGAAACAGCAAGAGGATCTTACTCGTCACAGTATTAGCAGTAGACAAAGCATCAGCATTTGCACTAGTTTTCTGAAGTTCTGTTCCTGTAGGCTAATGAAATCCCCTGGAGAAATGAAAAGCACCTGAACTTGGAGAACATGAAAACTTTTTATTTACATAACGGGCAATAAATGACCTAAATTTTACAGAAAAAGAGATCATTTTGTTCTTAGATTTATGTCAGCTGATCAAGAAACCTGCCCTTTGTTAGGAGGTGGGCGCCTTTATCTTACAAGGATGTTTATTTATAAAACCTCCTCGAGAGCACAACTAAAGAAGCTGGTGTTTCTGGCTTATGAAATATGCAGAAATGTCAAGACTTATATCTTTATTGAGCACGTCTTGACCCCATTGAAGGTTCTGGAGTAGTAATGAACCCTCAGACAAAGGGTTTCTTTTGTACCTATGAATCATTTGGTCCTTGGCAATGAGTCATGAGACTAGAAAGGTAAGACCTCCTCAGAAATATGAAGGAAAGATACTTCCATTGGTTCAAGGTAATTCTTAAAACACTGATCCAGCCTCAAGTAGCTACAACTTCTAGCAGTTGGTGAATGGTATACTCCTCTGTACACACAGAACACTACACTCGCTAATTCTTTCAGAGATGTCCAAATGATGATAAACGTATTCAATCCCCTACACTGGAAAAATGCACCCTTGCTGGACCAAAGGCCTCTTCTTACATTGATGCTAGACACTGCTTCCTTCTGCTGCATATACAACTGGAGTCATGGGTTTCTCCATATGTGCTCAATGGTTGGTGTTTTAGTCTATAGGAGTTCTGGAGGGTTTGGTTGGTTGATGATCTTGTTCTTCTCATGAGGGTGCAAGCCTTTCAGCTCCTTCAGTCTTTTCTTTAGCACCTTCATTGAGGTCCCCATCTTCAGTCAGATGGTTAGCTGTAAGCATGCTCAGCTGTATCTGTGTGACCCCAGCAGAGCCCCTGAGGAGGCATCTATATCTGGTTCCTGAGAGTAAGTACTTCTTGGCATCAACAATAGTGCTTGGGTTTGGTGGTTGCATGTGGGGTGGATCCCCAGGCGAGGCAGTCTCTGGATGATCTTTTCTTCAATTCCTGCTCCTCTATTTGACCTTGCATTTCCTCCCCTGTTTTGTCCTCCCTTCTAAGAGGGACTGAGGCATCCATATTCTGGCCTTCCTTTTCTTTGTGCTTCATAAGGTCTGTGAATTGCTTCTTAGGGACTTGGGATAAATTGAACTGCCTAGGGTAAGCTCCCACCTGAATAGGCTCAGAGCCACACCCCAGGCCTGGCCCACAGACTGCCTGAAAGAGGTGCTCCATCCAGCCCGTCTGTAAATTGGGCAGTGAATGCCAGGTTCTGGCAGTTCTGAGCCATCAGCCATAGCGAGATGGGATTTTTATGATATAGCCCTTTTTGTCTTTGTGACATTTCTGGTACTGCTAATAACTACAATCAAACTCTGGTTCCTCAAGCTGGATTTAACAAAACCCTTCCTTTGGTCAGAAATAAGTTTTTTTTTTCTTTCCTGGGGTGAGTATCCAATACTGTGGTTATTTTAAGTATTATATTGATAATTATGTTTTAACCTTGAAGATATCTTAAGTTGCATTAAATGTGTGGTTAAATTTACTAAAATTACTAAACATGTACACTCTTTTTCATTGTCAAGTAATGAAATAAATTTTGGTACATGATCAAGTGCCATAAATCATGAAATTTCTTCACCAGTTGGCCTCATCTTACTTTCAAAAAGTAAGTGATGTCACCATTACGGTAGTCAGCATCAACACTTCTAAGGAATTCTTGGAAATGGTGATGATTTAATCCTTGGCCCTTACACAATTCACAGGGTTGATGGTGATTTGTATGATGTTATCTATCTTTAATGCTCTTGAGAATATGCTGTCTTGATGTGCTCTGCAGTGATACCTTATTAAATGCATGTCTGGAACACAATTGCATCATCTTGTACTAATCTTACAAGTCACTTTGTTTAGTAGTAGCAAGATACCATTGGTAACTATACCAGATATGTTGATAATGAATTATTTGGACACACACACACACACACACACACACACACACACACACACATTTGTGTGCACTGCTGCTTAGTATAACTATTTTTACTTAATTATGTCTGCTTTGTTTAATTCTGTCTTTAATGTCATTAAAGGACCTATTTCCGTAGAGACTTTGTCTGTCAGCCATAACTCTAATAAAGACGACACGTTAACTCACATTTCAGGGTTGGTGCTGTCATGTCCCAACAAAGCGTAAGACTTGAGTGGCTTCATTCTCTAATCTCCTCTCCACAGATGGTTTTTCAGTGTCTTCACTTTCATGGCTGTAGGATGATTTTGAAACTGCCTCCCTGTTTTTAAGTGTATATTGTATTTTTCTATTTTTTATTGAAAATAGTTTTTCTCATACACCATATTCTGGTTATGGTTCCCCCTCCCCTAACTCCTTCCAGATCACCTGTATATCCTGTCTCATCCTTTTTGTCTCTCAGACCTTTGTCTTCCCATTAACTGGCAGTTTTTTAAAGATCACCTTTAAAAATGTTTTGTGTGTGTGTGTGTGTGTGTGTGTGTGTGTGTAAAAGAAGAGACATTTAAAAACAATAATATTAATAAGATAAGTTAAAATAAAAGTAAAGAACTCAGAATAGAACCAAACAAGCAAACACAAAGCGCGCGCACGTGCACACACACACACACACACACACACACACAAACACACACACCACCACCACCACCACCACCACCACCACCAAGGCAAAAATCCAATGCTCTGATAAAACATGAAACAAAGAACCTTTGAAAATATCTTAGAGTTCATTTCGAGTTGGCCATAGCTGACCATGGGGTTGAAAGAATAGTTTGTGTACCCAGTGAGACGCCATTGGAGAAAGCTAATGTATCATTTGTGGTAGTTATCAGTTGGAGATGGCTTCTGGGTTAGAAATGGTCCTTGTACAGGTGCTGTCTTCAGCAATATGTCCTTACTCTCAGTTTGGAGAGCAACCAAAACCCTTGCCAATCACCTGACTTAATTCGGTATTCAGTGGGCCTCTTTGGCTAACAGCTCTATGAGGTGTAACATCTCCAGAACGGGAATCTTTGCTTGGTGGTGAGAGATGGCCAGTTGGCTCTTTATCTTCCCAGTATCTGGTAGTATTTTAAAAGATCGTGTGTGTGCGCGTGGGTGTGTGTTTTAGAAAGCTTCTACTGCTGTTTTAGGGTTCTATACAGTCCCCCAAATGGCCCTTAGTTTTAGCTGTCTCTCCTCATTGTGTCCTTCTTTATCCCCCTTCTCTCTTTTTCTTCTTTGATCGTCCTGTCCCAGACCCCTAACCCTTCCATCTAAATGTAACTACAGATTCTATTTCCCTATCAAGAGAGATCCATCGTCCCCTCCAGGCCCTGTAGTTATGTGGATTGCAGCCTTCTTATCAAAGAATTAGCAGCTAATATCCACATATAAGCAAATGCATATAATATTTTTGGGAGGCCTGGCTTATCTCCCTCGGGATAATTTTTCTGGCTCCATCCATGTACCTGTAAGTTTTATGATTTCATCTTTTAAACAATTGAATAACCTTTCACATACCACAGTATCTTTTATCCATCAGTGCACGAATGGGCACCTTGGCTATTTCCATTTCTCAATATTAGGAACAGGGCACCAATTAATATTTTTGAATATGCATCTCTATAGTAAGATAAAGTGTTCATTGAGTGTATGCTGAAGAGTGTTATAGCTAGATATTGATGTAGATTGATTCCCTGATCAGAGGAACTGTCATACTGATTTATATAGAAGGTGACTAACTGAACTTCCACAAGCAATGGATGAGTGTTCCCCTTGCATCTTCAAAGGAGCCTCCTTCTATTGGTTAGGGGAATTTTCTTCTATGAGTTTGTTGAAAATATTTCTGTGCCTTTGACTTGGGTTTCTTCTCCTTGTTGTATTCTTATGATTTATAGTTTTTTTTCCCAGTTTCCCTGATTTTCTGGCTGTTTGGTGCTTGGGGGTTTTTAGATTTGACATTTCTGTGACTGGGGTGCCCATTTCCTCTATTTTGACTTCCATTCCTTAAATTTTCTCTTATATTCAGTCAGCAAGACTTGTTTCTGAGGTGCCTGGTGGAGTTCTTAAATTTCTCATCTCCAGTTTTCCCTCATTTAGGTTTCCTTCATCGATTCTAGTTCCACATTCATATCTTGAAGTGTTTTTATTTCATGATATGTCAGTGGGTTGTTTATTTTCATATATTTTATTATTTTATTATTGAATTTATTTTTATCTTTTATTAAAGTCCTTATAATAATGTTTATAGTAGCTATTTTGACGTTTTTCACTTCTCAGGACCCACTATAGAGTTGCTGGACTCAGTGGAACGCTCTTGTCACTGGGTGTTTTTATGAAGGTGTTAGACGTCTGGGTCTGGGACGATTGTAATTCTAGATTCTTGTATCTGGAGGTCGAGGCAGAAAGATTACAGGTCCAAGACCAGACAATTTAATGACAGCGTGTCTTTAAATCCTTGGTGTGGTAAACAGAAAGTGAAATATTCCTCCATCTTTACATCTGAAATTGGGTAACTGACTTCCTTTCCAGGGGAGACTTTCTCCTGCTTACAGTACTCCTTAGGTACCTGTAGGTGTTGTGTAGGTTGGAGGCCTCCTGAGTGCCCCCTTCCATGGTAGTGCCACCAGGCCTGGCTGCAAACATTTAAACTTTTTAAAATCTTTTTTAAAAATGTTGATTTTTACCGTACTTTTACGAAAGTTAATTAATATACTGTAGGGTTTAACTATTTGAAATGTGTTGAGAAACCAAATTTGAAAAGCAGAATATTATCAATATTTATGTTTCAGACACTTAAAATTCTATGTACTCTGTAGGTTCGTATTTGAGTCAATTAAGTTGTTCTTCTTTGTATGTGTGTGTATGATATATATGTCCATATATGTTTTCGTGTGTGAGAGTAGGCATGTACAAACCACAGTTAACAAGTGGTGGTTAAGGAATGAGCTTAGCTGTTAATATTCTCACCTCCCCCCTCCTTTGAACCAGGCATTTCTCTGTCTCTGTCTCTCTCTGTCTCTGTCTCTGTGTCTTTGTCTCTGTTTCTCTGTCTGTGTCTCTGTGTCTGTCTGTCTGTCTGTCTGTCTCTCTCTCTCTCTCTCTCTCTCTCTCCCCCTCCCTCCCTCCCTCCCTCCCTCCCTCTCTCCCTCCCTCCCTCCCTCTCTCCCTCCCTCCCTCTGTCACCGTGTATAACAGGCTAGCTGACCATCGTATTTTCAGGAATTCTGCTATTTTCACCTTCAACTCACTGCAGGAACCCTGGAATTACAGGGTTTGTGCCACTTTACACACTTTCGGGGATTGAGCTCAAGTCCTCACACTTGTGTGACAAACACATCTCCTCCTGAGCGATCCCTTCAGTCCTAACTGTTTTTAAAATCCAGGTGTCCGAACGTCTCTAAGCACAGTTTTATCAGCTGTGAGCACCAGTGTCACCCATTATGGTTGTGATTTTATTTTTCTTTTTAGTTCTTTTTTGATTTATACATTTTGAAGCAATTTCAGTTTCTGAAATGAGATTTGGAGTGGTGATATATTTCTAGTGAGCCAATCCTTGGCCATGTAATACTTCTCATTCGTTAGAAATGCTATTTACATCACATTATGTTAATATAATTACACAGATAAGTGTTTGATAGTTACAGTGCATTTTATCTTTTAATTTATTGTTTTTCTTTGTTCATTTAAAGCCTGTCATTTGTTATTTATATATAGCTACATTTTTTTCTTTTTTGTTGGACACTTTCTTTACTTACATTTCAAACGTTATCTCCTTTCCCGGTTTCCCCTCCAGAATCCCCTTATGCCATCCCCCTTCTGCTTGCTAATATGAAGGTGCTCCCCCACCTAGCCACCCACTCCATCCTGCCTCCCCGCCCTGGCATTCCCCTACTCTGGGGCATGGAGCCTTCACAGGACCAAGCGCCTCTCCTCCTGCTGATGCCAGATAAGGCCATCTTCTGCTACATTTGTGGCTGGAGCCATGGGTCACGCCATGTGTACTCTTTGGTTGGTGGTTTTGTCCCTGGGAGCTCTGGGGGGTCTGGTTGGTTGATAATGTTGTGCTTCTGAATTGCAAATCCCTTCAGCTCCTTCAGTCCTTCTTCTAGTATATAGCTTCATTTTTAACACAGCCTGACATGTTTGTCTATATTCCGTCCTATTTAGCACACTTTCATGTGATGTACCTCCTGCTTGAGCTGCGCTTACATAGTCTACCTTCCCATCAGTTTTCCTTTTAATCTTTCTACCTGTTTCCCTTCTCTCTTGCCTTCTTTTTAATGATCTTATGTTTTCTCTTTCAGTTTCCTTCACAATGATTACTTTGTATAGTCTCTTACTATTGTTTAAGTTGATATTTTAAAGTTATACCATAGGTTTTCAATCTTTAATCTTTAAACTTTTAATACAAATTAATGTCTCATTTTCCTAAAAAAAAAAAAAAATCTAAAGAACTTCAGTTAGTGTCCTATAAAATGGAATTAACTGGTAAAAAATGGTTATTTTTCTAAACAATGTTATTTCATCCTGGGTTTGTGTGCAATTTTAAGTGTATAATTTATTGAAATTTGGCAGATACCTGTATTTAGGTAACTATTGTCATGATTACAATATAAAATATTCCAATGTTCCCTGTATTTTTCTCCAGTTAGTCCTGATCATCGAATCTGATTATCAAATGACTATGGTTCTGCTTTCTGACACTGAAGTGACCTATTCTGAGAAGTCATACACATGTCATCAAATATAGTCACTCATGTCTGGGTTTCTCCGGTGTGTTTGAGAAGTAGCCAAGTTGTGGTGTGCGTCAGAGCCTTGCTCCGTGTGCTGTTCCACGGGCTGGTTTTTATTCCATAAACATGTGCTGTGCACAAGGACGAACCACTCCTTCTGACTGGTTTGCATATCATGCCTTGGTTTTCAGTCCCTGGTCGATGGACACTTGGTTTGTTTCTTGAGCCCGTTCTGAATGAAGTTGCCCTGAGTGGCCACAGGCCGTATTTCCAAGATACATGCTTTCAGTCCTCTTGGATATGATCATGGGAGCTAACCATATGTGGAAACCAACAAAAAAAAAGTAAAGAGCAGAATAAGAGGACCTGGAAGAGCTAAGGAACGGGAGAGAGGAAGAGAGGAGACAGACCGGGAGGGTAAGGGGGAGGGTAAGTGTGAGCAAGTGTGAGCAAGGTGTTACATGTACATGTGCTCTGCGTGAGTAATGTGTGTGAATAACCATGAAAACGAAAAAGTGTTTTTGGAGATGAATAGACATGTTTAACCATCTAAGAAACCCCTAACTGCTCGCCAACTGATGTGCAGTTCTTAGTCCTGCCGGGGCACAGAGCTCGTGCCCCACATTGCTGACAACAGCTCATGCTTTCCATCCTAAATGTGTTAATCATGCTAGTGCGGCCCACCTTCCCTGCTGCCTAATGATGCTGGAGGATTATCTTCATGGAGTTTTTGATAAGGTATCTGCTTGTTCTGTTAGGCTTCTGTCTTGTTTTGTTTGGTTTGCCTGTCTCGTGTAGCCTAGGCTAGTTTTACTTTCTGCTTTTTTTTTTTTTTTTTTTTTTTTTTTAAGAGTCACAGTAAAACTAACACTTTGCACAGCCATTTAATACATAAAAAGAAAGGAATTATCAACTATGGAAAGGAAAATTTACAAACTGAATTGTGTCAAAACTAAAACCAATGTCTTTCAAAAGATACTATAAAAAATAAGAGAATACACTAACAAAACTCACATGTACTAAAGGGCAATAACAATAATAAATTCATACACATCACATACACACACACACACACACACACACTCACAAACACACCACACAACACACCACACACACATACATCATAAACACACACACACAGACACACACACACACACACACTCACACACTCACATCATAAACACACACACACACACATCATAAACACACACACACACACACACTCACACACACACACCACACACTGTTGTGAATAGCCTTGGTGTTGTTTGTGTTTTGATGCTAATCCAGTCCCCCATGAGGAATGGATCACGAGGAGTGGCTCGCATGCTCAGGTGATTCCATGTGAACTTACTCCCTAGTGTAACTGAAAATAAAGGTGAGAGCCTGTGACTAAACACAGGATGGAGGTAGGAGATGGAGGATGAAGAGGTAGAAGATGGAGCAGGCCTGGAAGAGATGCAAGTAGCTAGGAATTTCATAGCTCGGCAATAGAGTGGTGTAGTGGTGGATCTGCTTAATCTACGTGTGCAGCTGATAAATATGATGATTGATTGTGTATTCCTTGCACAGGCATACTGGGGTTGGAGAATTTGCCAATATAAATCTGGCTGGTATAAATATCTCTCTAGTGTTTTCCTTTCATGGGGCTAGAGGAAGCTGAGCGAGACCAGAGTGGTTGTTGGTGTTCTGTATACCAGCCCCCGGAACCAGGGTCAGATGTCCACTTGGAGCTAGCCATGGGACTGGGTGAAACCACCATTGCCAGCACATAGCAATTTTAAAATTACACTCTGCAACATACCACACTCCAAACACCACACACACATACCTCACACCTCACACACAATCAAACACACACACCACACATACCACACACTACACACATACCTCACACCACACACACAAACACACACACACCACATACACACCACACACATACACACCACACAAACACACAAACTACACACACACACACACACACACACACACACACACTAAAAGCTATTATGTAAGATATATAAGAAAGAATTTGTAGTATTTGTTTATCTGAGCCTGGCATATTATGCTTAACATAGTAATTTCCAGATTGAGCCAATTTTCTGTAAAATTTTCTCTATATCTTAAGAAAATGTCACTGCATATGCATATACATTATACACACATATACATTACATATTTATGTTACATACATACACATATTTATATCTATCATCTCTCTATCTCATATATTCATCAGCCATTTATCTGTTGATGGGCATCTAGGCTGGTTCCATTCTTTTGCTATTGTGAGTAGAGCAGCAGTAAACATGGATGGGCTGAACATCTCTGTGGTAGGATGTGGAGAGGTTTGGGGATACACTCAGGAATATTTAGCTGGGCCAGTTCTATTTTTAATTCTTGAGAAACCTGCCCACGGATTCCCATGATGTCTGTACCAGTTTATACCACTACAAACAAGGAATTGGGTTCTCCCGTCTCGTCCTCTCAAGCATTTATCACCTACAGTCTTGATGACAGCCATTTCTGAGTAAGGTGAGAGGGAATGAAGGGTAGTCTGAAAAAACACTGAGAAAATCCATCTTCTGGGCACATCATGGCTGTGGTACTCATGAATTCACACCATGTGGGGCTACAATACACAAAGCCAAGGCAAGCAAACTCTCAGACGGGTAGAGGGTCTCCAGGCTTCATATTATACTGAAGAACTATTGGCAATTGATAGTTCCAGGGACAAGAGAATCGATCTTTTTTGAGGTTGTACCCATTGATGGGATTCCCATGCCTCCAGGGATAGCCCATGGATGTTTCCTCATGTCACATATGGAGAGTGGGTACAAAAATTAATTTACAAAAGACATAGAGCTGGAGTGAGAATGTGTTGAGGGGAATAAAGAACAATTTGGAGAGGGATGGTGTACACGGGTCGTATTTTACTACACACGAGGAGGGATTCTTAAGAATAAAAAAATATTTAGTATTCATTTAGTTTTGATTTGCATTTCTTTGATGGACAAGGATGTTGATTACTTAAATAAATATTTATTGGTCATAAATTGAGCATAAATTTTGTTTTGAGGTATTGAATTTTCACTGTTCTTTATGTAACCTAGAAAATAAGCCCTTGACTCAAGTACTGAATCAAGTGACTTTTCTCTCAATTTGCTGGCCATTCTGTTCACTCTGTTGAAAATTGCTTTCTAAGTACAGAGAACTTTAGTTTGTGCAGTCCCATTGGTCAATTCTTGGTGCTTTGCCCATTGCTATTGGAATTAGTTTAAGAAAACTGTGCTTTTAAGGGTTTTTGCTGTTTTATCTGGTAGTTTTACAGTTTTGGGGTTTTAAATTAAGGTCTTTGAGGATTAATTTTGAGCAGATACAATTTGATCAAGATACAGTTTTAACAAATCTAAATTTATTTTTCCTGCAGATGTACATTCAATTTTGTCAGCAGTATTTATTATGTAAACTGTCTTTTTTCAGTTTTTGATATCTTTGTCAATAAACTAGATGGCCACAATAGCTCGGTTGGTCCTCTGGTTATTCTATCCTATGTAAAGTACCATACTGCTTTTGTCACTGTAGCTCAACAGTATAGTCAAGTAGTATGATGTGTCATATAATATTCGTTATTTTTAGAATTTCTTTGATTATTTATGGTCCTTTGTGTTTCTATATGAAATTTTGAGATTTTCCCCTCATCTATGGAAAACACCATTGAATTCATTTTTTTTTTTAGAATTTCCCTTAAGTACTACATCTACATGATTCTCACTCTTCTATATCCCTTTAACTCCTGCTATATTCCTCTCACTCCCTCTTTATTGGCTGCTTCTTCTTCAATATGTGTGTGTGTGTGTGTGTGTGTGTGTGTACACATAAACACAGCATGGTGAGACCATTTAGTGTTGCTTGTATGTACATATGTTGAGGTCTGACCAGTTTGAATTGGATAAACCATCACTGGCCCTGTCCCTGGAGAAGACTGATTTTGCCTCTCTGAGCAGCCATAGTTCCTGGTAGTTCTTCATCTACCAGTGGAGTCTTCGGAGATTTCCCCATCTACATTGGCATGCCTCCTAGTGTTGTCATTATGTGAGTTTTGTTTATGTGAACACAGTGTTTAGATGTCATGGTTATCCTGTCGTAGATACAGTACACTATCTTGCAACATCTGTCCCGATCCTCTGGCCCTCACACTCTCTCTGTCTCTTCTTCAATGATGTTTATTGGGTCTTAGATTGAGATGTTGTGATGTTAATGTGTCAGTTGGTGTTGGGCACCCTGTAATGACAAACTGTGGATTTCTGTAATTGTCTCCATCTGCTGCCCTTTCCTATTGGCTTAGGAGAGTGTCAGCTTTAACGTCTTCTCTAGAGTGTGTGACCTCACCAGCCACCTGGTAGTTTACTATATTTGAAGTTTCAGGCAGGAATCGTCTCCCAGTAGTGGGGCTTACGTCCAATTAGGCAGCTTTTGGTTACCCTAAAGTATAACTGCTACCGTTCCTCCATGAGATACTTGTTAAGCTGGTCATTGTTGTGGTTTCTAAGTGTCACAGCTGGGTAGGATTGCTAGTTGCTTTTCTCCCATGGAGTTGTGTACATCTTCAGATACCCGGAGGGCAATTCTAGAGTTGATTCCAAGTTGGTTTCTCCAAGTTCTGTGGCCGAAGTATGTGATGTTCATACAAAGAAAAAGAACTGTATATTATTATTTAAGCAGTTTCATTAATAGTTGTTGAGACTGGAATGTAATCTGGGTGCCCCTCAATAAGCACTCGATAAAACAAGTTGTGACACATTCATGCAATTAGATGCTGCCTATTTAACCTTTTTCCAGTCGGTAGTTTTTTTGTTTTTGAGAAGTTTAGAGAGCAACAGTATTTAGCACAAATACTTCTCACATATTCCCTTGCCCACATATGTAGATTTAATACCTCTCATTATTAGACTTTTGCAATAAATTGTCACTTAACACTGGTATATTATCACTAGCCTCCATGGGTCTCATAAGCTCACTGTTCCCTGTACCTTGAATGGGTTCTGAGTAATGTAATAAGAGATATTCTCCACAATAATGCCCCACAGAACAACTGAGGTGCTCTAAAATCCCTGCTGTTTCATTGCTCTTCACCCCCTCTGTCCTCCCATGACCCATGACAACCATTGATCTTGATGTTTTCTTAGCTTCTCATTTTCCAGAATGCCCTATAATTGGAAACACACGTATCCCACGTTTCCAGATCCACCTCTTCTTTCATCATGTACTTAAGGTTTTTGTTATTGTTTAATGTGTTTCATGGCTCACTAGTGCATTGCTTTGTGTTGCTTAGCAACATTCCATTGCATGAATGTGTCTCGACTTGTTTTATCGAGTGTTTATTGAGGGATGTCTAGATTACATCCCAGCTTGTAGAACTGGGATAAATGCATAAAGCTGTTTAAATATTAGTATGCAGGTTTTTGAATGAACATTGGTTTCCAGCTCATTTTGACAATCTATAGTTGTTAGGTCACGTGATCAGTTTTGATGGAAGGCATCCTACTGTCTCTCAGTGTGGCTGTGGCGTTTTGCATCCTCAGTAGAGGTGACAGTTCTTGTCTGTATCCCCGCCAGCACTTGTTATTGTCAGTGTTTTCTGTTTCCTCTATCTGAGTAGATCTATGGTTTCTCTCTTTATTCATTTACAGTTCCCTGGTGGCTTCAGACACTCTGCATGTTTTTCCTGGTCTCTGTTTTGTATTGCTATTCTGTGTACTTTCGTTGGTGAAGTTTCCATTAGATCATTTGCCCAGTCCATGGAATTTAAAGAACTCTTTGCATATTTTGAATATTAGTCTCTTGTCAGGGCTATATTTTTCAATATTGCTTTCTAATTTCTATGTTTAGTTTCTTAAGAGTCTTTGTATAGAGTTGTTAATGTAAGTAAAGTATGGCTTTTCCATTGTGTGTGTGTGTGTGTGTGTCTGTGTGTGTGTGTGTGTTTGAGTGTAGCATGCCTGTGATATTGTCTCTCACCAGCCCAGGTAGTGGTCGGTTCGTAGTTCATTATTTTATACTTAGGACTGTGATTCTGTTCACCTGCCTGAGACGCTGACTGATTTTTAAGAAGGAAGAAATAGAGCAGTATGGAAGAAGAACAGGGGGACAGGAAAGGGAGGATGGAGAAAAATAAAGTGTGTTTTAAAATGAGACAATGAAACTACTGTTTATGCTGACTGTAGAAAGAAGCTGCCTGTCCACACAGCTCACAGATCAACAATCACCGTGAGGGTTTTGAATACTGATTTCACTACTCTGAAGCGTTCTGTTTGTTTGGAATCCAACCTTGAATGCTCACTGGCAGCTCTGAGGGCTGACTCTTTTCTGTCTGACCCTCTGAACTGCGGGAAGCCTGTGCTGCTCAAAGCCACTTCACCCATGATGCGGTGGGTTGAAATTACCTGAGGTAAAAGAAGGAGAGAATATTGTGTTTGCCACAATGAGTTCTGTTATGTCTGAAGATTGACCCTCAAACCCTGGAGAGTCAGAAGTTCTCAGATGTGTCCAAACTAAAAATTTTTAAACTATTAAATTGTTTCTATTTGTTCTTGACAAGAGAATTGATTTGCTCTGAGCCAGTCTTCTAAACTGGCAGGCTTTGGTTTCAAAGAAAGGTCAGGATCTGAATCTGGCAAGTCATACCGGTAACCTCAGTACTTGGGAGGCTGAGGCATGAAGGTTGCCCAGAGTCTGAAGCCTGGCTGAGTCACGTATGAGATCTTATCCCAGTTCACTGGAAACCGCTTGCCTACACCCTCTCTGCTGTCTCTGCGCCATATCTGGAATTCCAAACAGCAGAGCCTATGGTGTTTTCATTTCCTGGACTCTGCTGTGTTTCTCTGCTCATTCTCAGCTACAAACAGCAAAGAATTCTCATCACCCACAGTGCTCTCTCATGCTCCTGATCTGCTGTTGCTTTTCCATTTGGCAGGCACATTTTTCTCATGGTCCTCCACATTTCCCAATTAGGCATCTCTCCCTCCCCTCACCAAACATCACTCTTTCCAAGAACATTCCTCGAACTCTTGTCTTAGACAGTTGCAATGGTGTTCTCATAAAATATCATAGACTATTTTGCAAACTCTAATCCCAGTACATGTCACAGGGTTACTGATCAATCATCTGCTTCTCTGTCTCTCAATATGCTTTCTGAGTTTTCCTATCACATTGTATAGCAGAACTTGGCTTGATTCACTGTGCAATGGCTATGCATATAAAAATATAGATTCATCTGCTTCTTCTAATTTTTTAAATTATTTCTTAGGAATAAAGTCAGTTTTTTTTTCACTTATTCATTCAACAAACAGTTTACCAATACCAACCATGCGTTGAGTGCTTCCCTAGAGAATATTACAGTTGTGATAATAAACATAGAATCTGCAATTGTTCCCATGCTCCCTAGAATTTACCTTTGCTAGACTTTTATATTTAAAACTTTCCTGAGATGATTGTCACAGGGTTTCAGTCAGAATGTTTTCATGTTTTCTTCCTGTCTTTCTTTTTTTCTTTCCTTTCCTTTCTCTGAGATCCATTAGGCTAAAACCCATCTCTCCCTCATTTACACTCTTAACTGATTGTATTCCATACAAGGAAGCAACCAATAAACTCACATGCTGACACTGCCAATCTCAAAGAGAAATTATATTTTAGATAGATCCTATTATCCAAATCACAAAGATTGTTTTTTTAAGAAATGCAATTATTTCATCTTCATTTTAAGTGACAAGATTGCCAAATCTTTGATATTACCAATTTGAAAGGTTGATGGCAAATTTTTCCATTGATATCACCTAGCTCTTTTTATGTTTAACTTTCCACCCATCAACTTGACATGTTAAACGTGCGTGCGTGTGTGTGTGTGTGTGTGTGTGTGTGTGTGTGTACAGGAAGTGCAGTTCTGTGTGCATAGATTATGAGATCAGAGAGAAGAAAATAACACAGCTTATCATGAAACACAGTGCAGTTTGCAGTTCAGCTTCAAGACAGCTGCAGGCCCTCATTTGGCCACAGGGATACCCAGTACCAAAAGCACGTGCAGGCCAGGGAAATTAACTGCTATGCTTTGTTTAGAAGCAGCAAGACAGATAATAGATGGAGGCTTTGGCATATTTAGAATTCATCTTGGGCTTCTTAAACCATCAGCTTTCCTCAGCTTGAAGTTGGTTAGGGATAAGAAGAAAGCCCAGAGCTCCAGTGGGGTATTTGTTGAGATGCTCAGAGCTGCTAATGAATGGAGAAAGGGACGTGCATAACAAGGCTCCCCACTGAGGATAAGCAGAATGCAGAGAAGCTGATGCTTTGGAAAGTTAAAATATGAACAAGACACGTCACTAGGATAAACCTCAAGACAATGCTGCTGTCACCTTTCCTCCTGTGTCAGCCTTGTAGCTGGGGCATGAGAGTCTCTGTCACATATTCATATTGGTCCTCAGTTCTTCTCACAGCCCCATCATTCCTTGTCAAACACCTTGGGCCCCAGCCTTAGAGCTTCCCAACTCTTCTTCAGCACAGATTGGACACTTACAGTCCTGTGACTTTCCCCACAGAGATGTCTGTGTTTCCATCTTTCTGAATGTTACCTGTCACCAAGAATGGATTTGATGTCCTGTTTTTCATGGCCTTTCTTCTTGTCTGGGTCTCTGGATCCTTTGGAATCACATGACACTGACCGTGTACTGCAACTTTAAAAATAGTTAAATTTATTTTTTGACAATTCCATACACATATATATAACACATTCTGATTACTCATGCCCCTACAATCTCTCTTATTTCTACATCCCCCGACTCCTCCCTACAAATTTGGTTTGCACATTTGTATCTGTTTGGTTTTGTACCTAATGAGTTTAATTACAGCCATTTGTGTAGCCATGGATTTGGAAGTCTCCACTGGAGCATTGTGGGATTATCAGTGAGTACACACGTGATAGCAATCACTGACTCCTTCAGAATCTATGAGAAGCCACTAGGTCGGCTGAAAGGGTTAGCATCCTGCGGCCCTTCCCCTCCGTTCCTGATTGTTGACAATCCTATTCTAGCACAGACCCCGGGTGTGTCACTGCGCACTGCAACTGCTGTGAGTTCGTGTTTCTAATGGTTGAGCCATGCTTAGAAAATAGCATTTCACAGCCCTTTTCGCTAACTTCCGGCTGTTAAATTCTTCCTTTCCCTTTCCCCTCTTCAACTGTACTCCCTGAGCTTCACAGAAGGTTGTATAAATGTCTTGTCATTAACTGTCACTTAATTCACAGCATCTGGAGCAGTCATGAATCTCTGCCTTCATCACAGTTCACTGCAAAGAGTGGCGTCTCCAATTAAGCTTGAGAGTAGCATTTCCCTATGGGTATGAGCATAAATATTTAGAGAGCAGTTTGACTCCTTGTCAGTTTAGCTAAACTATGGTAGTAAGTTTTCCCAGGGTCTCGGAAAAGGGAGTTTGCCATACTAACAGGACCAGGAATGGATTCTCTTCTCCAGAGTGGGCCTCAGGTCACAGCAAAGAGAGTTGGTTGCTCCCCTTACAGTCATGCCATTATTACACAACTGGACATAACTTGCCTGGTAGGTTGGTATTGTAGTTTATAGAGCTTACAGCCATTTATTCTCTCCCTTAGCAACCAGCAAAGCAACTTCTGACACCATGAAAGCAAGTCAGCAGGGGGGAGTTTCTAGCTCAGTTCGGCTTGGTTTCTCTGTTTCTTGCAATCAAAGTATACGGTATCTTCAGCAATAGGTCTTGTCATCTTATTCTGGCAGGCAACCAATAATTGTAAATACTTTTAAAAATTTTTGGGGGGCCTCATAAGGTGGGATCCCATGCCTGGCACTGGGATTTTTTTGTTCGATAACTCACAATATTGTTTGATTTTTCAGAGTATCTCTTCAAACTTTTAAAAATTATGTTTTAATTAGATTATGATATATTTCCATATATTGTTCAATAATAGTTTGATTAAATCAGCCCTTTGTCTTCTCCATCCCCACAACTTTTGTCCCTACACAAACATTTTTTCATCCCTCTATGCTTCCTTAAGATGTCTCTCAATTTCCTGACCTCTTTCTAATTTTCTGACTTCTATAGGTACTCCAACTAAACACTTAGAAATTTGAAGGACCTATATATGTGAGAGAAGACACAGTGTCTCCTGCCTGGGCTTGGTTTACCTCCCTTAATATAATTTTCCTAGTTATATGCATTTGCCTATGTTTTTTATTTTCATTTTTATAGCTAACTAAAATATCATTTACATTTGTAACACATTCTTATTGTCTACTCATCAGCTGATAGACATACAAGCTGATTTCATTTTCTAACTACTGTGAATACAACAGCAAGAAACTTTGATAAGCAAGTGGCTTTGTAGTAGGATAAAGAGTGGAACAGCTTATTTGGATGGTAGTTCTATTTCTAGGTAGTTTTATTGGGGAATTGCCATGTGGATTTCCACAGTAGCTGTAACAGTTTGTATCTCAACAGCCACTAAGACTCCTCTTTCTCAACATCAACATTTGTTGCCATATATCTATATTTATATCTATCTCTATCTATATCTATATCTATATCTATATCTATATCTATATCTATATCTCTATCTCTCTATCTCTATCTCTATCTCTATCTCTATCTCTATCTCTCTATCTCTAGCTCTAGCTCTAGCTCTAGCTCTCTATCTCTATCTCTATCTCTATCTCTATCTCTATCTCTATCTCTATCTAATCTATATCTATCTATATTTATATCTATATCTATATCTATATCTATCTATCTATATATATAATAGTCATTGTGATCAGTGTGAGGTAGAATATCAAAATAATTTTAATTTGCATTTCTATGATGGCATATGATGTGGGTGTCTTGTCATAATTTACAGTCTGTTATAAGTCCCTGTGGCTTCTCCTTTTGGGGTATAAATTTCACGAATTGTTAGGCATGAACATAGAATGATTTCCCCACCTGTTGGAGCAGAAAGATTAAATCACGAACTGCCATTTCCACAGCTGGGAAGCAGGGGTGGAATTCTAGACGAGATCAGACCTTGTGATGTCACATTCTAATTTTCCATACTATATTCTTCTTTAATATGTGATCATGAAATTAATTTAATGTAACCTCTGGTCTTTATTATAACAACCACAAAATAACCTCTAAGTAACCACTTATATCTAGGTGCATGGTGCTGAATGAGTTCATGGAAAAGTGCCTTGGCCGCTGGCTTGGAATTTGCAGCTGCCTAAAATCGCTAACTGCATTTGACTCTGAGTCAGTCAAGAGGGTATTTTCAGCTTTGTTTTGCTTGAGCTTTGTGTGAGGGCTGATTAAATGAAACCAATCTCTGCTCTTTCCTGCTCATCTTGTCAAGTAAGAGGCTTTCCTTTCTTCCCCAAGAGGAACACTGGAATCTCATCAAAGCAAATGGTTTAACTTAACACTCATGACAAACCCAAATGAAAAGGCCTGAGATGATCTGGAGGAAATCCAGAGTCTCTCCTAACAAAAAGCACAGTCAATCTGAGAGTGCAGATGCGAGGCCAACTCAGCCCCATCCCAGTCTAGCCACTAAGAAAACACTTGGGAAGGGACAAGCTGAGGTGTCTTGGAGTCCTGTGGTAGAATATGGGAGGGAGTATCTGCAAACTCCACTTCACACCCAACACTGTGGGAGGGAGTATCTGCAAACTCCACTTCACACCCAGCACTATGGGAGGGAGTATCTGCAAACTCCACTTCACACCCAGCACTATGGGAGGGCGTATCTGCAAACTCCACTTCACACCCAGCACTATGAGAGGGAGTATCTGCAAACTCCACTTCACATCCAGCACTACTGAAGAGACATCAGAGGGCCTCGACTTGGTGCAGATGAACGAGGCCCTGCAATTCGCTGTGCTGTTTCGCAGAATATTATAAAACTAGGGAGCATGCTCACAGCACCCTGCCTAGCATATTTGAATCCTCTTTTGTGGAAAACTGCTCTTAGAAAATAACAACGCATCCTCTTTTGATGTCGAACATCTGACTTCTCTAGGATCTAGGTTCTCAGGCATAATACTGTGTCTTCTATTTTCCGATCTGAGTTTTGTGGGGCTGATACCACATGATTGAAGATACAGTCAATGAAAAAAATACATATATTCTGCAAGGAATTTGGTAACAAAGCAATTTAATTTGCCTCACAGCTTTCTTGCCTTAGGCTTAAATCTGGTTTAGATTCCACAAAGAAATATTTCCCAAGTCTCAGATACAAAATTCCCAGAGAAGTTTTGCCCCATCTCAATATTGTCAATGGATTATCCCTTTCCTCTTATGGTAATCATTGTTCTAGCCTAGTTCAGGTCACCTCATCCTGGTTAACAGGAGGGCTCAGTTCAGAAGGAGAGCCTGCCCTTCCCTTGTGCAGACAGGACCATCTGCTTTCTGGACGATTTCCAGGGAGTCTTCCTATGTTTGTGAATAAAATAAGCAACTACCATGCATGATAACTGAGTCTTGCTCCCAGGGTGGCACCTATTTTCACTCACTGTTAATGTCCCTAAGCAGGTTCCCTGGTGCAGCCCCCATGACAAGCAGTGTCTTCTGGGACCTGCCACTTCGATTTTGCTCTCCCTGTTTCTACCACCTGTGGGCACCGTGTCTCATGTGACACCTCTGTGTCATCTAAAACACAAAGTAAATATGTCTATTAGTCTCCTGCGGTACACCCTATTAGCAGAGGTACAAAACAGTTCCCTGTGCCTGTTGCTTTTTTGGTGATCTTATTGAAGACCGTTATTTGCACTGTTAATGTGTAGCCTCTGAAAGCTGCTCCCAGGGGTTGAGCTTGGAGCAGAAGGCTATGAGGAGGTCCAGGTGCACTCTTCCTGATACCACATTCACCGTCAGCTTTTGCTGAGCTTTTGCTGTGAGGCCCTTCATGCCTGTACCAGTCCCTCTACGACCATAAGTTGCATGCTTATTTAAAACTTTCTCGGGATCATTTTTCTGCCACTTTATTAGTTTTTCTACTGTTGCTATAACATATTATCACATATTTGGTGGCTTGAAACAACACAAGTATATTAACTTATAAGTCTTAATGTCAAAAACTGGGCAATAGATTTGCTGATTCAACATAGGTCTCACAGGGTTGGGTGCCTTCTGAAAACTCCAGAGGTAACTCTTTTTTTTTTCCAGTTCCCAGAGAGCTCTTTTTTCTTTGTCTGATGGTCCTCCTTATCATTTATTTGTTTGTTTGTCTGTCTGTTTATTCATTGGCAGCACTGGGAATTGAGCCCAAGGCCTGACATGCACTCAAGCAAGCACACTACCACCATGGATTCATTTGGAATAAGATACCACTATATACCTCAGGCTGGCCTAGAATTCACAATTCTTCTGTCTCAGCTTCCTGGATGTGGGCATAACAGGCACTGGGCACCATTCAGGCTTTGTTTTGTTTTGTTTTTTTTTTTTTTTTTATCAGAAAGGGTTTGGGGTGAGGTAGTAGGATACATGTAACAGGAACATGCACAGAAGACAGCTTGAGAGGAAGGTACAAGGATGGAGGTAGGGCAACAGCAGAGCAGGGAAGAAGCCTGGGAAGGTGACAGAAAGAATTCCATAATAAAACCCACTGCAGCCGGGTAGTGGTGCTGCTAGGCTTTAATCCCAGTACTCCGAGAGGCTGAGGGAGGCAGAGCTCTGTGAGTGTGAGGCCAACCTGATCTGCATAGTGAGTTCCAGGACAGCCAGGGCTACAGAGAGATATATGTATCTTTTAACTAATATAGAAAGCATGGGATTTTTTGTTTGTTTTGCTTTTTTGTTTGTTTGTTTTTGAGACAGGGTTTCTCTCCCCAGTCCTTGCAGATCTATCCCCACCCTCATGAACCCCCGAAAGAAAAAATAATTAAAAAGTCAAACTCAGTGTCCTGCCTCTTAAATAAACTGGGTCCGTCCTCCCTCACTGCCACTAGAAGCCATCAATTTGGAGAGCTACACTTCAGCATCACTGCCACACTTTTAAGCGTTCTCTTCCGTGGCTTCCTGTTTCAGCTGTTACTTTGGGGGAGTGGATTCAGGGATACATGTTGTCAGTGAAGGCTCCCATGTTCCACTTTCTCAACTGCATCTGCATTATCAGCATCACTGAAAAAGTAGCTTCCTTGCTTTTTACAGCCAGTGGAAGCATGGACCACGGGGTTCCACATAGTTTCTGGTGACAGCACAGAATACAAACACTGTCCCCAGCTGCAGCTGTACCACAGACCCAGGCAAGCCCATCAATGGCAGCCGGATCATGGACATTAACATGACCTCAGGAGGCAGCCCAGGCCACTCCCATGAATATGGTCTCCTGGAGCAACGCTGTCCATGAAGATCAACATGGATTCATGCTGTAGCATAGACTATGGGCATCTTCGTGGTCTTTAATGATAACATAGGCCATGAACATCAACACAGACCCCAGTCAAGGTAAAAACCTGTTGACCTAGACATGGCCCTTGGTGGCAACACATACCTGGACATTACCGTGGCTTCAGGTGACAGTGCAAACCCTCTCAGTTTAGCAGAATGCCTCCAGCAGCAGCACACAGGTTCACTTTTGACAGTATAGCTCGGTAATAATTATTTCCGGAGACAATACGTTTGCAGTGGGTGGGGGGAGGGTGACAGAAAGGGTTGAGACATAGTGTTGCTTTATTCATTTGCTCTTGTCCATAGCAAATAATGTCGGCCACAGTTCCCTGATTCTGGGGAGGGGGGTCCAGGTTTATTATAGCCACACACTGACCTGCTCTTTTTTCCTTGGAAGTTTCCATCCTCCAAAACCCTGACTTAGCACCTCATCAGCTGCTGGAGGTTTTCCTCTGATTTTGGCAGATCTTTCAAGGCCTCCAGAATAAAGATGATGATCTCATCCACTGCATATACTAGATGCCAACAGGTGGGGCAACAGAGCTACTTCATCTGTCTCAGAACCGTATTCCCTCTGCCGGTCCACATGTTCAGGAGCACAAAATAAAAAAAAAAAAAACAAAAAAAAAAAACACAAAGCTTGAGAATGTTACATTGGTTATTTCAATTATGTCTAACTCTGGTCCCACAAAATATGTGTGTTACAACAGTGACTGTCTCTCTTCATTTCTGTAAGGATCCATAGGTTGCTAATTCACCCAGCCTGATCTCAATCCATTCTCACCTCAACACAAGACCCCTTCATGGCATCAAAGAGCCAAGATATTAACAATGGAAAAGGGACATGAAGACACGGCTGGAACCACAAATGAAAGGAAATCATCACCATTTCCACCAGGATGTCATAGATCCATGGACAGGTTAGCAGCTCTTCTCGGCCCCCAGACCATCTATGGATCAGGAAAATAGCTTGGCTATTTATGCGGTATCTACCATGATGGTGTGCACTGGTTGTAGCTCCCCTAGTAGATTCAGTGATGCTAGCTGCCTTCCTGGTACCTTCTCTGGGAGCGTTTACTTGATTTCTGAGTGTGTTGAAGTGTACGTTGTTTTCACAGCTAGTGTTTGGTAGTGTATGTTCAAGCAAATCAAGCTCCAGCCAAATAAATATCAGCAACATCTCTGATTCAGAGATGGACAGTTTGTTTCTTTTCTGAAAGTGCATGCTATTCAAAATAAGGATCTCCTGAGAATACTAGAAATCATACAAAGCCTCCCATCTTGGCATAATTTTGATGTAATTTATGTAGAAAATATGGGAGATTTAACTTAATTTAAGATGGAAATGCAGCCCATTACAATGTCTATACACCCTAGATGAATAATGAGTCGCCAATCTCATGAGGTGCAAACGTGTCTCCCAAGTTTGCATTTCTCATTCCACAAATCCCTTGAGAAGGGGACTCTCAAGAGGAAGCAAGAAACAGTGAGAACAGCATGCGGTCCCTGTGCCCCACAGCTAATTTGAGCATCAGTGATAACCTAAGCAGCATCCTGCTGCCATCCATAATGAAGAGCATACTTATTCCTAATTTGTAGCATTCCTCCCCTTTCTGATTATACAAGATGGGTTCATTCATTATTAATCTGGTTTGTCAGACAGTACAGCCCTCCAAGTGTCAGGCTTCCTTGTCAGGCAGTGAGTTTGTGTTGGAGCAGAGAAATTTTAGAATGCACAGATCATCAAGCTCTTGTCTGCACCCGATTAAAGTTAGGTAGATCAGCTTTATACAGTCTTGAAATAATTCAGCAGGAAGCAGCGGGATGTCTTTCTGTATTTCTCCTCATTATTATTCAAAGGAAATTGGACTAAAAAATACTTTTCTTTCAAACTGCACCTGATTTGAAAGGGAGTGGGAGAAGGAAAATAAGTCTTCTGTCTATATACCAAGTAGCCCACTGCCTGAAAGTAGGAGAGACCACGTACACTGTGAGCATAGGTGGAGACAGCCAGTATTTAGACGGGTATGGCTTCCTGGAACTTACAGCTTAATGGTAACTAGATCGTGATATCACACTGTCGTTGAAAGGCTGTTGGATTTGCCAAAGGAAGGTTGGAGATTGTAGATTCTCAAGAAGGGGCTTCAAAGAACATTTGCTTATAATTTTTTGAACTTCAGTGTGTATCTCGAGAAAAGAAAAGTAAGAGTAATGTGTTATTGGGGAAAGATATGGGTTCTGTGCATTTTTAAAGAAGTGATCACTAAGTGAATGAGTGGTCTAAAACCTTGACATCCTAATAAACAGGAGACATGTTTTTCTTTGTAACTAGATACCTAGCTTCAGAGAGAATGAATAAACGTTCTTGCCTGAAATAATAAAAAGTATGTATTTAAAAATGTACTAGATGAAAACATCTTGAACTAAATAAATAATTTTCTATCTAGGCCTAATGAGGCATTGTTTCTTCTCCTCTCCTCTCCTCTCGTCTCCTCTTCTCTCTCTCTCTCTCTCTCTCTCTCTCTCTCTCTCTCTCTCTCTCTCTCTATCTATCTCTATCTCTGTATGTATGTATCTGTGTGTATGGGCCTGTGTGAGTCTCTGTGCGTGGCCTATAGGAATGGAATGGGGGTTCTAATAAGTACTTTGTAAACAAAACTACTTTCTTGGCCTCAGTTTTTGATAAAGGTCTCTTTTGCCTTTGTTTTCTCCTGGAATTCAATTTTTGTCAACTGCAAATACTCTTGGTTCACTCTGGACCTGAAGATGTAGTTACCACACATGTGTTAGTAAAGTCATTCATGACTCTGAATAGTGTTTGGGCAAAGTAATAAAGCACCAGTGGGTGGGGCAGGAAGCATTGTTTGCAAAAACTCATGAGCCAAAAAAAAGTAAAGTGGAAGGAATAATTCTACTGGGTACCTGAAGCTGCAGCAAGAACAGAGAAGACAGACTGCAGCTCTGGGGACAATGCTGGCAGTCTCATTTACCTACAGGTGTCCCTGGAACAGATTGCCAAATCTTTCATCTATCAAACTGAACTAAAGCAATGAAAGTGGGTCACAGCCATTTCTAGTTATGGTAATGGGGGTGGGGTGACTTTGTCTTACAGACTGGATTTGGCAATATCTGAAGATACTTTTTGTTTTTATAACTAGGAAAAACAACCTGGCTGTGAACAGAGAAGAAAAGAGAAATGGGTTGGGGAAGAGTTGGGTGGCCGTTGCCCATGTTATTGTTGAACATGTTTTCTCACCTGCAAGATGGGACATCCCAAAACTCATTTTATTTTGTTATCACAAAAGTTATTACAAGTGAACGTAAAGTGCTCTCACAGTTTTGGGCCTATAGTAGCTCTTCAAGAAACCACCATCATCATTATCATCATCGTTACTGTTGTTAAGGGACTTTCACTGTCAAGTCAAGGTTCTTACAACTCTACAAAGGACTGGACAGATTTCTGACAAGCCCCAAACCAAGGATACTGTAGGCAGCCTGGCAGGAGTGATGAAACTTTCAAGAGATACTTGGTCTCTCCTCTTGGCTATGGGATTGAAACAGTTGTTCTCCTGAAATTGGACTTTCCCTAGGAACGCCTGCTGTGAAGAAAAGGCTGAAACTGGGTGGCAGCCTTAGCAAGGGATTTGTCTCTCAGGAGGAAAGACATTGCAGGTGGTTTTAGCACGTGTCAGACCACCCTGCATGAGCAAAGGGCAGCACAGACAGCAATGGATCAGTGATGACAACCACACACCTTGGCTAGGATTTGTGCTTAGTCATGCAAACCTCTAGCTCTCTACTTAAACCTAAACCTCACACCAAGACTCAAAGCCCGACTCAGAGAGGTCTCTGGATCTCTTTGTCCCTCTTTCTACTGTTAATACATTGAAAAAACTCTTTGTCGTTTGTTATTACTTGTTTAAGTGACTTTTTTTGTTGAAGGTGACTAAACCTGGCTCATTAAAGCCATCAGGGCTGTGACTCTGGCCCTCATGATTCTAGAGACAAGACTACTGAAGAAGTGGGTGGTAGTGATGTTGGTGGGCAGCTGTATAAAGCATAACATAACATTTGGTGCAAACTTTGGGCTGAATTGAGCCTTGGTAGAATTTGCACAAATATGAAAGAACATATTACTAAAGAAAATTAGAAAACAAAAAAAAGCAAAGCAGAGGTAATGATTCTTATGACTAAGGCCTATGGAAATACTGTCCCCAAAATTTTAAGGTTTCCATATACAATTTTAAATATTGTAGTGGCCACAGTTACAAATAATAAGCAAAAGACTTGACAATAATGATATATTTTATTTAACTTAATTGGTTACAATGTCATTTCAAAATATAACAAGTACAAACTTCATAAGGTAATTTATTAGGCCTTCAAAATTGGCTGGATATTTTAAATTCATAGTGCATCTTAATTTGGACTGGTGACATTACCAGTTGGTTTAAACTACATGTGGCTAGTACCTAGCTTCCTTGTTAGACAACACACAGATGAAATTTGTAAAGATGCCACGGGTGGCAAAACAAAATCTTAAATCTATGTGGCTAGCAAGAAGACCAATGACTTGGGATCCCTCAGTATTTTTAACTTGTGATTTTTATTTGTGGAAATTTATAACATGTAGAGATAGCTAAATTTTGCCCTAGTTTAAGGTATTTGAAGGTTGATATTTCTAATAAAGTATGAGGTCTTTTTGAATGCTAAATATGAGCAGAATGTCAGTTACTGGGCCATGTGTGTTTAGAGATTAGACTTAGGAGAAATTGAGAATGACAATAGGTATTCAGGAAAGTGATGTTCAAAATGAGCATGTGCCTGCTCATTTTTAGGAGGGCCACACTGATTCCATATACCCCCTGATGAAAAGCACCATCAGCATCCTAGGTTTCGTGTATCTTCTGACTAGCAAGTTAGAATATGAGTCTCAAGGTATGTTAATGTCTTAATAATCTATGAATTCATGTGATAACTAAGGCTGATATTTGATCATGTATGAGGAAAGAGATGTTCACCAGGGTTCAGTCACACTATATGAACAATAGCTATCATCAGCCTACAGCATTTCCAGTATGAGAGGCTCTCTGGTCTTGTGTGATCAAGAGACAGCAGGGTTCATAGCACATCTGGTTTCAGCAAGAAATCTGAACCATATTTTGTGGCCCTAATGATTAATTTGATATTAATTAAATGGATGCCTACTGAGTATCTACTATATTTAGACACTGGGGATATGATATGAATGATGTCTCTTAAGAAACTAATTATGTAAATTTGCTTTATGTAATAACTTGGCATAGGAATTAAGGAATAGATTAGGAATGAAACACGGACTGCTCTGGGTCTTATCCTTGGCAATGTGAAAGAGATTTGTTTATAAATGAGAAAAAATGGAGAAAGAGAAAGAGGAGGTTTGGGGGGCTGTAGTTGCTGTACTTTGAGATGAGCTGAGATGTGAGTATTGGTGTATCTCTCCTTGGAGTGACACAGAGGCCAGGAAGTTCTCAGAAGAATGTGATCTACAGTGAACATCTTAGGTGTTATTAGCATGAGATGAGCGATGGAGAACTTGAATGTAGGCACCATACTTTAGAGAGTGGAATTTAGAAGCTGGTTTTAAACACTTTAACACATGTTCTGCAGTGTGTTTAAGTTTTATCAGTGTTTTTTTCAAATGAAAGAATTTGGATTAATAAGAGCACATTACAAGAAGGTAGAGATATGTTATTTTCAAGGGAATCCCTTTCTCACCAGTGATCCATGACAGCCCCAGTTGCCACATGTGCACGAGATAGTGATTGTTCTTCATCTACAAGGGTATTCACGCAAACGATGATGCCTGGGAAAGACATCCATGTATCCCATAAGGAGCTAAACCAAAGGTATCTAAAGCAATGGTCCTCACATTACATTATCAGAGTCGGTGTAGGACTGTGGAGCTGGGAGATGTTAAAATGGTATGCTCCTGAGGTTCAAACCTTAGACGCTGGCCCAGTAAGCAGCATTGGCATTGCACATAGGATGCTCTGCGTGTGTACCTGGCTTCCATTTTTAAGACGTGTATCTGTATTTTCAGTGCAAATCTGTGCGAGGGTGTGTACACTGGGGAGGAGGTGAGGCTAGAGCACTGTCAGATCCTCCGGAGCAGGAGTTACAGCGCCTGTCGTGGGTGCTGGGAGCTGAGCTCACGTCCTCCGGAAGAAGAGCAAATGTTCTTCACTTCGGAGCCCCCTGGCTGAGTCTTAAACATTACTTTCCCTAAAATATCTAAAACAATATCTCAATCACCCCGTGAGGGATTCAGCAGAATGGCTTGCTAAATGCAAGCACAAGGCTCAGTGGCCCAGAGGTCAACAAGCTTTTCCTTAACTGAAGAGAAAGGAAATTTAGCCGTTCCTTCCAAAAACATTGATGCTTAACATTTAACTCAGGCCTCATGACTCATTAAGAAAAGGAAATTCAATAAAGTTCAGCAAATGTGACTACAGGAGGAGCTGCCTCCAATGAACTGGATGTTTATAGGACTTTGGGTAAAATAGAAATCAATTTCCAAAGTAAAATACTAAACATAGACTGTGATGGTCATTAAAAGCTTGTTTTTATTTTTATCCCTCTAGTGACCATTTTTTGCATGTGATACAGCCAAGCTGTTTTCGTTCTTCAAAGTGCTTCTTAAAGAATCCCAGAGTGCTCCGGATTTGAACTACTGAGACAGAAAAGAAATCATGATACCTAAGATCTATTTATTTTTTGGACTCCCACAAACAAAAACCAATTTTTAGAGGATACATATTTGGGGGTTAAAGTTTGTGGGAAATAAAGTAGGCACAATACATTGGCAATAGAGAGGAGGCAGAGAATGATAGAAAACAGACCAAGGAACTGGGCACGTGCAGACGTCATCTGGGACCGTTTAGGGAAGGGGCAGGCAATTCTGCACACCTCAGTGTTCCCCGGGGCATCCGTGCATTGGAGGACATAATTTGTTTTATAAGGCTTCTCATCCAAAGAAGTTTCTAAACATGTATCTAAACAGTGTCTGTGCCCAAAGGGCAGAGAAGGTATACTGTGTGGATGGGCTGTACTTGAGAGAGAGAAATGTTTGGGGATTCGAAACTAAAGGTCTAAAGGGAGAACGGAAAAAGGAATTGGTAGAAAGTCATATTTGTGTTCTTTAATGTCATACAGTTCTAAGTGCATTGTTTTGAACAATTAGTTCTGGTGAAATTACGAAGAAAATGAGAAGTCCAAGCACACGCTGAGCACATACAGCCAGAGTTCAACGATTTCTGCATAAGAAATGAGACAGTCACAGGTTTCATCCTGTCTTTCCCAGACTTCTCCTTGGAATCGAGGATGACAGCCCCATCCCTTCTTCCTCTAGCCAAGTCTCCTTCCTGCTAAGCAAAATGAGCACCACTGAGGTCATTTTCTTGTTCCCACCGAGCCTAATGCAATCGGGTTAAGAGAGTGTGAGCTCGGGAGATGAAGGCTGACAGCTGAGAGCTGAAGGGTTCTGTCAAGACAGCAGCCGTGACAACGGCTTACCAAAAAGGAGGTCAGAGGCTAAATATAGAAATAGAACAAGTCTCCAAAAGATGGTTAATGAAGCAATGGCCAGGAACTGGAGTCATGCCAATAGTCCTATTTGTGACACGGACTCAGGTATTGTTTTAAAGTGACACTTATTGGCACATTCGCTATTTGGATACTTTTGCATATATTATATCCTCCCCCGCTAGCTTTTTAAATATTTAAACACATTTAATCGGGGTCATTATAACTCACTGCATTAAACTATTCTTTTGTTTCTACCAAAAGCGTATAGCATATTTAAGAGAATCTGTAGCTTCCATAAAATAGACACATAGGATTGTGTGTGTGTGTGTGTGTGTGTGTGTGTGTGTACTTGTGGTTTTAAAACTCAAAAACCAAGAGGGAAAACTAGATTGGATTATAGGACCTTGGGAAAAGAAGGTAGACAAGAGAGGAGCACTTGGTGTCAGCACCCCATTTCTGGTAACTCTGCCTTTTCTCTGCTAAGTTTGCACAGGGAGCTTTATAATAACTCCAAGTGCATCAGAATCCTCAACGACTCACTTGGGCTACAACTCAGCATGAGCTTGTGAATTTGGGGATCCTCCCTAGAGTGAAAAGAGCAAAACTCTCCCTGCTCCCCTTGCTTTTGAAAATACCCTCCTCTCCTAAGCTTGCTTTCTTTGCTCACAAAAGTTTTACCCTGAGCTTGCGCTAAGCAATGTGCTCAATCTAGCAGGAGAAATCAGGGCTATGATTCAAGGCCCTGACAGGATCTGATCACACTTGACTCTCATGAATGGTGACTGAACGGAGAATTAAGCCCGACTCGAGGCTGGCGTAACTCAGCCAGTCAGACCTCGAGGCTCTCTCTGCCAAGGAGTGTGAGCACTCTCCTCTAATGTGCAGCAGGGACTTATTCAAGATCTCATATGCAATGCAAGTTAGTATTACATTAGATCAGATTTTATGACTTTCCTTTTTGGGAAGAAACTCAGCATCCTATAATTGGTGCTGTTTCAATCCCTGCTCCGTTACATCTGCTAACAAGAAGTGCTGTGTGGAACTTAACGAAGTAGTTTTAGCTCACCACACCCTCAGACTCTACACGGACTCATAGTGGTGTCAGAAAAGCTTCCCCCAGGTAGGCTCAGTGACCAACACATTATTAATGAGTTGTTTTAAGTTGTTTTTTAATGTTGCAAAAAAAATGCATCTTTATCGGATAGCACTTGAGTTCCAGAGGAGCAGCAGCTTGGAGCAAAGGACATGAGCTTTTCGGCCTGTCACCCGAGCTCAGGTTTGGATCTATCACCCTGGATGAGTTTAAGTTGTCCAGTTCTTAGTTTGGTTTTAGTGTTTTAATTAATCTAAAGTTGAAAAGAAATGGAGTCATTTTGAAGATCAGATGAAGGAATTTGTGTGAAATACTCAAGACATCTCAGTCAGGGAGATGGCCTGGCTATGGTAAGACTGCTGAACTTGGTGACTGCCACTCCTGGCAGTGAAAATAGACTAGGGAGCTCCTCTCCCATCTTCTCCACATACTAGTTGTATGGTTTTCTGCTAGAGTTCTCTGCACAGCTTGCAGGCAGCTCCACCCAAGAGTCTTCTGCTTCCCTACCTACTGCTCACAGTCCGTGGGCCTTGAGAATCTCATGAGCCTTCTGGGATTTTTCCCAAGGAGGAAATGTTTCAATTCGAAGAAACTACTTCTATAAAAATGTCAATTACATTATGCTTCATAAGACGCTGCTCTAAACTGAGTTTGAATCCACACTGTTTGTCATCTCATAGTTTGGGTGGGGCACAGGTATTTCTTTAGCTGTGTCTTTGTCTATTTCATGTCTTAACAAGCCATTGGTCCAGGGTCTGTGATCTCATCAGAAGGGTTGTTTTGGGAAAGAGCCACTTATGATTAATAAGAAGGCTCTACTGGATTGAGAAGTAAGTTCTTTACTGGTGATTGACTAAAAGGGGTCTAAGATCTTTACCCCATGGGTGTTTTCATACAGCAACTTGTTTCATCAAAGTCAGCAGAAAAGCATCTATTTGTAAGGCAGGTACAAAGTCTTTCCATAATCACATCATGGAAACGCCATCTCATTATTTTTGCTGTGTTCTGTTTGACATGGGCCCTAAGGTCTAGTTCAACCCCAATGGGAGTGAACACCACACTTTCTGGATTCTGGAATGGCAGAGAGATCAGCGGAAACTCCCCAAGCAGTGGTGAGCTACCTGCCATCTTTGTATGTCAGCTCTTTTGTCTGCTGAGTGGAGCTTGGAAGAACGGCTGTAATAGGATATGTAAAGATTCTACAGCTATTATTTGCAATTGTCCACGCTTATCATGTAGTGAGTGCTCCATAAATATTTGGTATTATTTCTTCAAAAACATCAATTTATAGCCTCTTTTCCATTGCCAATGCCAGTTCTATCTGCATAATGACAGTTGTCATTCCATGTCACAAGAATAGTTTCGTAGTTAATGGATAGGCAGAATCTGCAGCCAACTTCCAAGTAGGAGGCTGGCATGGAGACACCAGGGGAGCACTGTGGAATGCTGGTCATATAGAATTTCTAACATTCTCTAGCAAAATAGGTATTGATTTCTGTGACTGTGTCTAAATCGGGGTTGATCTTCATAACAGTTAGCAGCCATGTGAACTACAGCAGCAGGTAAGGAGCGCAGAAGCACACATGTACCATGACATGGCATGTTCCAATGGGCTAAGTACATGTCAGGCCAGAAGTTGCCTTTGTCTGTCCTCAAACCTCTGGGAGTCCATAGCTGGCTTCCAAAAATACTTAATGACTTGGATCCACAAAGCCCTTGAGTTTTGTCCTTCTTATTTCACACCATTTGCCAAGGTGGTTTCTGAGCTAACACACTACAGGGGTCTAGATAGAAGGTCGCTTAACATGATAGGATTATCTGCTCTGTGGTTTTAAACAGTGTGAGCAAATGTTTCTAAATAGAATCACAATCTTTGATTCAAGAGCTCATCTCATTAAGTGTGTTTTAAAAAAGCAAAACAAAACTAAACAAAACAAAAAAGCCCTCAACAAATGCTGTACCAGAGACTTATTACTGGAATGAAAATCTGAAGTTTGTGTTTGGTTTTTGGCAGCTCTTCTGGGTCCCCCTCCAGGAGCTCACATATGCCTTCAAACAGAAATGTCACCTAGGCATGTGAGAATGTCCTTGCTCTATGCTGTTGTTTTCCAAGTCTCCCCATGTGACTTGTCTCTTTCCTAATGTGTGCTAAGTACCTGATACTTTCCTATGCAGGAAGCTTATATGATCTAATTAACATTTAATGAGAGGAAACCTACTGATTAGAATGCTTTTCGTGGTACTTTAGCTAATAAATGTTGTATACACTTTTGACTGCATCTCCTCTGCATGTAGCTTCTCCCTCCCGACAGCACCCCTTTCTTCACAGCTCTACCCTGCTCCGGGGCGCTCTGCAGCAACCTGACTGAACACTGTGCCTTAGTTAATTTGAGGGAAGTGTTGAGCCAAATTATTGAGGTAAATATTTTGATTAAATTTTGCTCAGAGCAGTGTGAATGTAGTCCGGATCCAGACTACATCCTTCCAACCACATGCCTGAATAACGGTGAGGGTCCCAGGCAGCTGCTACTGATTTTGTCTATGTTTATGTAGCCAACTGGGGCTGTGGACGTGCTGCTCAGGAGGTTCTGGTGGGACTGGGAGGTGGGACTTTGCAGTCCAGAGCAGTTCCCCTGGACGGTACCAGTGCAGCCATCAGGCACTTGCTGTTGCCTTCTTCATTATGGAAAGGGCCCTAAGAGCAGACGGACTGTGGGACTGTGATGTTAACATGTAGTATTAGCAGATTGCCAAGGGGACCAGTGACACTGAGGTGCACCCCTCATGCATCCTATGAACTCTTCCCATGGAGTACAACCATAGTTGCAAATCAAAGTGGAACAGACACTCTGGTTTAAATACCATGGCCGATGACAGTGGACAAGTCCACGCTGATGATTTCTAGTGCATCGGTACAAAACTTCATAGTTTGGCTTCACGGTATAGGCAGATCAAAATAAACATGAAGGATTGTAAGCAGGACCATTGTGGGCTGGTGAGAGAGAAATGTTTCTTAGTGTCCACTTCTGCTTGACATGCGATGGTTTCTTCTACACCAGTCTTCCTTGTAGGAGTATGTTGTACCATAATTTTGTTAAAATTAGAAGAATCTCAAATAAATCCACTTAAATGGGATCGTGTAAATAAGCATGTGCCAGAAACGACCAAGCACAGGACCTTGTCAACAGTCTGCCCTTGATGCTGAATGTAGTGGATGCCTGTCAGCCCCTAAGCATGTCACAGGCACTGCTTGTCCGGCATGATGTCAGGAAGGCATAAGACCAAGGTTGTTAGCCTAGTTAGTAGCTCTCAAAGAAGTTTAATTTTTGTCTCATTTTAACTTATTATTTTAAAAGAAAGTCAGTATCTTGTTCGTGCTTCTAACTGGCTGGTCTAGAGAAGCTTTGTGGGTCTAGATTTTATCTCTGAATCTATAATCTGGCCACTCTCATTTCTACTGGAAGAAGCCTCTCAGCCTTCATGTATTTCATGTCAGTCCCCGGCTCCCTGGCTCTGCTCTGCTCTGGAGAGCGCAGCCAGATGTTTCACTTAATTTCAAAGTTGGGAATCCCTTGTACACACACTGCAGATGGTGGCTATACTTCCCTGGAGCTCTTCAATTTGGTTCTGATGACATCATTTCTCAGTAACTGCAATGTCTCAATGCACAGAGAGACAGCCACAAGTCCCTCTAGTGGAGCCCCATCATCTGATGGGAATCTGAACTCGCTGTTGCATGTTCATACTTCTGACCATCACTAGATATGCTTTTTGTCTTGTTTTGCTTTGCTTTACTTTGTTTCTTGCCAGAAAAGAAAACTATGCTGTAAGGTGTGGGGTTGGTCATCAGATAAATGTGAGTTACGATCATGGCATGGCAAATTTTAACTGTGTGACCCAGAAGAGATTCTCAAATATCTCTGAGTCTTAACTCCTCCTGAGTGTAATAATAAACTTATTAGATTATTATGGAATTCAGCAATAATGTATAAAACATCTAGAACAATCATCGGAGGCAGACGTTCTCATTCCAAGAAACTAGTGATGATAGGTTATGAGCCAGCATACGTCCAGTGACACCAAAATATACTTCTTATGTGTTAAATTGGTCAAAACACACCAATTCTAGACACAGAGCATTTACGTTTGGCTCTTATAAACTAAACACTTGGTGCAGGTGGAAGGAATAATAATATATCTTATCTTGGTAAAATTTAATAACACATGCTGCATTCATATCAAAGGCTTTTATAAGACTTCAGTTAAATTATCTTTTAGTTGTATAGTCAAATTATTTTAATTATTTTTTAACCTTCTCATGTATTAGAAGACAGGACCAATAATATTTTGAAGCCACCCATGCCTATGATGTTGAAAACAGATTGTCATTAGCATTTAATAGTCATTGTCTTTTATACTTATTCAATTTTCTCAGCTAGAGACAGGAAAACATGCAACAGAAGAAAAAAAAGAGATAATACCAATAAACATTTTCATTTTACAAATGGCCTGAAGATGAGAGTTCTGGGATGGCAGTGTGGCTTGCTAGATGCCAGATCTAGGTCAGCTTGCTCAGTGCTCCTCAGTCTGTAAACATGAGCTTCCCACTAAGCTTACTGTTGCAACTTATTGTTTTTCTTTAACCATTCAAGTTCCTGTATGGGAATAAGAATGTTATGTGCACTGCCATTTTTATCAGAAGTAGGTTTAGTAGAAACAGTTGCAACCTCAGGCTAAAAGAACCTGCAGATCATAAACCAGCCAAACATATGAACTATCTACGGAAAGCAAACTGTCATGAAGAAAGACAAAACCCAAATAGAAGACTAAATCATAGTCAGCACATGAACACACAGCTAGTCAGGGAGGAATACTGAGCTTAGCAAGCATTCTAGGCACATGCAGTTTTGTCTTTGTGGGATTGTGGGATGCTTTGTGCTAAAAAAGACTATGAACAGAGGCAGAAGACCATGATCTTTCTTATGGACTTCACCAGCTCTGTCTGAGGGAAAGGAAACTGGGGTGTTTTGTACAAAAGGTTTATCTTTCTCCTCCTTAGACTTGAGAGCATTTAATCCCAACACTCAGAAGGTATAGGCAGGCAGATCTCTCTGATTCTGAGGCCAGCTTTGTCTGCAGACTGAGTTCTAGGGCAGTCTGTGTAGTAAGACCCTGTCTCATGAACAAATGAACAACAAAATGTTCAGTATGGGCTGGTGATCAAGAGGATCCATATTCCACCTTCCTCAGTGCCTTCTCAAATCTGCTATGGAGGCAAAAAGAGTCACGCGTTGAGCAAGTGTTTGTGGGTGGATTCTTCAAAGGATACTTTGCTGTTCTGTTCATGTCTCCTTGACCAGATCTGTGTCCTAACTCTAGTTGTTGGTAGTTAATTTAAGGGAGGCCCATATTAGTGAATAAATGCAACTTAATACTTTGCTCTTAATCCCTTTAGATTTACCTACAAAAAGCAATCAATTCTATGTCCATATTCAGAAGATGCTCACATGCCCAAAACTTAGGTCAATAGCTGTTCTCATTACATATAACATTATGTAGCATTTTATATTGTACTTCACTGAAAATGCTATTTGAAGAACATTAAACTAATTTTACAAGTTTGGCAGAAAGAAAAACTATTCTATATTAGAACCTTGGATATTTAGAATATTCTACTGCCTATAACTAGGGACAAAGAGTGGTGCCCTACCTACAATGAGCAGGTCTGGAGAGCCTGAGATGAAGAAATATGTTAGATGGCTTGGCAGGTGGCAGAACTCCTTTAACTGAGTGGTGAAGATGCTATCCAGGAGGAGACCCACTATTACTTTCCCTCTATAATACAACAGCTTTGGAAACCAAACCCTCCAGAGCCCCCAGGGACTAAAACACCAACCATTGAGCACACGTGGAAAGACCCATGGCTCCAGGTGCATATGTAGCAGAAGATGGCATTGTCTGGGAAAAGAGGGCCTTTGGTCCAGTGAAGGCACATTTTCCCAGTGTAGAGGAATGCCAATGCACTGAGGTGGGAAAGAGTGGTTGGGAGAGGGAGCACCTTCAAGGAAGCAAGGGGAGGGGGAGGGAAAAGTAGTTAAAAATAAAGACAGAAACAAAACTAAGCATAGCTTTTCTTTGCTTCAGGACACTTTTAATTATCTTTTGCACACTGAAAGAGAATGCCATTTTTGTTAGATTTTTTTCCTCCCCATATCCCCCCACAAACACATTAACAAAAGGGATTAGTATCTCACTTCAGAAAGTCACTCAATAACTAAGTGAACAATGAGCTGGAAAGCTTCACTAGTCCTCCTTGATAACGGAGCAGGAATCTATACTGTTGCGAGTCACAGACTTGCGTCATGGTATGGGTGTGCAGTCCTCCACAGTTCATGTCATGGATCTTGTTCAGTTCTGCTTTGGTGCCAAGTTTCCACCTAGAAATTGAGGTAGGGAGCCTTAACGGTGAGCGACCACCACATCAGATACCAGGAAATCCCCACAATCCACCTCTCCTCTGTGCTGGATGTTTTAAGTCACACTCCCATCTCCAACTCCAAAAAAATGTACGTAAGATGAGTTATATAGGATTCAGTGTGGGTTTTCTATCTAGAAACTCACCTCTACCTCTGTGTGGCTTTAGTTTACTCCCTCAAGTATCAAAGTAACCTACTTTTTATAAAAAAGTACCTGGGCTCTGTATGTGAACTGCTAGCTCTCTAACGTTAAAGGGATCAATTAGACACCATATTGACAAGTAAGGGGACAACCTGAAACAAAGCTTCATTGGTGACAGATCAATGGCAACCCCATGAATGATGCCTATAAATTTTGTCTGATAAAAATTCACTTTAAGGTGTGTCCTTAGAAAACAGATGACTAGCGTCAATGGACAGAGCAAGAGAGAAAATTTTATGAGCTGATCAGACCACATCCAAGACTCCAACAGTCTTGTGAGATACATCATTATGCATCGTGGCCACTATAATGCACCCCCCTAGCAAACATGTAGGTTAGATCACTCTAATCTCTTCTCTATTAGATTTAATACCCCTGTAATCGACACTAAGTGCTTTCAGCCATGCTAAAATCTGCCTTTCTTTAGGCTGACTTCACTTGGATCATATTAATCTACAACACTTGGATTTTTGCTTTTATGATTATCAGCATTATGTGCTTGGTTAAACTGGCTTAGTGAAAGCTTCTCCAGCTCCTTATGCTACTGGAAAAAAATAAGAAAAAAAAAACCCACCATCATTATCAATGAGATCATGATTGTACCAACTGTATAGTCTTCACCGGCATATGAGAATTAAACAGGCCACCCTTGCCTCTCCTTTAAATCTTTAAAAAATTACAACAACAACAACAAAGCAACTTGAAGGAGGTAGCCACTGATCAAAGGAATTTCATGGGAAATTTGGAAGTTTGGAAGTTAATAAAACTGTTTTACAAAAAATGTGGTGCCAATATGTACTTTTCCCCCCATTTTTTGTTAGATACTCTCTGTATTTACATTTGAGATGTTATCTCCTTCTCCCACCCTGCTCCCATCCCCCTCCCCCTCTGCTTATCTTCATGAAGGTGCACTCCCTCCTGATCCCCCTCTCTACCCTATTTATTGCCTTCGCTTCCCCTACAATGGGAAAACATGCCCTACCTAGACCAAAGGCCTCTTTTCACATTGATGCCAGACACTGCTATCTTCAGCTACATATGCACCTGAAGCCATAGGTCTCTCAATGTGTGCTCAATGGTTGGTGTTTTAGTCTATGGAAGTTTTGGAGGTTTGGTTGGTTGATAATGCTGTTTTTCCCATGAGGTTGCAACTTTTATTAGCAAGCCTTTCAATCATTAAATTTAAGACATAAAATGAGCATTATAATCAATATCCTTTTTTGTATTGTGTCTTTGCCCTCAAGTACCCATTCATTCCCTTACTTTCTCAGCAAATACAACACTCCATGTCAAGCTCTGCTCTGGGGACAAATATACAGATCAGTAAGAAAGCCTTGCCCTCTAGGAACTTGTACTCTGTAGGACAATAAATAGGCAAAATATGAGAAACATTGAAGCTGAAACCTGAAGGGAAAAGTGAAAGAAAAAGATCTGGCTGGAAGAAGCTGCAGTTTTACACAATGGCTCTGGGTAGGACTCCTTGGCAAAATGTAAGTAAAGACTGTAAGTAGGTAAGACAGTGAGCCATGCTACTTCTGGGGAAAAGGTTCTGAAACGGGGCTTGGGGGATTCTGGTGGGAGGCATACCTGGCGTGTTTGAGAAATCTCAAGGACAAAAGTCAAAGAGAGTATATGGCTGGTGCCAAGAGGAGTATGGATGTAGAGGCATCTGGGGTTGAGATTGGGATGCTTGGTAAGGCATGGTAAATGTTGCTTTTACCAAGAGAGCATAGACAGTCATTGGGAGGTTCTGAGTAAAAGAATAGCTTATGTGCTTCAGTTTTTAACAGGCTCATGCAACCCCTGTGACTTGAGTCTTCTGTTCATAATAAGATGATCAAGGCTACAACTTGTGGGCATCTGGTGTGGATGATAATTCACACTCAAAACACTAGAGAGCCTGGCTCAGCTCTGATGATAACACCCAGAAGTGACTGCCAGATATCTTAGAGAGAGAATTTTTTTTTTTTTTTTTTTGCATATGATAGGAGGTTGATGGATTGTGTCTGTTGAAGAGAGACAAGGAGAGAAAGGTGACTCGAGTCCCAAAATAGCTCTTTTGAATGCATTAAGAGAAAACCTTTCTGACACAGACAGGAAGCAAAGGAAGAGGGGCCAGGAATCGGTGACAGAATATTCATAGAGCATTGGTCACAAGAATTGATTCACATTAAATTGTTGTCCTAAGCTAACAATGACACTGTCCTTTGCCTTTATCTTAAATTATAAAACCCTCTCAATTACCTGAAGTTTAAATTGATTGTCCATTGTCTGTGTTTTAACATTCTACTTGGTAAGTGTTTCCTATTATTCTGTCTTCCCTTCATACCTATGTGGTGTTTGAAATAGATCTTCTGCAAGGAAATGTGTGTGATCTTGATGTATGTGAATATCCTATAAAAATAAGAACAGGGCTGAGGTTAGACAACAAAAATGCTTATTTCAGGAATCTTTAAATAACAAAATCTGGAAGAAATAACCAGGACTCAAATGATTCCATTGAGAGTAAATGTAAAAACATTATGAATATTATACTAAAGAATATTGCAGAAAGCATATCAAGAAGATTCTAAAATTCATAAAGAACATAAAGTCAGAAGGATTTGAAAATGCAAAAATGAACTTTATCACCAAAGTAGGCTGTAAATTTAATGTAATCTCAACAAAGTTCTTACTGTTTTATTCTCCTTTTCTGGACATTGCACATTTTCTATGGGAACCTCTGAGGACTAATAAGAAGATGGTAGAAAGAAAGTAACCCTGCTACATATTAAAGTGTATTACAGCACCACTGAACTAAACTGTGTGTTATCAGCGTGCCCTAGAAAGATTAGACCCACAGAGCAGAACTGGGAGACCAGACACAGACCCAGCTAGCATGGATATTTCATAGATGACAAAGTCATTAGCTAAACTGGAAAATGGATTTTTCAATAAGTGAGGCTAAGAAAACTAGATAGACCTTGGGGAAAACAGTAAAACTGAAATTAATCAATTCTCTCCAAACAGCAAGATAGATGCTGTATGAATCAATGACTGAAAGATGAAAACAGAAAACAAAGCCAAGAAACACAGAAGCAATGCCTAAGAAACAAAGCTTAAAGCCATTTACCTAAAGTTGAATAAATGTTGCTGACTAGACATTAAACTTATGTATATCAAAAATATAATAAATGCAGTTTTAAAAAAACTGAAATGATCAACCAGATAAAAACACTTGGTGCTAGAAGATGAGTAACTTTCTAAATAGAAAGTGTTCTTTTAATTCCAAAGGAATATGAAGTTTGTATTATAAAAGATGATAAAGGGTTGTTGAACACACAAAAGACTCATTTCACTATAATCAAAGAATTTATTCAATGGTTATATACCACTTTTTAATTTTCAAACTTAGAAAACATTAAAAATGTACAAGGCCTAGGTTTATTCTTAATAGAGAAAAGAATTAATTGGTTCATTGTTTTCAGAGTTGAACTTGACAGTCAGTACCCAAGTGTAGAGAAACCATACCTTTTGTATGCTTTGAGGATGAGTCATTTTTAAGACAATAAAAAAAAAAAAGAAATAAAGTTAATAATGTTCATAAAAATAGAGGGGTGATTTTTAAAATGATCTCGCCCTGGGAAATGATTTCCTTATCATGTAATAAAAACACAAGGATGGAGTTATTTGATTTCTTTGGTTGAGAAGTAGAGCAGAGGAAAAGAATAAAGGATAAACCTATACATTAATAGCCAATTAGTTATTCACACTAAAAATAAAAATTCTAAAAGGATGTAAAAAGGCTGGATGCCGTGAAATGCTTTCAAGGGGAGAGGCATGGCGGTTACAGAGGAGCGGAGCCCCATGCTTGCGTGTTGTTAGAATAAAGCATAGAAATCACTATACATATACTCACATTTGTGGCTAAGGAAAACTAGCTCTGTTGTGTTAGCAGTCGTAATATCTGCACAGTATGATTTGTGTAAACATTTAAAACTAGGTCTTTAATGAAGCAGTGTCACCTTTAAATTGAAATCGTTACTCCTGTTTTTCTAAAATCCTGCTATCTCCTTTGACGCAGGGTCTTATGTAACCCAGACAGGCCTCAATCTCCCTACGTAGCCCAAGGATGACCTTGAATTCTGGATCCCCTTGCTTCTGCCCCTAAAGTGCAATAATGAGAGGTGCACACCACAGTGCCTGGTTTTATGTGACATTGGGGATCAAACCCAGAACCACATCCATGCTATGACAAGTGTTCTACCATCATAGGTTCATCATCCTTGGTCCTAAAGTCACCTTCAAGTAACATTTCTTAAATCTGGACTAACAAGAGAAGTTTGTGTTTGAACAATTATCATTGAAAAGATTGTAGACAAGTGGAAAGCTGAAAGCTGTTAGAATGACTTCTTGAGTCAACCTGTTCGTACCAACTCCAGAAGTGTAAATAAACCCTTCTGAGGTATTAAAACCCAGCAAACGTCTTTTTATGAAGCATACACAGTAGACCGTCTTCTTCTCTAATATTGACAATGGTAAGTATAGGCAAGCCTCCATCCAGGATCTAGGGGCAAGAGGATGCCTCCGAATCCATAGCCGAATGAGCCCTTGTCAGGTCTATGGCCCTAGTCAAATAAAAGGTTCTACCAGAGCTTTGAGCTACCACAACACGTGGAGCTTGTTTTCACACACAATCCTGGATCTCTCTATTATAAACTGGTATTTGACAGAAGAAGCCCTTTTCATAAAGAACCCTGGGTTTTAAGTGCTGATTTTATTTCTGATTTGTTTTTTCATTATTTCCTGAAGCTATTGATGCTGCGGAGGCAGTGGGGGAAGTGAGAAAGCCCTGGGAGAGTGTAGGCCTTTGAATTTCGGAACTCAGCCATTCCGAGGTTCATACTCATGCTCACAAAAACAATGTCACAGGGTCACTTTGGCCAATGGGGCGCTTTGTTCGAGGGCTGGAGCTTTCGTTTTGTGCACATTTGTCCCCACAGCCTTCCACCCCTTCCACCTTCCTCTTTCTCTCTCTCTCTCTCTCTCTCTCTCTCTCTCTCTCTCTCTCTCTCCCCCTTCCCTTTTTATCAACATGTTGTAGCCTGTGACACCAGCTAAATTAATCACTCACTGCACTAAGGGAAGTCACCGCAGGATATAAAATAACAAAGACAACAGAATTACTGCAAGGCTGGAGAGAAGGGACTGGCTGTGAATAGAACAGCACACCCTCGCCAGCTGTGTACTCGCGGGGCTGGAGCAGCAGAATAAATCGGGGGCTGCTCTTTATTCCGTTTCTGAGGATTTGAGAGCGGCCACAATACAGTGCCAGGATCCCTGGTGAGGGGAAATCCCTCCAGAACGCTCCACCTGTCAGAACTAAGCTGTTCCCCAGCCCAGGGAGTTCTTTGTAGGTTCTCCTTGAACAAACCCTGTTTGGACAGATCCAGCCCAGTAACTGTCAAGCCACCAAGAGGCAGAGATCTACTTAAAGGTCTTTAAGTAACAGCCAGCAGAGAGATCAAGTCTCCAGCAGCCAAGTCTCCTTCCTGCCCTGTTCTATTTGCCCAATAGTCAGAGGGGGTGGCTTAGGGGTAAGAATTCCCAGCATGCATGAGGTTCTGAGTTCATTCTTTATCATCAATTAGCAACACACACACACACACACACACACACACACACACACACACACACAAAGGGGGGAGGGGAGACAGAAGCACACATGCACATGCACAGGCATGCATCGTTGTGAAAAGCATGGGGACCATTATTTTCTTTGCTGAAAATCAGAAAGAGAGCCCTCATAACAAATTTTTGGCTAATGGGCTGAGAGTGTAAATTATGTAAATCCAAGTTGCATCCAAACACCTCATAAACTGGGTGTTGCATAGCTCTAATCTCAATATTTAGGAGGCAGGGGTAAGGACAGAGGCACGTTGTCCTCACCTACAAAATTGAGGTCACCCTCTACTACATGAGACTGTCTCCATAATAAAACGTTGGCTGAGCACAGTAGTGAGTTCAATAGTATCCTATACACCTGACCAAATGGACAAATGTCAAACTCCGAAGAACTGTTGAAGGTGCCCAAAAGCTCTGCTGGACCTTTTGGGTTAAACAATGTCTTCCCAAAATTTAGAAAAAAGCAAAGAAGATCTACTTAGAAAACTAGCAATGAGGGAGAAGGAAATACTCCATATCAATTTTAAGTCCATGTGGCAACAGTGTTTCTTAGTAGCCCAATACCCCCGGTTACCTAGAAGGTGCTCTTCACCGGCTTCAACTGTTGAAGAGATTATTGCTGTGAAGAATGTGGTGGTTACACCACATCACTGGTAAATATTTAATCCAAAGCAGTGTGACTGACCTAAACTAATATCTTCTTTAGGACACTTAAAGAGCAGAAAGAATAGTTACTTATTTGGAGCCTTTTCTTCCCCTTTGGTCAGGTGAGATGCACCCTCTGTGGCTTGTACCTGGTGGTCTTTCTCTGTGGGACTCCAACAGCCAGGGCCCACCCAACAGGGGCTCCATCCAACTTCTGTGATGTAAGAAAGAGCACTCAGTGGTAGGGGGCAGAATTATAATTGGGGCCATTCCATTGGGGACACAGGTAGAGGATGTGATACATTCAGCTTCCTTCCAACTTGGAGAGTTTCTGATTCTGTTACTTAGACTCATTACCAGAGCTGAGTATGGGCTAAAATTAGACAATTAGGGCATGGGGCCTTCCAGAAAACGTATAGACTGTATATCCCTATAACCTGCATCTGTATCATGGAATGAGTCACCTTTAGGAAAATGTGACATTAAAAAAAAAAAAATAGTGCCTATCTGCAATTGGAATTTGGAAGAATGTAGTATGCTTTGATACTTCCCGGAAAACTTCAAGAATATTAATGATTATTTCTTCCAAGTACAGGCCATTGATCTATCTTCATAGTGTGAACTGGTATTTGTGAAGTGTGTCTCCGTGTATCTTCGGCTCAACAACAATTCCTGTCATCAGTGCCACCCCCTACTCCCCTCCTCGGCTTGTTACAGTCCTTTTATGTCAACCCCCTCTTAAGAAGCCTTCAGTTTGGTAGCATAGCTCACTCAAAACAAGTGCATCAGGAAACAATGCCCACGTCTGCCCACTGGTAATCAGAGCAATTACTTAACGAGCACATCTCTGTTTCCTCCTGGGTGGACTAATTAAACGGCTTCCATGCTGTTGTCAGGAAGGGACAGAATGTGTTGCGCTGAGTTTTTAGAGAATGTGAAAACTAAAACAGAGTTCTTCATGGTAACATTTTGACAGAGTTCACAGGGTTCTTCCCACCTCTGCACATCCAGGGCTGGCTTCACAGATGGGCACTGATTGGAAAGGAGTGGACAGTAGTAATTATGTGGCTCACATGTATAATTTGAAGACAGGAGGTCTAGAGATACATTAGAGTGCTTCTCAAACTTTAACACCCATCAAAACCCCCTGAAGGACGTGCCTGCTTGTTTCACCCAAAACGTAGTGGTTCAGTAGGTCAGGGATGAGGTGAACAGGTTTCTGGGTAAAACTGGTGTTGGCAGGAAGCAACACCTTTAGGATATGGCTACAAGTTCTTCTGCTCCTCTCCACCATAAGGCAGTGAAGGCTCAGGTTTTCGAGTGGAACCCAAGGTAGAGAATCGGTCTTAGGCTCCATTCACTTCCGTGGGAACTTTAAACCTTTCTCTCCCCTTCTGTCTGTGTATGGGTGGTTTGCCTGCATAGATGTGTGTGCACCGTGTGAATGCAATGCGCACAGAGGCCAAAGAGGGCGATGGATATTCTGGGATTGGAGCTACAGACAACTGGGAGGAGCTTTGAGGCATATGGGTTCTGGAATTCCAACTGGGTTCTCTGAAAGAACAACCAGATATCTTAGCTGAGCCACTTCTCCAGCCCCCAAGCTTTTTAAGTAAACAGAATAAGACTTCCCCAGAATGGTGAAAGCCCTCAATCTTAGCATTCCAGAAGTTGAAGTAGGAAAATCTCACATTTTTTTTATTTTGATTTTTTTGATCTGCATAGAAAATCCCTATGTAAATAAATAAAAATAAGCAATAAAATAAGTCCCAAATCAACTTTTTCCTAGAGAAACAGGTTATTACAAGTGTATTTATTCTGAAACATCACCATTGCAAGGCATTATATAAAAAAAGATATTAACTTTAATTTAAGAAGAGAGTGATTGGAGTTAAAAAGATCTAAATGAGTCAAGTGTTTAGCTTTTGGTGTTTTTTTTTTGTTTTTGTTTTTGTTTTTGTTTTACTGGGGAGAAAAGGTTTATTCTCAAAGTCAAATCCTTTAGGATGGATACTCAATGTTTGATTTGAGCAATATGCTCTGAACTTAATTGAGAGAGAACACAAGATTGAAAAGTAATTTGCTATTTGGTCTAATCACACAATTTTTTTTCTTTTGCATAAGTCAGGGGTTTGCACATAATCAGGGGTTACTTAGGACTGAAAGCTAATTGGGCTTAAAAGGGTTAGGGAGTAAGTCTTGTACTGCATCTTAATATCTCTTTAGAAGAGAAAAAAAAAACAAGGAGATTAGTAGCTTAAATCTTCAGCTATAAAAACCTAATAGAACAAATTTGCTTTGTGTAGTTCACAAGTCACATTGATTCACTGGTACTTAAGCACAAGGGCAGCCTTTTAAAACCTGGAGACCTTGAAAATTAGGCCATAAGATAAAAAACAGTTCATGGTCTACATTCAGCAAATTCACCTAAAAATAGTCTTACGTTGTAGGATAAAGACCAAGAAAACATTATATATATTACAAGCTTATTACATGTATTTACATGGCTTTAAGTGTCACAAACATAACTCCCTACTTCAAGCAAGCTATGCATAGGTGAGGCCAGGTCACTTTAGCAGCTTTGTAGGACGCTCTTCTATAAATGTTCTCAGAAAGTTAGTCGCCATTATCTGTTTTTGGAGATTTGGTACATCTCTGGGTAAATGCTTATCCACTGCATTTAAGAAATGGCTGGGCCATACTTTGCCTCTACACATTTTACCCATGTGTAACTTAAGAAGCAGCTATTTTCTTTTTAAAAATGGCTAAATGGTTATTGTCTGATTTCTTCAGAAATTGTGTAGTATCCCATAAATCTTAGTTTTCCCCCTTAAACAATAAAAAAGCTACGGTTACTGTTCCCCAAATCTAATTTAGTTAGCAACACTACCAAGTAGAATTGATTAGTCACTTACTGTTTAAATTGCATTGACACTCTTAAGAATATAGTGTATATAACACATAAATGTCTGCTTATACTTTTATACTTCACAAAATGTCAAACTACTTTTGGCTATGTGTAAACATTCCAAAACTTAAAATTAGTACTTATCCAATTTTATACCTGTACTTTAAGTAAGGTTTTAAGTTGAAATGTCATTGTTTCCTTATCTGAAGGGTTCAAGGAAACATGAACCCAATGGCTTGGAGGCTTGGGGAGAACACTTGGTGATGGTGGCTCACGAAATTTGGCTCCAGCATAGTTCTGACTGGCTTGAGACTTAAAAAGCAAGCTAGGACTTGATAAGTTAGCATTCCAGTTGGGGCTGTTAGAAAGGCTCTTGCTTTTTCCTCCATTTTGCATGGACTGCCATGCTGCTGCTGATGGATCGTACCCATGTCCTCTTTCCTTTGTCCTTGGAGCAATCTTTATCTGGGAATTCTGGTCCTCTGTCTTCTGTCTATTGTGCCGTTGTATGTTATACCTCTCTCCGGCACCCATCTTCAGCTTCTTTGTCACCTTTCAGTCTGCTTTTCAGATTGCAGGATTTCCACTACTTGTCCTCTTCCTTGCTGACAGGCCCAGGATAAGAGACGTTGCTTTCTGCTAGATCCTTTCCTTTGTCTCAATACACAAGTTTTCATGAGCCAATCTGCTGATTTCAGCCTCGGAGCCTAGTCTCCTCAGCACACAAGTCTGAGAGAAGTCCTAGCGACTTCGAGTTCGGGCGGCGGCGGTGGCTCCCTCTCGACCTCCAAGCCTCCTTCCCTCTCTAGGGAGAAACGATGCACGGATCAAACAGCCCACGGGCGACTCACGATCACAACTCCGTCTTGGACCAACCTCCTACTACCTTTACCGACAAAAATAGCTTTTGTTTTTTGTTTTTGTTTTTAAATGAGGCTCCAGCTAAGGTTCATAAGTGGCAGAATATTTGCTTAATATGAATGATCTCAATGTGGTCCCGGTTCTGTCAAACAGACAGCAAAAGCAGACGCAAGAAGAGCACTGCATGTAGCTCAGAGTTTGAGTACGTGTCTGGTACACAGAGGCCCTGAGCTCAATCCCCATCACTGAAAAAAATTGGTGGGAATTTTGCAAACTTCTGGACTCAGCTATGAACTTTGCTTTGGAGAGTACTAACCTCCCATCCATTCTTTGGACCACATGTTTTTATAAGTTTTATATTAGATCATTATCTTTAAAATAGAATAAAAGAGGGTATCAAGATTGCCAGTAATCGGGCTGGAGACATGACTCTGGTTAGGAACAATGGCTGATCTTTCAGAGGATCCGGGTCCAGTTTCTAGCACCATGTGTCAACGCTTAGCTGTCTAGAACGTCAGTCCCAGTGATGTGATGCCTTCTTCTGGCCTCCTAAGGTACCAGGCATACACGTGGTACACAGACACACAGACAAACAATGTGAAGTAAAATAAACTGCCTGTAATTTAGAGGAGGAAACTCCAGTCTATAGAAGGGAAAACCTTGCCCAACACAGTAATTCTTCCAGTGGAATGGAGATTCAGATTCAGCTTTGTCTGATTTCTGTGTCCTCATGATCTTCCTAATCTTCTTGTCTCTTTATTCAAAGCACATGGACATCAAATACTAGAGAAATTGTTTTGTAAAACTCAAACGAACTCGATCCAGTTGTCAGTTCCTTGTTTACCACCAACAGTTGTTTTATTTATGTCCCAGTGAAACCAGTGTATGCCCAGTGCCCCAAACCAGATATGCACATAGGTTCTGATGAGAGAGGGATCAGCACAGACGTCCCTTTATGTGTCACCTCTACAAAGGCAGCACCCATATTTTCCAGAGAGAAGATCAAACAACTCAAATCCCTAGGATTTGTCCGAGTCTGTAAGTTTTATTAAGGAAATCTTGCTCCTGCCATTCAGACCTTGAAGCTGGACTGAAATATAAAGGTTAATGTTTAAAGCTGCTGAGTATTCCACAGCATACCTCCCCAAATACGTACAAATTTAATGCACTTTTGATTGATTCCATAATTACGAAATTTGTTTAAAGCTGTTATATTATCCTCTTATTTGACACAATATGGCACAATTTTGTTATAGGATTGAAAACCAAATAAGACAACCACAGTTGGTAGCATTTCAAAGGCCTATTCCCTTCAAGATGAAATCAGTCCTGTTTCAACGTTATTCCCCTGTACCATGATTGAGGCTCTAGGGGTGCATTTTGCAGAAAAATGTCTTTTTGATTTTTTAGAAATTCCTTAGATTAATATGCAGCTGTCATTGCAAGGCAAATCTAGATTTGCTTTCATGTATCCTCTCTCCTCAGGCTGCTAGTGTCTACCTCTTCAGGAGAGATGGTCCACTCAGGCCCGACTGGGGATTCCTGTTCCAGGGCAGCCAGCAAGGAATGCACCCACTCATGCTGACTGGGAGTGTCTCACACTCTGTTTACACACACTGAATCCATTTCTTTAGTATGTCCAGAATCTTTTGCTTGACATTTTGCTATCTAATTTTAATTCCTGTGTGCGCACACACACACACACACACACACACACACACACACACTCCACACACAAAATCACACACACACACAAAATCACACACATAGACACACAGCACCCACCCACCCACACAAACACACACACAAAATCACACACACACACACACACACAATCACACACATAGACACACAGCACCCAGACGCCCCCCCCCCACATTGTTCATCAACAAGGCAAGAGAACAATGCAGAGCTTTTATGTATTCCTGAGTATGGTTCTGGCATTCACTTTATTTTATTTGAGGCTTTCCTTCATGTCTTCCCTTCTGTTTTGATTTAAAGGGCAGTGGACTTTCCTGAGGTGTTCTAACTGCTAGCATGTCTCAATTCTTGCCTCTCTTCAATTCTTACTTCACAGAGGCAAACTTGTTTATCTATACACTTCAAATGTATTTTTCCAAAGTAGGTTTGGTCCCCTTCCCCCATTCTATGAAAACACAAAGAGATACAGAATAAAGAGAAAGTTTTTAGAAACCTCTTTGCATTAGATGTTGCTCACCAAGCAATTCTTCAAATACCTGCACAATAAAAGCTAGCTGCTGGCCCATTCCATAGGAGTCGAAGGGCACATTGTGTTACTTTCCTTTCTGTTCTTAATTATTCTAAACATGGCCTGTGACCCAGGGGCTTGAACACGATGTGTCGGTGATAGAACAAATGAGAACTTTGCTGGTGAGAAATGGGAGTGTCTTCCTGTGACATTAATTACCATCTAACTAAGGCCAACTGTCTGTCTTTGCTCCTTTTAATACTTAAAAATGAATCTAGACTGTATGGACTCCCTTTATTCAGGTATAAGAGGAATGATTACAATAGACCAAGGGTCTGCACACTGCAGCCTCCGGACCAGATCTGGCCTTCATCCTGTTATCCTAAGTGTAGCTCTATTGGAACACAGCCACATTCGCTAGCTTGAACGCTATTGAGCTGCTGTTGTGCTGAGGCAGCAGAACGGGGTAGCTCAGACAGTAACAACATGGTCAGAGAGCCTGAGAGATGTTCTGTCTGGTCCACGGCAAGACGTTGCCGTGATATTTTAAGCCTTTCTTACTCATGCAAGGGCTGAAAGAATCATGTTTCTGGGATATGAACACGCATAATTATAAAAGATATTCTACAGCAGGTAGATTGTGCTTGGAATATTGGCCCCTGCCTGGAATTTATCAAAGCCTTTTGTTATATTCAAATAGTTTAATAAAATGCCTCTAAATATATACATTTATAGTGTATTGGTGTTGGAGGAACTAGAGACAGGCATTATTAATGATTATTCTGAGAGCAAAGGCAGACACAAAACTCAGACAGACTGATGTGTATGGCCATCTTAAAAGGCTACATCAGTATGGCAGCTCTGCTGAATTCCTGCTATGGAAAGTAAGTCAATGTAATGTTAAGTTCAGTTCTACTTGAACATGCTACCACAACCTTCTTCGTAACTGGAAGGAATAAAATGAGTATTTTCAGCTCATTTAAGGAGTTAACGTAAGATCTTTGAACCATCAGAAAATAGTCTATATAATCAATAGAACTTTTTGAAGAGAAAATTGAGCTTGAATAATTCTTGCAGTAATTGTCCACCTGGACAATGAGAAAGTAACAGATAAAAGTGGTCTTAATTTTTATTGCTGCTTTCAATTGTGTCCCAAAATGATGGGCAAGCTATGACAGAGTGGCTCTGACCTCCTGTCCTCCGATGCTCTCCAAGGGCGATGTTCTCAAGTTGCACTGATCTATAGCACGGGGTGGGGAGGGGGGAGATAAGAAGAACCAATCATATAAAGAGCCGAAGATGTATTGCTTAGGACTCAATATCTTAAATATTTATCATCGGCCCATAAACAACCCCCAAACAAAAACCAGGTCCATAGTGCATGCCCATTGCTCATGCTTACTAACATTTGCAGTGAAGTCTCAGGCTGAAGATTCATTCTGCCCTCAAAAGAGTAAGAAGGTGTTAGAAGTCACCATATACTAAAAATGATCAAGGCACCTTTCTTGTCCTGGTCAATATGAACAAGGAGAAGAAGACTTAGAATGTATCTCTTTTGTTAAATGATATGAATAATATCATTTATAACAACCAAGATTTTATAGTGCTTCATTTTATAGATATGTGTGTGTATACATATGACTACTTACACTGTACACAGATAAGAAAATAAAAAATATTCTTCCTTTGATTTTCTTTGGCTGCAGTGCAGATATACAAAGGTTAACAGACCTGTTCATCTAAGTAAGAACTGGTATTCAAGCTGGTTTGAGTCTTAGCTTTCCAAAGCCATTTAGTACCTACTGAATTACTTCCTGAATTGTTGTGCAAAGGTAGCATTACTGAGTTTGGAAAAGTAGATTCCACTGAAATAACACGGATAAATGGCTGACCAGAGGCCAAAAGAAACATGAAGCAAACTAATGTGGACTGAATACAATTGCTAAAGGAAAAAGAAAAAAGAAAGATTGCAAATGAGAGCCATCGTCACGGTGAGTGAACGGAGATGAAATGAGTATCGGTAGCAGAAGAAGGGTTAGCACAGAGGTACGCTTGCCTGTAACCTCAACACTCAGGACGTAGGGGCTGCAAAGTTAAAAGTTCAAAGCCAGCTTTTGTTACACAGATGTGATACTGACTCAAAATCTAAAAGGCACACACACACACACACACACACACACACACACACACGACAGATAGAAACACACACTTGTCAGTTATGATTGAAAGGTTAATACCTATTTTGTCCACTTTTATATTATCTCCTGATTCCTGGGTACATATTATAGAAATAACTCAGTACAAATCTTAAGCAAGTGAGACTTTATCTGACAAGAGAAGTGCGCTTAAAGGTAGCTGGGGCACACGTAAAAATCCTTATTTAGATAAAGACTTGTCACCTGGACTCTCTTCACCTCTTTGTTCTGCTATTCCTGTTAAAGGTCGAGCTGCAAGGAGAAGCTTTAGCAAGAATATTTATGTTTGTGGACATAATACAAGAAGAAGAAGGAAAAATGGGCACCCTTCTCCAGAGGAGACCTGTACAGCCTGTGGATTATACTTGTTGGTGGAAATTCTTTATGTTGCTATAGCTGCGAAAAACACTGGTCAGTTTGGATTCTTACTGCCGGAAGGAAAGCGAGATGCAAACCGTTCCTGCCATACTCCCCTTTAACAAGAGGAACAGCTAAGGAGTGGCTCAAAGAAGGAGACAAAATGGTACTGCGCTTTCCAGTTGGCACCTGGCTCCTTACATGAGATACAACAAACCTTGAGGTAATGTTCTTTAATACATAACTGCAAAATTTAAAGGGAAAGTTACACAGAAACAAAGAAAAATGTTTCATTTTATGTAATTAAAAAGTCTAGTGTGGGAGCCCATTTTTCTTTCTGCTACCTTTCCATTTCTAGTTTTTATAATGAAAACTAGACAAAGCAAGAAAACAATTGAGAAAAAAAATATTGTTGCCTGGTGAGAATACAGGCTTTAGGAAAAGCATGCATTCATCCATGTTTTTGTTTTGTTTTGTTTTTGACACACATTAACTGTTCCTGAATGCCAGCACTCCAGTCTTCAAGTAGAAGTCTTTCGTTTGAGATTTTAAGGGAAGCCAAACTATCAATCAAGTTTTGATGCGAAGAGTTTACAGGTCATCTCATCTTCACAATTTTAAAGAAAAAGAGAAGACAGAGTCAGGTACAATAAAGTGTGTGTTCTGTGTCTCAAACGAGAAATGGCAAGAGATGGAGCTATCCTCAAGCCAGAACAGAAACTTGTGTCTAGGACTGTGTGATACTGGAACCTCCTGTAGAGATAAGATAATGTAATTCTACATCCTGGAGATACTGAAGCAAAATTAGAAATGTATTCCTGGAGGTCCTTGTGTTCTTGGGCCACTTCCATAGGGGATTAATTCTCTGATGCAGAGAGAGCAGGGAGACAGTTGGAGCAAATGGGACGTCTCTGTGTGCAGTGGTCCCGTGCCCCTCTTGGGATTCTACCAGGACTTCCAAGATTCAAGCAATGGTTAGAAAGATAATTTTAAATAGTAGACGACCAAAGAAGGAATGGTTTCTCTGACATGATTCTTATTAATACAGCGCTGGAAGTAAGAAAGTCGCACCAAATGTTTAGAAATTCATCCTTCCTTACCCGCTTTTCACCTCTCTCTCTCTGCTTGATTTTGTCCTTAAGCATTTCATTATGAAGACTCGATTTGACTACATTCATCCTCGTGCGATTGTCAGAGGGCTGCTGGAAGACCCTCTGTGCATTTAAATGGTGCTAGGCATACTGTGACTGTAGAAACTGTCTCTGGAATTGGCAGTTTACCAAGCCAGCTCGCCACCTAAGAAGGCAAAGCGAGGGTGGCGGTGACACAGGCAGTCGTGGAAGGAGCAGTGACAGCTGCTCACAGTGACAGAGATGGTCGTCAGTAGCACGGGAACTCAATCTGTGTGTTTACATTAATGGCACATTAGTGGGCCGTGCCAAATATGGAATCACCCACTTCTCAACAGTCAGTGTACGGCTTGATACTCAAGATGCTGTGACTAGCATCTAGTTAATATATTTTTACCACGCCCGCTTCTGTTTCAGTGTTTCTATTTATATAATTTTGTTGTTTGTGTTCTGGCCACTCTGTGGAATTAAAAACTAAAGGAGAACGGAAAGAAGAGAGGAATGGAAGAAGCAGAGGGGAGAGAAAGGAGGAAAAGTAATAGAAGAGGAAAACTATCAAAACATAACCTTCTGATCGGATGCATTTTTATTCAATTGGATAATTTTCTTTTTCTTAAAACTGTGGATAGCTACAACCCTTGCTCCACAGCCGGAGTCACATGGGAAAGGGACAGCACACATACAAATAGACAACTGCTACTTTAAATTTGATATGCAAAAGCAGTCTCTCAAGTTCTCCTCACTTCTCATCTATGTCTCTGTTTGATTTTTCTGTTTGCCGTCTTTCTGCCTCCAGGGCAAGCGCGGAAAGATGGAGAGACCGAGGCAATGCCAAGTAGCAAGAGTCTGAGTTTAACGAGGTTGGAAAATTTGAATTTATGACAGATGACATCAGCTTATGAAATCTGTGTTTGTTATTTCCGAATCACACTCATCGAGAGACGTATTGACATCACAAGACATTGAGAGCCAGGTAGATTTGATCCATTTTAAATAGAAAAAGAATCCAAGGCATGTCTGTAAACATGTCTTCAAATTGGCAAAATGGCTTGAGCCCGTTTCTGGAGATGAGATACTGGGAAGTTCTTTCTGTCTTAATCTTAGATGAGTAATACAGTATAGCAGGTGAGTGAGATATTGGCATCTTCCATAATTTTGGTTTAATGTTGTCAGAAAAAGGGCAAACACAATAAAAAACCTGACATGAGGATTACAACTATCATCTCCCCAGCCCTAGTGATTTCTAAGTTGGCTATGATGCTCCCAAAGACCCACCCACAGGAAGAGCTGGGCCGGGTATGATGCTCCCAAAGACCCACCCACAGGAAGAGCTGGGTTGGGTACGATGCTCCCAAAGACCCACCCACAGGAAGAGCTGGGTTGGGTATGATGCTCCCAAAGACCCACCCACAGGAAGAGCTGGGTTGGGTACGATGCTCCCAAAGACCCACCCACAGGAAGAGCTTGGATTGTGCCCTGTCCAGTCACCAAGCTGAAGCTTCACAATGTCTTTGCTTGATGTGTTTGTTTTAATTTAGAGGAAATACTTCCATAAGGTGAATACTGAATCACTCACACCTCCTTACTTTTCTGTTTCTTGGCCTGCCTTTCATCACAGTGTAGATTCAGGAGGTAAAAACATTGAGGGAAACAGTGTTACCCAACCGAAAGAAAAACTAATGGTAACTATGTTCTCATATTACCAGAGGTTAGCAGAGAGCTCCTTTAATATGACAGCTAATATAACTCATTGATGCGATTACTCAAAGGGAAGAATGCTGTCGGAGTCTAGTTACATCCCAGCGGTTACAATTAGATAGGCCAGATGGATGGGGTCCAGAGAGACAGGCTGGGAAACTGCAGACAGTTCAGCAGGGACATGGCTGGGGCAAGGTGGACTTCATGAATCAGGCAAATAAAAAAAGGTGCCCTAATTAATTATAGGCTTTTTAATTCAGGGGTTCTTAAATAAAGCCTGGATAAAAAGAAGTAGCTTTGGGGTTTATTTGCCAACTCTGAGCCAAATGTTTTGAATAAGCAGTTTCCTTTAATAGATGGTGATGACTGACTATTAAAGTCATCCTAAGTTGACTTTAAAAATAACAGAATGCAACGTTAAGGCCGCCTTAGAAAAGCAAGTTATTCTTTGAGCATGTCTTTGGCTGTAAAACTACACTGCATCTGCTAGCAACACAGATGTGGTCAGAGGTACAGACAAGTGTGGGGCAAAAGGAACTCTTAAATCGTCCCACTTGGAACCCTTTCTTGTACATATTAAAGAACTCCATCAGACAGGAAGTACACAGGAAATAGAAGGCATATTGGAAACTACATCAGAGGGAGTTTGTTGAAAGGACTATTTTAAAGAACTCGAGTCAGAAAAATGAAGAATCCCAGGACAAGCAGCAATAGAAGTTTTTGCTTCTTTAGATCCATAGACACAACCTACCAGAATTAGAGCGGGAGTCTTCAAGATACAGTGTATGCAAACATATGTGCATACATGCATGAATGTATATATGTGGGAAGGAATGTGTGATCTATATTGTTATCTATATATATATATACACACACATATATACATATATATTCATGTGTGTGTATTTGGGTGTGAGCCCTTCGCACTCATTGGAAACCAGAAAGAGGATAACATTTGAAAGGTAAATAAATAAAATGATAAAATGTCATTAAAAAAACTGTTAAAATGTGTTTTTATTTGACCATTAAATTCCATCAATCCACCAATGCTGAGGAAGTCATTGCACAATGCCTGAGAGTCATATCCAAGTTTCTCCACTTTGCTGTGACCCTTCTTTTGACCGACCTTCACAAGGTCTTTGGTAAACTCTTCATGTATGACTTTCTTTGCTCTTTAGCTAGTGAAGCCTCATACAATCACCTCCACCACGAAACGTGGTTTTCAGAGCCGGATGAATATGGATATGGATATGAACGTTAATATTGTCCACTTGATGAAACTGAGAGTCTCTAAAGAGACAAGTTTCTGTGCTTAATTTCAATTAACTTAATTGAGGTAGGAAGGTCCACCTTAAACATAGTCATGTTCCCAGACTACTTAGTGAGGAGAAATTATCAACCTAAACATCAGCGAGCATTTGCTGCTCTCGGCTCCCACGGGCTTTGGTTGCCATGATTTCTCATCATGAGGAAACATATCCTCAAATTGTGGGCCCAGGCAAGCCTTTCCTTTCTTATGTTGGATTTTACCACGACAAGAAAGGCAATTGATGAACCAAGCCTTGGTCACTCATTTGTCTCAAGAATAAAGTGTCTTATAATGTTACCAAAAAACAGATATATACATATATATATATATATATATATATATATATATATATATATATATATATATATGGGTTTAACTTTTGTGAGTTCTTTATCTCAATAATGAAAGAATTAAAAATGGATTCATAAACCATTTTGTTATTGTTTGAGAGAAAAGCAAATCTAGGAAGCAGAAAATCTCAGTAACTTCTGGAAGAAAGGAATTGGGAAAGAGGCATGGAGGCAGAGAAACAGTAAAGAGCCAGGGGTGTCAGGGAGAACATGTTCAGGATATTGGCTAGTTGTCAAATTGAAATAGAAGTGGAGAAAGAAAAGGTGGGATTTTGAAGACACAACTCAGTAAGGCAGGTGAACTTAGCAAAGATGTGCTCTCTGTAAGTGCATTGCGTGCAGGGTTCAGGGGCTTCTGAGAGATGGAACTATATTATCTCATGGGATACATTTTCCTCCAATTTCCCCAAGCATGTCTTCACATGAATCAGCTTTCCTGGGGGATGGTGTTCTGGCCAGGTCACTGACAGGCCTAACTGGATCAACCCTTAAAAGAAGCGACAATATTAGCTAAAATTCCAGTCTTTGGGGAAGATCAGAATATCATGTCTTTAAACAGGGCTCTATTACTCAGAGGAAGTACCATCAAAATCCCATGGTATTTACACTTCTCATGATATTTCGAATCATAAAGAAGGTCAAATGTGAAGTTTCCCTTACTATTATTACAGAAAAACAAACATGGAGTCTAAAGCCGACCACGAGAGAAATGGAGGTCTATCTCCAACAGTCTCCAAGTCCCCTAATCCCTGTCTATCTAACATTACTCTCTTTCAACTACAACCGGTGTTTCTATGTAAGTATCTATCTATCATCTATCTATCTATCTATCTATCTATCTATCTATCTATCTATCTATCAGCTATCTAATTGTACACACACACACACACACACACACACACAGAGAGAGAGAGAGAGAGAGAGAGAGAGAGAGAGAGAGAGAGAGAGAGAGAGAGAGAAACTGAGAAAGAACAAAATCACAAACATGGAGTACTGGTTTACCATTACAGAGGCTGAAAAGCCACACAGTGTGCCATCTATAAGCAGTAATTCTCCTCAGTCTATATTTAAAGGCGAGATTCCATTAGAATTAATGGTGTAAATGGGAATCCGAGAACAAGGGAGAGCAGGGTAAGGTATTCAAACTAAAGTGATGAGAAACAGAAAGAGACAAATCTTCCTTTCTCTGCATTTTGTTCTATTAAGAGTCTCATCAGACAGAGATGACCCTCTTTAACAAATCCACAGATACAAATGTTCCTCTTAGTCAAAAATGTCTTCCCAGATACACTGAGAAAATGTTTAATTTGGCAACCTCATGGCCCAGTCAGGCTAGCACCATAAAATTACCATCATATTACAAAATGGAACCTCAAAAGTTGTGATGACTCACTGGAAATATTTAAATGGTTGTCTCTCAAGCTTTACTGTTGCTATAAGAAAAGTAATTTGCTCATAGACAGTATGTGGAGTTTGTGAAAATATGTGACTAAATGTAAGATAATATATGAATTGGTAAAATGTAGAGAAAAATGAAGTCGTGAAATATGTAATTCATATAGGAAAAAAGAAAACATCAATTGTGGAGAAACAATAATATATATTATATCACCTGCCCAAAATTTACTAAAGAACAGTAACAGCAAAAATAAAAAGAGAATAAAACCATTGCTTTATAAGGGCATTTTATAAATGTCATGAAATGAGACAAAACCCAGAAACAAATGTAACTACATAGACCCTGGTAATCATGGACGTGGTGTGTGACACTGCTTGGACTTCATTCAGATGTACACAGTGCCTTGTCATTGACTTGAATCAAGTAAACACAGCATTTATCTTACTTTAAACAGTGTTGTTTTCCCAAATAAACCTAAAGAAAAGGATGGTTTGGATCTCTCTGTGTGTATGGGGGTGTTCTTGCATATTGAGAACACATTAGAAAAAAGATGGTTTGGAGGAGAAAACAAATGGAACAATTATAATGGAGATGGGTTAGTTACATGTGGGCACAGGATTTACCATGTTAGTGTGGTTCCAGGAAACTCAATTGAATAGTTTTTATGAGCCAGCGAGCTTTCATTGTTTTTACATACTGACCTCAACATCCAGTTTATCTGCTTTTTGGAGTAATTACTCCTGCCATGTGCCTAAAAGTTTAGAGCTGTAGAAAATTGGTGATGGGGTGTAGGGAACACAACAGGAAAGAAGGAAATGGATTTAAAAGCTACTTAAAAGATTCTTTTTGGTTTCTTAAATGTGACCATATTTACTTGTTTAAAGAAAAGGTAAGTGGTCCACATTGCAGATTTATCACTTGTCTCCTGAAAGTTTTACACTTCATCAAATTGTTTGGGATTGTTCTACCAATCTTTCCAAGATACAGCTCAGAAATATAATGTTGGTTTTATCATTTTCTTATTTTTAAAGCAAAAATGAAAAGAAAGAGGACAAATAGGAGGAGAAAGAGTTCAGAAGGTTTGAATTACTTTTTAAAAAAATCTACAAATAAGTCTTGGGTATTTTTAAGAGTCTGGTTTTTTACAAGAACCTATGCATGAAACAACGATAGGAAATAGTCACGAGTTTGAAAGAGAGCAGGGAAGGGTATATGGGAGGGTTTGGAAGGAGGAAAGGGAAGAAGAAAATGATGTAACTATAACCTAAAAAAGAAAAGAAAAAATCCGATGTAGCTTATTTTCCTAACACAAAGCCTTGACCTCTCTACATAACTGAAACACCCCATACAAGATCAAGGCAAATCAGCTTGTTATATACGATGTGAATGTTGGAAAAACAGTTAAATCCCAGAGCTCAGCATCATCTCTTGCAGACATAGCTCTTCCTTGTCCCGTGTCACTCCTTGTGTGCATTCTACTCATAAAGCTACTGGAGTTTGAACCTTGGACCAAGTGTGGTAAGAAGACGTTTGATTGTAATAAAGGTAAGTGCATCTCATGCCTCCCTGAGCACAGGTAGAAAGAGATGCTTATACTTAATAGTTAGTTTTCACTTGATAAAGTGTAGGTGGGTAGTGACGTTGATACCTGAGGAGGAAGTAGAGATGTTCATCTCTGGTTGAGAAGGTGAAGTGGGCTACAGAAGTGCCAATATTGGAAAGGCAGAATAAATGCTTTGTATCAGATCAGAGCCTTACCCTGACATCTTCATTCACCATCCAAGCACACTTGAACACAAAATCTCTAGCTTTATCAATACATTTTAGAATAAGAATACTAGAACTTTCCACATTTGTTTTGAGGCTCAATTAAGATAGTGTATAAGAATTCCCAAGTGCATACAGAAACAATATATATATTTAAATAAAGGGAAGGACTTATTTGAGCTATTAGCTTTAGAGAATCACGTCATCCCATTGCTTTTGGTCCGCAGTGAGGCAGAACATCATGCTGAGAACCCATATTGGGGATGAAACTGCTTATCTCCCAATTTCCAGGAACCAGAAAGCAGAAAGAAGAGACAGAGACAGAGGGAATGAAGGAGAGGAAGGGAGCAGAATCTTCTTTGGGGAAATGATCTAAATGACTTTCCATTAGGTCCTGCGTAAGCTTAGATTTTTTCAAACCCTACTTTAATAAGAGTGCTTGATGCTTTACCCATTCTTCTAGTCTACTGCCCACCAGATGTAGTGGAAAGCAAAGGTTAATTGGACAGAGGAAGATGTGGACCTGCTTAGAAATAGTTCTTTGGGGCAATTCCAATATTTGTTGTCAGGATATAAGCAGTTTGGTTCCCATGAGTCAAGCCGTGGTAGCTAGATCCACTCACAAACACCATTAATGAGTCAGCAACAGGAATTCTATCCAGAAGAAACCATGAGATCCTGCCAGTTGGCAAGAGTCCAGGGAAGAGCCAAGAAATCACCAGAATATCATCAGAAGCTCTTTGGTGTGCTTCTGTTTACAAAGTCCTGGCAAACAATAGTCAGGGAAGATGGCAAGGTGAGCCAGTGCCACAGCATCATCAAGAAAGCTCAGCAAAGAGTGCAAGGTGAAGTAATACCCCAGCCTCATCCACTGTCTATTGAGTTATACTTTCCAAACATCGTGGGACCTTTCAAGCATTCACTCTAGCAAAACATCACATGCCCTTTCACAAGGTATCTGTTCTCAGCCAAACATCCACTCAGAAGACAGTCTCAAAAAAAAAAAAAAAAAAAAAAAAATCGCATGACACAACTTAGTCTCCAAAGAAACCAGAAATTTCCACTTCAATCCTGCCACTGAAAAGTTCTGACACACCACACACACACACAAACACACACACACACACACACACACACACACACACAGGAATTTCACTGCTTGCCAATTCTGTCTTTAGCCATGGGCACACCTCTGGGCACACTTCTGATAGCAACTATTACATTTTCTTAGAGACTAATTTGATAACTATTGAATGTTGTCTCTTCTACACCTGCTCAGAGCATTTTTGTTTTTATTTGATGTAGTTCAGGGCCAAGTTGCTAACTTCAAAAAGTTCAGTTCAGGTAAAATAAACTTCTGAGCCTCTGTTGAGTATCTGAGTTGATGTAAGGTTGTCCTAATATCCTGTCATAGGACGAGACTATTATATGTCTTCTTCTAAGAGAAAGCTGAAGAGACATTCAAGGAATAGAGACAGTTACCAGAGGTATGGGACATAAAAGGAAAGTGGCCAAAAATGAAGGAAGATGGCTATCCAAGAATCGTCAGAGTTAAGATGGAGGTATAAGAGAGACCTGACCTTTGTTTTTGTTTTGTTTTTTGGAGGGTTGTTTCTGTTTCTTTTGTTTTGTGACAGGGTCCCTTGTGTTTCATAAATAGCTTAGAACTCCATATGTTAATGTAGATGACGTTATACCTCTGATTGTAATGCCTCCGCCTTCCAAGCCGGAGATTACAGGAAAGCGACACCACACCAGGTTATATCCAGCCCCAGCATCAAACTCAGGCCTCAATGCATACTAGGCAAGCACTATACTCCACTCTAAACCCCTAGTTGTGGACTGACCTGCTCAGCCTCCTTAGAAGCAAACTTTGCTCTGGGTGGCCGCAGAGGATGAAGGGCGTCCCTGTGACTTTCCCATGTAAGTTCAGTTTAGTCTTTTGTCATTCAGCTTACATCATATGTCACATGATTCTCATCATTAAACCTTGACTCTCCTGGGATGCCGATATTTTACAAATGTATAAGAAGCTCAGATCATTCATTCATGCCAACTCATTTTACATAGAAAAGAGAATTTGCTGAGATATCAGCAAACCATGAAGGGTGGTTTAAGGCCACTTAGGACTTGAGTACCCTCCGTGATACCTATTAGCCTGACTGCTGCACAGAGCCGTTGGCAAGTTTAAGCCTTAGTTTTCCTGTCTGCAAAGTCCTGTGGAAGTAAAACTTGTCACAAGAGACTGGGAATTAAGAAACTGAACACATACCACAGCGTGTTGCAGTCCTGAGTACCACTAGTCATCCCGGAATCATAGAATTGCAGAACAGCATTGGTGGGCCAGTTCCCTGCCACGGGATTGCTTCATAACTTAGCAGACTTTGCATCTTGGATCTCTGACTTATGCCTGGACCCAAAACAATGGAGCAGAGAACATCCCCAAAAGCTTTGATTTAGTTTCATCAAGCAGAAACAGTAGTCTACCCCCTTTCATATGTGGAGAAATGCCCACTGACTGAACATTTCCATATAGCAGAATTCGTATACTTACTCTATTTCCATCTCTTACCCCAAACGCTGGATTTGACTGGAATCCTTTTGTCATTAAATCATTGGAGGGTATGTTACATGAGTGCTAAAGAGGAAAAGGATTACAGCTTAGAGGACAGCCTTGGAGTTTTCAACAGGAGCTTTCTGAATGAACACATTGTTTGCTCTTATTTCTCTGGAAAGATCACACATTATAATCACCATTTACAGTAGATTGTGTAAAATGGTCTTCGTTTGTTTTCTACAATAGATACTGTGTCATTTAATTAATTTAGACTAGAGCAGAGCAATCAACATTCAGTGACAACATTCCCTTAGGGGATATAAATGAAAATTTTCCATACCCTACACAGCAGTTAGAGAAAAGCGAGAACTGATATTTATTTATGAAGATCAGTGCTTCAACTTGCGAAGAGTAGAGCTCTGCCTGACTTCACCAAGAGGCACTGGTAGAGGACTCTGGGTACTTCAAGGAACTATTAGGAGGCTGGAAAGGTGTTTGAGGCCTCACGCTTAAATCTACATAGAGAACTTATACACTTTGCACAAGAGAGACTAGAAAAGCAAGGTCAGGGCAGCTACTAACTGATGGCTGGGCATTTCCCATGTGTGTAAAGTATAATAAAATAACAAAACCCCAAATGTCTTCTGAATCCAGCATTACCAGGAATAAGAATTCTCAAACCCTCAGTCGCCCAATCATCTACAGAGTGTACCAGAACCTTCCCTTAGCAGTGGAGCTGAGCCAGCACCCTGGGCTTCCATGGAGAAAGGCCGAGTCACACTGACAGGAAAGGATACACACAGAGTTCTTTCCTTCACCACCCAGTGACATCAGACTGAGCAGAACGGACCCCAGTTGCTTTGCCTCTAAAGTCCTGATTTGAAGTTTGTCTTCAATCTGCTTTATATTAGATGAATTTTCCTGTTTGATGCTTTTGTCTTTGCTCAATAAGAACACTGAGTTCTTTTTAATGGGCTCAATGGACTAACAACTTGGGTTTGAAACCTCAGCTTGAAATAAACCTAAGAAGATGACATTCTCTCTGAGACACGCTTGGTTGACCATTAGCATGCCAACCCACAACTTATAGCAAGCAACAGTGGAATTAAACTAAATGTAGGACAAAGAGAAATTCTTGCAGGCAGGTAAAAGGAACAGGTAGCTCACCAGGCATTTAGCAAGTTCCAATCCAAAGTTTGGAGCCAGGACATAATCAACTAAAGCAGCTGCTACTTCTGTGCTTGTTTTCAAAGCCTGATTCCATCCACACAGTGTTCTCCCTGTTGCTGAATGCAGGCTTGGGTTTGTATGATTGTCTTTTTATTAAGGTAGATTGATCTGCTAAAGTTTTCATTTTAATTCCCAGGCTTATTTAAAAGAAGACAGTTTAACAGTCCACGCTGTTACTGGTATTTATGGAAAATGAGGCAAAGGAGCTGAGATAGCCAGGAGAAATGAAAATTTGCAGCTTAGCATTCTTGTCCCTGTAGGATCATTCTGTATATTATGGAAATGTCTGCAGACCTTAGGCCATGAGTATTGAACAGCTCTCACCTTCTACTGTCTCTCAATGACCTACAGCACAATATAGAGTGTTTTGAACATAAAAGGATCATTGACAACCTCTCCATTACTCTAAGAAATTGTTTACCCATGTGATAAAGAAGCCTCTGAAACTTCCTTAATTAGAAGTATGTTCATCGATGGACCATCTTCCTGGTAGAGACAGAGAAAGCCACAAGCCTACTTCTCCCAACCAATTACATCACTTTCTTAGGCTGTTTGCTTCTTCTATTCCTGTTAGCTCCAGGGAATCATGAGGATGACTTCTCCCTGGGTATAGACTGTCTGGTTAAAGAACAGGTTGCCCAGGGTGTTGCTTGTCTCTGGACAGTTGTTACCTTTAGAATAATTGATTTGCAATCATATTACCCAATGTGTTTGGCTAAAGGTATTGTGTCTGTCTGATTTGACTGTTTTCTTTTTTTCCCCCAGCCCTATACCCTGTATGGAGACCAAAATCACACAACATAGACTTCAGTCTTCCCTCCGTTTTGATTGCTGTCTTGACACCTGGAGTCCTATGATTTCGGCATTAGTACTAGCAGACCTCCCATGGAAGAGAAAGGAGCCTTGCCAAGGTCAAAGGAACCCTGCCAAGTTGTGTCTGTGCTTCTAGTTGTAATGATCATTCTGCATAAATGTGTAGATTTTTGCAGGAGTCAGCCTAGGCAGACCTTTAAGATCATTAAGAATTTCCAAGGCTGCTTTAATTAGAAAATAATTCTAAAACAAAAGAAAGGGTCTGTGAGGTGACTCAGTGGCTCAGTGGCTACAGGCTCTTGCTGCCAAGACTGATGACCTAAGTTAGGAGAGAACCAAGTCCCTCTAGATCCAAGTAACCTCCATGTAGATTTCATGGTATGTGCAACACAAACACAAACATACACATACAATCACACTCACACATGGACACACACGGACATACACACATTAATTAATGTAATAAAAGATTTAAAACAAAAGAGTAAAAAAAAAGATAATGTAGAAGTAGCATTATTTTGCTGGTGACTGTGTCAACCATGATATTTGTTTTTTTTGGGAAAAGCCATTTAAAATTCAGCAAACTATAATTGTATGCATACTTTTGCTTTCAACGGGTGGTTTCTTTACAGAGAAATAACATAACAGGGATGGCATTATTGCATAATTTAACTACTATAAAGTTAGTGGACTGGAGTTCCTTTTAATTATTTATAATAGTACATCTTTTGAAAATCTTAAAGGCTCTTATAATTTGAATTGTGCTTTTGTACAAGACAAAACTGAAAAATAAAAACTGTTCAACCAGCTATCCAGTCACTACCAGAAGCCACTATGTCGTCTTCTACTGATCATCCACCGAATGCTGCGAGAAATGACCTTAACTCCTGGGACAGGAGGAGTGGGGCTGTTTAATCCCCTTGCTGAAGCAGCCGAGTCTACAAAATCTTAAATGGGGTCCTAAGGTTGTTCCAGCAAAGTAATGTGACCAGGCAACTTGAAACAAGGGTACTAACTCTCTGACCTTTCTAGAGAGGGGAAGTTCTTCATGGACCTAACCTGCAGCAGGGATAAATACTTAGCATTCCATGACTCCATTCCCTAACTCTTCCATCACGTGGTCATCTTTGCTATGGGTTGTCTGAGTCCACAGCTCATCCTAACTCTAAGCATCCTCACCTTAATTGGTGTATCTGCAAAGAAGCCTGTTTCCCAATAAGGTTATAATTCAATGAAACAGGAGGTAGGAGTGAGTTCATTCTCCGCCCCCCCCCCAACTGTTTACTTTACATATACATTAAAATAGATTGTCTCTGTGGAGAAGCAGGTTAATTAACATTTTTCCTATTCCCTCTCCTTGCTGGAGTCAGAAATTGAGGTCATTTGGCCAGATAAGGAAGTCAACCTTAGTCAGTGGTTGTCCCACTGGCTTCCACAAGCAAGATCCAAGTATGTGCCGGGCTCTGGTGGGGGGGGGGGGGCTGGAACAAAAACAAAGATTTGAATAATTAATAGAGCTACACAATTATTTTTGATCTGAAAATTTTCTTTCCTTTTTCTTTTCCCCCTCTAATCTTTTCCTGCTTCATGAGATGGAGTCTTGCTTATACAGCTCTGGCTAGTCTAAAACATGTGTAGACAAGGCTGGCATCAAACATGTGGCAACTCTCTTGTCTCCACGGTGCTGGTCTGGTATTATAGGCATGCACCACCATACCTAGCTGGTTTTCTTCCAAGGAAGTGGCTGGAGAAGGAACCATACTAAAGTAAGCACCTAGTGTATTTGAACAAAGAAAGTTTGATATAGCCTGGGTTTAAAGTAAATTAGTCTAGAGGTCATTAAGCTGATACTTGTACTCTGGTTCTTAGATACTTCCTATGTATGCAAACCAAAGAACAGTTCCATTCCATGTAAATGGTAAAATAAAATTGTACCTATTCAATCAGGTACTTAGCCTTTAACCATGGAAGTGTCCACAAATGATACCCAAATATGCCTTTATGAAGCCGATCAAAGAATTTCTTTGCTCTGCTTCCCTGTATAATGTATAAAAGTCTGAAGCTCACAATGTTCCCTTGCATCTCTTCTGATTTTGAGTGTCTGACTCATGACTCATTTAATTCTCAAACAACGGCTAACTTGTACAAGATTTTGGAGACCCAAATACACCGACCTACATCTATTTTCCCAAGTCCTTAATTCCAGGGCTTTGGAGAATATGAGAAAGAATTTTCTGGCATGCTGGAGACAGGTATGGGAGATATCTGAGGTTTGAGAGCTACATGTTGGGGAGCTTGATGAACCTCAGAAGACTACCAGCACTGGAGACCCACATTAGAGTTGGGGAATTTCTGTGGATTTGCTCCCTGTGAGTTTCCCTCTCTTCCTGTGTCAGGCATGAGAAAATCCTTTGTGGAAATTTAATGACAGCCAGTCAATTATATCAGAAGTCAAGAATGGCCAAGGAGGTGCAACAATAGGGCAATGCCTCCCTTGTCAAGGGCAGAAGGGGCTGAGGACACAGGATACAATGATTCATGCTAAAGTCGGGGCAACAATTTAAAGTGTAAGGTTCATCCTCAGAGAGGAAGTTTTCAAACTATAGCTGTAATCTTCCCTAAGGAAATAAAAAAAAAGTTATTTGATGATTAACTCTTTTCAGCTAGACATGATACCATTGTTTAAGAGTTGTGTTCTTAAAACAATGGTATGTGAATTAACTGTGAGCTAAAATGAAGAATATTCTTTTAGCACGTTGAAGTTATGACTGCATTTGTCTGCCTGCTACAGAAATAACCTGGTTTGTCTAAGAGGGCAGGTGAAGTTGAGACTAGTAAGTGGACTGTTAGAAACAAGTGAGGAAGAGGGCCTCATCTAGTAGAGCTGTGTTGGAGACAATCTCACTGTCTACTAAAACTCAAGTGAAGGCATTAAAAAAAAACTCATATCTCCACACTTGGAAATTAAGTGCATTATCTGATGAAAGGGTGCAAGCTGTCATGTCTAACACTTCATATCAGTGTTAGACATGAATGGACATCACAGGCTGCTTTGAGATGTCCCTGGTGTCACTGTCCCTTAAGGACACAAAAATAAATCTATCATCAGTACCCCCACACCCCAAAAACATAGTTGTAATAAACTAGTTATAACTCCTTTTGTTGAAATTATGATGGCACTGGAAGATAATTAGTCTATGAAGGTAGGGACCTGATGAATGGAATTGGTGCCATTATAAGAACCAAGAGAGCTTTCTTATCTTCCTTGGACCATAAAAGAACATGGTCTATATGTGAAAATGTGAATCTTCTCTAGCCACCAAGTCTTTATTACCTTGATCATGAATTCTGCATTTTCCAGAACTTAAGAAAAAGTTGGCAACTTGAGTTGCCTCGTCTATGGTCTATGTTATTTTATTGTAGCAACCTGAACGGACTAAGACAGCCTGGCCTGTGCCTGGTGCGCTGGCCATTAACTCACAGATGGTATCAACCACCAGACGCCAATGTCGTGGATGCAGAAGCAGAGGACTCCCTACAATTCTCTGGTCTTAGGTTAGCCCTTTACACATTAATACTGTGAAAATAATTGCATTTTGAATGATGAAGTTTAACATTCTCAGTTATAGGTCTGGTGTTCTTTGCAGGTGCCATCAGCTGCTGTTCTAAGGGCAGTCCGTGTAATTCTTCCTGAACTTTATTTACATCACCCCTGTGGGCTCAGTGTTCATTTTCCCATTACACATACAAAGGAGGATTAGGAAATCTAACCAGTGTTACATCCCCAGAAGTCAAATTAGAAGGTTTGAAAATAAAAACAGTTGTTTTTTTTCTTGTAACATGTAGGAAGGAGCTTGTGACAATGGCCATCATTTACCTTGTTCTATTCTTCAGAAAAGATTCCACTTGACATGACAAAGCTGGTGGTAACTGGTTTAGCAGCAGCCATCGTGAAAACAGATTTCTCTTTCCCTGACACTTTTTTTTGAGAGAGATATACCGTGCATAGGAGAAGGGAGAGTATTTTACTGACTCTCCCCAAAATAACAGAAAATGATACAGACATATGCTGTGCCTTTTAAAATGGTGGCCCCTTCATGGGTTTCTTCACCATCACTGAGAAGTTTGCCTTTATTTTGGAGAGGTAATCACCTAATTTTCATCTAAACCATATCATTCACTGCATATTCCTGGAAGGGTTGGTTCTGTGTAAAACATACAAGAAACATTTGAACATGAAGAGTCTTGAAGAATGTTTGGTCTGGTTTCTAGACTTCGTAGATGAGAGAACAAAGTCTAGTCAATGCACACAGTTTGTTCAGTTAGAAAAGTCCATTCTCTGGACTCCGAATCCAGAGATTTTCAGGAATACAGATATACTATACATGGATTCACAAGCTCTTATACACACATACTAAGACATGCATAGACCCCTGCATACACACAGAAATCAGTACACACATGTACTCAGACACCTCAAGTACATAGGAACAAAATATAATCATACACACAGACACACACACACACACACACACACACACACACACAGTATTCCTGAATGAAGTCATATTTTCTGAGCAATACTTAGTGACAGATTGAGATGCCCTTCCCTAAGCACATTTGTGTGCTTACAAATGTCTTCACAAAATAGAACACAGTTCAAGGTCCCAAGAATTTGAATGGTATAATTTCAAGCAGAAGAGACACTAAAAACATGTCCAGTGTCCTTAGAGTTGCTTCCTTGCAGAGGGTTCTTGATTCTTGTCATTGGAACCATTTAGCAAAGTAAATAAATATCCTTGAAAAGATGTTAACATTTCCTTTCAAACAAATTTGGCTTAGATTCATCTTGCTCCAGCTTTGCTTCCCCACAAGTCTGGTTCAGTTAGAAATAATTTCTTAAGTGATTGTTAAACACTAACAAATAGCATGTGTAACTTATAAATGTGCATTTTTCTTTCTTCCCCTCTTCAAGTAGACAAAGTGACTCATAAATGTGACTGTTTCCAGTCCACCAAGTTTGTCTTGCTGAAACAAGCCATGTAGAGATTGCCTGGTTTTCCTTTTGTTTCACCCAGGTTTTCCCTACTCCTTTCAGATTCGGCTATATATTGAACTCAAATGCCCCTTCTCATTTGCAATTCTGAAATACCGTGTTTACTAGAACCAAGATTCTTTTCTGTATGGTTGGGTTCAATATAAGTGGCTTGCCTAACCCATGTGTTCCAGTTCCCTTTGTATAGAAGTGATATGTAATAGCTCACATTGTACATTGAGGTCAAACTCAACTATTGATTTATTTGAACACAGATACTACAATTAATTAGAGATGGGCTTGGACTAAGATATCTGAACTTTTTGGGTTCTCCTGAGGAGTAACTGCTAAAAAAGGGCAAAGATCCTGGAAATTATGCTTTCTATGTAAAGATATCTCAACAAAGAACTTCATGGAGCTGGTCCTTCATTAGCAATGTCCAGTGAATCACATACACCCTTTAGTGGCATGCTTAGAAGAACTGTGGAGCAGGCTGAAGAGGAAGATTTGTTTCTTGAAATCTACATATGCTCAAGCAGAGGAAGAACCATGAACAGGATTGAGGAGAAAGTCCATAAAACACTTGTCAGAGAAACGTGAGGACCTAAGTATGAGCCTAAGAACCCATAGAAAAAGCCAGGTATGGTGACAAGTATTTGCAGTTCCAATCCAGGCAAAGAAGCTTAAGCCTAATTAGTAAACTCTAGGCCAGCCAGACACCTTGTCTTGAAGGAAATAAAACCTTTAAAAATGGTGTCCAAGTTCTAAGGAATGATAACTAGAGGCTGTCATCTGGCCTGTACACACACACACACACACACACACACACACACACACACACACACACACACACACGAAACACAAGAGCCTTTTTTACTTGTCTTCTTACCTCCTTCAGGACATGTCACCTCCTAGTGACAGCACTGTGGGAAGGCAAGAGTTTCATATCTTCAGAGGTCCTCACAAATATTCTAATTATCTTAATGAAATCAATAAGAGGCCAAGACAAAAGTGCTTTAGTGGGTGAGTCCTAGTGGGTGAGTTGAGGGTGGTTATGAGTTCCCTTAAGTTCTACATGCACAAAGGAACCCATGTGTGTGTTCACATGATACAGTGGCATCCCAAGGACATTGCACAGGACTGTGGGTCAAGTCCACTACTACAGAAAGGCCCAGAAATCCCCTGAAGATGAACTTGTCTACTGCTTTCACTTCATGTCAATCCCTCATGGGATTCGGTCACTGGTTTGCATTTTCCATTACTAGAATGTGGCCAGATGTCTCTTTCCTAATGTTATAGGGGCAGAACCATGGAACGACTTTCCCAATTCTCCAACTCTACGCCATGCTGGTCATGTTTGTAAAATGGGAGTACTGTGGCAAAGTTACCATGAGGGTTAAGTTAGAAACCACTGTCCCCAAATGAGAGAATGCCGCTCCACCAAGTTCTCTGCATCCTCTGCACCGCCTCATCATTTCTACCTGGTTCATGTCCCCTTGTCATTAAGAACTTCCCAAGTCTAAACTCAAATGTGCCTTTTTATGTAACTACATACCATACCATTTCCTGTTCCTCACATTCACTGTTATAAGCATTCAGTCTAGTCAGCTCCTGTGTTTACAGTTTCTATATAGTCCACTAGTGTATGAGCAAGGTCTTTGTTGGCTTTTATCCTTAAAGTATTATTAGTGCATTGAACTTTCTGGCACACAGTGGGTTCTCAAGTAATGTTTATGAGTAGATGTTCTGAATGTTTCACAAAGCTCTTTTATTAACCTGAACTATTCGACAGATATTGTTGCTCTATTTTAAAAGTAGTGAAAATGAACCTGAGATAACCTTTACAAATGATGATGTATGTGTTTGATTATTTATTTTTAGGCTTGACACACAATGCTTCATTAGTGAAGAGAGGCACATGAAAGAGGAAGGATAGATTACACAAAGGACATTGCATGCCAGATACATCTTGTCAGGGCTGGCATCTAACTATAAGCAAAATTTCTTCTGATGAAGTTCAAGATTTCCTTTAAAACAAAATGTCCTGAAATACACCCCCATCCACACATCAGCAGTTATTGTATTAGGCTACTTCCACAAATACCTACCTATAGGACTTAAAGATATATGTTTCACAGCTCTTAGGAATCTGAGGTAGACAAGCCAAGCCTGAGAAGCAACTTTGAGATGTCAGGATCCTAGTTCTTGTCTTGACCCCTCTTCAAGTCAGCTTCATCCTGCTTACCACAGGGTGCCAAGATGGCCACTGTGCCTCCAGGAATCACATCCTCTTCTTCTAACTTCAAACACAGGTTAAGGGGTTTGTTTTGTTGTTGTTTTTCCCAGTTGAGCATTTTAACTCTCAAGAAAGAAAAGAAAAATGAAAATTAAATGTACCACCAAAACGATGGCCACTTCCAGGAGGACCAGTTCGCATTGATCCTCATGAAACACAGGTTTTTAAAACATGGATGAACATCCTTTCAATCAAATGCTACCAGGTATTTGAAAGCAACTGGATAGCCATTTCTGAAAGTTTATCTGTAAGGCTATCCTCCTAAATGAATCTAGCCACCATGGAGGTAAATACAGAAGTGTTGACTCCTCTCTACTGGAGAAGAATAGGGATAGAAACAAATAGCCTATGAGGTATTAGCAGATGTTAGAAACTGGCTTTTCAATAATCATCTTCATCTTTTTGTTCCTGCAGCGCAAGCTTTGGTTTATCCAGTTTCTAACTCAGAGCTACCTTAAACTCACAAAGGACGGCTTCACTCCAGCTTGAAGGACCACATCATGACTGACATAGATTGAAGGCAGTGTGTCCATGTTTAACATTGCTTCCTTTTCCTTCCCATCGTTTGCAGCCAAACACCATTTTACTCACAACATCAACTCTTGGTCAAGCACTTGGAGTTTCTCCTTACCAAATTCCACACTTCCTGACATGTCCTTGTGTTGAGTTTCTAATTCTGGGAGACAAAGCTAATGAAAGCATGCATCTCACCAGCAGTCGGGGTGAGATGAATGTTTCTGCAAAGAGCTCATTGCTCATCCTGTCACATCAGACGTCCTAGGAAAGAGTCGGCCACCATTATGGTTCAAAGGCACTTGCTTTTAAAATAGCTTGAGAACTATAGGGCTTCCTGATGAAAGACAAGAAAGAGAAAGGTCAGCTGTGGAGATGCTGATACTGTGAAGACGGGGTGGGGGGATGTGCCCTGGGAAGCTTTATGAGATTGGAACAGCTACAAATCTTGACCAAGACATCCCAAAAGAAAAGGGAACAAGAGGGCAGAGATGAGGCAAGATTTGCATTGCCAGCCTGTCAGATGGAGGCTGCAAACAGCATCACTGATGAAGGATGGTAAGCAAGCAAGACACTGTGCTCAGTGGTGTCCGGCATGGAAAGACATGGCCACTGTGGTCAGCTAGGTTTTTATTTAAGGAGTTCTATGTATGGCTGATAGAATGAAATGTATGCCTTTAAAAGGAAAACACAACTGAACAGACAAAAATCCCAGAGGCAAAGAGAAATAGGAAGCCAAGGCCCATATGGAAGGAGGGCTTCTTGTCTTTGCTGGGATGGTGGGGAGGCCTTGTAGGTCACTGAGCATTATTTCTGAGGGCAGCTTTAATCCTGACCAGACTCTATCAGTCAGATGTATGTGCTTATTTCCCTGGCCTGACCATGATGTGACATTGTCAGCTCCTCTTTCTCATTCTTGGCTTGTCACTTCAACCCACTAAGCAACAAGTGCACTCCCCTGGAAGATGGCTGGATGAGGCTCTTGGCTCTGGAAGAAAGAGGCCAGACAGGAGCGCTGGCCATTCTCATTTTCGTGCTCAGCGTAAAAGCCAGCAGATCTCAGACATGAATCAATACAGTATCAGTCCAGACTTTGGAACATGACCAGTGCAAAGTTGCTGTGGGCACAAAACAGGAGGATTTCTGCTGGGTGTTCACACAACTGCATGTTACCACAGGGATTCTTAGAGAAGTTTCCTACAAGCTGGTGCCTTCAAACAGAATATGAAGCAGCCTAACCTATGTAAGAACTTCTTCAGCCTGTAACTCAGAGACTGTAAGGACAGGGCAGGGCCATGAGCAAGACCATGCAGTAGGGATGAGAGGCTGTAACTGAAGACACTTGAGATTGGAAATTGTCACTACAGGACCTTCTTGCAAAGGGTTAAGGTCCATGTAATTTGTGTTTCTTGGAACAGTAAGCAACCTGAAGCCATCCTTGCACCAACCATCCCTAAGTAGGCCCAGAACCATTCCTCACTAAGTTATATTCAATGAAGGTATGAGCATGTCATTTGCACTTTGTATTCTTTTTAAAATTGGTTTATTACTTTTGACCTCGGTGAAGTCAGGTATTAAGCACAAGGCTCTAATAAGGAGGAGATAGTCACTCCGCCATTACGCTACACTGCTAGCCACTTGTGATTTCTTCACTGCTACACTGATCATCAGGTTTGTCTATATCCACATGGATAGCACATGCAGGCCACATTGTGCTGCTCACACAACAATCCCATTTACTAATTTGCTTTTTCACTGAAGACTATTAACTAAAGGGGTGTCATGTCGGGGATGGATTCCAGAGAGACTTTTAGTTCTAAAAATTGCACAGTTATGTAACAACAAAGGAAGAACTGAGGCATTCACTGTCTGGTGTCTTTGGGGTCTCTTCCATCCTGTCCTTGGGCTCAAATCAGAGAAGACAGAAAGTCACTGCTCACAGCCCAAGAAATTCTGGGTGCAGTCCCGTGTTCTCACCATGACCACTCCTACAGGAGTTACAATAACATTCATCATTTCCTTCTGCTGGGAACCAAAGGGAACAGTTAACCAAAGAGCCTTCTCTGTTTTAAAAGAGGGACCATTTAAAGAGTAGAAAGAAACACCCAGTTTTTGTCTGTTCTTTGTAGATTTCAGGTTCCAGTGCTGAGCTCCCGCAGGGGCGATGGTGATTTTTATCTCCACAAAGGGTGTGTTCAGGAGAACAGGCTCAGGCTTGCTTCACTGGCCCAAATCTCTTAACACTACAACAAAGAGCAGCTCTTGTTTGGGGTGCTTTATTCAAGTCAAAGCAGATGCTCAAGTGTCACCTCAGCAAACACATATTGACCACCTGTGAGGACAAGGTATTGTGCTAGGGAGAGTTGAGTTAATTTTAAGTGCATCCTAATTGCCCTCCAGGAGGCCAAGGTTAAGGTAATTCCTAATCAAAACCATTCTGTCTTTACTGAGAAAATATAAGGGCAGGGTTTCTCTACTCTTTACAAACTGAAATCACCAGGTGAGCTTTTAAAAATAGTGATGTCTGAGTACCACCTCCTGCAGCCTCATTTAATTGGTCTCGAATGTGGCTGGGCCATTGGGATTTTTCAAAGTTCACCAAGTGGCTGTTCTGTGCAACCAGCATTATAAAGCGCTTTGTTAGGGACAGCTCTATCTACAAACGACCTCTCCTCTCATAGAATAGTCATCAGAGTTATTGGATAAATAAATGTTAAGTCCCAAGATGTCCTGACCTGCTTCAAAGCTGGTTTTGAGGTAGGCAGTGGTATAGAAAGAGGTCTCAAAAGTATAGTGAAGAGACCTAGACTCCAGACGTCCCTCTTCTCTGCTATTGCAACACTGACTTGCTTGACTTTAGTGGCTCTCAGTTTTCTGGTCTGAGAGAGAAAGCACTAATTAGGTTAGCGTTTTTCAAAGTTGATTTTAAACCATCACTGGTTATGTTATATTTAACCAATACACAGTATTTACATATGTTTAGGGAGTACATTAAGATAATGGGACACATAGTGTGTAATACTCCTGTTAAAGTAATTAGAATTCTAGTTCCACAAATTTTGGTGGGTCCCATGCGTTAGAAACCTTCAGATTCTTCTGTTTGTTTGAAACGTATGATGAATTGATGTAGAACAGTTGCTTTGCTATGCTCTGGCGTACCTGAGCTGGTTTCTCCTATCTAGAAGTGTTTTGAACTTATGTTCTAACCTCTCTGATGTCCCTGGATCCTTGCCCTCCTGATCTCTGGGTTGCTATTCTCATAGCACCATAAAACCTGACATGTGGACCCAAGGGAGCAAGTCGATCTGCTGACTTACTATGAACCGATCTTTGTTTACACACACACACACACACATACACACACACACACACACACACACACACACACACATCAGAAGAATGGGGGTGTGGAGAAAGAGGCATGGAGATTGACATGAATGAAGACCATCGGTACAAAGACTGAATGTCTCTGCCTAGCACTGTGTAATGGCAGCATATGCAAGAAGACGTGTGAGATCTGGAGAAGGTGGGCACTCGCTGGGTGAATAACCCATAAAGGGTAATGGGGTTGGAGACTTGGAGCTTCCAGTTTGGAACTGGCTCTGCTTACTAGCCTTCTTCCATTCTTTGGAGTTCCTTTCTCTGCTTTAATGACCTGTTTCTGTCACTATGCACCTGATCCAGGTTTTTGTTCATGACAGAAGTTGGAAGTCATGGCAGGTTCCCCTTTTGACCCAGAGCCTCATCTCTAACAAAAGTGCCAAGAACACTGGATAGAGTAGGGTTTCTCTGACAAGTGGTGCTGGAAAACCTGCCCAGCAATAAAACCAGATCATCTTGACAAATGAAAAAAATCAACTCAATATACCTATCAACTTGTATTTATTTAGTTCATCAGCTCCCTCTAGTTAAATAGGCTGATTATAGAGCGAGAGGTTTAAAGAAATGGGATGGTGTCACAACTGTAGCTCCCATTGCTTTCTTTTCCCACATTTGGGCAAATCCTGTATAAATGCAAATTTTTATGCTAAAAGAGAGTAAATGTGTTCCATCATCTGTTTTAGAAGACTCCTCCAGGATACTTCCTTTCCTGTCTGGGAGCTGGAAATGGCTACCCATCTTCAGTACCTCCACCAGCCTTCTGCCAGTGATGGTAAGGGAAGCCAGAGGACATCTAGCCATTCCTGAGAAAAAGACAAGTGGCCTATCAGGAAGTTGCAACTAGACCTTGCTCCAGAAGGACTGATGTGCATAATGGACCAAGCCTTCAACATGACTGAGGCTGTGTGTCAGGATCTCACCATACCTTCAGATTATCTCCATCCCCTTTCTAGAGAGGAATAAGAGGCTGGGATGTGTGTGGAATTTGCCTCTACAGTTTTTGGTATAATTGCCAGCAATATTAGTTATTTCTTCTGGGGACTAGGGACAGAATGTCAGAAGGAAGACAGATTGGACAACTGTGGTTATAAACTGTGCATCAAATTTTATGATTGATGTAAATCACCAGTATTGTCATTGAACATGTAATGCTTAAGCCTACAGCAAAAAGAAATAATGAGTATTGAGCCCCAAGGGTTTTGTTAAGGATAAATATAGATTTTGTTATGCTTTTTAAAATAATGAGGACAGCTTATAAATACCCATGATCATTCTTGAAAATAGATGATGGCAATAAATGATTGGGAATCTCAGAGTCTCTTCCAACACACACACACACACACACACACACACACACACACACACAGACACACACACGGACACATGGGCACACACAAGCATACACACAGAGAGAGGCCTGCACTCGTGTGTGTGCACGCACACACACACAATTGCCATTTAAAATGTAAATAGAATAGAGGGGTTTTTTTGTTGGTGGTGAAAAAGAAAAATTAATATTAAAGAAAATTAAATGCAACCGTGTATGATTCGAAAATGCCCAAGAACGACTGTGGTTGTAAAAGATAATGTTAAAGGAACTGGAAATGTCTTTTGTCTTATAACATAAACCCCCAGGTACATAAAATAAAGACTGTGCTTTATGTGTAGAACCACTGTCCACTCGCTGGGGTGGATGGTGAGCACATGTAAAATAAACACGAAATAGTGTCTTCTTGCACTATCTTCTGCTGATATGCCGAGTAATTATTTCATTTGATGAATACTGCAGCCTCCTGCTTCTCTTAAACCCCGTTGGGCTATTGCCTTTCAAGTCCTATGAAGCGTTACTCTTCAAGTCTTCCTGAGAAGTAGAAGTATAAACCTTAAAAGAGACTAAATGGTTTCATGCTGGCCCTCGTTGGCACCCTATGGCAATTGTGCCTGGCAGATACATGTGTGGGAGTGGAAGGGTTGGTATATTATCATCCAGCCATGCTGTTATCTCTTCTTACTCAAGCCATCCAACTCACACATGTAAGGAATTAATGCTTCACAGTGCACAGCCTGTTGATTGGGTCAAGGGTCGGCAACTGATTAAGAGAGAACAAAGCACTGGCCAGATTAAACCAGCTTTTTCTCAAGGAGTGGTGTGCTCCAGACCTGATAAGTTGCAGAAAGCCATGGCCACAGTTAGCTCTAGTCTAGTCTTACTGTGTACCAGAGTCAACAGAAAGCAGACATGTTGTCCTTTGAAGACAATCTTCAAGAGAAAAGCAAAGATAAGACATCATGGAGTTCAGAAATAATAAACAATAATACAATGCAAGATTGAAGAGCCCAGCTAAATGGATGGCCATGTAAGACTATGATTCCTCTACCATCTCCCTCTCTTGCCTTCTTTCTGTAACACGCCTGGCTTACTTCCTGCGTTATCATGGAAAGTTAGGACTGGCTTAAAGAAACCATATGAATCTATCCACTTACTAGTACAGAAATATAAGAAAATGTTTTAAATGCTTATCTGATAAGTTATAGGTTATTTCCAGTACATACCTGTCTCGCCTACAGGCCAAAGCACTGAATAAATATTTAACAATGTGCTCAGAATATTAAAATGCATAAGAAAGTTTCTCATGCCTGGAAGGGTGAATAATCTCAGAAGACACGTGTATACTATTAGGTAGTATATTCATCAAATTCATTTCTTAAACTTTCACTTAATTTCATTATGTATTCTCCCAGTGAGCTGTGGAAAGTTCTGACTGGAACACCAAAATCTGTTTCCATCATTCTGGCTGGAAAGTTGAAGAAATCCCCTCCGTGCAAGTAAGAATAAGCGATGTGTGTCAAGTAGGGCGTGGTTTCCAGTGTGTATTCCATGAAATTGAATCATTATGACTACAGTATATGAACAGATGGGCTGAGGGACAGATTACACTCTGGACTGATGATGGATTCATGGATTAGTAAGTTTTATAAATACTGGGATCAATGAAGTCACAATTTCTTTATTGTACACCTTCTGAGAGACATTAATTGTAGGTGTTGATTCTGAATCTCTAAGAAAAACATATATTGATTTATGAGGTTCTGTTTCTCTTTGAACAATATGTGGGGAAGAGTGTTTGGGAGGCATAGATAGGCGGCGTATTGACCATTTCCTTGCCTTGTTCCGACCAGTGTGGTGCAGAAGAGTTGGGGTCTGACTGCTGTTATGCAAATAAGGCACCATTCTTTCACATCCAGGCTACACAGAGGAAACTGCCTTGTAGATGCCTAAAGGATCTAGCAATAATTTTGGTAGAAGCTCGTTTTAACCTAATATAAAATTGGCTGCGTCTGAGGACAGATGATGCCTTTTAGTACTTGGGGAACATTTTATTTAAAGAAGTTACTAAAAGTGTCAAAATCATGTTCAGGGAGAGCAGGCCAGACTTGAGGTATCACAGACCTCAGATGTCCCTGCACATTATGTGCAGATTTCATGCTGGCCTCACCAGGCTACACATCAGGTAGCCATGATCACCCAGGGTTACTACTCCGTTCAGACAACTGGTTGCAGACCCTGCTTACTGGGTGCTGTTTGTTTAGCGCGGATGAGAGAGTTTTCTCTCGCCTCAGAGCCAATAATAATTCAAAGCCACCCTTGTCTTGCGTCTCAGCATGCCCAACCCCAGCTGCTCCATCTGAATCTTAAATTCTTTCTTACTGTTGTGTTTATTTTCCTTCTTGCTAATTTATGAGATACTAAATGACCTTTTCAAAAGCCTTCATTTGAGGGCTCATTAAAATTCTGGGAAGTCTTTCAGTTGCTTGTTCCTTCACAGGCAATTCATTTGCATGTCACTACATAGCCAGAGGGTTAAGGACAGCAGCACACACCTCTTCACGGCCATCCACACCTAACAGGGCTGCCACACCGATCATGTCAGCTCTTGTGATGCTGTGAGCCACCAGGTCTGTTTCGCCTGCTGTATCTCACTTCACTTGTTAGAGAGAACGCTACACACTGACGGTAACTACCGTTTCTCTAGCACTTGACAGAAATGGAAAGTCTACATTGCTAAGTGAACTGGCTAAGCACCTCCTTCTGTTTAGTTCTGGCAAAACGTCACAATATTAATTGCTTTCGTGCCTTTTAAAAGCTTATCTGTAAACAGCAGAGAACTTCAATGTCCCTACTAGAAAACGGAAACACATTAGCTATAGTGGTTTGAAGGATAAATGTTCTCTCACAGTGGTGAGCATTGGACACTTGAATCTCAGTTGACGGCACCATCAATTGAAGGCTTCTCTGAGGAAGTGTGTCACTGGGAGCTAGGTTCTGAGATTTAAAAGAGAACAACTTTCAGTTTGTTGTCTCTGCCTTATCCTTATTGGTCAAGATGTAACCTCTCAACTTCCTGCTACTTACACCAAACCTGGATGAAGTCCTCAATGAATATGGATTACTGGTGTGAGTGCAGCCATGGCAAAGACCACAGTGTTGCAGAGTCATGGGAATGACAGAGCCTTCCCTGGTCCAAGTATGTATGCTAGCAAATAGCTGACCTCTAGCTGAAACCAACGTATGCTGAAATTATTGACTGACAGTTTCTTTCTCCTGGACTGAAACCTGAAGCTATCATGCTGAGACTTTCTACCAAGATTAGCTAAGCAGCCTCCCTTTCATTCCTGGTGTATGTAATAAACACATCCAGGTCCAGATGGTTGCTGGTGTATCTCCATCAGGGCACGCAGCTGACCGGATCCCACCGTTCCTTCCTTCCCTATTGCCCTTGTCACGTCTATCCTTAAGCCATGGCAACCTGGGCATGTGGCTGAGGTACATGGTTGTAGCATCCTTCCTCCTGTTGCTGCGCTGTCACTACCATTATGAACTCAAACCTTCTTCAAATAAACCCTTTCTTATATAAGGTACACTGGTCATGATATCCTATCACAGTAGCAGAAAAGTAACCAATATAGTACCTCAGACATCTAAACAGTTTTACCATTGCAGAATTAGTTTTCATTCCAATTATCTTTATTTTATTTGTCTTCACAACAGCCTAATCTTGTCACAGAACTTTGAGCTTCACAAATGGGATTCTCTCCTTTACCTCAATGTTGGGGGGGGGGTTAAGCATAACTACATAGAAGTCAGGCTGCTCAGAATCTTGTTCATTTCTGTGCAGCTTCTCTTACAGTTTCTTTTGTCTAGCCCCGCTACTATGACAAATGCTGTTTCTGGCATTTGTACTCATGTTTTTTAGTGAATTTCTCCAGGTCCCAAGGGAATCACAGCTTTTTACTGATGCTACAACCTTGATGTAGCTTCTGGCCAGAGAGTGTAAGTGTGTGCTCGGCCTATCATCTTGAACTAAAACCTAATGTTATCATCTGCTTTCTCTAGCCCCTTAGGAAATGTCATGTGAAAATAAAGAAGAGGAAGGAAAGAAGGGAGGGGAGAGAAGGGGAAGGAAGAGGAGAGTGAGAAAGAAAAACAAACTTTAGCTGGACATGGTGGTACATAACTGTAATCCAAGTCTTTGGGAGGCTGAGACATAAAGTTTTAGTCTGGACTGTCTGTCTGTATGTCTGTTTGACTGCCTGCCTGCCTGCCTGCCTGCCTGCCTAACTACCTACCTGCAACCCTACCTACCTGCAACCCTACCTACCTACCTGCCTGCCTGCCTGCCTGCCTGCCTGCCTGCCTGCCTGCCTGCCTGCCTGCCTGCCTACCTACCTACCTACCTACATCGCTTTCTCCCTCCCTCCCTCCCTACGTACCTACCTATCTATCTATCTACCTACCTACCTACCTACCTACCTACCTACCTACCTACCTATCTACCTACCTACCTACCTACCTACCTACCTACCTACATCCCTCCCTACCTACCTATCTATCTATCTATCTATCTATCTATCTATCTATCTATCTATCTGAAGTCAGTAATTTGTCCTAGTCGCTCAATTCAATACTCACCTTTTAGATTTGGGATGTTTCAATGTGGTTCATTCATATTTTTAGACAACATGTGTTCATTGATTCCTCTCTGTGTTCTCGGATCACTTTTGTCTACCTGCTCCAACCTCCACACACACAAGAGGAGAGGCCTCGAGTTCTTTGACTATCAGTTTGTTCTTCAGTGAAACGAGATAATAATAGTAAGTCCTACTTTAAAGGTTTAATGTGAGGATGAGTTATATTTGCAAAACAGCAGAGTGTCTGGTATTCAGAATACTCTGGTATTCTGGTAAATGTTCAGAAATCAAAAGAGGGAAATATAAAGGACTTTTGTGCCTGTATATTTAATAAACCCAGTGCTTACCACTCCTTTTTGAACATGTAGATTTCCATTTTGTACAGTTTTCCTCAGCCTGAAGTAGTTTTTGTTTTTTTTTTTTAACATTTCTTGCAGAGCATAATTTATTTATTATACACATACACACATACACATACATATACACATATACATATACACATACACATGCACACATGGTAGCATTCATAGAACCTTCTAGCACTTTGAAAGCCAGTTAATAGGGATGAAGCTTTTGGGTTGGTATCAGCTTGATTTTTCTATGCCCTGTGATTCAAATATAAAAAAAGAAATGGTCTTGGTCTTTGTTCCAGACAGTTTTGTGTCAACTAGACACAAGCTGGAGTTATCACAGAGAGAGGAGCCTCAGTTGAGGAAATGCCTCCATGAGATCCAGCTGTAAGGCATTTTCTCAACTAGTGATCAAGGGGGAAGGGCCCAGCCCATTGTGGGTGGTGCCATCCCTGGGCTGGCAGACCTGGGTTCTATAAGAAAGCAGGGTGAGAAAGCCATGGGAAGCAAGCCAGTAAGTGACATCCCTCCATGACCTCTGCACCAGTTCCTGCTTCCTGACCTGCTTGAGTTCCAGTCCTGACTTCCTCTGGTGATGAACAGCAATGTGGAAGTGTGAGCTGAATAAACCCTTTCCTCCCCAGCTTGCTTCTTGGTCATGATGTTTTGTACAGGAGTAGATACCGTGACTAAGACAGTTCTCAAAAAATGTGAACTTTGTATCATGGCATCTCCTGATGAGAGGTGCAGACTCTTGTCCTTCTTCCCCAAATTAAATGCTTCAACAATAATGTTATACTATTAAGTTTGGGAGGTTAGCAAGGACAATAACAATAGCTTATAATGTTTGGGGCAGTCTGTAGCATGACAGTAACCAACAAATGAAAAGAAAATAATCCACTGTGGCACTAGGTATCTTTATTTGAGACTTTGTGGTATCTAGGAGAAGGAATTGTTGTAGAGTAACTACTTAACTTTATATATACATGTAGGTGTGGATAATGTGTATGTAAGTATTTTAGGAGATTTTTAGTAGCTTTTCATATGTAATTTTCAAAGGTCATTAGTGTTAGCTATCCTTCCTCATACTTACCCGTGTACCTTACATTCCCATGCCATTTAACCTTTCCTGCTCCATCACTCCCTTTTCTCGATTCCTACCACCTGTGTTCTAGCCCCTTTCCTTGAGATCCTTCTCTATGGTCCATTACTAGCCATTTGCCTTCTGTGGCTACTCCAACTCAAACACACTTATCTGAAGGCTTACCTCGATCAATGAACATTTCAAACTCCATCTATTTACCTTTGTATTTCATAATTTCATTTATCATTAATTAATTTACTTATTTTTCATTAATTATTTATTCATTTTACATCCTGATCACAGCACCCCTTCTTGCAGCACTCCTTTCTTGCAGTAACCCCTCACACAGCACCTTCCTCACCACCTCACATCCTCTTCTCTTTGTAGATGGATATTATTCTGTTGTGTGTAATTTGTGTTTTCATTATCTATGTATCACTTGATGGGTGTCTAGGCTGTTTCCATTTCCTGGCGATTGTAAATAGAGTAACAGTGAGCATGCATGAGTACTGATATTTGTTGCAGGAAATAGTCTTTTGAGAATATATCCAGGAGTGGTATACTTGAGTCATGGAGACCTATAGCATTTTGAGGATTTTCATAGGGACTGCAGTACCCCAGGCAATGGTGAATAAGCGCTTTCCTTTTCCCACATCCATCTAGCGTTTACTGTCATTTGATATTTTAATATTTTCTCTTATTTTAGCCATTCAGATGAGAGTACGAAATGTCTCAGAGTAGTTTTAATTTGCATTCCCTAATGCCCTTTGTTCTGTTGTACATTGTATGTCTTTTTCCTTCTGGCTACTCTTAAGATTCTCTCATCGTTATTCTAAAGTAATTTGATTATCATTTGCCTTGGTGTAGCTTTCCTCAAATTGCTTGGATTTGGTCAGGTGAACCTATTGGACCTGCAGGATTATAATTTACACAATGTATCTTTTTCATCTATTATTTCTTCAAATATTTGTAGCTCTTCTCCTGAGGCTCCAATTATATGTATATTAGATTCCTTGAAGGTCTCTCATTGCTGGTCCATTCATTTATTTTAGTCCGCTGTCTCCCTGCACTTCATTTTGGAGAGTTTGTATTACTGTGTCCCACGTCTACTAACCATCACTCTCCCATGCCTCATTGGCTGTGCAGAATTATCCCTACTGCATTGGACCTATGTAATATTATAGTTTTCATCTCTAGAACTTCAAGCTGTAGCACTTTTAAAGTTGTTCTCCATGATGGTCCTGACAACTTGGTACATCCTAGAATTCCCTGGGAAAAGAGAACTGTGTAAATCAGGTTGGCTTGTGGGCACATCTTTTTGGGGACTGTCTTATCTTAACTCATGTGGGAAGATCAAGCCTAAAGATGGGCAAGTACCGTTCCTTAGTTTTGGGTCCTGGGCTGTATGAGTAGAAAGCTAGCTGAATGCTAAGCACGCAAGTACTTAATCCTCTGCTCTTTAGAGTGGGATGATCTGTCTTCTCCATTATGATGCATTACAACCTAGAATTGTCATCTAACAGAAGCTGCTTTGCATAGGGCATTTTATCATAGCAACAGAAACGGACCTAGGACATTCTCTTCTTAACATGGTCATGTGTTTCTCTGTCTTTTCACTCATGAAATATAGTTATGTTTTAGATCTCTGCCTATTAATTCGAACATGAATATAATCTCTGCTCTTTTGCTACTATAATTATTTTTATTATAATAAAATATTATTATTTTTATCTTTCTGTACTTTATTATATTTATCTATTTCACTTTTGGTACCAAAAATTGGACCTAGAGATTCATGGTTGCTATACCAGAACTGTTCACTGAGACGCTTCCCCAAGCTGTTCTATTGGCTGCCCTTTATTTTTTGTTTATTTGTTGGTTTATTTGAATAAAATCCATGTAGCACTGGCTAGCTTAGAACTCTCTATGTACAGGATAGACTTGGACACAAAAAGATCTACCGGCTTATTCCTCCTGGGTACTAAAATTAAATGCATATACTAACATACCAAGCAAAGTATTTATTATTATTATTATTATCACTATTATTATTAAAAACATAAATATATTTTGATCAAATCTTTCCAGATCCTCTTTTCTTCCCTACCCACCCAACATTGGTTCTTTCTTAAAAAACAAACTAAAAACCAAATATGACAGCAAAATTTTCCAAACATAGAAAACAAAATACTACAACACCCAAACAAAACAAACAAAACAGCAAACTGTAACCAAATAAACACACACAAAGACACGCACGCACACACACACACACGCACACACACACACACACACACACACACACACACACACACACACCTGCCTAGTTCATTATTCATTAGTTAACTACTCCTGATCATAAGACCTGCCCTTGAATGACTAATATACCTTATGTCACTCTATTGAAGGAAATGGATTCTTCTTCTCCCATCAACTATAAATGACAGTTTATTTTTAAGCCTTTACCCTAGTGGTTAGGTATTCATTCATTCATTTCTTCATTCACTCACTCATTTTTAAATATAATGAAATAAATATGAGATAAAACAAAAACTATCACATTGAAGTTGGATAAGACAACAGCCCAAGAGAAGACACAAGAGTAAGAGACTTACTTGTTTACCCACTCAGGAGTCCCATCAAAACACTAAGCAGAATGCCGCAGTAAAGCAGGACATGGAGAAGATCTGTTTATGCTGTGTGTTCATGTTAGCTTTGTTCATTTTGGTTTAAAGGGCTTTGTTCTCCTGGTGTCCTCCATCCCCCATGTCCCGTTCATTATTTCTGCCTCCTCTTCCACTGAGGCCCCTGAGTTCCTGGGGAAGGTTGTTGATGGGAACATCTCATTTAGGCCTCAGTTTTCCAAGGTCTCTCACTCCTTAAGAAATGCCTGGCTATGAGTCTCAGTATTTGTTCCCATCTGCTGCTGGTGGGAGTTTCCCTGATGATGGCTGATGAAGGCACTGTGGTGTGAGGATAACAGAATATTATTAGGAGTCACCTATCACTACATTCCTTCCTTCCCCTTTTCCTTTCTTTCTTCTTCAGGCACTTTTCTTTAAAGAGTGTCACCAAATTCGGATCAGCACTGGTAGCACAATCCAGCAGAAACAGCTAGGCCACCACCAAACCAGCATTAGTCTTCGGAAGTGACTAGAGCCAGCTGGAATGCCAGGAGCTCTCTGCCATGCCTCTCTCGACAAAGTGAAGATTAGGAAAGAATCAGGACCAAGGAGCATTGCAGGGCAAGCAATGCAAGTGCCCCACCAGTGTCTGGTTTATTTGGTTTCATTCTAGATTCCTGGGCTATCTCGTCTCCAGCTGTTGGTCACCCAAGCAGTGTCAAGTATAGATTCCATCTCATAGAGTAGAACTTAAGTCAGATCAGTTATTAATTGGTTACTTTTACAAGCTTACAGATAATAGATAAGGGTTGTGTGGCTGACTTTCTGTTCATGCTCCTTTTTCAGTAGCATGCTTTGCTGTAAGTTTGTGGGAAGAAACATACTGTCTTAACAACGACCTGGGTTTTTTTGTGGATTACCTTGAGAACCTTTTGGACAAAAATTCAATGAGACGTAACCCAAACCTAGTACTGGAAGCTTCATTTGGTGACAAAAGGTGGCCACTTAGATTCTGTCTCTTCCATTATTTGGGAGATTAATTTAGATCATTTTCACATATGTATATATTTTAGGGAAATTTTACTATATTAGGTTTCCATACTCCCCTTCAAACGACTCTTAGTTTTAGCTGTTTCTCCCCATGTGCCCTCTCAGTACCTCTTCTCCTGACCCCTCCCCAATTGATTGTCCCAGTTCAGAACCTCCCAATCCATCCATAAATATATATTCCATTTCCTTTCTCTAATAAAATCTCTGTTTTCTATAACCTTTGCTCTAAACCTGCCCTTGGTGGTCCTATGGATTGTAGTTTGGTTATGCTTGATTTAATAGTTCTTATCCATATATAAATGAATATATACCATACTTGTCTTTCTGGGTCTGGGATACCTCACTCAGGATGAACTTTTCTAGTTCCATCCATTTATCTGACAATTTTATGATGTCATTGAAAGTATGTTGAGTAATTATTTTTTATCCTTCCTTCTGCTGAGGTACATCTAGATTGTTTTAAACTTCTGGATATTCTGAATAGATCAACTGTGCGCATAGCTCCAGAAGTGTGTCTGTGATATGCTCAAGTATTCTTTGAGGTTTTACCCAAGAGTGGTATAGCTAGATTTTGAGATAGACCAACTCTCTCTTACCTGAGGAACTGCCACACTGATTTTCACAGTGGCTGGATGAGTTTACGTTCCTACCAGTTTTCTCTCACATCCTTGCCACTACATGCTGTCACTTGTTTTGTTAATCTTAGTCATTCTAATAGGTGTTCAATGAAATTTCTAAGTATTTTGGATTTGCATTTCCCTGATGGCTAAGGGGGCTGAACATTTGAGTGTTTTTTTGGTCATTTGAGTTTCCTCTATTGAGAATTCTCTGTTTAGATCTGTACCCCATTTTTAATTGGGTTATTTTTTTTATTTGATATCTAGTTTCTTGAGTTCTTTATATATTTTGGACATTGGTCCTCTGTAGGATGCAAAGTTGGGGAAATCTTTTCCCATTCAGCAGGCTGCCACTTTGTCATGAAGAAGCTTTTCAGTTTCATGCCGCCCCACTCATTGTTGATTTTAGTGCCTACGCTATTGATGCTTTGTTCAGAGAATGTTTTCCTGTGCCAATGAGGTCAAGGATTTTCCCACTTTCTATTCTGTCGGGTTCAATGCATTCCGTACTATGTTGAAGTCACTGATCCATTCAGGGCTGTGTTTTGTTGATAAGTATAGATCAATTTGGATTTTGTTTTTTTTTACATATGGACTTCCAGGTAGACAAGCACCATTTGTTGAAAATGCTGTCTTTTTTCCATCATGTATTTCTATCCTCTTTTTCAAAAATCAAATGTCCATAATGTGTGGATGTATGTCTGGGTCTTCAATGAGTCCATTGATCAATATGTCTGTTTTGATGCCAAAACATTATGACTATAGCTTTGTAATACAACTTAAAATAGGGAATGGTGAAATAAAAGGTAATTTATTGTCCAGGATTGTTTTAGCTATCCTGTTTGTGTATAGGGGACTGGTTTTCCATATAAAGGTGAACATTATCTTTCTAAGGCCAGTGAAAGATTGTGTTGAAATTTTGATGATAACTGTATCGAATCTTTTCTGTGTACTTTTCAATAGTAGATTACTATTGGTAGGGTGACCATTTTTACTGTTAATCCTACTGATCCATGAACACAGCAGACCTTTCCATATTCTGTTACCTTCTTCAGTGACTTAAAATTTTTACCATACAGGTCTTTTACTTGCTTGGCTAACAGATACCCCAAGATATTTTACATTACTTGAGGCTATTTCAAAAGATGTTTTTTTACCACTGATATCTTTCTCAGACCTTTTGTTGTTTGTATATGGGAAGCTACTGATTTTTGTGAGTTAACTTTGTATACAATTACTGTAGTGAAAGTAGTTATTAGCTGTAGAAGGTTCCTAGTGGGTAAGTTGAGATATTGAATCAATATGTCCCAATTGTCTCCAGGACTTTCTTTTATTATAAGGAGGTGTTGGATTTTGTCAAAGATCTTTCCTGCATCTTATGAGATGATCATGCATTTTTTTCAGTTTGTTGATATAAAGGACCACATTTATTAATTTTTGTCTATTGAATCATCCCTTCATTTCTGGAATAAAGCCTACTTTTTCATAGCAAATAATCATTTTTATGTGTTCTTGTATTTAATTTGCAAGTATTTATGGAGTATTTTTGCATCTATGTGCATAAGAAAAATTGGTCTATAATTTTCTTTGTTGTGTCTTTATGTGGTAGACATAGAAGAGTAACTGTGGCCTCACAAAATAAGTTAGGCAATGTTCCTTCTGTTTCTTTTCTGTAGAAACATTTTGGGAGAATGTTTAATACATCTTGGTATTAATTCTTTTGGGGGATCTAGTAGAATTCTGTGCTGAAATCATCTGGCTTATTTTGGTTGGGAAACTTTTAATGATTGTTTCTACTCTAGTAGAGGCTATTTAGCAGAAGCCCGTTTAAATTGGTTTTCTGATCTCAATTTAAATTTGGTAAAGGGTATATATTAAGACATTCATCTATTTCTTTTAGATTTTCTAATTTGGTAAACTACAAGTTTTTAAGTATGTCCTTATGAGTCTCTGGGTTTCTTTGAATGTGTGTTATTATGTCCCCCTTTCATTTCTAATTATGATAATTTAGCTGTCCTCTTTCTGCCTTTTAGTTAATTTGGATAAAGGTTGGTTAATCTTATTAATTTTCTAAAAGAACCAATTCTTTGCTTCATTACTAGTTTGTATTTTGTTTGTTTGTTTCTATTTTATTGATTTCAGCCTTGAGTTTGATTATACCTTGCCTTTTACACATTTTGAGTGTGATTTTATTTTGTTGTAGAAATTTTAGGAAGCTGTTAAGTTGTTAACATGAGATCTCTCCAGTAATGTAGGGGTTAGTGCTATAAACTTGCCTCTTAGAACAGCCTTCATTGTGTTTCTTGCCTTTGGGTATGTTTGTATTCAGTTCCTTTAATACTTGCACATCTTTTATTTATTTAATTTCTGTCTTGACCCATAGTTTCATTCCATAGAAAGTTGTTCAGTTTCTGGGGGTTGTAAGCATTCTGTTGTTTCTGTTGCTGTTGATATCCAGCTTTAAACCACAGTGGTCTGATAGGATGCAGGGAGTTATTTCAATTTTCTTGTATCTTTTGAGATTTTGTGTCCAAGTATGTGATAAATTTTGGAGCAAGTTCCAGGAGGTGCTGAGGTGAAGGTATATTCTTTTATGCTTAGGTGAAATACTCTATCTTTTAGATTGGTTTGTGATGTCAGTTAGCACCATTGTTTTTCTGTTTAGCTTTTGTCTGGAAGTCCTGTCTATTGAATACAGTGGATCACACACGAGATGTGATTTAAGCGATATTAATGCTTCCTTGATAAGCTCTGGTGCCCTTGTGTTTCTAGCATAAATGTAAAGAATGGAAATGTCTTCCTGGTGAATATCTTTTCCTATCTCTTCTGATTAGATTTTGTTTGAAGTCTACTTTATCAGATATTAAAATAGCAACACTAGTCTTCATTCTTAGGTCCACTCGCTTCAATATATTTATCTAATCCTTTGCCCTGAGGTGATGTCTACCCTTGATGTTAAAGTGTATTTCTTAGATAAAACAGAAGGATGGATCCTGGTTTTGCACTCACTGTGTTGCTCTGTATATTTTTATTAGGCATTGGGCCTGTTGATATTGGGAGCTATCAATGACCAAAGATTGTTGATTCCTGGTGGTTGTTTGGCGGTGGTGATAGTCACAAGCTTTGTGTGTGTGTGTGTGTGTGTGTGTGTGTGTGTGTGTGTGTGTGTAATGTTTCTCTTTCTTTTGACTTTACTTGTCTTAGATTATTCATTCCCTGTGTTTCTTGTATGCAATCAACCTGTCCAGGTAGGACTTTTTCTTTAAGCCCCTTCTGTAGGCCTAGATTTGTAGATAGATACAGTTTAAATTTGATTTTATCAATAGATGTCTTATTTTTCTCTGCCTATGGTGATTGAAAGTTCATCTAGGGACAGCCTTGGACTGGCATCTGTGGTCTCTTAGAGTTGACAAGATAGTTTTCAGGCCATAGACTCCATTGAGGAGTCAGATGTAATTCTAATGCCTTTCTATATTACTTGGCCTTTTTCGCTTGCATTTTTAAATATTCTTTGTTCTCTATGTTTAGGGTTTTGATTATTATGCACCCAAGGTCCTTTTTTTTTTTTTTTGGTCTATTTGCTTCTTATACTTTGATAGGCATCTACTTCTTTATGCTAGAATTTTTTTTATCTATGATTGTGTTGAAAATATTTTCTGGGTCTTTGACCTGTGTTTCTTCTCCTTCCTCTATTCCTAATATTCTTAGATTTATTTTTTATTGTTTTCCAGATTTTCTGGATGTTTTGTGAGCAGAGAATTTTGTTGTTGTTTTTGTTTTTGTTTGTTTGTTTGTTTAATGTTTAACATTTGGCCAATTTATCCATTTCTTTTATTATGTCTTTATTACCTGAGACTCTCTTTTCCATCTTTTTTTTTTTTATTCTTTTGGTGAGCCTTGCCTCTGGTTCCTGTTTGATTTTCTAAAATTTTCATTTCTAGATTTTCCTTTGGGTTTTTTATTTTTGTTGATTTATGTTCCCCTTTGGGTCTTGAATGGTTTTATTCCTTTTCTTTCACTGTTTATGTTTTGATATATTTCTTTAAGGGATTCATTTATTTCCTCTCTGAAGACCTCTATCACATTTGTAAAGACTGTTTCAAGGTCTTTACCTTGTGTTTCAAATATTTTGGAATATTCAGGACCTGCTATTTTGAACATTCCAGTCCTTCTCTGTTACAGGTGCTGAACTCTCCTGAAGACATAAAGTCCTGGCTGTTTTTATGATTTTTAAACTGTTATCTAGACATTTGGGATTGGTGCTGATAATCTGGTCTTACCTGTTTTAGGTGGTTGGGTTTTTTCCTTGGTTTCTCATGTGCCCACTGGGGTTTCCAGGTAAAATGTGTTTTAGGGTATCAGGATCAAAGACTTAGGAATAGAGATGGGGTGGACACAGTGAAGGAGATTCACAAGAGGGAAATTGCAGGGTGTTTCACCTGGATCTGCGTAGTTCGTCCCCTGAGAATGGGGGTAAGGAGTCTGCTCAGTCTACTTGAGTAGACGTGGAGCGTGGAGGAGGATGTGAGGATCTACAGGTCGCCTACCAGCTGCCTTGGCTGGATTGGCTTGTGTGTTCCCAGGTAGTACCTGCTGGAATTAGGAGTTAGGATACAAGTATAAAGAGAGGGACGTTAGGAGTGAATGGAAGATCTGTGGTACCCACTGGAGATGGGGGTTGGGCAAGGAAGCTGAAGCAGTTATTCTGTTGTAAGCTAAGGATAAAACTGGCACATTTGATAGAAAGGAGAGGTGAAGGTCTGCAGGTGGCCTATCTGCTTTCCTGTCAGAAGTGACCATGTCACAAGTTTATAACTTCACTAAAAGTCCCACTTTGATGTTTTTTGAATATCTGAGAATTTTTTGGGTTAGATACCAGACATAAATTTTTCCTTGTAAGTAGCTAATTTCATTTTGGTTCAAGAGTTTGTTTTTGTTTTTGTTTTCTAAATGACACAAAATAATAATATATGTTTATGAAGAACATGCACTATTTCAAAACTAGTGTACATTGTGCAGTAATCAAATAAAGACGGTTCACTTTTCAATCACGCAAATCCTTTGTCTCCATTGTGTTGAAAACACTCAAAATCCTTTTTAACCACCTTAAAGTGTACACTTAGCTCTGCATGTGTGAACCTGGCCAGTCATAGCTTGATACCTCCACTTGACAGTTTTGACTTTTATTTTCTTTAGTATTTCCTTCTTAGACAAACCAAGATTTGGTTTAGAGTGAATTTATCCCCAAATAGAAACAATGTCCTTCCAAGAACTCTAATCACTACACTCGCAGCATGGGTTTCCCTCTAACCAGTGAGATTGGGCACTGCCTGCTGTGATAGTTTCTGCCCGTAGGGCATCGTGGGGCAGGAGATTCCAGATCTTTAGAAACCCTTCCTCGGAGCAGCTCTCTCCTCCTGTAACTGGGCTGAAAGCTTGATTTATCCATTCCTAACTCTCAACCTTGACTTCTTGACTCAGAGGAACACCTAGGTACTCTGGGTTCTCACTCCTGGCAGGGTAGCCTGGAAACTATTCCCATCACTAGAACATATATGTAAGGCTAGCCCATTTATTTTGCTGCCCTCCACAAGCCTCTAGAAGCCATTATTTAACATATTTTTCTGTTTTATTAGTGGTTTTAAGGTGGTAGGGTGAATCTGCTTCCCGTTACTATACCTTGGCCATAGACCAAATGCTCATTCGGGGCTGTTTTTATTTTTATTAATTTATTTTGTTAGCAGTGTAGCCAGTGTTCCAATGGGCTGTAAGGACTGAAGCAGCACAGTACAGCGATAGGAATTCTCTCACCTGTGCACAGTTTATCTCTAACTATACGTGAATTTTATTCTTTTATATTCTATTTCTTCTCTACGCCACTAATCTTCTGCATCCAATGCATTTTCCTTCTAGTCTTTACAGCAATTATTTTTAATATATGCATATTTTTGCATTGACTGGAAGTTCCTAATTTACTTACTCATCCACTAATTTTTGAGTAATTAGATTGTTTGCAATTTTCTCTTAGATAAAACCAAATGCAGTTCTCTCTCTTCCCTCTTGCCTCTCTTTTCTCCTTCCCTTCTTTACCCTCTCTCCCCCTCTCCTCTGTCTTCTTCTGCCTCTCTCTGAAAATTACTAAAATATTTCTTTGTAATATTGTATAAGAAGTTAAGCTTTAATAATGTGATAAAGTCAGAATTCCACTGCCTCCACAATTTTCTTCCTCAGCTTCCCCTCCCACTTTCTTTCCTTTCCTGCTCATTCTCCTTTTGACTTCTCTACCTTTCCCTGCTTTCTCTCTTCCCAGCAAGCTCTTACTGAAGACTGTATTGTTGGCCCTGATGTGTGAACAAAGATCAGGATGCTTGTGTTAGTGACACAGGCAACACTGCTCTGGGTCAGACCAATCTGAGTGCTCTGGCCAATGATGGAAGGATTCCCGCACTGTTCTTCCCACTATGACGCGGTGCAGGACCCTGTGAGGGGTTTAATATGGACTCAAGACCAGGCGCCACCAGCAGCTGGCTGGTATGTGCAGGAAAATCATTAGCTTTATTCAAGTCTGATTTCTAATCTCTACAAAAGGATCATAAAGCCTCATGTGGCTACTTGAGAATCCAAATCAATGCTCTGGACTCCAGTGCCCATAGTAACGGTTATTGTTTTTACTAGCTACCTGGTATTGGGTGAGGCCACAGGTACTTTGGAAAATTTTTTCTGCTGTGACTCCCCTTTGCCTGAGGAGTTTGTATTCAAGCCTGAGGTATACACATACGGACATATAAACTAAATGTGTATTGATAAAAATAATTTGACATACATATTATTTCATCATTTTTAAAGACAAAAGCAGCTTTTTCACGTGAATATGATAAAAGTATGTTTGTTTTTACATAGAGAACTAAATCTTGGCTGAATATTTGATCAATGTTCTTTGAAGTTGATTGCTACTTTGGTTGTACTTACCAATGCTAAGAACATGGCTTTTGTACATATGCAGTTCATGTTCAGGGCTGTCTTTAGGGATTCTAAGAAATTCTGTTCTAATCCTAAGCCAAAAGTAATTTAGCAAATTTAAGAATAAAGCCTAAGCTAACAACTCACCCAGTAAAATTTAAAGCCAAACATTCTAACCTGATCCAACCTAAAGAGTTGCTCATTTGATACTTACGTGCTGAGCAGTGACAAAAAGCTTTTGTTATCAGTAATTAAACCATTATGTTTTTCGAGAAACAGAAAATCGTTTCTGCACAGTGAAAGCACGAGGTTCATAGAATGTGGATCTGAGGGCTTCCGGCAGCTCCCATGGGTATCGATGCTGTCACGGGTGAACAGGGCAGACCTGTGGGCTCAAACCTCAGGTACACTACCACCACATGGAACAACTCAAGAAATGTTCCCAGGACACTTGGGTTCCTTATGCATTTGCTTTTTGGAAATGCTTTTTGGTTGTTGTGTATCCAGAAACCTTTTACTCTAGCCAAATGTTTCTTGATACCATGCTTAGCTGTGGTTGTGGTAAAACATTGAAGACATTGGAGATTAGATAATACCTCACACTTCAGTTAGTTTACAAGACTTGTAAGAAGTGTGTGTGTGTGTGTGTGTGTGTGTGTAGACCAGCTCAGGACATTACCGATCTTCTTCTATTACTTTGACTTTACCGCTTTTGAGGTTAGGTCTGTTATTGAACTGGAAGCTTGCTGCTTTGACTAGTCTGGCCGGCCAGTGAGCGCTCCATGTTTGCCTGACTCCATCCCTTATTGTCAGGGTTACAAGCCATTCACAGCCAGCCCTACCTTTTAATATAGGTGTTGGGGGTGTGAACCTGAAACCTCGAGTTTACGGAATAAATGCTCCACTGAGCCCTTTCAGCCCCTCTTCTTTCTAACTTTGAAAGAAGTGGTTCGTTTGTCCACAGACCTAGCATTGGCTCGTGAGCCCACTCTCGGAGACACACTGAGTGATACTTTCAAGGCCTCTTCTGGGTCATATTCTGGACATTGTAGATTCTGTGCTCCAAGCCTGTGTGGTGAGAACAGACACTAGATAGAAACTTTGATTACTAAGTCTAGCCCTGTTGATTTATATATAAAGATGAAAATGTACACATGCCTTAACTTGTTTTCTTTTATGCAATAAAACACAAGAAACTGGGTATCTCATAAAGAAGAAAGGTTTTACATATACTTTATGCTCATTGTAACTAGTAAGATTTCAATGCATATGATCAAGCCTTTAAAAAACATCAAGTACTGACAAAAATATTCATATAGTTTTATGCAAAACTGCTTTTAAAATCTGTACATTTATCTGTTTTTTTAAATAAAGTTGTTTAATTAAAAAAATTTTAAAATTTAAAAATTTTAAAAAAGGAGAAAGGTGAGTTCACTTTGCAGTTTGGGGAGATTAAAGTTCAAGATCAGGAAGCCCCAGCTCTTAGGCTTCTGGTGGTAGTCTCTGTCTACACATCTGAAATGCATCACATAGTGAGAGTAAGTCAGGGTACCCTCATGGTAGAACAGGAAACCGGAGCCCAGAAAATAGCCTGGTGGCTCTTTTATAGCCATCTGCTCTCCAGAAATTCCTACACCACTGTGAGATGTAGCCAAGGGATCGGCACTCACTCCTCATGAAGGGGATCCAGACATGATGGCCCCCACTAGGTCCCACCTCAGAAAAAGCCAACAGCCTTTCTGTGGAACACTGGGACCCGGACTTCCATAGCACAACCCTTTGTGGGACACATGAAGACTGCAAGTTACAGCCCAAGGTATTTTTGATACTGACATGATGCATTGAGGTGCATGTATTTCTGCTTACATAGAATTCCTTCCTAAAATATACAACCTCAATCAAATTCCATAGAAGCACAAGATGAACCAAAACTGAGGGATGGTATGTAGAAAGACCTGAGATCTTAAAATAAATGCCTGTCATAAAATAAAAAAGAATATTACAATGCTAAAGAGCAACTCCAGGTTAAAAAGAAAAAATATATATGCTAAAGAAATGTAATGCATGAGTCATAATTAGATCTTGGGCTGGGGAAAAAATATACCAGAAAGAACATTTCTTGAGACGTATGTTAGTTAGTACTGTCTGCGGTAACAAAACACCATAAGCTGAGTAGCTTAAGCAATATAACATAGATTTTTCCCAATTCTGGAATTCGGAAATCCAAGACCATGGTTCTAGTATGGACAAGTCAGCTAAGCTAGAGGCTCTTTTCCTGGCTCATCAGCCATCTGTCTGTGTTCTCTCAGGATGGAAAAGCTTGGTCCCTTTTCTTAGAAAGCCACTAATCCCCTGAGACCTACACTGCACCTTTGTAATCTCATCTAAACTTAATTACTTCAAATGCTGCCAGTGTAGGGGCTAGAACTTACATAAATAAACTGGGGGATCCATTTAGTTCATGCCAAAGCTACTGATACAACCCAAGAAACTACCAACTAATGCTAATTGTTTTTTCATTTGATAAGTCTACAGTTGCACAAAAGCATTCTTCTTATCTAATGCAGATTAAAGTGTGTTCAAGGAGGATGCGTGTGGGAGGAAGACTGAGGTTTTCCTCTGCCATGGTGAGGAATAGCATCAAGTCATCTGCAGATGAATGGGCCTGGCAGTTGTCACGCTAAGCAAAACATTATACATACACAGAGAGAAAAGTAGCATGTGTTTTCTTTTGTCTGTGGAAACAAAACAAAACATGCTTTGAATATAGAGGAAGGTTTTTTTTTATTTCTTATTTTTAATTTTTTGACAGCTAAAGGAACTGGGGAGAGGGAAAGAAGAAAGGAGACTAAGAAAGTACTTGGTGGGTGAATACACAGGGCAGGGCACAGCACACCATTGTAGAGCTAAGGTAACATGGTTGAACAGTTGTAAAAAATACGAACAATTCTCTGGGATTAAGGAGGAGAGAGGATAATGAACTGTGGCAACATGTTGGCTAAGACACATCAAGACTCATGGTTATTTATTTTACTCCTACAACTTTTAGTTTAAAATTATCTAAAGATAAATGGTTTTTTGGAAATTTACTTAAGCTCAGAGGCATCTTTGCTGAATTGCAGGCCTGGGGGTGGAGCTCATAGATGAAATGTCACATACATCACTAATTTGTTTCCCTGAAACATCACTAAGGGCGGAAATTGGATGGAGGTGACCTAAGGGTGAGACTGATCCTCATACTCCTGGACAGATGTCTGCATAGTGACCAATCTGCAAAAGACTCAAGTTCATTGCAGATTAACTATTAGTGTATCTAGAAAGCACATGTTTAAAGATGGCCTCTGTTAAATTCTCCATCCTTTCAAATGGGTCATAAGTAATTGACGCTCTTATGTGTCATGTGCCCAGCACATACCAACTCATAAAAATGTCCTGAGGCATTAATTATCACAGCTAAGGAGAGTAAAGGCGGCGGCTCCTGCTAATTGTCAAGACCCCCTCTGTGACTGTGCACTGCCACACACACAGTTGGAGCTTAGAAAACATGAATTGGCGATGAAAGATGCCATTCCTCTTTCTTTGCTGGCAACAGCAGTGATTAAGATGGGAGAACACATCAAAAATCCCCTGGTGCCTACCCAGGCACAGACACTGGTGCTGAACTTGGATCCTGAGCAAGTGGGGGGGCGCCTTGCAACAGCGATCAGCAATTCCGTTTGATTTAGGAAGTGCTAATCGATAACAAGCTCAACTTGGGGAACTGCACTGGCGGAATCATTTTGCATCTGGCACCCAGGACTGACACAATCCAGCTGGGAGAGGGAAAGAGAGAGAGAGGGGTGGGGGGGTGGACTGAGAAGTTCATGGGAAGGAAACACAGGAAACCAGTTCATGAGAAGCCTGTAAAACCTCTTTCTGGGGTTGAAAATTGTTTCAGTTTTCAAAGAAGAAAACCTCACTGGAGTGAAAGAAAAGTCACAAATGCAAGGCAAGTGTAGCTACACAAAGGCCTTGCACACGAGGTCCCCAGGCGACCTGCCTTTGTCAGGGAATCTGCACACATCAGAAGGATCCCAGCCTCTGCTTGTCTCACATACACTACCAATTCCACAACTAACAGGATTTCCGTTTCTTTTCTTCAGTAAGCAGCAGTTGACAACAGGAGGTTTGACTGTCGTTTTCTTCAAACTGCAACTTGTGCAAATTTTGAGAAAGGCATTCTTTATTAAATCCAACTGTAATGCTCATTTACCAGGCAAGGGCCATTCTTTTTATACATTCGGACACCTGAGGGTGACAGATAACAATTAGCCTGTAACTCTATCTGTTTCCGTTAGAAGTAAATAAAGCCCAGAGAGACTGATATAGATGCAAAGTGGATATGCTCCTCCTGGACCTGGGATGCCAGGACGAGAGGTATTAGGAGTTGGCGATGGAGGGGAGACGGATGTGGAGCTGGTCCATGTGCTACAGGAGGAAGGAATCCCCGTACAGATGGATCTGCAACAGGAAACCAGACCATAAATCATGTGACTGTCCTTCTGAAGAAGATACAGAGGTGCAAGACCAGGATGAGGCAAAAGGAAGAAACTCTGATCAAGATGCTGATGGACCAAGGTGGTAAAGCCCCTGGCCTGGCTCATCGGGTCTCACAGCCACAGAGTCCTATCGTGGAGGGTCTTAGTCATGGTCTGATGATAGATACAGACAAGGAAAGAGCAATGTCCTGTGAAGAACCCAGTACTGTGAGGAAGAAGAAAAGCATGGGCTGGCTAAGCCATCTTGGCTACTTCAACACTCAACCTAATTCACTTCCCATTGTGAAAATAAAAAAGACCCCATTTGTATGGTGAGGATTTTTCAGGCATTTTACTTTGCTTTTGTGGTCAGGTTGTTTTTGCAACTCTTTTTGGTCATAGTTGATGCTCTTTATGAGTGACAAGAAAACAAAACTGAGGAGAAACCATGGTGATGTTCCTGTACACCCATGGCCCTGGCACATTCCCTCCTGGCAAGAAAGAGTGGGAGCCATCGCAACTTCAGATACCACTGGGTTTTATGCTTACTAGCTCACTCATCGATATGGTTTCAGTGATTTATAATCATGATAGTATTTTGGTCTGACAAATGCCCAAACCATACCATGCTGAATCCCCTTCAAACTAAAAAACCTATCTTATTGGGATAGTCTTTCTGATGTGATCAAAATTTAGTCTCTCCTTCCCTCCTTCCCTCCCTCCCTCCCCCACATTTATAACAATGGTTAGTCTCTTGTAGGCTGCTGGGGCTGGGTTCACTAGCAGCAAATGTTCAGATGCCACCTTCTTGTGTTTCTTCTTCCTCTTCTTGCATCAGGTAGAAAAGAAAATGGCAAAGTTCTCTTTTGACAGCCACAGTCTTCTTTCTGCTCCTCTGATCTATGTGAGAACCCAAATACAGGGATCTTCTAGGACTCTGAGTGGGTTGTTTGAAAGGCTCCATGAATGTATGGCCTAGATAGTTCTCTAGCATGGGATTTAGTTCTCTAAAGGGTCCTACCTCCCCTGTAACTGGTCCTCCAATCGGAGGCAGAGCCATCCCAGTATACTGACTCTACTAAGCAAGTGGTGCCACCTTCTCACAATCTCCCTTGAGGAAGGACTTCTAAACTTTCTTAGACTTTCATGGAATGAAAGTAAATTGGGTCTAGTAGATGCCCAGAAAACTTTAGTCAGGACTCTCTCTGGTTTTCCTCTTTAAGCTTTCATAATGAATGCTTTTGGAGGTTAAAGACAGAATATCTTCTTTTTGCAAACTTCATTCTCTTTGAAAGGCCCCTCATTGATCTCAGGTCTCAGTATGTCCTCCTGGGAGGTCACTAGTCACAACTGCTGTGACTGTGACATCATGGTGGTTCTGTGGAATGTGGAGAATTTAGTCTTTTGTCTTCATTTTAGGCCTTAGCCACAGTTCTGATACAACAGAAAAAAAAAATAGAACATGTGTGTTGCAGACCACCCATCATCTCTACTCCTTAGTCTACATCATGGGGAAGCACATGTGTGTGAAGAGATGCCTGCAGGGATGTTTCTAGTGAAAAACTAAAAGCAATGTACAAGTTCACAATCATGAAACGGGTCAATACTATGTGAAAGGTGTGCTGATAGTCAAACAGGTGTCATGGGAACACACAGGTGTGCTGATGGTCAAGCAGGTGTCATGGGAACACACAGGTGTGCTGACACACAGGTGTGCTGATGGTCAAGCAGGTGTCATGGGAACACACAGGTCTGTTGATAGTCAAGCAGGTGTCCATGGGAACACACAGGTCTGTTGATGGTCAAGCAGGTGTCCATGGGAACACACAGCTGTGCTGATGGTAAAGGAGGTGTTACGGGAACACACAGGTGTGCTGATGCTCAAATAGGTGTCATGGAAACACACAGGTGTGCTGATGGTCAAACAGGTGTCATGGGAACACACAGGTGTGCTGATGGTCAAGCAGGTGTCCTTGCAAACACACAGGTGTGTTCTGGCTATCAGAGCTGCTGCTATTTTCAGTGTGAGCCCTCTATGTTCGAACTGGAACCAGAAGTAATTCAGTTGCTAAATACTGTGACTATTACTCTCTGATTATGAAGGAAATGAATAAACTCACTCTGGATAGATAGCCACTGAGTTCTCAATGAAAACTGTATGAAAAGAAAAATGATTTTATTATGTGCAAAAAAAGCTCTGGAAAGTTCATTTATGTGTATATGTGTATTGAGGTATGGAAACATGGATAGAAAACACCACAGCAGACTCATCAGAGAGTTCTTTCCAAGGAGGAAAGAAAGCAGATGGGGAATGCTAACCATGGCTTTCATATCTATATTCTATTTCTCCTTTTGAGAACAAAACTCAATAGTAGGAGTAGTGGTGCATGACTGTAATTCCAGTGCTTGTAAGAAAGAGAATCGTAAGTTTAAGGACAGCCTTACCAATATGGTGAGTTTGAGGCCAGCCTGAGCTACATGAAGCTGTCTCAGAAATCTAAGACAGACAGACAGACAGATGGACAGACAGACAGGAGAGAGACCTGAACAGAAGCAGCAGCAACAAAAGAAAATAGAAAAATGACATGGGTTTTGTTAAAAAAGATAATTAAAAGATAAAAACGCAAACTATAAAATATACAAATTATCTAGAAATTACCTAGGTGATAAAAATCAACATCCAAAATATGTAAAAAACAAAGCACCAAACTCTTACAACCCAACAACAAAGGACAGCCCAATCTTTAAAGAACAGTATGATGCTGAGTACGTACTTCTCCAAAGAAGCCGCACGGAATGGTGACAAGCAGCAATCTCCATGACGTAAGTGTGACTCGAGACCAACATGGCAATGGCTGAAAGCTACAAAACCATAAGCATAAAGAAAAGGAAAAAGATCTGTGTTGGTAAAGGGTTGGGGAGACCAGAGCCTCCTTCCCTGCTTGTACATCTGCTTGGAGAGGCAGTTCCCAAAGAACGGAGCCATCACACTATGAGTTCATGTTTACTCATAAGCTTTAACAATTAAAATCCAGAGACAGCTGTAACATCAGTCACATTATGAAAGACGAAAACAACTCGAGAGTTCATCAACTGGCAAATAGATTTCTAGATCTAGTGCATTTACAAAATGGAATGTTATTTAGCCATAAAAGGCAATGAAGTTTTTACGTAGACATGATTCACAGTATGGATGGAACATGGAGGCATTTGCTGGGGGAAATAAGTCATATGCAAAAGAACAAATAATTTACCATTTTACTTTTTTAAAATATCTAGAAATTGGAATATATAAAGTCAGGGATGAGAAGGTTGGGAAATTATTGTTTGGGGTGACAGAGTCTCTGATGATGACGATGGCAAGTCTGAGTGTTGTCTTGGTTGGCTTCTCTATTTCCATGATAAAGCCATGACCAAAGGCAACGTAGGGGAGGATGGGTTTATGCATTCTATAGGTGAAAGGCTATCAAGAAGGGAGCTAGGTCAGGAACTCAGGAATGTGGAGGCAGGAACTGAAGCAGGGAGCAAGGAGGAATAATCTTTACTGACTTACTTCTCATGGCTCTCCCTTCCTGCTTTCTGTATAATAAGGACCACCTGCCCATCAGGGACCCTGCCCGAAGTGTGCTGGGACCTCTCACTTCATTTACTGAATAAGAAAATTCCCTCTGGAAATGCCCACAGACCAGACTCAGATGACTGAGTCCAGGTGACTCTAGTTTGTGTCAAGTTGGCAAAAAACTAACCAACACACAAATGGTGGCCACCGTTCCACTAGTGTAATTAATGTTATTAAATTGTGAACCTTCGATGCGTCTAATGGCAACATTTTATTTTACATAACTTACCGTAATTTAAAAAGACAAAGTGTGATGACTGGAGCCTGGAGCTCCAGAGCTGGGAGAGAATGCAGAATGAGAAATCTAAAGTCTGCTCTAGCTCCACAGTTTAAGAACAGACTGGCTACAGAAGACATGCATGACTCAAGATCAGTAACAGAAACAACTACAACAATACAACACAGAAAATGACAGATCCCAATGTAGTATGCCAAGCCCAGCATGCATCTTCTGTCTTGTTGCATGTTTTGCTTTACCTGGGATAACCATATGGCCCGACTTGCCTCAAGCTCATTACATAGCTCCTAATTATTAAATGTAAGTGTAGACCACTGTGCCTCTCAACTCCTACTCTATATGGGTGTGTGAATTATATCTCGACAAAACTTACAAAGTGTACAGAAATCTGGCCAAGTGCAAAGCCCATAATCCTTTAAAGTGAGTACAAACATTCTTGCTTTGTTGTTAGTCTTTGTACGTGTCTCAAACATAGATGTTCCTTTCCAATGAGAACACAGGAGGCACAAAGAAAGTGGGTGGGGAAAATGAGGTCCTGAAGAAGGTATGAATGCTGAAGAAGCGAGTAACACAAATGACGGTGACTCCACACACACTGCATTGGGAAGCACGTGTCCTCTCTTATGCAGGCCTTTCGTCTGCCCAGATTTTTATCTCAGAAGCATGAAGGAAGAAAACAATGACTCCCAAATGATTTATTTGTCCTAGAATTTGTACTGAACTAAGAAGCTAGGGTCTTCTAGGAAGTCTGGCAAGGTTATAATGAAGGAAATCACTGTGCACTGGGAATGGGAGAGGTATGAGGTTGGAGTGAGGGCAGAACATTCGTTCACAAGATCACTCAGCCCGGGATTCTGGAGTTTTCCACAGATGCTGTTCCCAGGCTTCTGGAATCACTGTTTCTACTTCCTATGAAGTATGTGTAGTGTTCCAGTGATGCCCAGGCCAGAATGCTAGACCTGGTTCACAGGCTGCTGGAGAAAGGCCAGGCCAAATCTTCTGCCCTTGAACTTGAACTCTGGAATGTGCAGGGATATCACAGTACAAGCAGAGCTGAAAGGAAGATGATATGTTCTAACGTGGCAGGAGAGATTCCACGGTGCACATGTTGAGCTGGGGTGGGGATAGACCGGAAGAGCCTCACGGCACTAACAACCTAGGGCACCTGCGTGGTAGAGCCTGAGTCTGCACTCAAGCGCCACTCGCTCCAAGCCTCCTTTTTAGTAATCCACCTGCCTCCTAGAGTGGTGTGAGCCATTGTAGAAGCTACAGCTTGCTGAGCGGGTCCCACTGGAAAGTGTGCTTTGGTAATGTTGATCTTGAAGAGGGGCCGCCGGTTACCATTTGCTGTAAGTCTACAGGACAGGGAATGTATTTAGACCAGCTTTCTAGTTTTTCCTGTGTCACCAAGATGTAAGGAAGGCCGTGCTTTTCTTAGCGCCCTCCAGACAACTGAGGAGGCGACCTAGGGACCATCCTCCTATACCGAAGCGTGTCCTGTCTGCCACACAAGGTGAGACCAATGATAACGGCCCCAAGTGTTCTCTTGTGCCAGTCTCTCTTCTCCAGAAGCACCAAATTCTGTTTGTGTTTCATTCATAACTTGTAACACAAGGTCCTTGTGCAGTGGCCAACTTTCTTATAGGAAAACCATCACTTCTAGTAACTTCTGCACCTAGAAAATTGGGTCATGTCTATCAAGTGTTTTGATTTTTTTTTTTCAAATTCGGAAAATTTAAAACCAAAAGATTCTCCCCCCCCCCCTCTCTTGTTATTTTACAGTAATTGGCTAACACCATACATAGGTCACAGAAATCTTTATTGGATAGTTTTACACAAGTTTTAAGAAACAAAAGTTAAATCCTTTGGGGAAAGTAGTATTAACTAAAAACTAAAAGCCAGAGTAATTTTCTCTGGATATGTTGTTTGTCCTAGAAACTTAATTGTCATACACAGGTCATAGGTAAACACAACCATCATATAGGTCTTAACAAAATGAAAAATTCAATTAAGCGTATCTTTGGGTGTTTAAAATACTTAACTGTTTTTTAAATTTTCTTCTTCTTATACTTATCTAATTGAAGCACAATTTCACAACACTTTGCTGTCATTCTATAGATATTCTATAGGATGTCAGGAGTTGGTAGTCCACAGAGTCTTGGCGTTCCAAGTATTAAAAACAGCCCTCTGGGGTCAGAGACATGGCTCAGCTATTAAGCCATTGTGCTCTAGCTTGACCACTTGAGTTTGAGCACTGGGACTGATTAAGAAGCCAGATGTTTATTATACGTCTATGTTGCCGCACTCCCCCAGCTCTCCAGGGGATCTGTAGCAGAGCAGAAGGAGAAGATGCTGCGTCAGAACAGAGTGGAAGGAGGGAACTGTTAGCAGGCCTGAGTTTGGACCCAGCCACCATCACTGTTAGATGATTTGGGGTGAAACCGGGAATATCTTAGTGTCTGTGTACATTCATTTCCTGGGCCTGCAAAGAGAGGGTTACACAGACCGTGACCTCGACAGAAGTCTATCCTTTCATAGTTCAGGAAGGTACAAGTTTAAAATCAGGGCTGTTTCCTCCTTAGAACTTCTAGGAAGACCCTGGTTTATGCCTCTCAGCCAGATCTGAGTTGTTACTAGAAGTCTGACATTTCCTGGATTGCAGTGTTTCTCCAGGCTCTAGCAACTGTTCTCCCACGAGCCTTCTTCCTACCTGTATTCATTCTCCTCCTGTTGGCTTATAAAGATGCTGGTCATTGGATTTGGTTCACAACCTCATTCATTATGGTCTCCTGTTAATTTCATCACTTCTGAAATTTTTCATAGTATATGTTTAATAAATGCTATTCCCTTCCCCCAAAATTACAATGTTCTAAAAAAGTGTTTCTTCGACCAGTTTTATAATCAATATAATCATGAGGTCATGTTTCAGAATCACAGGCACAAAACTATCTTCTGTTTGCGAATAAGTATATCTCCTAACAGTATGGTCATGCTTTTAGGGACGCAATGGGGAATCAACCTTGTGGCCTAAAGATATTGCCAAGATTCAGCTATTCCTTCTGGTCAGATTTTAGCTTTAAAAAGCAACAATGTGTGCCCCATGACCATTTTTGTCATATGGTGAATTTGGCCTTTCAGGACTGTTTGTTGTCAAATATTGATTGGCAGCCAGCCAATGAGACTATGATTAATACAGATCATGGAAACTTCCTTAGGAGAAAACAGAGAGAGGGTGTGTTTTCAATATGCACAGAGGCTTCAGAAGCACGGAGAAGTAGAAAGTATTAATGCTAGCCCTTGATATGGGGAAATATACACACTGTTTCCTAACATTCCAATTGGATTAATTTCAAAACCTTACCCAGAATAAGATCAGAGTGATACGGCAGAGTCTTTGGCTAAATCCTTCATTGTCAAAGCCGTGAATTATTGCAAGGACCTGAGGATTTCAGAATAATGATGATGTAGAGCAGGAACGTTCTATCCCTGTGCTAACTGTACAGAGCTATAAATCTTATTATAATACAGCATGGAGTTCTAGAAACGCTTAAAGCCCCTTTAAAAACCAACTCAGCTAGTTGGGAAAATGAAGCATTTGCAATTTACTGATAGAAAAATTAAGGTTAATGACCTCACTATAATCAAGGCAGAGGGAAAGGTGGATTTGCTCGGCTAATTACCTTGTGACTGATCTGCTCTACAACCCACCCTGTCACATTTATGTTTTAATGAAATATAAAAAAGTTTGCAAACATCTTGTCTGCCTCATAAGTGTTTCCCCCAGGACCACTGGAAGATCAAAAAAGGAGATTTCAAACATGCAATCTGGCAAAAAGAAAAAGGGAATCAAATAAACAACCCAGTTTCTCTGTTTCACATACACAAGACGGCCGCGCACTGGTGTTCCACGTGCTCCCCACCTCACTTCCACGTGCTCCCCACCTCGCTTCCACGTGCTCCCCACCTCGCTTCCACGTGCTCCTCACCTCACTTCCACATGCTCCCCATCTCGCTTCCACGTGCTCCACACCCCTTCCTTTCTTTCACTGGTTCACATTTTCAAAAAATATCGGACATTATGGAAGAACCTGACTCTATTTTATTATTATTTAACGCCCTTTAACAGAACCCTTTACAAAGTTTCTCCAGACCCTGTTCTGTGGCTGTCAGGTCTCCATACCCAGTTCTTAGACGTCTAACAACTAAGGATCTTGCTGCATCTTGACTTTGGTGAGAGTGTGTCCCCTGTAAGTTTGTGTGAGAGAATGGTGGTGTTGGGAGCCGGAGGAGCCTTTAAGAGGCAGAGACTAGTGGGAGGTGGTTAGGTGATGGGGCATCGCCTTTAGAAGGGATCCATGCATTTTCTCACAGACTCCTTTGTTCTCATGAGACTGAGTGGTTCTAAAGCAGGGCCATCCCAGGCCACCGGTCTTCTGCATATCCCTTCCTACTTTCCCACCACGTTCTGATAGGACCATGGAGGCCCCCAGACGGGCCTCCAGATCCTAGAACTTTAGTCCTGAAAACTGTGAACTAAAACAAATATTATTTTTCCTTTATAACCACACAGCTTCAAGTATTTTTTTGTTAGAGCAACAAAAGGCAGACTAATACCAACATGTAATCAATACTTCTTATCGGTGATGATAATTCCTGGGTCTCCATCATCGTCCTTTGTCTTGCTGGAAATAATCACTTCAGGGCATAACTCTTCTGGTGGAAATGCATTCAGCTTCTCTCCTTGCTCGGCTTTTGACAAAGAACGGATAAAAGCAATTTAGGACAGAGGCAAATCTACCAAAAATTCTGAACAATTGTTTCCTGAAAACTGACCTGTTGAAAAATCTTACAGCCTGAGGGCATGCGTCCAGCACAATGCGTTTCATCCTATCTTGTCTACCTTGACTTCCCTGATGCTGTCCTTAAGGATTTACTCTGGGGAGCAGGAAGGAAACCTGTGGGAGCTATTTCAAATACCAAGGCTGCAGTTTCTCCCTGGTACACTTCCTCCGGGGTTTAATTCAAAGAAGCAACATCAACAATGACAAAGCAAAGGAGGAAAATAATCCAAAATTACCCCCAGGGAGCGGAGTGGGCTCACAGAGGCATCACCTGATCTTGGTTTGTTAGTTCAGAAAGAAAGAGTGTGTGTTATGTAGAAATCACAGTGTCATATGGCTTTGGGAACCGGGACTTAAAGGGAAGATTCCAGAACCAGATGTTGACTGGTGGTTGGGAGGGAAGTGGGCTTGATCAGCACAGCAGGTGTAGATGGGAATTCTTTTCTCTTAAATGCACAGGTCTAGTCTAGTTCCACTAGATAAACTCTTTCCCTGGTCTGGGAAACAAGTTCCTAACAACACGAAACTAGGCCAATGTGGAGGTCACACTCCTGACCGTGGCTGTGACTGGAAGGAACTGGTATGAGCTACTGTTAGGTGGACTTCATGGATCTTTTAGGGCCCAAAAGCTGGAGGCTCAGGAGATAGAGAAGCGCCTACCCCTACCCCCTCTTTCTCTCTCCTGTTGATCCAAGGGACCTTGGTTGACTCGAAAGAGATGAGACTGTGGGTGGGAAGTCTGCCACGGCATTAAGACCCTTCTTCCCATAGGGGAATGTCAGGGCAGTGAGGTGGGAGTGCGTGGGGGGAGGGGAGCATCCTCACAGAAGGAGGGGGAGGGAGTATGGGAGAGGGGGAAACAGGAAAGGGGGATAACATTTGAAATATAAATACATATAATATCCAATAAAAAGAAAATATTAAAATAAAATAAAATTTAAATATAAGAAAAGACCCTGCTTCTCAGAATGAATAGTGATTTTGATTGACAAAGAATAGGAAACCCAAGATTCTTCTTAACAAATTCTCTTATAAGTAACTCTGCATACCTATCTCACACCCAGAAGCCCCATGGTTGGGGTCGTGTTCATGTGTATTCTGCATCCAAATTCTTGATTGAGGAAGAAGTTTCTATCCATTTGCTGTGTGCTTGGTGAGTGTTGACTAGTTTTTCTTTTTGCTACAGTAGCATGTTGGGAAATCCTGGAGTCTTTTCTAGTTTCAACCTCTATTCTTAGCTCCAAGGCTTTCAAAAGAAGTCTGTTTGACATAATGCTTGTGAGAAGAAGGGAAACAAATTGGTTAGATATTCACATTAAGCATTCCTCTATAGTAGGGAACATATCCTGACTAACTGAACTCAATAACCATGTGAGTTTATGAGTGATTATGGGCTTATAACATTTCCAACACTAAATAGCTAACGCTGAACTGAGTTAATATAGTATACTAATGTTTAGCCCTCCTTTTACCAAGGTTAATTGTTAATTACTCCAAGGCAATTATTTATGTGTTTGGAAGTAGGTTTGCTGAGCCTGGGTTCTCAGTGCTATGTGGTAAGATTTGTAAGAGGCAAGCGCACTTGTATAAAGGCAAATTAATTATTTAGGGAGGGAAGCCTTAATCAAGGCAGCAGGCCACTACAGTAATTAGACTTTAGGAGAGAAAGGGGCAGGGGCATAATCCTGATAATTTCCTTGTTTCCCTTCTTTTCAGATCAGGTCTGGATGTCTGTCTGGGAATCGGGCACAGAGTTTCATATACACCCCACAAATACTGAAGGAGGCTGCTGCTCCCCACTGTGCCCCCACCTCTTTCTATCCTTACAGCCAAAGGACTCCAAGACGGAGATCACTTACAGCGTGTTAGAACAAATAATCCGGTTGGTCATCCCACAAGGCTCTAAAAACATAGACCTTTGAACAGTGGCAGCTGGAAAATCCGGAGGCATCACAGGGCACTAATAGAGCATTCTCCCCCCATTTCCCAGAGTCTTTGAAAACCAAAGGCTCAGTCCACAGCACAACGTGTGACAAGGCATCCATTTTCATCTATTTGCTGGAAGCCGCTGAAAATGAGAAATATCAAATTAGATCAAATGTTTTAAAATAGGTTAAAATCGATCTTTTCCTTGCATTTGGGGTTCTGCCCAAAAAGTCTTGATATTGGGATTCTGCAGCATGAATATATATATTTCATCCTAAGAGAGACAAGCAGAGTCCTGAATGGTGGTAATTACTGTCAGCCAAATAGAAAGCTAATTGTCCAAGAAGCTCACACCTCTCTTAAGTGAAAGGCTAAGCAAGAAAAACCAGTGTCTTAAGGCAGAGGCAGAGTTGGGTGTTTACAATGATTTCATTTATAGACATGGACTAATAGGATAAAAAAATCCAGTGGGAATTTTGCAAACAAAGGCATTGTTGGGTATTTTGTTTTGTTTTGCCAGTGCTAACCATCTTTGAGGAATAGAAAAAAATGGAAACCCACCAAATGACTAGCCCTCTTGACTTCAGCCTGTATGGCCAGTATGGATTGATTCTATTTATTTTTAAGATTCTCGTCTGAGGGTTACAGGCACCTCTCTGAGAGCCACAGTGGACCCCTGGTTGCCTTTCTCTCATCATTAATCCTTAGGATGTCCCCAAGAGAAGATATGGCTCTTGGATCCCCCTTTGTAGAAAAAGAAGCTGAGGTTTAAGAAGGTTAAGAGACTTGCCCAAGGTTACTTAGTAAATTAAGAGAGGTCACTTGGGGACAATGCTCCAGGTGCCTAGGTTTTGTGGCTGTAGCCAGAGAGTGGGGGGGGGGGAGATTTTTGTGTTCCATGTTTACTGGTGTAGAAGAAAAATAAGTTCATATTTTAGTTCCTTCTCTTGTGATCTACACACACACATACACACACACACACACACACACACACACACACACACACACACACACGAATGCAAGCACACGCACCATTAGTCGTGGGGAACAGGTTAGCCCTGGATTAGAACTTGCAAATAAACTCCCTGATTTGCTGCAGGAGTCTCAATGTATTCTATTGTTTTAGAATCGACCACACACAGGTGTCGTTCCGACTTCCTGTCCTCGCTCCAAGAAGAGAGCCGAGCTCATGTATTTATTCATTATGACCATATTTAAAGAGTTTCTACAAGAACAACCACTCCATTGATACAGACTTTCTTTTAAAAAAAAATTTTTAAAGGACGATTTATTGCCGCCATCATACGGGAGAATAAAGATGGCCTATAATTCATGGAGGAGGGCTGCTCTACAAATCAAGGGCTTTGCAGACCGCCTTGGATTAGCATCCGGAATGCCGCTAGAAGATGCACTGCCTTACTTCTCCAGAGCGAGTGGTGTCAAGGCCGGAGGAAGAAAGAAGCCACATCTTAAGGAACACATATTTTTCCTCAGTCACAGGGCTAGGAATAGAATAAGTTTCAAAAGGTGAACTCACACAGGAACAGTGCCTGTGGAGAGAAGTGGCCTGTCCTGAGGAGAGAGAGAGGCATATCAAAGTCTGGGAGGAAAGAAAATGCAGTCTTCTGGACAAGGGTGTCTTCTTGCTTGTGCACATGCCGCTTTGTACGTACAATAGATGCTTTGGTAACAGTCTTGTTCCTCGGAGGCTGAGATTGCTTTCTTTCTTTTCTTTCTTTCTTCCCCCCCCCCCCCCACTAAGTTTTAAATTGCACGTGCGCCATCTAGTGACCACTTCCCCAAACAACAAACCCACGGTGTTGCTGATGTCATTCTTTGAATGCAAATTACTTGGTTCAAGATTTTTTTTTTTTTAATGACTAATGCTTGCATCAATCATAACAAGCTATTGAGAATTTAACTTCCGGAAGGCGCCGTTCTCAGTGGCTGTCAAGAACCGAAAGCATCTGTATATTGGCAATTTAAGCAATATTTTTTTTCCTTCGCTGAGATCAACTTCCCTGACTCATTATCTAAAATTTAATTAAATTGACAATACTTCTGGGGTGAACAAAATAGGCTTGCAGAAAATTTGCTAAATTTATGCTTAAATCTCACATGTGTGCTCTATTGTGAAAATAGGAGAGAGTTGGGTATTTGGTGGCAAAGCAAAAATGTCCAGAAGTATTTTGGGTTTCATACCCTGGGTGGGGTTGACTGTACAGGAAAAGAAGCCTCGGCTGTCCATATGGAGGTCACAGCGTCTGGTGTGGCCGTACTTGTGACTACAGGATCTCAGACTCTGAACACTGTGACCTCTCGGAAGAAAATTCTCAGTAGCATATGATGTTTGTTGATAGCTGATCTAAAACACACTCTTGTTTAGTCTTCCCACGTGCTAGGCACCTCTGAAATGGCCATGCTCTTTCCTCATCAAGGAGGACAGATTTCCACCTTATTTTCTTTGCCCCACTAATACTATAGTTAGAATTCTACACAGTTGTATTATTCTGTACTGTCTTTAGTTATAACATACTTTGTCGCTAAATTATTCATATAAAATGCCCTTATGAAAAGTTGATTCAAGAACAGACCAGAATTATTTTGAAGAAAAATATACAACAAATAGGCACAGGGTACGTGTGAACATACCCACCATTGGGAAAAGATGTTCAAAGAAATGCTGCGAACATGTCCTGAAAATAGGCTCCTTTGACTGAAAGCTAGACTGTCCTCTCCCTGGGATCTGCCTCTCAGTCCCTGTAATCGGATACACTGTAAGTTGTCATCAGACAAGTTACAGAATCTCTTCTGACCTCTGTTTGTCTCATCTGCAGAGAGAACGTGTAGGTAGGCTCAGAGCAACCAATCAGAAAGAGAGTCTTGGGGGCTGGAGAGATGGCTCAGCATTTAAGAACACTGGCTGCTCATCCAAAGGACCGAGGTTCAATTCCCAGCACCACATGACAGTTCACAGCGGTCTGAAACTCCAGCTCTGGGGCATTTGACACCTTCACATAAGCATCTATGCAAGAAAAACACCAGTGCACATAAAATAAAAATAAATGAATCATTTTTTAAAACACATATAAGAGAGACTCTTAATGCAGTGCTGAAGAGGGGTTATTCCATTCAGGGTATAGTGAAAGGAATGAAAGAAGCCTCCTAGAGGAAAAGAACAAAAGAATGAGAAGGACACGTGGTACACCTGACAATGCAGTGCTGACCAGTTGCATCCTCAGTCTCCGAATAAGAGTTCTGTTCTCCACCACTTAAGAACTATCAAAACATAATTTCTTATTACAATACTGCACTCCTTACAACCTCAACAAGGACTGTACACTGTAGCTTCCAGCTCCTCTTCAGACAGCTTTCTTGAACACAGGAAGACTCTCTGCGGGATGGGGGGTTGGTGCTGAGCCTAAGGGGACCCATGAGCTCACAGCCTTCATAGAGGAGAGCGTTGGAGTGAAGCATGGCAACCTCCACGGCTTGTTCAGGCTTCTCAAGTCATAATGTGGCTCTGACAGCTCTCTTCCACAAGACCCATAGTGAGTCCTGGGCTATCTGTGCACAGTGCCTCGTCTGTTCCTGGAACCAACCCTGAAAGGTTGTGAACCAGTTTCTGAACAGAGGTCATTTGGATTTTAAGTAGCAGAGCCACATTTGAAACTAGGTCTCTGTGACCTGATACTGCTGATTATCACCATGAGGGGTAGGAGGCATACCCTTCTTAGTAGGAACCTATGGTCCCCTGTTCTTTCCATCACACACACACACACACACACACACACACAGACAGACAACCATGGAGGGTGGAACAGATCAGCCTCTCCAGTATGACTATAATGTTAATCAGTGCTGATTTTTTCTGATGGTCCTTTAATCAACCTGAGCCTCCAGTCAATGCCCAATTACAAATTCTGATCATTGTTTTATCCCCTGTAAGCCATCCACATGCCTCCCACTCACTGACATCTGAATAGTGGTCCTGAGGCTGAGGGTTAAGGAATAGAGAGCCCTGAGCCGTAGATGACCAGGCTATATGAAGGAATGCCCCATTCCACCTCATGAGTATTAGATGCTTTCGTGTGTGCCTCAGGGGTCTACAGGATGCTTTATTCTGCCAGAGCATATAGGTATGTTCTGTTCACTTCAGGCTTAATCTGTAGGGTGTGACACTAATTACTAGGTGAGAATAGCCAGTTGCAAGAAAACATAACTGGCTACTGAATTCCTCATGCGGCTGAAACAACATGCAACACAGCAAGTGGACACATTGTGTTGTGCACAGCACAGGGCAGGGTGGGAGGGAAGATGAGGAGGACATTCTCCTTGCTCCCAAGAGGTATGAAATGAATATTCTTACTGTAAGACTCTGAAGCAGAGGAGTGACACATCTGCGCCCTGGGTGGAAGGAATCCCGATTAGCTATGTTGGGTGGCATAGGAGAAAAAAATCCTGGCACACAGTCTGGCACCTAAAAAGATGTGTCTCAAAGGCCTTCAGTTGTACAGCATCACTGTCAGACCCTGCTTTGACAGGATCTGTGATGTGGTGCAGCCTAGAGTGTGGTTGGCTGAATATCTCACACTCGAGAAGGTGAATAGACTACAACTTCAACTTTATGAGAAGTCAATCTAATCTGCTTGGCATTCAACTCCCTGGAATTGGCCTGTCTGTCTGTCTGTCTGTCTGTCTGTCTGTCTGTCTCTCTCTCTCTCTCTCTCTCTCTCTCTCTCTCTCTCTCTCTCTCTCTTATAGTGCTCGGAGCAAAGGATCGATGGCTCTAATTTAGCTCCTGGGTTGAACAGGGTTGATCCCGTGGTTTGGATGTGAAATGTGTTCATCGGTTCATGTGTTTCCACATTTGGTTCCCAGATCGAAACTCCATTTGAAGAGTTTACCGAGCCCTTAGAAGGTGAAACTTAACTGGAAGAAGTTGGTCACTGTGGGGCAGGCCTTACACGTCATTGCCTGGCCTCATTCCAGCCTGAATTTTCTCAGTGTTTCTTGTTCTGCTGAGAGGCAGGCAAAATCACCTCACCATAGACTGGAGCCACGGTCCCCACGAGGAAGCCATCCGTCCGAATAAACCCTCCCTTAAGCTATTTCTGTTATTTATTTCGCCACAGTGGCAAGAAAAGAAGCCAATCCTATGAGCAGCATCCAACGTTAAACCAGCTACTAGACTCTGAAGGAGCCCCAAACCTGGGTGCTGCCACCATGATGAGGCGCAGCCTTATGAACTTAAGCCTTAAAGATCCTTTGTCAAAGAAACAACATGCAGTGTATTTCCCCAGCCTTTCCCCACCACCCACCCACCCATGGACACAATCCTCTTCCACTCCATAGAAGGCTGCCATTGCTGTACGACCTACTCTACACTATCGATCCTGCACTTCCGAGACCCCACAATGGTTGAGGGCTGGTTAATTTCCCTTAGAAACAAAAGTTCAATACAGAGTTTCTAGTTCTAAACATAGAAGAGCCAGTGATTGCCTACGGTGCCTTGTCCACAATCCTTCCTTATTTCTGTCTGAAGCCAAAGAAGAAAGCTGTGGTACTTGAGGCATACTAGCTAGTGGTAGGGTCACTAGACGGGGCTGGGAGACCCTGTTGGAAACGTTCTATTAGTCAGCCACCTCCCTGGTTCTACGTTCTCCATCTATACAGTGATGGGATCTTGGACCCCTCTTACAGACGCTGAATAGATGAGTGTAGGGCAGTCACAGCGTTTGTTGTACTCGCTGATCTTTACCTTCATTGATGAATCCAAAAAAAAAAAAAAAAAGGGAGACCATGAAACGAAACCCACTAATTAAGACAATGGGTTCCCAAGACACCAGGAGCTGTGCCTCACCACATCCCAGCTAACTGGGAAGGCCTCACAAGGAACTAATGGTAACAGCTAAAGCTTTGAGGGCCGCAACAGGGGGCTGATGCCTCTTCTCTGTACTTGACCCCCAGAGAGCAGGAGGAAAGCCCTATGACCCTTTGGGAATTTGTTTTCAGAGACAGTCATAATAAACGTTATCAAACAAACCCCCATTGTTTCCGTTCCTTTCTCATTAGACAGGTGTGACTCTGTGAAGGACAGCGCCCTGTGTTTTTCATAGAGACAGAACAGAGGCTTCTGTGGCCCCAAATCTTTTTTGGCTTACTTGAAGCCACATGACCAGGTCTCAACCTCAGAGTTCAGAGAAGCGGGAGTGGACATTCGTCCTGAGAAATACCTTATCAGAAACTGTCACGTTCCCACATGTGCAGAAAGGTGTCGAGGCAGGTTAGAAACAGCAATGCTTGTGGTTCCCTTTTCAGCGTGATTCACCTAGAAATTTCCAAGGTCTGGCAAGCTGCCACCCAACACCTAGGCAGAAAACACAACCCATTCAGCAATGTACTGGGCAGCCAGCCAGGCCCACCCACAAACAGAGAATTCATTTCTGCCTTCTCTTATGGGTAATTGGAATTCACCCTCTATAAAACAGCCATGGCCCATCTATGGCCCACACTGTATCAGTGCTGGAGTGGGGGGGGGTTCTCTTCTTACTCAACAGAAGTGACTTCCAGAATGGGTATCCTTCAATTTTCCTTCCACACTTTGTCACAGACCCTTAGCTTACTGCCCTGTGCTGTACTGAGAGCTGGGTCCAACACTCTGAGACACCAACAAGCCTGAGATGACAGTCTCTCCCCAGAGTCCTGGTTCTCTGGGTTCTCAGAGTGCCTGGCTCCGACTTACAGCCTGTGAACTGGTGGGTATCTTCCTGTCAGGTAGAGGTGAAGGAGCAACCTCATGTCTGAGACAGGGGCCTCTGCAGGGCTCTAAGCTATAAGTCACAGCCTTCCTTGGCCGTGCTGATTGGATCCTCAAAAGAAACCTGTTTGGGGCATCATATTGAGTGTGGGGTAAAAAGTAGACCTGTTGTGTTTTTTTTTTCTCTTTTCCTCAAGGGTGCTTTATGTAAGTAGAAGCTGTCAACAGCCTCACCAGAAATATGCTCATGTGTGTGTGTGTGTGTGTGTGTGTGTGTGTGTGTGTGTGTATGTGTGTGTGTGCTTGCATGTGTGTCCTACTTTATAAAAAATATTTCATTTGACTTGCAAAACTAGCCTCATTAGCTCTTTAATCATGGCTTTGAACAATACCTGTGCTTTGCACAAACCCGATTCTGGGTTTAAGTTCAGCAATGAGCCGGTGAGATGGTTCAGTGACCAGACAAGCCTGAGGACTCAAGTCTCCTTCTGGGAACTGCATGGTGGAAGGACAGATTTGCAAGTTGTCTTCCGGTGCCCATAATGCCGTGCCATGGCATATGCTTGCCCAAACATGTACATACAATGTATTAAATTAATTAATAAATTGCCATAAAGTTAAAGATCAGCAAGTCTTCTTTCGTGGAGAGCTTCCTCAGAGAGTAGAGTAAGAGAGGCTGACATTGTCCAGTCGACGTCCCCCAGAGGAAGCTAGAAAGTGATCACTATTGTTTTTACCTTCAGGGTCTTAATCAGATGCTCCAGTATCTCTTTCATTGGCTGTCCCCTTGTCATCCTTTATTGAAGCTGCCATTGCTTTAGATAATTGCATTCACTCTCCCCGGGCTCCCCCTTTCACTAACCTTCTTGGAAGGCTGAGCTCATGACTCATGCTTCTCTGATACAAAGTGACTCTCTGAATTCATCAATACCTGACACAGGGCTGCCCCTGTCCCCATTAGGCACTGCATCATTGACTGCTTGGTTAATTTCAGAATTGGGTTTAGGGTCATATGAATTGTTACAAAATCTCTTTTGACATCAGGATTGTTGAGCTCATCAGTTTATCCAGGATTCAGGAACAGTCTCCAGTGTTAAATGCTTCAGTCCTTGGGAATTCCAGGGTTAGTAGTGATAGCTGGGAAAGAAACATGAACCCTGGGGCTGCTCTTCCCACACCCCACCAGTGTCTCCTCTTCTTCCTCACAGGTCTTGGCTGTGTATGCACTTTCTCCTAGTGTCCCTGGACACTTCTTTTCCTCCAAGAAATGCCTGTCCCTCTCTACTCAGCCAGAGCAAGGGCTGCTAGTGCCCCTTGTATCTGTCAGCCTCCATGGGTCCTTTTCCTGTCTTAGTTGGGGTTTCTATTGTTGTGGTGGTGTGACCAGAAGCAATTTGAGGAGGAAAGGGTTTATTCCATTTGCAGCTTGTAGTCCTGTCAAGAAAATGACACCACAGGCTTGCCCACAAGCTGATTTGGTGAGGGCATCTTCTCACTCGAGGTTCCCTCTTCTAAAAATGATTCTAGCAGGGTCACGTTGACAGTGTCCTAAAGGCAAAACCACAGAAGGCTGACCCATGTGTGTCAGAACAATACGCACTACAGTGAAGACCCCCTTCCCATTGTGGACATAGTTCTTCCCTCTCTTCCCCTCTTCTCATGACACAAGACAACAATCAAAATCTCCATCTTCCTGCCCTGGTACCACCTAATGACTCTCATGCAAGAAGTCTCCTCTCCACAGGAAGAAGGGTGTCCTCCATGACCCCAAGCTGCCAAAGACTCTCCTGGCCTCGGCCCTTCTGCTCCTCCCTGTAGAACTCATGGTTAGAAAGAGCCTCAGGGAAAAGTGCCTGACTTTTACAGGGGCCTGAAAATGAATGACTTGGTCCTGCTGTCCAAGTTCAGATGCAAGGAGCATCTCCTTACTAAAGCAGCATCCTGACAGACGTCTGTGCTGCTTTCTGACGTGGGGAACCCAGTGACTGTATCGTAGTACTCACAGACTGGCCTAGTCAACAGGCTGTTAGTAGGCCCAGCCCTGTCTCTAATCCAGTTTTGTTCGCAAGACCAACATTCACAGTGACTACGCCCAAGCCTCGGCCTGACGAGTATGATTTGAAGGGTCTGTGGCAGTGCCAGGATGTGACGTCAGACATGTCTTCCCCATGTCTGTGACAGCTGTGGAGCAAGAGGCCATCCAAGAATCTGGGTTTGGCTGCCTGTCATTCCTCATGCTTAGCAAGCTTCCAGGAGACTGGTTGTTGTTGTTGTTGTTGTTGTGTTTGTTTGTTTGTTTGTTGTTTGTAGACAGTAGTAAACATGCTGCAGCTCTGAGGTGGTTCCCCATAAATTGTTACAGAAGTTAGTTAAATCTAAGTTCTGAAGCACTAACACGCCACTCAAGAGGTTTTACGGCTCTGAGGATTACTTTTTTGTTTCACAAGGCCAATATTGTTCCTCCTTCGAAACCACACGGTCTCTGTATACATTCCTAGGGCTGCTCATATAACTGAGCAAATATGGCCCTCCTGCCTTAAGCCTCCCACCCTCTATGCCAGATTCCAGCACCCTGGACACCAGAGGCACCGCCTGCCTCCACCCCAGACGTAAAAAAGTTATTGCCAGACTTAATAAATAAAAACCCTGCAAGCTTTTGAATCTGAGGTGGACAGCAAATGAACACATGGAATAGTCTTATTAAAAATCACTCATAGTTCATCTGAACTCAGTCAGTTTGACATTCTGTGTTTTATCTCTCAAATCACCACAGATCTTGGCTCCTTCATAACCCAAGGTCTACTTTAGAACTGACTGTGGCTGCTTGTCCTGGTCAGCAGCCCTCTAGCAACCCATCCTCTCCCTTCATCCAGGATCCCTACATCCAAACCATGCAAACAGGGCACCAGATGGCACCCAGGACGTGCCATCAGACCGGTTGGACAGTAGAAGTTCCTCTGCTTTGAGTAGCCTCAGACCTGTGCAAATATGGGCAGTGTCCTTTCATGGAGAATTAACCCTCACTTCCCAGGAGCATAACTCAGGCAGGCATTTTGGAGCTGAGAGGAACAGTGCCCCTTGTTCTTCCTCTCGCTAAGGTGCGGCAGAGATCCAGAAATGGAAATCCTAGCCCTTTGCTAGGGGGGCACTCCTGGGAGAAGGGCTCACGGTCAGCATCTGCCTACTGATCGCAATGGCTAACGCTGACTGCCAACTTGACAGGATTTAGGATCACTATAGAAACAGACTTCCGGCTGTGTCACATGAGGGATTTTCTAGATTAGGCTAATCGGAGTGGAAAGAGTCGCCCGAAATGCGGATGGTGCCATTAGGCTCCTGGACTGGATAAAAAGGAGAAATCAGGCTGAGGACTAGCATTTCAGCTCTTTGCCTCCTGATTATGGAAGCTTTATGACCCGCCAAAGTGATGTCCCCATACCCTCCAACTGTGAGCCAAAATAAACCCATCCTTTCTTAATTTCCTTTATCAGATACTTTGTCACAATAGTAAGACAAGTCATTATTATACCAACCCGCCAAGCCAAGCTCTGGATGGGAGGAGGAGTGTTCTGTGCTTGTGGCAGGGGCTGCCTCTGTCTCCATTCCTGTCCTGTCTATAGGGGCCCTGTCTGTCTCCCTTCCTGTCCTGTCTATAGGGGCCCTGTCTGTCTCCCTTCCTGTCCTGTCTATAGGGGCCCTGTCTGTCTCCCTTCCTGTCCTGTCTATAGGGGCCCTGTCTGTCTCCCTTCCTGTCCTGTCTATAGGGGCCCTGTCTGTCTCCCTTCCTGTCCTGTCTATAGGGGCCCTGTCTGTCTCCCTTCCTGTCCTGTCTATAGGGGCCCTGTCTGTCTCCCTTCCTGTCCTGTCTATAGGGGCCCTGTCTGTATCCCTTCCTGTCCTGTCTATAGGGGCCCTGTCTGTCTCCCTTCCTGTCCTGTCTATAGGGGCCCTGTCTGTCTCCCTTCCTGTCCTGTCTATAGGGCCCTGACACTCTTCCATAGGTGACCACTGCTCATTTGTCAGAGCTGGTCTTTCTTCCTGGGGTCTCTGTCTCTCTGAGTCCTGACTCTGGAGGAAATGGTCTGTGAGTTCCAAGTGCCATATGACCCTGGGAATGGCAAAGATGCAGGGGCAAGATAGCTGTCAGCTTCCTGTTTCCACTCCCTGTGAGCTGCTGGATGACCCAGGCAGACTTAGTTTGCTCATTTGTAAAATGGGATTAATGATGTCCAGAGCTGCTGACTAAATTACATGAAATAATGCAATCAGAGCCTGGTGCTGTGTACAAATGTTAGCCCCGTTCCCTGGATTTATTACAGCAGTAAAACCTGGGCGATCACACACACGGTTGGATAATGTAGTCTGTGTAGTAGCAGCCCTCAGAAGCCCTGTTTCCTCAGTCTGCCTGTAAACCACGGGGAACGGGGTAAGCCTCACTAATTGATTCAATAGCCCAGACCTGCTAAGTTCTGCCTCCCTGCCCTGCCTCTCTCTTGCTTTTCAAGAATGTTCTGCCAAGATTGCCACAAGCAAAGCTTTCCCACCATAGTCTTGAGCAGAGCGCCCCAGTAATTGCTGTGATGGATGGAGTGCTTCAGACTGCATGTGTGACTGTGGTGAGCAGCTGCCAGGGCAGAGAGGCGACTGCACTGAGGAAACTCAGACTCCTGGGGAGTGTGGTGCTGCCCAAGCCACCATCGGTCCAAAATTAGACCTTTCCTCCACTCCATCATTACACGAGTAAGCAGTCAGAGCACTTCCTGAGTACGGGCCACAGATCAAAAGTGATTTATAGAAACAACCACGTGTGTAGATGGGCGGCAGGGGAAGGCAGGGAGGCTGGACTTGGCCCCAGACCAGCAACAGCCTCCTCAGCCGCAACTTCAGCAAAGCAGCCGCTCTCTCGAGCCACGGGGACAGAGGAGAGTTACAGCCTCCTGGGACGAAGGAATGAGGGGGTCAGTTAGTTCCCTTCATAGAACACTTGCACCACAGATTTTATTTTTTTAACTTGGCTATGAGGCTGGGAGATAGCTGAGTAAATAAAGTGTTTGCAAACAAGCATCAGGCCTACAGTTAGCATCCTCAGTACCCTCATAAACGATAGGCAGGCATGGTGGTCTCCCATAATCCCAGTACTCAGGAAACAGAGAGGATCACTGCACAAGCTGGGGGGAGGGAGGGCAGGAGAGAGAGAGAGAGAGAGAGAGAGAGAGAGAGAGAAGGAAGCAATTTAGCTTCCTAGATCTCCTATGAAAATCCTGATCCAATAGGTCTCGACTGGACCTGGGTATCTATCTATGCTTCTGACAGGCTTCCTCCACAACCCTTCTCAAACTGGGCTGCGTAATTGAGCCACTAGGGAGACAGTGGAATACAGATGCTCCTCAGCTGACAATGGGGTCACAAGTGATAAACCCACAGTAAGCTGAAAGTGTTGTACGTTAAAATGTGCACCCTAAGCCGAACACTGATGCCCTGCTCAGCAACACAGCCTATTACAGTCTGGCAGCTGTCCTCCCCAGGCTGCCAGGTCTGTTTGGTGGCTGCTTCTGCCTCGTGCCACAGGACAGTATCAGAACACATATGGCTAGCCCAGGAAAAATTCAGCACAGGTTCTACTAACCACATGTCGATTATCAAATCATCGTCGAGTGAAATCTGAAATTAAACCCTTCGAGGCAAAAAACTATCTGATACTCGGGTGCATCCCAGGCCGATTGAATCAGCCTCGGAGAAGCACCCAGGTACTGGGGCTGCTGATGTCACTGTGCTGCTGAGTTTAAGAACTAGTGCCAAGGCAGTTTGTAGAACTGGGTAAGTCTGGAGAACACAAATTTAAAGGTAAATATTTGAACAGAAATCACTTTCTCTTTGACTTGGCATGATCTGATTGGTGTGGATGACCCAGCTAATCTAGGTTGTGGTACAGTTTCCACAGTAGCTCTGGGGTCCAGACGACCAGGTCAGAGTGAAGATGCTTTGGACTGTTTACTCCTGTAATGCACTGCCTAGAACTTAAGCCTGACTCACGGACTCATCCCTACGCTTTGTTTAAGGTTCAAATGTCACCTGGGGGTCTAGAACCACTGATATCAGAAAATTTATGAAGGGTCAAGTTTTCTGAGACATGGTTGTATAGGAATCACCAGTGTTTGGAGGTTTGTTATCAAAAATTCCAAGGTAACCAGATCTGTACAGATAAATGTTTTTGAAATTTTTATTAATAAAAGATCTTTAGTTGAAGTAGGTGCTCGATTTAGTGTAGAAGGCTTGTTTAGCAGGTGCAACGCCCTGGGTTTGGTCCACAAGTAGATGCCGGTGGGTGGAAGTGTTGGTTGATTGACAACCTAGAATTTCAAAATATACTCTGAGATAAATTTCCAATCTGATATTTCCTCCTGAGTTCTCAAACCCATATAGCCCCAGGGTCAGAAAACTCAGCCAATCAAGTGGACTTTCCGTGACACTTCCACTCAAAGCCAGGAAAAGTGCACATGCACACCCCCTCCCTCTCTGCCCCCCAGTACCAAAACAGTCAAGACTGAATCCTGAACTCTGCGCAGTCCCCAGCACCTCTGCTGTTCCCACAAATTAACAATTTTTTGTGGAACGCCCCCTGGTGTCTAGGGTGGGGATAATTTCTGATTAGAAAAGGCCCGTGGGCACAGGAGCCTTTGTGTAGTTCCTGCAGAGTGTGGGGTAAGCAGAACCTGAGTTCTACGACGCGAATTTCTCAGCGAGCTTCCCGAATTTGATTTTCAAGCGTGCCAATGGCAGATTAAATGGCTACATGAATGGGAAAATGCAAGAGGCTTTGAAACAGATGGTTGGCTGTGCGGGCTCGATGACTTGCCAAGCGCAGGATTGTGTTGCCATATGAATGAAAATCCCACACGTGGCTGGGTTTTTATATCTTCAACCTATGGATGACAGTGGCTCCCCTGTTCCCCTGGCAGCGGGGCCTGGAGCAGTTACCTGCTCTCTATTCCCTTCCCCATCAGGGCTCAGCTTCTTGCCTCTCTGGATTTTCCTGGTCCCTTTCTCTGAAAGAGAGTGTCATTCTAGACTAATTTCCTGATGGTGTAAATGATTTAGCAGGGATGATGAATATCAATAGAACTGCAGATGGCTGTAAGGCTCCTAATGAATGTGACAGTCACCAATGCCAAAATTCTTTCCAACTTGCATTCCGGATGAAAACAAGCTTGAATAGGGCCTGCTAAGGGTACTCCTTTAATTATGCATTATAAAATTTAAAGTCAGAGGTGTTTACAAAATATAGTACAGCTGTGTGTGACTGTGTGTGGAATACAAAAGAACCAGAGAGTCCAAAGTTCAAATCTCAACTCTGTTATTCCATAGCTGTGTGGCTGTTGACATTCTAAATAATGATGCAAAGCCCGAGATAAAACATAGATGGTGCCCATTTCCACTGGGCAGTTTGAAAATAGCAAACACAAGAAAATGTAGAATTACCAGCACTCACAGCTCAACAAATAGTTATTCTGGACCTACTGTGTGTGTGAAGGACTCACAAGATGTTGGAGATTTGAAGAGCAAAAAGAACTGAATGTGTCCTCTCTGTGAGGTCACTTAGCATCTTTATCTGTCCTTTTCAATGTGGACACACTGAAGAAATCTCTCTGCTTTCCCCTTTTCTGATCTGTGTAGTTGGTGTGGTGAAGAGACGACAAGTCTTGCCAGTAGGAGGTACCAGAGATCTGATTTTTACCTAAATTTTGGCTACACCCAGGTATTGAATACGTAGGTACATTGCTGCAATCCATGATGCACTGAATTTTACGATGTTGTGATTGACATAAAATCGTGGCCCCTCTGTCATAGCATTCCTCCAAGTCAGAAGATTCTAAGGGAAGAGTCCAGTTTTCAGAGCCTTTGGAAATGTGATTCTTTGCTTTAACAGAAAGAAAACAGTTGGCTAGAGCAATCCACTTGGATAGCACCTGCAAGGCCCTGGGTTCAATCTAATATCACAAGCATTTTATGAAATAAAAAAAGGACATAGAATGATTGAGTTCTTGTGTAAATCAGACATGAATGTGGAGCCTTGCAGGTATTCTATATAGCTGCTTTGCTATGATACCAGTCTGAACCATAAAGCAAGCCCTCCCCAAGCTGGTAAAGTGAACTCTGCTGAGTGACAGATCTAAGGGTTGACAATGTGAATTATCTGACCTCAAATGTGTACCCTTAGCCATGGTGACAGAGATAGGCATTCTAATTTCTGTCCGGAGCATAGGAGAGGCTTGAGGGCCAGGAGACTCTAGATCTGGCCTGTCTAACCAATCGTGCAAATAGCTAAGACGCCATAAGTTTCGGGACTGAGATTCAGCAGAGGGAGCATCATGGAAGATTTATTGTACCAACCAAATATCACACAATGACTAGTGGGTAAAGAAAGCATGTTTCCATCTCCCTGTCCCACGGCACCTCTGGGCCAGTATTATAGTTGATTGCCATCCTTACCCTCAGTTCTTTTGCTCTTTCATCTCCATGGATTTTGGCTGGGAAAGTTGAGATTTTGGTTACATGAGACTTTGAATGGAGCCAGAGGCGGCTGATACTATTGGTGGAAAATGGAATCAGGACAACCAGTTAGTTCAGGTTCTCTGGCTGGGATTCTGAAAGCTGGCTTCACTCCTTAAGCTGCGATATTTCACTCCTCAGGTTCTTAATGTTGATCGTGTGATGGTGCACACATCCTGGAGAAAGTCCCACCTTTCCACCGTCCATGGGAGGAATTTGTGTCCCTTCTTCATTTTGTCAACCTGTAATAAAAGGCTTCTATTTAATTTAGCCAGTTCATGTGTCTGGATTTATAGACTTATTATCAATCCATGATTCTATCTCCTCGTCTGAAATATGTGAACCCTTACTGAGCCATCGCAATGTGTGGTAATGTATGTCAGTTGCTCCGTGTATGTTCTGGGGCTGTGGAGAGAGTTTAGTGGGTAAGAGGATTTTCTGTACAAGCATGACAACCTAAGTTCAGAACCTCAGCTCAAACCTAAATAGCCAGATGTAGCTTCCCATACCTCTAACCCCAGAATTGTGGGGGATGGGGTCAGAAGGATACTGGGCTTGATGGCAGCCTAGAACACTGAGAGATGCCATCCCAAAGAAATATGGTGGAGACATCCAAAGGACTCTTCTGACTTCTGTGCACATATGTGGGCAAGCACTTTTACACATGTTTGTAGGTACATACCACACCCAGAGTGGGGAACTTGCATATATAAATAAGAGGAGAAATAAATGTAGGTTTTTGGTCTCCAATGCATGTTCTGATTCTGCAAACTTGACTGGAAACCTTGAATCCTCCTTTGGTAGAAGCAAACTTGGGGCTGAGAGAGAGCGGGCATCCCCGAGTAACACTGAGTTCACACCCTCCTGCCTCGGCCTCCCAGCTGCAGGGACTGCAGGTAGACATGTGAGTCTGCGCTGCCTATGAAGGTTACCTGCAGGCCTCTCACTTTAGAGGCCATACTTTGAGATGCTCAAACCAGTAGCATATTTTTAATTCTTTTGACTCCTTTGTGAATAATAAGACTTTGGTGTTTACTGTTTAAAATTAAACCACCTTATCCTCTATTGAAAATGTAGTCTATTTAGAAATATTTATAATGACTTCGGTCTGGGCTTATTTTAACCAAATTGATTCCAAGCCATTTGTCTTAGACCTGTATGTAATTTTTGTTTATTGGAGGATTCAAAACTACTGTATGAAGTCCATAAGCTGCTCAATCAGCAATGTAGATAGAAAAGGCATCAGCAGTATTTCATAAACATTCAACATTAACTGTGAAGAAACAGATGGAAAGGTAGATTGTAAAATAATAAGCCATTTGTGGGCTACTTCTAACAACTGAAAAAGACAAGGCTTAAAAGAAAACATCGCATTTCCTTTGATATGCAGGGCTTCTAATATTTGCAGTGTCAAAATAACTGATTAGAAAGATTCATAGAACCCAAATTCAAAGGAGACCCAACAGTCTCTTCTGCAATAATGAGGCCTCCCAAGCACAATATTGGTGGCAGAAATTGGAACCTAATGGAGCTTAGAAAATCTAGGCTATGCCCTAGACATCTCATGTCAGATTTTGTGACAGTCATTATTTTACATTTATACCAAAGTTTTTAAAAATGAGAGAAATAATAGGAAATGTAAGTTTCTCTATTATCTGCAGACAGTTTGTCAAACAAGAAAAGTTAACAGAAGCAGTGATTTGCTTTCTAAATCATTACAGAGCATCAGACAAGAAATTTACCAATTATTATATGGTCCCCTGGTGTCAATGGACTGCTGCAGGGTTTGGCCTATTTGTTAGAAAGTCTACCAGGGAATTCATTTGTCAGGTGACTTCATAAGCAAATTATTTTATAGCCCTAAAAGAAAACTCATGGATTAGTTTGAAAGAAAGTAGATTTAGGTTCTAGTTGGGAGAGTAAAACTCAGAGTCACCAGCTGGAGGCCAGTCTGGATCAGGGAGTGGAAGGAAGCCATGACTTACAAAAGCAAACTAGCAGCCAGATGGGGTTGTACAGGTCTTTAATTCTAGCTCTCAGTAAGCAGAGCCAATTGAATTGTCATGAGTTCAAAACTTGCCTGGTTGACAACAAGAGTTTCAGGATAGTCAGAGCTACCCAAACCATATACTAGACTCAAATGCTATGCATTAGACCCACATGTCTGAGACAGCCTATTGTGGAATACAAGGTATCTGTAGAAACCATAAGAAAATAATTTACAACTGTTGGTTTCTAGCTGCTCAGTTTACATAAATCATGCTACATCTCTTATTTCTCCTCATATTCCAATGTATTGTCTTCTTTCTCTCATCCTTATGAGCTTCATCTTTTCTTCTGAATTGTCATCTCCCTGAGACTTAGCAATCTCTAGAGTCTGAAAACCCTAACAGCATCACAACTGTTCCCTGCAGCTACTTCACTATCTCACTATATCTGCATACTTATCCATCTTACTTCCCTCCCAGTCCTAATCACATTAACTACAGGTTGAACATCCTTTATATTATTCTTGGTCATTAATCGTCCAGAAGTTATTGAGATCGAATGGATCACTGTTAGTAACTGACTTAGATGACCTTCTGCCTATACCTGATCTCTCAGTGAGCATCCTACTTAGGAAATAATATGGAGTTTACACTAGGCACCCTGAGCTCCTGGACTGAGGAATTATTTTCTCCCCTACACACTAAATTCTACTGTTTCTAAGTCCCAGCTGTAATACTTCAATTGAAATATTATAGCTGATTAATTTTCTAAAATGCAATTAAATAACACCAAGTGCATGTAAAGAACAAAGACAATACAACTCTTACAAAATGGGTTAATCCTGAAGGAATGGTATTTGTTGAGAGTTGGTTAAATGAAACCATAGGTAAAGAACTGAAGTTAAAAAATATGAGTATGTTCAGAGAACATAATGCAGAAAATAAGCTACCAGTCAAGGACAAAACCAGCCGTGATAAAAAAAAAAAAAGTACATTTAGTCCAACTTTCAAAGTCCCCATAGTCTAAAGCAGTCTCCACAGTGTTAAGAGTCCAAAGTTCAAAGTCTCTTCTGAGATTCATGCAATCACTTAACTGTAATCCCCAAAGCAAGACAGAGAACCAGTTGGGCACACTCCAAACTCTGCATCTCCATGTCTGATGTCAAAGCAGGTTTTAGAACTCCAGACCCTCTTTCATCTTTGCTGACTGCAACAAACTTCTTTTAGGGGTTCCACTCCCTGTTAGCAGCTTTCCTCAGCAGATAGCCCATAGCTCTAGTATCTCAAACATCTTTGGGTCTCCAAGGCAATTTCAGTGTTACAGTTTCCTGTTTCAATGTCTGGAATCCACAGATGATCTTCTGGGCTCCTCCTAAGGGCTGGTTTTACTTCTTCAGCTCTGACCTCTGTAGCACTCTAACCATAGGTTGATCCACTCCACTGCTGCTGCTGTTCTTGCTGACCATCCCACGGTACTGGCATCTCTGATATGCTGGGGTCTTCTACTGCAACTAGGCTTCACCAATAATTCTTAGCTCCAGCTAACCAGCATCAATTGTCTCAGAAATTCCTTCTATTCTGGACTCTAAAGCCAGAGCCACATGGCCAAAGTTGCCAAGGTGTGCTAGTTGCTGGGGCTGGAACATGGCCCCTTGTTCTATTACATTATCACCAGCTTTTTGTTTTCTAACTCCTTCACTACCTAAGCTTGGCTGTCCTAGAACTTACTCTGTATAGACTGACTTTGAATTCAGAGATCTACATGCCTGTCTTCTAAACATTGGAGTGAAAGGTGTGGACCACCAAGCCTATATTTAAGTTGTTTTTTTTTTTTTTTTACCTAGAACTTGCTCTTTTCTGGGATGGCCTTGACCTCAGAGATCTGCTTGTCTTTGCCTCCTGGGATTAAAAGCTGTACTACCATTCCTGGACCTAAACTTAGCTGGATGCAATCTTGTGCCAAGGTCACTACTCCCTTAATTCAACTTAATATCTTTGAATACAGGATTCAGCTCCATTTCACTTCCTGGTGCCCCTTTAATAGTCCAACCATGTATTTTATACTTTTTCTTTTTCAGCTTGTTGTGCTTAAATACAGTGCTCTTCATGAGACATAACCAGAAAACAAAGTCTATGATGAATGTTTCTGAGGCTTTCTTTGTTAGTCTGAGTCTCTTCACCTTAGCCTCGGGTAGACTCTTCAAACTGTGGTAAAGAGCAGCCATGTTCTTCACCATAGTACCACAATAGCAGTCTCCACACCATATACTGAAATTCTTCTCTAAAACCTCTTAGGATAGGTCTGCACAGTTCAAATCACTCACAGCAACAAAATCTTCCATATACCCACTAGGATGGCTTATTAAGATCCAACTTAAAACATTCCATAACTTTACAAATTCAAAGCCCCCAAATCCACATTTTTCCAAACAAAAGCATGATCAGGCCTATCACAGCAATACCCCACTTCTGGTACCAACTTCTGTCTTAGTTAGGGTTTTACTATTGTGAGGAGACACCATAACCAAGGCAAGTATTATAAGGACAACGTTTAACTGGGGCTGGCTTAAAAATTCAGAGGTTCAGTCCGTTATCACCGAAGTGATACCATGGTAGCATCCAGAAAGGCATTGTTCAGGAAGAACTGAGAGGTCTACGCCTGCATCTGAAAGCTGCTAGAATAATACTGGCTTTCAAGCAGCTAGGTATAGAGACTATACCCACAGTGACACACCTACCTCACGTGGGCCACACATTCTAATAGTGCCACTACTCCCTGGGCCAAGCACATACAAACTATCACAGTCATAATATTAGAAAGCATAGTTCTAGCATAAAAACAGACATGCACATCAATGGGACAAAATAGAGGACTCAGATAAAAGTCACACAACTGCAGTCTTCTCATTTTTGACAAAGATGCCAAGAATACAAATTGGAGAAAAGACAGCATCTTTAACAAAAGTACTGAGGAAATTAGGTACCTACATATAGAATAATGAATCCTGATCATTATCTCTCACTCAGCCCAAAGTCAACTCTAAATGGATCAAGGACGTCAACATAAGATCTGAAACTACTAAAAGAAAATGTAGGAAGCACTTCAATTATATTTCAAGATACAAGATAGGTGAGAGTTTTTTTGATACTACTCTAATTGCTCAGAAAGTAAGGCCCGTATTGAAAAAATGGGAACTCATGAAATTAAAAAGATTCTGTGAAACAAAGGAAACTGTCAAGCAAATGAAGTGTTAGCCTACAAAATATAATGTAATTTTGTCAGTTATACTTTATTATGGGATTAGTATGTAGAACATACAAAGAGCACAGGAAAGCAAACATCAAAAAAAAAAAAAAAAAAACAATCAATAAATGGTCTTTGACATTTCTTTGACATCTTAAGATACAAATGGCTAATAAATATTTGAAAAAATGTTCTGTATCATACCAGCTATAAATATAGATTAAAACCATGGTGAGATTTCATTGCACCTTAGTTAGAACAGCTATCATCAAATGATAGATGTTGGCATGAGAAACATTTATACAGAAATGGTGCAGGGCATAAACTGGTGAAGCCTCTATTGAAGTCATTGTGGAAGTCTCCTAAAAAACTAAAACTTAAAACTACCATATGACTTAGTTGTACTACTCCTAGGCATATACCAAAGGGACATTCTTACACATCCATGTTCTCTGCTGCTCTATAACCAATATCTAGAAAACAGAATCAGCCCGAGTGTCCGTCGTGATGAATAGATAATGCTAATGTGGCATATATACACAATAAAAATTTTGGACCTAAAATGACAATTTGAAATGTATAGAAAATTAATAGAACTTGAACACATATACTACGCAGTAACCAGGACCCAGAAAGACACATACTACATCTTCTTACCTATTTGTGGATTCTAACTTTGAATTTTTAGATGTAGCTGTTTAACTTGAAGTGTCTGTAGAGGTCAGGAAGCTAGAAAAAAAGTGTTTGAGATATAATAGAGAGTGAAGGGGTCAGAAGAACACATGTAATGTTATCGTAATGAGGGATACTGGGTGTTAAAAGCTTAAAACTGCACAGGATTATGGGAATGAGGAAAAAGATGGGGTAGTGATGGGTTCATCTAAACTAAGAATTAATAAAAAGCCTTATGAAAACTCACTACTTTATAAACTATACATACATGCACACACATATAGAGCTAAATTACATATAACATGCATTAAAATTTGAATTGAAGTACTCTGTATATGTGAACAGTGCAGAAGACACCATGTATTAGTCACAGCTCTCTAGAGGAAGAGAAGTGATAAGATGAATACATGCACACGTATGATGTGTGTGTGTGTGTGTATATATATATATATATATATATATATATATATACATATATATATACACGTGTTGCCCATATATGTATCTGAATAGTCTCATTCTGCACTGAAATCCTGTAGAATTCCTGGGGAGTTACTGGCCATTACAGTGGAAACCCAGAGAAGCTGGTTCTGATACCATTGATGGGATGCAACAGCTACAGGGCAGATAAGCTTGTCTACAGAATAAAGAAAATTAGGCAAAATGCAAAAGTTTATTTGTTCCATGATCTTTTATCTGGGCTACCAGCAGAAAGTGCCATGCACAGTTAAAATGAACCTTCTTTTTCCACATAAACTGATTCAAAGCTTCACAGATTTCATTCCAGATCAAATCAAACTGAATGAAAAATAGCTGTTACACATGGGTTATTAAGTGAAAGTTTTGGTGTTTGTTGTGGTATACCTTCACTGGCATTATCAGTCAAGGAGACCCTAGAGGCTGTCCAAACGACACAACAGATTATTTCTCTTGGTTGCCCACCATAACTACACTTTCAGTTTTATTGCTAAAGATACTGTAGGCTTGATTGTAGGATGTAGAAGATCAAAACTGGAACCAACCTAGAAATTCCATCCCCAGTGGGCAGCATTTTATAGTGCCAAAAAGTATCATATCGACAACTGATAGAGAAAAGTCACCAGTGAAAGTACAAAGAGGTTGTACCTTGGAGCTACAGTACCAATCTGACAGATAAGATGAGCTTGGAATATAAAAGTGGTTTGATTGCTATGAGGCAACCACTTTCTAGTTGCATTTCAGATTTTCTGCACAGGAGGCAATGCATACCCATTACCATAAAGCTCAACAAGAGTCCAAGGATGGAGAATCCATAGGCTCTAGAAGTACAGAGGAACATACTACTGCTGCTTAGCTAAATGCTCATGAGTAAACTATCTTCTAAATATTTGTGTTTCCATCCATGGATTGATGCCCTTCTCAGCCTTGGTCAGAGAAGCGTCTTTGTGCTGTAGGAAGGAGTCAATGTAGAGACTTATAACTGGTCAGAGGATTGAGAATAACCTGCTATTGAGTGTGTAGCCATAAGCAGAAATGTATATCCCACCCTTCCCCAAAGCTCAGGGAGAGTTATCGAATGACAGCAGATATAATGCAAAAGCCAAAGCATGGGGTGCAGTGCAATGGGATGGTGGGATAACTTGGACATTGCATCATGAACTCACAGCAGCTACAATTGCCTGGTATGCCTACTCAAGATCCAGCCAGCTCATAATTCCAGCATAGACTGAGGGGATTCATGAGACTTCACTCCTATCTGAAGAGCTGTTGGCAATCAACAGATACATGGGAGAATTCATTTCAGAGGAGGGGCTAAATCTACCAGTGATTTTCCGTGTGCATGAAGGCAGCACTAAGCTTACTCAGTGTGTCAAATTAAGAACAAGACTTGAAGGTAAAAAGTGTAGAAAGAGTTTGGGAGTTTGATAAAGAAAGTTATGGGTTGCCTTCCGGTATCTGCCTATGCTCAGAGTTGACCCTGTGCCAAAGCTCTCTGTACACAGACCCCGCTGAGAGAGAGCTGGTCCCCCAGAAGTGCTGTCACACCTGAGGTAAGACTTCTGTTTTGAGGGACCCGCCCAGAGCCCTCAGGACACAGGAACTGAGTAGCAGCATGGGACAAGACCCTTCCAGTTTTTGCCTGCACCCAGAGCTGACCCTGTACCAGAGCTCTCTGTACCCAGACCCCACTGAGAGAAAGATGGTATCCCAGCAATGCTCACACATCCCAGAGCACAAGTGAGATCACCACTTCTGCTCAGATTCCTGGCCCAAGAGGAACCTGCCCAGAGCCCTCAGGAAACAAAAACCAAGGAACAGTCTAGAACAGGATTCTTTAGATTTCTGTCTGCACCCTGTACTGACCCTGTGACCCTGCTCTCTCTACCCAGACCCTGCTGGGAGAGAGCTGGTTCCCCAGTAGTGCTGACACACAGGCTGACAGGAGGATCAAGCCACTGTCAAAATCCGCAAGACCAGAGATGAGCAGATGGCAAGAGGCAAGTCCCAGAACCTACGCAACAGAAACCAAGGCCACTTGGCATTATCAGAATCCAGTTCCCCAACACAGCAAGTCCTGCATACCCCCAACACACCAGAAAAGCAAGATTCTAATTTAAAATCACAACTCATTACAATGTTAGCAGACATTAAGAAGGTCATAAATAACTCCATTAAAGAAATACAGGACAACACAGGTAAACAAGTAGAAACCCTTAGAGAATTACAGAAAAATTTCTGCTATGCAGCCACAATTTCATTTATACCTAAACCACACAAAGACCTAACAAAAAAAATTCTCAGACCAATGTCCCTTATAAAAATCTATGTAGAAAACCCAATAAAATTCTCTCAAACCAAATTCTGGAACACATCAAAATGATCATCCATCATTATCAAGTAGACTTTATCCCAAGATGCAGGGATGGTTCAGTATACAGAAATCCATCAACACAACCCACTATATAAACAAACTCAAAGAAAAAAATCACATGATTGCCTCACTAGATGCTGAGAAAGCATTTCACAAAATTCAACATCCCTTCATGTTAAAAGTCTTGGAAAGATCAGAAATTCAAGGCCCATACCTAGCAATATACAGCAAACCAGTAGTCAACATCAAACTAAATAGAGAGAAACTTGAAGCAAACCCACTAAATACAAGGACTAAACAAGGCTGCCCACTCTTTCCCTACCTATTCAATTTAGTGCTAGAAGTTCTGGCCAAAACTATTAGACATCGAAAGGAGATCAAAAGGATACAAATTGGAAAGGAAGAAGTCAAAATATCACTTTTTGCAGATGATATGATAGTATACTTAAGTGACCCCAAAAATTGCACCAGAGAACTTTTGCAGCTGATAAACAAGTTCAGCAAAGTGACTGGATATAAAAGTAACTCGAACAAATCAGTAGCCTTCATCTACTCAAAGGATAAACAGAAAATGATAACTTGAAATTCTAAACTTTTAAATATAGAGCGTTCCACAGGACTTAATTACTTTTATACACGCTGCTTGACTCAACCCATATGGGGATCATAGTTTTGTTGTGAACACCACATCCCAACTGCAATCTGAGGGCAGTGTGAGTCAGCATTGCACGCCAACAAAAACAAGGCAAATCTTTGAAGTGATGTATAAAGAAAATCTCCTCCATACACATTCAAAGCAATACAATAAACCAAACGTAATATCCAGATAGAATTTTACCTACCTGCAGAATATGAGGCTTTTAAGGCTATGGGACCCAAAACTACAATAAAACATTCTGCTGGAATGTTTGAGTAACTGAGATTGAAACATGCTGGGGCGGGGAACATGGTTAATAATCTATTATTGTACCTGTATTTCAATTTTAATAAATTATGGCGTCCATTCCCCCAAACAGAAGACAAGTTTGCGAAGTCTTACCAATATTCCATGGAAATCTTGATGAACTAGATTGGCTAAGGTCTCAAGGGTCTCACCTCTTGTGACTTTTTAGATACTTATCCATTTCGGTATCCACTTCAAAAGACACCAGGTAATGGCGCAGTTCAGGGGTTTGTAGCTGACACATTGCTACAGAAAACGTGCTGGTTCCTTTTTCCTCCCTTTTTTATTCATTCAATAAAATAGAATTTTTCTCACACAATGTATCCCAATTATAGTTTTCCCTCCCTCTATTCTTTCTAGTTTCTCCCCACTTTACCTCCCGTCTGGATCTACTCCCTTACTGTCTTTTATTACAAAAGAATGGGCTTCTAAGAGATAACAACCAAACATGACAAAATATAATAAAATAAAGCAAAAAAATGTATGTTGAAGTTAGACGTAGCAACCCATCAGGAATTTTAACAGCAGAAACAGGAGTCAGAGGTCCACTCATTTTCACAGCCAGGAACCTCATAAAACACTAGTAATTAAACCAGTGGTTACAATACACACGCCGAGAACCTGGTGCAGACCCTGTGGGTCTTGAGCTTGTGGTTTCAGTTTCTGTGAGTTCATATGCACCTTATATAGATGAGTCAGAGAGCCTCGATCTCCTGGTGTCCTCCATCCTACCTTGCTCTCACAATTTTTTTTTTGACTTTTTAAATTTTTTTTGGATATTCTCTGTATTTACATTTCAAATGTTATTCCCTTTTCCCCAACTCTCATCTCCACTCCCCCTCCCCGTGCTCCCATGAAGGTGCTCCCTCTCCCAACCACCCTCTTAACCTCATTGCCTTGGCATTCCCCTCAACTGGGAAAATGTGCCTTCTTCTCACATTGATGCAAGACAATGCTGTCCTCTGCTACATATGCAATTGGAGCCATGGGTCTCTCCATGCGTGCTCATTGGTTGGTGGTTTAGTTGCTGTGGACTCTGGAGGGTTTGGCTGGTTGATGATGTTGTTCTTCTCATTGGGTTGCAAAACCTTTCAGCTCCTGCTGTCCTTTCTCTAGCTCTTTCATTGGGATCCCCATGTTTAGTCCAATAGTTAGCGGCAAGCATCCACATTTGTATCTATATGACTCTGGCAGAGCCTCTGAGGAGGCATCCATATCTGGTTCCTGCCAGTAATCACTTCTTGGCAACAGCAGTAGTGCTTGGGTTTGGTGGCTGCATTGCTTGGGTTTGGTGGATCCCCAAGTGAGGCAGTCTCTGGATGATCTTTTCTTCAATTCCTGCTCCTCTATTTGTCTGTGTATTTCCTCCTCTAAGTGTTTTTGTTTTTGTTGTTGTTGTTGTTGTTGTTGTTTCTGCCTTCTAAGGACTGAGGCATCTACCTTCTGACCTTACTTCTTTTTCAGCTTCATAAGTTCTGTGAATTGTTTCATGTGTATTCCGAGTTTTCTGAGACTATTATCTGCTTATCAGTGAGTGTGTACCATGTGTGTTCTCTTGTGACTGGGTTACCTCACTCAGGCTGATTTGCTCTTACAATCTTTCCATCTCTTCTTTCACAGGATTCTGCAATCTCTGAAGGGAGTTGTTGACTCCTAAAAAGTAAACTGAGTCATAAACCATCATAGATGCAGCGAGTTTAAAAAGATAAATTTAAAAGCTCCAACTATATTGTAATTACCTTTCATACAGAGAAGAAAATGGAATAGAACCTCAGTTTCTTGCAGTCTGGTAAGACCATGAAATCCCATAAGCCACTGAAAATCATGAGGGCTAAGGACATTGAAATTTGAACCAAGCCAAAGCAATGCACACATACAGGCAGGCACATGTGTCTGTGCTCTGTCTCCCCAAACATTACACTTAAATTCTGATTTCCATGGCACAGTATAATAAGAAGGAAAAGATTAGTTTCTTTTATTATTGCCACAACTTTCTATCATCTGAAAACAGAATGATATTTAAACTCACCTCAGATCTAGACCGGAGAGACTCAGGAGCAATGACATGTCAGGAAAAGCAAAGGCAGTAAGAAGTGATCTTTTACTGTGATTCAACCCAACTGTGCGTCCACTTTGTTTTTGTCTGACAGACATGTGCCCTTGCAGAAATAACCCATGAAGGAATGAAGGTGGATAGGCAGAGCTGCTGCTGTTTCTCCTCCTCTCCTCCTCTTCCTCCTCCTCCTCCTCCTACTTCTCTTCTAGTCTCACATATGTGACACACTGACCACCAATCTGCCAACATCATGCCAAACTTACACTAAACACACAAATGCATCTTTTCAGCCAAAGGAATAGAATTTATTTACTCAGAAATGGGCAGCCACCGCACAACAGAGTCAACATTCTAGAAAATTCTAACCAATGCCTAAGGTATGGAATTTGACAGATCCAGGCTGTGCTCTAATGACAATTTCCATTGATGTCAGCAGGTCTACCAATGTGACACCTTAGCACTAAAGCTTGCCATTTTCCCATACCTCACAGAAGTTCAGGTAGAGAGATAAGTAGTCTCAGCTTTTGTGGCATGTGCATAAGAGAAGGAAAGACAGCTTCTACTTCATGCATGTGAACAAACTTTCTTAGGTGGTAACAGGGCCCTAAGTAGTAACACAGGATAAAGGCACACTAACATATCTATCCTTCAGCGTTTGAAAACAGAATTCCCCATCTTTTCTTTCACTCTTCTGGGTTACCATGGTGTCAGCATTCTGAGGTTGTACACATAACGCAACAGAGGCACAGATGAACTTCTGTGACAAAACACAATGTGCCCATCAACATTTTCCTTTTCAACAGAGCACAAACTTTATTCATATATCCCTTTAAAACTAATTATATGGGAATCTCATGGATTTCCAAACAGGCTTATAGGAAAAGGCTAAGTAGCTGGCTTGATGCCTTTTAATTAAATGAAGCCAAGGCCCTTCTGTAAAGTGAGGTATCAGAATGAAGTTAGGGGGACCACGGGGCTGGTGTGTGCATCGCAAGCTTAGGTGAGTGAACTTAATTTCTAGCAATAAACATTCTATCAAATTCAATTTCCTTCCACAAACTTATGGTGAGCAAATGCAATTTCCCATTCCAAGCAAGCAGGTCTCTGAGATTAAGGTGATAGTCTGTAGAAGATAACTATAAAACTTTAAAGCCATTATTTCTCCAACAAGATTATTACAAACCAGGAAGGAGATAATTTCATGAACAAGATATAGAATAGACATAAACACTGGGAAGAGGCCGTCAACTCTGACCTTGTATTTCTCTCTTTGGTATTTCCTTAAGCAAGCGTATCACATGATTTTCACCATCCACTTAGAGTCTTTCTAGCTAATTCAGCTCTTTGTATTTGCAGCACCGCGTGGAGCGTCTCAGTCTTTCTTTAAACCACCAAAGACAGTGATGCCCAGACTTTGGTCATCACTTCAGCTAAGACGGAATCATGCAAAGCCTTACTTTCTTCTAGTTCCCTGTCTGAGCTTGTTGCCTTGGGGACAAGCAAAGGTGCCTAAAATTGTAGCCTGGGGGGGGTTTATGGTTAGTTCAAAGCTCCAAGTCCCTAAAGGAGCTGAAACACTTGTGCATAAATCATATAGCACATTTGCAAAAACACTTGACTGTGTTAGCACAAGGTTTGCTTCGTGGAAGTTAGGGAAGAGTTCCAATGGCACAGGGAGTGAGGAAGACGCTGGAGACTTCAGCAGTGGGGCTTGAAACAGCAAGCCCATGGCAATTTGAGGGCCTGGTAATAGGAAAAAGGCATCCTTTCATTCTGGACAGAGCCTAGGGGAAAGCCAGGGCTCAGGGTAGAAAGGGCTGCCTCGTACAGCCACAGATTTGCTAGAGGAAGCATACAGCTTACCCTTGTAGAGGGCAGGAAGGAGAGGCAGACTCAGCCTCTCCTCTAGGGGAGATGCATGGTTATGAGTGACCACCACAGAGGCCTTGCAGTGGAGTATGGAGTACGAAATGACAGGAAGGACCGTAAAGGAAAGACATTTCCTTAGACGCCAGCAGGAACCATGGTAATTCAGATCAGATGACAGCCTTCCTCCCTGCCCCCATGCCTTGCTATGATTTAAATTTCCAATAACTCACTGCAGCCCTTGGGAAGGAGATGGGAAATACTCTTTATTGACTAGTACTAAGATTTAGTCACCGAACAAAATGGGAAATAGAAATTAAATTATAGCAAAATAAAGTCCATTTCCAGCACACCTAAATTTATGGACAATATTCCCATCTGCTACACTTTTACAGAGAGTTTGGTGTTTTTACTTACCCGGGTTTAATTGGGGTGGTTCAGGGGCAGAGGTGTGATTTGGTAAACAGGTTGTCTTTTATTCAGGTGGTTTTACCCCTTAGCTATTCAAACATTGAAAACACCAAGAGGAGATGGTCTTTCAAAAATTAGAACCCGTTGCTTCAAGTGGCCACTGGAAGTTATTAGTTTGAATCTTGGATTGGAAAACACGCTTCCAAAATATGCTAATAAGATTTGACAAAATTAGGATCGTAAGGATTAAAGCAGAAAAATCTATGGTATCAAATTTAATCTTGTTCTCAGAGCTGTGATAAATATTTAGAAGGTTGAATATAATCAGGGATTTTTCAACACTAGCTGTATGTTAAATCACCCAGAGTATTTTATGAATAGATATATGCCAGACCTACTGAATCAGAATGTCTCCTGCTTGGGTCTCGATTTTAATGGAGCTGTTTCTGAAAAGTGAATTTTTTTTTTTTTGAAATGTCACTAGGCTCTAGAGCAGTTAACATTAATGGCTTTTTGAGAAGTCTCTTGCAATACAACAGGCTACACTCAGGACAACTATGGAAGTAGTCATCCTACACTTATCCAAATGTATTTATTATGCACCAAAGATTTAATAGCCCCGTGAGGAGTTACTGTCTTTCATGCAAGATCAAATGCTCATCTCTGCTTTTTAATTCCTCGATGTGAATGCTCAGCGAACAAAAATCCTGGATTTTTGTTGTAGGTTTTGAACAGCTAAGGGGCAAAATTCCCCACTGCTGAGTTGGTCTGGGATTGTCTTCAGAAGCCCAAACTGAGCCAGGCTCTTTTTTATGAATTCCGATACTCACACCGTCCACTCCGTTCTCCCCTTAGAGTAAATTATTTCAGGAAGACTAGACTGACTCTCGGGGAGGGAGGGGTGCATTTTACTGAGGCAGGAATTGTCTCTTAGTACTCCCAACAAATACCATTCTAGACTCTGTCTAGCGACTCTGTCCCTCCAGTGCTGATGAACACCATCGGTCCCACAAAGGACAGATGTCAGTGTGTGGTGTTTTCTGTCTCTGTCTCTGTCTCTCTCTTTCTCTCTGTCTCTGTCTCTCTCTGTCTCTCTGTCTCTGTCTGTCTCTCTGTCTCTCTCTGTCTCTCTGTCTCTCTATCTCTCTCTGTCTCTCTATCTCTCTCTGTCTCTCTGTCTTTCTATCTCTCTATCTCTCTCTGTCTCTCTGTGTGTCTCTTTCTGTCTCTCTGTTTCTCTCTGTCTCTGTCTCTCTGTCTCTCTGTGTGTCTCTTTCTGTCTCTCTGTCTCTCTCTGTCCCTTTGTCTCTCTGTCTCTCTCTGTCTCTCTCTGTCTCTCTGTCTCTCTCTGTCTCCCCCCCCTCCATCCTTTCCCTTTCTCTTCCCACTGTTTCAGTTACCTGGCCAGAAGTGAGCAACTCGAACATTCCAAATGATTTTAACACACCCTTTTGTTACAGCTGTCCTATTTTGTTGTAATCTCTTGCTGTGCTCTGCCACCTTTCTTGTGTGTGTGCTGGTTAGCTTTAATTGTCCACCTGACACACCCTCGGAGGTCTCAATGAGGCGCCATCTCTATTGGGTTGGCCTGTGGGTATCTGTGGGTAATTGATTGACTGATCGTCTTAGTTATGTTAATTGATACAGATTGAGCCAGAGCTGTGGGAGTGTGGAAGGAGAAAACTGAGCACAAGCCAGAGAGTACTCATGTGCTCAGTTCGCTCTGCTCTCCATTGTGGGTTGCTGTAACTAGTGTTTGTTTGATGTTCCCACCTTGACTTCCTCACAGTGCATAGACTCTCACCTGGGATTGTAAGCAAAATAAACCTTTTCCCCCTTAAGTTCTTTTATGTCAGGGTATTTTAGCAGAGCAACAGGAAGGACACAGGAAAGCACTCAGGCAAAATAAAAGCACAGCATAGACAAGGCTTGGTGCTCTGAAGGTGTCCCCGTGGACAAGGGCCTACCTCAGAACTTCTAGAATCTCCTTTGTTCCAAAGCCTGCCACCTCCACAGCCCACAGCAGTCCAGACTCATTTCTTTCAGCCCCATGTCAGTACAAGATCACACTCTTACTTTCCTGAAGAACCTTCCATCTCATGTGGAAATACTGATTAACTATTCAGTGCATCAAATGCCACCTCAGAGGGTCCTTCCTCCTCCAAGGAGTCCACATTGCTTTGTTACGGATGCTGTAACCATGGACTGGGTGGCTTAAATAGAAATCTACCCTTTCGTATCACTGAATCCAAGTTCAAGATGTGGGAAGCTTCTTTCTAGGACTTTTAAAGGACTGTCTGTTTCATGTGCCACTCTTGGAAGCTTAAATAGTTATTTTTTTTCTGTGTCCCCACAGGATCTCCCCTCTTTCAATATCTGAGACTACAGTTGATTTTTTTAAAGAGACCACTCATATTGAGTAAGGTCTTACCTCAATGACCCTGTCTCCAAATTTACTCACATTCTGAGGTTCTTACTCTTTTTCCAACAGCTTGGTGGAACGTTCACTTCAGCCAGAAGCAATGTCTCTTATACTTTAATCTTCAACCCCCACCCCCAGTTTCCTCCCTTCTTTTCTCCTACCCCCACCCCCACCCCCACCCCAGCAGAGCCTCACGTAGCCAAGGATGACCTTAAACCCTTGATCTGAGAAAGCACATGACTACATCCATTTTGTGTGGTACCAGATATAGAACTCAGGGATAGCTTAAGCAAGCACTCTGCAACTGAGTTACATCTCTAGTCCTGGACTTAACCCATCTACACAGACTAACTTTATATTAAGCCTGCCAAGGAAATGTAAGTATAAAATAAAAGAACTACATTTTCACAAATAAAAATATGTAGCACATATATTTTGTATGAAAACAAAATGGCCTCCAGAAAACACCACTGAATCACGTGTGTCCGGGCCAGCTGTAAAAGTCGGCAGAGGACAATCCCTACAGTGAGGAGGCCCAGCTCTCGAGTTACTCTGCCAGTCTCTTCGGCTCTTGTTCTGCTCTAATGAAACCGTAACTTCGAAAGAACTCCAGATCCAAGTCACACATGATGCGTGGTAAATGGGACTTAAAGACAGCCTCAGTATCAGGCTTTGAACCAAAGAGTTCTGCGTCTTTAGATCAGATGTTTCCCGAGTAAACATGGAAGCACGTTGTGTGCAACCAGGGGTTAATCAGTGATTTTTATTTAAATGTTTCTTATTAATGTGCCCATTAGCAGTTCTTTGACACAGATGAACAGAGAACCACTAGTTTTTATTGGTGCAATGGTATTTTTACAGTTTTTTATTTTTACATATTTTGTATCTCATCAAAGTACGATACTCTTAAGGAAGGCTAGGGAATTGCCTTCTTTCAGCAGTGACATGCCTGTCTGGACAGAGGCTGGCATTTCCACCTCTCCTGTCCTGTCCCTGGCCAAGGGAAAGTCTGCACCATCCTTTCCTCCTGGTGTGCCCAGCTCCACAGGCAGAAGCTGTCACCGAGCTCTTCCCATCAGGATGGCAAGAGGCCTGTCCTTCTGCACCAGGTGGCCTACTTTGAAAACACTATGCATTTTTATTCAGAGCCAGTACAGCCCAAAATTGACCACTAGGTTTTGCACAGCCCCTTCTGAAATTAAACATTTTACAAGCTCCTACCAAACCATCCAGGAATTCCTAACCTACTTAACCCCGTGGCTTTAAACCAGTGTCACGCAGAAGATACCTGAGCAGTTTTTATTTTGCACATGAGAAAGAAAACTGCTGTTAACTATTGAGCACAGTTAGAAACAGAGACGGTGCTCACGCAGATTCTCAGATAACCCTGGGAGAGAAAGCTTTTTATTTTGTGGCCACAGCACGTGCTTGGGGTAGAATGTCACAGATGAATGTGCTGCGGAGAGACACAAACGCATCCCTCTGCCCACAGAGAATCCACACAGCTGAAGATACAATGCAGTCGAGGGGTCTTGAAATGACACAGCTTAGGGGTCTTGATTGGTTCATTCTCTCTTCCAGAGAATTAAAAGGCAAGAAAACGGAGCACACCAGGTAGCGGCAGTAAATCCTGAGCCCCGCAGACGGAACCAACAATTAAAGGAAACCATTTATGGAGGGTGAGAAAACACATTCATGTAGCAGAGATGCAGAGAAAAAAAAAATCTCTGAAAAGCAGAGCAAGAACTCAGAGGGCTAAAAATCCAGTCTCTTCTGCAGGACTGGGCTTTTACTAGGGTTGGTCGGATTAAAGAGAGATTAAGAGAGCTGACCGGCCCAGACCATTGTGCAGTATCTCCTGCGCTGGTCCCTTGAGCCTGTCTAGCAGTAGGCGCCCTGCCGCTGGGAGACACGCAGCCAGGCTTCTGACTCGAGTCAGGGTGGAGGAAGAAGCATCCATCTGGAGAGTTCCCCGCTTTCTCTCCTAGGCATGGCCCCTCTCCCTAACTGTCTACCAGGGAGTTTATTTCTCCCCTCGGTCTCTCGCAGCCAGTCAGCTCCCTCCGGGGTCATACTGAAGTTGCAGTGGGCATGTGGGAGTCCCCTTGATAAGTCACCAATGGCTGTCCTTCCAGTGTAGCCAACAAGAATCAGTCTCTGCCCATGTTGCCCAGTGAAAGATAGCTGTTACTTGGTGTGCTAATTTTGAGGGGGAAAGTCAAAGGGCCTGTTGGCTCTGACCCCATTTACAGGACTCATTGCAAGTCATCAGCCATTCCTCGTGTTATTAAACCCGAGATGCAGGAAATTAATCTACTTCCCACTGTTCTCTCACCTTGTTACTTATCTGTGAGTTCATTTCCCTCAGTCTCCTCCGGGTGCTTTTTCGATTTCACTTTCTCTCTTCTGGCCTTTGCCTTTCTCACCTTATACCCTGGTCTCTCCGCTTTTAAGTCCCACACTCAAAGGACCTAAACAACAGTCAACCGCCACTCCCCAAGTTTAGTGCAGAAAACAAAGAATGCTAAAGCCACAAAAGCTGTTCAAGTTCCCATTTGGATAAACCACCAGGGCTCAAAGACTCGGAGGCAGCTCGTAAGCATCTTGGGCTGTGGGGTTGGAGCTGCTGCTGTTTGCTGCTGACCCAGAGACTTGGGGAAGTAAAATCCTGTTTCTTTATAAAACTTTGTTATCTGAGACAAGCTTTAGAAGCATTGTTTGACACCAGTATCCCGGGATGGCATTTGCACCTCGATTCTGAAGCTTAGTGGGGGAAACATGGGACTTGTGAAGATTCTGCTTCCCCTGCGGGCCATGCCACTAAAGAGACATCTTTCTGGCCCTCATTTATCCTGTGTAGCTCAGGCTAGAACTCACAGTATACCTCGGAAATTTGCAAAGCTCCTGCCTCAGCCTTGCAAACACTGGGATTACAAGCATATATCACTACAACCAGAACCCTTGGAGACTGAGGGAGAGGGAGGTACGTCTTCCCATGTTACTTTTATCAGTTCACCTGACCACTGATGAATTCATTCTCGTTTGGGAAAAGGGACACTTTCTCAGCTTAAATAAGAAATTCATCTCTGGACAGTGTTTTCTCCCCCCCCCCAATTCATATTGGACCAAATCATTTCCTCCCTTAGCCCCAAGTTTCACATCTAAAGAATCTTCTGTTTGGTCCATGAATTCCTAGAATTCTTACAGTTCCAGCTGGTATTTATTTTCCAAATATAAAAGTAATGAAATAGTACACAGCGCTTCTTGATTGTATGTAAACACTGGCAAACAAAGGGTGCTGCTTTCCTGGCTTTTAATTACTTAACATAAAGAGTCGAATTTGCAGCTGAGACATCAGGTCCACCGGTACTAACCTTTGCTGTCTCTCACAGTGAGCCACGTGACCATGAGAAGCCGCTATGCCAATGGTGCCTCGAACCAGTTTGGGCCGAAACGACACTTTGAGTGGAGGCAAACCAGTTAGAACAAGCTGAGCTCAGCTTAGCCCTTGGAGCGTCTGGAATTGCACACCCAACACCCAGCAGAGCCACACACAGGCATAACTGGACCACAACTCGGTGTGCAGAGATCCTGCTGATCTCAGGTGGGCTGCCCAGAGTAAAAGGCCAAGAGGCACCGGACACACAGCTGACCGGAAGGTAGTGGGGGAAGGGAGACATTCTTACTCTCCACCACTGAATCAGGAAATAAAGCGGAGAGCTGGGGAAAATGAGTCCAAATTAATCTCATTTGTTCTCAATTGAAAATAATTTTGAAAGGGCGTTTCTGAGAGCAGAAACTGCCACCTCGAGTGCTGGAAGTGAGACTGGCCGGGGTCTGTGACCGGTCTGACAAAGGCCGACTCTTACCCAGATGTCCAATAAAAACACTTAGCAAGTATCATTTCCATAAGGTTTTGTCTACTTGAAACACAAGCCAATTGTTTGGGTCCAATTTATGAAGCGAGGTCTTGCAAAGGTTATGGGCTAAGGAGGCCTGATGACAACTAAATTGCCTTAAATGGAGCTCAAAATACCACCTTAAACATTCTCCTCTCCCAAGAAATGCTTAATCATAAATCAACTGACTCGGGACATATTAAAAATGACAAATAGAGTGAGCACTTACATCTCATTTTTTCCTTTAATTCACAGATGCATCCAAGATCTCTGAAGGGTATCCTTCCTCCACAACCAAGAATGTAAGAGTCCGGGGATACAGAAAAAAAGATTAAAACTCAAATGACGGGCCGGGCTTAATGCAAAAAAAATTATTCTGAAAATAGACATACTCATTTTAAGACACTGAGATGAAGACCGTCTGCCCTCAACTCATCAGGGTCAGAGACGCTCACAGTAATTGGCCACATGGTTTTCATCTTCGAAGACCTCATGCATTCATTTTAATGTACCAGGTTCGCGGTACTGTTTGTCCACAAGTAAGCTTTCCCCTCCCTCTTCCCACCATTCATTCTTTAATGGGGTTTTGATTTTAATGGGGGAGAAAAAGTTCCCAAACTCACTAATGTTTCCTGAATTGCCATTAGGCTAGCTTTAGGAGTCTCTCTGAGGAATGTGCTAAACAAAACTTTATGTGCAAGAATCTTTAATATTCCATTACTTTTTCGATAACAAGTTATTTTTATGTGCCCTTTCCGCTGGATGTAAGAACTAATTCTCAGCAATAAGAATTATTACGTGCCTAGCCCAAGATGCAAATTCGTCTTGATCTGGAACAGATTAGACTGGGGGTCACAAAGAAAAGCCAAGGCCAGCAAATCATGACTCACCTTCTTAAAAGACAGTGACTCGATGTGTCAGTGTGGCAGCAAGGAAGGGCACGCTCTGGGAACAAGCTTTGTTTCCCCATTTGTGTTGATTACAAATACCTAGAGAATTCAACCAGTTCTTGAGGCAGCAAGCCCGAGATACATTTTTTTCCACTTTTTTTCAGTCTACTTGGAAACATCTGTTTTTAATTGAATTTGGATTTGAAAACTAATTTTAGTAAGATTGGGTTCAAGCTCCAATCAAGTTGGAACTCAGAGATCATTGCTTATGCACGTATCCCCAAATTTAGGAAGGCTTGGGGCCAAGGATACCACACTTCCTGAAGGCATGTAGGAGGCACATGCACTTGGAAAAGAAAAGGAATGCTCGCTTCTCTCAGGGAAACTTCTCTAAGGCCAGTGATTTGGGGTTTTGGGTTACAGCTTTCAGACTCGGGACTTGATTTGGGAAAGGTCATTTAAAGGATACGGTCCTCGCATGCATCCCATACATGGAGCAGGAGATTAAATATCATATGCTCATGTCTGGATAAGAATAGTGCTTAGAGTTCTGTACTGAGGGGATCATAAATCTACCACACACAGTGTGCAAGACAAAATGTGCTATGGCCTCTCAGAGACACGGAGACCTTCATTAACACCTTATTCCTTTCTAGAAGGGTGAAGAAGAGCGCTCTGCCCGGTACAGGTTCTGCGCTATCTGCTCAGCATGAGGCTCAGGAGCCCATTCCAACTGTGTCACTAACTCGCTATTACAAGCTTCTGCATCCAAATAGTCTGTGTGTGTGTGTGTGTGTGTGTGTGTGTGTGTAAAATCAGGAAACACTCATGCACACAAGTGTGTATACATGCACACACAAACACACACACACACACACACACACACACACACACACACAGGTAGAATTAGGTTTCTGCTAAACTTCAATAGACTCTTTTGATTTTCTATAATAACCCCATTCAAAAAGTAAAAGTAAATCCTCACCAAAAAAAAAAAAAAAAAACAAACAAAACCAATCTCCTAGGTAATCATTTGATGCTTGCTGGATGAACCAAAAAACTACCCTTAGTCACCTCACTTTACAATTTCATTAGCATCTGAAGCAGATTTTGTCAAGCCAGTTAACAATAAATGCCCTGTTATGTTTTCACCCCAAGTACCAATGTGTAAATAAACACAAAACACTATCTGTATTAATCTGGCCATGCAATTATCAAAATTCAATAAACAGATGTTGAAAACAAATGGCACTAATATTAATTTATTGCATCCAAAAGGTGCAGGTTTCAAAACTTACATTAATTGTATTAACTGATTGTCTCAAACTCTTTTTTTCTATAAATAATCACATCATAAGACTCATCTTTTGTGGAAAAGACAAAAATCCATTTATTATTTATTAATTTGAAGTGATCTATGCTGAGATTTTCAAGGGTAACACTGATCTTTTTTTTCAATACCTATTATAATTCAACTAGAATTTAGTATCTAAAATGTGTCCATTCTAATGCTTAATCTTGGCTCAATGTTCTTACATGATAAAGCAGAGGAAACGAAAGAACAGATTTTTGTTTGAATCCTATCCCTTACAAAAATGCTACTTACCTAAGAGACTCTGGTCTTCTTTGGAACTGACAGGAGAGGTAAAAATGATATTCATTGTTTTCTTATTTTTACTACACAGTACATAAGTGGTCTAGAGATCAAATGCACCATACTTCCCCGGACAATATGGTACATCCTTTTACTTTCCTGGTCCTGGACCTGGACCTCAAGACTTGTACTTGATAGCCAAAAGTTCCACCATTGAGATAATTCCCTGGTTCCAGTAAATTATATTTCTCTTTCTGCTCGCCGTCCCTCTCCTTTTGTTTAAAAACAATGTTTCACTCAGCCATGGCTGACCTTAAACTCTACATAGCTGATGATCTTGAACTTCTGATCCCCCTGCCTCTGCCTCCTGACTACTAGGATTGGAGGCATCCTCCACTACCCCTGGGTTTTGCAGAGCTTGTGATCAAACCCAGGGCTTCATACGTTCCAGGCAAGCATGCAGCCTACTAAAGTGCACCCATTCCTAAGTTATACTTTAATGTGCAAACTACATGTGATGGTTTGCATATACTTGGCCCAGGGAGTGGCACTATTAGAAGGTGTGGCCTTGTTGGAGAAAGTGTGACACTCTAGGACTGGGCTTGGAGACACTCCCCCTAGTTGCTTGAGGATGCTCAGTCTGTTCCTAGCTTCCAGGGTAGAACTCTCAGCTCCTCCTGCACCATGCCTGCCTGGATGCTGCCATGCTCTCACCTTGATGATAATAGACTGACCCTCTGAACCTGCAAGCCAGCCACAATTAAATGTTGTTATTTGTAAAACTTGCCTTAGTCACGGTATCTGTTCACAGCAGTAAAATCCTAAGACACTATACATTCCTGTAGAAAAGATTGAAATATGCAAAAAAGTCATGAAAAATACAATAGTATCACCCATCATTTCAATATTTTAGTTCATTTATGTTCTTTTTTAAATTTTTCTTATTATTTGTGGTGTGTGTATCTGTGTGTGTATTTGTATTATGTGTGTGTGTGTGTGGTGTGTGTCTATATGTGTGTTGTGTCTCCATGTGTGTGTGTGTGTTGTGTCTCCATGTGTGTGTGCATGTGGTGTGTATTCATGTGCCAAGCTGTATAAAGCATGTGGAAACCATGGAGACAATTTCTGAAGTATGTCCTCCTTTGCCTTCGGGGGATTGAATTCAGGTCATCAGGCTGGGGAAGAAATTACTTTTATCAGCTGGGTCAAATTACTGCTCCCATTTCTGTTTCCCACTTGTTTGAGGTGGGCTTTATTGTTTGTTTGTTTGTTTGTTGAATATAGAGTTTTACTCTATGTCTCAGGCTAATTTCAACTTGAGTTTATGATCCATCTGCCTCAACCTCCAAAGTGCTAAGACTATAGGTATGTCACTATACCCACCCTCATTATACAAGCTCTATACATATCTCATTATACAGGCTCTATACACATATAAACTCAAGTCATCTTTTCTACATGATTGCAAGAATTTTCATATAATTATAGATTCTCTTTTTAAAACTATCTTAGTTTATTATTGCTGTGTGTGTGTGCGTTTATAATGTTGGGAAACACTTGAGCCTTGATATGCGTATGGGGATTGGAGGACAACTTTGTGAAGTCAGCTTTTTCTCCCAGTCTGAGAACTGAACTCAGGTCAACAGGATTGCATCGTACGGCAGCAAGTATTTCTCCCCACTGAGCCATCTTGCTGGCATTTCTTACAAATTGTCTGTGAACCACTTTAAATTGCTTTAGAACATCCCATTTATTAAACATTTAGATTGTCACCAATCTTTCAGACACTATTGTGGCAGGTTTTTCAGTATATACATCTTTAAAGACATTTTCAAGTATTTCTATAAAATAAGTAAATATTTAATTAGACTATCCCACACTTCTAAGACATTTGATGCGACTATCAAGATGTCTCAGAAGAACTTCTGGTATATTTAATAGAAGAACTCACAGATCTATCCAACAGTGCCTGAGTGGACAAGGGAGCCCTGTTCTTATCAGCTCTGATTCCTTTAAATTGTTTGTATTTGATAAGTTAATAGAATGAACACATTTCCAAGTTTTCATTTAAATTTCTACAAAAGTGAAATTCTTTTTCACATACACACTCTATTTCTTCCCTTTCTGATTATCTTGCTTCAGTCATCTTTGCTTACTTTGTAGAACTATGGAAATCCCCATTAGCACTGTATTATTTACTCTGTCATACCTTAGCTCATTATGTTTTAGGTAGTTATAGTTAAATACTTGTGTAGACAGGATCTCATATTCCCTGATTAGCCTTGAATTCAAAGTAAAAGATAACTTTGAGTTTCTGACCCTCTGCCCTTACCACCCAAGTACTAGAACCACTAACGTGGGTACCGTTTATTTGGTGCTGAAGTTACAGCGTAGGGCCCTTTACATGCTAGGCGCTCACTTCACCATCCTCAGCTCTTTGTTTTTAAATTTTATATTTGTTATACAGACATTTATAGTTATATATAGCTAATTCTACAAAGCTTTCTTCTTCTATACATTTCCTTTAATATTAAATGTACTAAGATTTAAGTATTTAAGGTTTTTCCAGGTGAAATTGAATATTTAAATATCTCTCAACTACAAAATTAGATTGGGATTAGCCAATAGAAATCTACAAGGGCTCACTTTCAGGATCACTTTTAGGAATGGGAACCCCAATCACCTCCCCCAAAGTGTTGCTTCCATAAAGTTTCCTTCTTCAGAGCATTCAGTGTCCTGTCCTATTCTTTTGGCATATTGTCACTTCTTTACCTTGTGATATATTTCATTCAAATTATTAACAAATATGAGAGACTGTTGGAACCAAATTGGTGCTTAAATTAAATGCAAATTAATGTTCATTAAGCACTGAGAAATTCAGTTAGAAATTCAAACTGCCAGGATCTCTGGAAGACAAAAGAATGAATAAATAGATAGAAAAAGACCATAGATAGTTGAGAACATAGGAAGATAAAGTATGTATATACATGTTGAGGTTTTCTAAGTTTTTATAATGAAATGCATTCTCTAAAAACTCCAAAGAAATAGTGAGTTCTTCACAAATGGAAGCAACCACAATGTTTGTACCAAATGCTTTCCGTAATTTATGGTGACTTAATTATATTGGTGTTAATATGCTAAACCTAGCGAAAATGATCTAGACTCCAGTTCTAGCTGATCTGAAATCTGCTGCCTAAGAGGAAAGAAGCTTAACACACAGTGTTGAATCAAGAATCAATTTAGCATGTGACGTTCAGATCCCAAAAGCTCTCCTCAAACTCAGAGGCTTCTTCCAAAGGTTGATACAAAGTAACAGGAAACACTTTTGATTGATCAGAACATACAGAGGAAATCATGTACTTGTGTTTCTAGGGAGTTACAGGAGTCAAGATCCAGAGCAAAATGAGCAAAATACATAGTCCCAAGTAAAGCCTGACATCTCCATTATGACAAGAGTATCCTAAAAGCAGAAAGAAGGATGGGCTCAGAGACCATCGAAGCATTCATTAAAATCTAAATATTTTAAGGGCAACAAGGTACTATTAGAACACTATAGAATTGAAGTACTTTTTCTGTATTCTTGTTGCTTTGGAGGCCAATGGAGATGAAGACTTTTTTCCTAGAACGTGCAGCACTCCTTAATCAGGTAGAAAAATCACTCATCCATGTCTTTAGATATATTAAGTCATTTTAAATGATAGCAATTCAGTTTTTTTCAAAATAACTTCAATAGGTTTTTAAATCTTAACTTCTATCTAAAGTTCTGGTTTGTTCACACAGAGCCCCCTTTCTGGCAGGAATACATAGTTCTCTGCTGCACAGAGGTTGACCAGCAGGGTGAGCATCCTCAGACATGACTGAACCTCCTTGCCTCCAGCCTCCGTCCCATGCAGGATGAAGGTTCTCTTTGAATTTTCAAGACTAGAGATCTTCCTGATCCCCGATCCATTCTAATATATGAAATCACTCTACTGTGAATCCCAAGAGCTTTATTAGATTTCTCAGATGCATTTCCAAATGTTAATGGAAATTCTTTCTTGACTTTTCTCTGGGAGGAACACAGGGCAGGAGAGATTTTTTTCCGAATACGTTCCCAATTCTTTCTTAAAATAATTCCTAGACTAACTTGAGCCTTTCTACAGTAGCTCAGTGTATAAGACTAACAATGAAAAACTGCATATATGTGTGTGTGTGTGTGTGTGTGTGTGTGTAATATCACTAATGGATCAACAAGAAGAATGTGTGTGTCCTTCCACTTTCTTCATTCTGTCCAAGTTCCATGTTGAGTCTCCATCAGAAGCAGACCTAGCATTACCACGGATAGCAGAACATATACTGGACCAGATCACAAGAAATTCCCCAGCCTCCTCCCCCTTTATGATTGAAAACAAGCAAGACACAAGCTACTGAAATGCTAACTGATGTTCCATGCAGGACATTACTGCACCCACCTACCACCCACTGGGTATTGAGCCTTCAGAATATTTGAGTTTCCAGAGTGGGCTCACCAGAGAAAAGAATGTATTCTTTATCTAGGATTCAGTGTCACGAATGCACTTGAGAACCGGATAGCCACAAGCAGCATCCGAGGGACCATGATCGGCTGCACCAATTACAGGAAAGGTGCCACATTTATTGCCCAGTTACACACGTTCCCAACTTCAATGTGCTCACGGCAGTGCTGTCAGCCATGGGGTGTACACCAGAGAAATGGATTAGGAAAACTGTAGAATAGGACCAGAGGAGATTAAAAGCAGTGTTAGTGCAGTAGATGCCCATGGAAATTAAGGGCAGCAGTAAGACCTCTGAGAGAAGGAGAGAGGGGAGTCAGGAGCCCTGAGTCTGACAAAGATAAAAACCAAAGTGGTCAGGAGAAAGCAGCAGAGGAACGTGTGAGCACAGGACTCCGAGTGTGGAGAGAGCAGTCTTTGAACAACAGTCTCCTCACTCAAGACCAGGTATGCAAGCCTGCTCCCAGATACTTTAAATGAGTTACTGCATTTAAATGAGTAACATTAAATGAGTCAGGGAACACATATGCTAGACCACTAAAAGGTTCTCAGCAGAGGCAATCAAGTGACACGTTCCAAAGCTTGAGAATAACCAGAAATGATCATCAAATTACTACTCTTGTTTTATGGAGCTAGGAAACACTAGAATTTAGTCTGTTAGTGAAAGACTAAACCAAAAAAAAATCTACCAACCTATGCTTAAGTTAGGCCAGAAGGTACTTACCTATAACCTCAGCTACTTGGAATACTGAGACAAGATGGCAGAATCTGCCTTGACTGTGATTTCAAGGCTAGTGTACAGAGTGAAGTGATATCTTGTCTTAAAATATAAAAGTGGGGACAAAACAGGGTAAAGTTCTTGCCTAACATTGAGAGCCTAGGTTCAGTTATCAATATTTCAAATAAACATGTCAATATAAATCTACACTTGGGTTTAAAACAATGCCCTTTATAAACTAGAGCACTGTTTACCATGGGTTGCAGAAAATCCACTCAAATGTGTGTGTGTGTGTGTGTGTGTGTGTGTGTGTGTGTGTGTGTGTGTAATGGGTGTTTTTCCTGTAATGAATGTGTTTCTGTGTGCTGCTTGCATGTTTCGTGCCCATGAAAAGAAGAAGATGTTAGATCCTCTGGAACTGGAATCACAGACAGTTGTAAGTTACCATCATCAGAGGCTTGCAGCTGAGCCTGCATCCTCTGAAAGAACAGTTGGTGTCTTTAACCACTGAGCCACCTTGTCAGCCCCCTATGTTTGAAGGTTTGCTTATGCTATACCTGTGTGATCGTTAGTACTAGGAGACGTCAGACATCTGATTGCAAGACTCTAAGTCATTCCCATTTGTTTGACATCAAAGCCAATGAATAGTTTATTTAAAATACTTCCCTGCAAAGGTGGAACTCATGATTTCTTACATATTAATGCACATGCTATGACAATAGAGTTAATAAAAATCTGCCTTCAGATATATCTTATATTGAGACTTCTTGCTTTGTCCCTCCACACTCCTCGTTGTAGAGGCCATCCAACATACTTTCTTATGAAACTTAATTTTTTTTGAACTCCGCATTGACCCTAAGTTTAACAGCATTCCAAATTCAGTCTACTTCGCCCACACAAGATATTGCAGCTAAGCAAAACTCTGTTCCAGAGACTTCATAAATTGTATGAGCTGCCCAATTTAGGCCTGAGGGAGTAAATTGAACAGAACTGGACTGTCACACTGTTTTAGACCATTTGCTACAGACATTTAGGATTAGTTTTAAATTGATTGAACTAGTCATGGTGGTGGCTAAATATATATGTAACCTCTTACTGAATATTCCTATTAATTTAATTCTTCATGCCAGGATTTAATGGACTTGTAGTAGGCAGGGCAAGGGCTGGGCAGACCTGAAGAGGAAGGTGATTTGATTCTCTCTAAGTACCAAGGGCATTGCTCATTTACTTTGCCTCTGTTTACTGAAGTACTTGGGGCTCAGTCGTCAACAAATAGTTCCTGTTTGATGAAATGCATGAGTCATGTGACACAAGCAAATTGATCTGATATCTGGCACCATACTATGTTGATTTTTAAAGATTATTTATGAGCCATGTGGTCTGGGTCCAATTTATTGATGTCATTATGGAGAAGGCTGAGAGCAGTGAGCAAAGTTCTTGTCCAGTGCCTGGTGCACAACCAAGGACACTTCCCCATTCCTCAGTCACCCAGTGGTACTCAGAGCTCATTCTGTTTATTTGAGCAAATTAATCTCATCTTATAACAGTTACGAGAACCAGGAGGCACCTGAAGTTAATCCACCAGGAGGTCCTGAAGAAGTAATGGACCTTTCTCACTGATGCAGAGCCAAAGCTACATTTCATTATTGTGGTGGTTCATTGATTATAAATTATCGTCTTTTTCAGAACAAGGAAGCAAAGCCGAAAGCAAATATGTGCAGCTATCCAGCCGGTACTTGTTAAGGGCCTGTTGTGTGTCAGCCTGTACACAGAAACTGTACCTGCCCTGTGGCTGTTATGAAGACCAGCGGAGTTCAATGCAGTTGACAACAGAGTGCCCAGGAGACAAAGGTGGCTCTGATTTGTCATGTTTTAGATTAGCCACGAGAGAAATGACTCTATTTATTGCCTATAGAAATCTCCAAGTATTTGAGTTTCCAGACAATCTTTTTTTTTAACCTAGAGCCATTTTTTTTTTCTAATTCATCATCTCTGTTCATTTTCCAAACATACAGAACTAGTGAATTACAAGGTTGTGACACAGAATCCAATGTGTCACATTAATAAATTCTCAAAGAACTCAACAGGATGATGGGAAGACTTGTTATCTTGCCAAAATATTCCTCTACTCATTGAAAAACGGCCTTAAAATGCCCATTGCTTTTTAAATGAGAAAGTGTTCTGTTATAAATGGAAGCATTAAGATGAACTCTCATCAGTCTCCCTTTCTCCTTCCACTTTAGTTTGCAGTAAACCAGTTGGGACTGCATGATGAAATCTGTGTTAATGAAGGAAATGGCTCTAAATATTTGGAGTGGTGATGAGGACAGACCCAAGCATTCATGCCTTTTCTGTTGTGATAGAACACACTGACCACACGCAAGTTAGAAAGAAAAGAGTTTATTGTGACTTGTGGGTTCAGAGGGATAGATTCCATGATGATGGGCCTGCCTTGGCAGAAAACTCTGTATGCAGACAAATTGCATCTCATCTGCACACAGGAAGTATGCAGGAAAGAGACCAGGGGGTGCAGTAAGAATACAAACCCTCAAAGCCCACCACTTTCTCCGGCAAGTCTTCATTACCTAAGAGTTTCATGACCTTCTCAACTAGCACCAAACATTGAGAAATCACATGTTCAAAGATGTGAACACTTCTCTCTCAGACCACAATAACACAGACGGATGTAAACTCCAAAGCCACCATGATTCAATGTCTATAATGTAGATATAAAGGGGACAAACTCCTTTAGTGCAGAAAATATGTTTATAGGGTATTCCAAAAGCTTGTCAACATTTCACTTTTTTCCCCACTTGAACACACTGTAGAACTATTTCTCTGCATTGCCTACATTTCTAATAAACTCATTCGAATGGGGGCATGTGTACTAGGACCTCAGGGTAAGCCTGGAAATGAAGAGTAAAATACCAATATGCATGGCAGTATATTGGTCTTAGTTATCTTCAGGCAAGGAAATACTAAAAGTGGGTAATTATGAGAAATTAAAAAATACTCAAAGTGGGTAAAAATGAGAAATTACAGCAGGGTGGCTCAGTAGATAAAGGCAGTCACCCACAAGGCTCAGTTCCATCTCTAGGACACATATGGTAGAAAGAGAGAACCAATTACTGAGGGTTGTTTTCTGACCTCCACTTGGGTGGTAGGGTAGCACGTACATGCACACAGACACGTTTCAGAAATGTGATACATTTTTTTTTTAAAGTTAAAGTAGGATATGGCGTTAAGAAAAAGACAACCTGACAACAATCGAGTCTTTGTATTGTTCCAGTTTTAGTATATGTGCCACCAAAGCAAGCATGGCAATCAAGTCTCATTCAACACTCTACCTTTCATTTTATTGTCTCATAAAATTTATGTACGTGCTATAAGTATATGTGTATGTTTTCCTGGCCTCATAGTGAGAGAAGAGAGAAGGGGGTCACAGATACTTTTGCTGTACTGACAATATGCTTATACTAAGGTGTTACTTGCCATTTATAGGAAATCCAATTTTAACTTGATGCCCTGGTTTTTTACTTTCTCAATTTAACAACCCAGCAGTGAGTCTTGAACTAGTTGCTTATACTTTGCTGTGACCTAAACATGTGACAGAAACACGTCAAAAAGAGAGAGGTTTACTTTGGCTCCCTGCATCTGGATGTTCCAGTCCACAGTAGCAAGGTAGCAAAGAAGGCATGGGGATGCTCATGGTGGAGGAGGGGTCAGACCACAGACTTCACATCACCTTTGAGGAGAAAACAGCCACAACCAGGGTAACATTTCAAAGACTCCTCCTTCTAAAGGCTCCAAACAGTGCTACCAGGAGGGACCAAGCATTTAAATGAACCTGTAGGAATTATTTCAGATTAAACACTACACCTTTACTCCTCTGAAGATAAATCCTTGCAATGGATGACACTACTTAAGAAGCAGCCCACAAATCTTGTCAAGTTTCCATCGACACAGCACAGTAGAAAACTCAGAGAGGTGCCACTTCATACCTTTCCAATTTTAAGCCATGTAAAAAGGGGCAATTGATGAGCAATTGCAGCACAGAGCTTAATGGAAAAACTTTGCACCCAGCTGTGGTGGATTGATATATAAATGTTCTCCATACACTCATATATTGGAATACTGAGTTCCCAGTTGGTGGAACTGTTTAGGAAGGACTAGGAGGTTTGGAGGAGTATCACTGAGGGTGTGGCTTAAAGTTTCATATGTCATCCTTCCCACATCTCTCCCTCTCTCCCTCTCTCCTTCTCCCTCTCCTATTCACATACAGATCAAGATGTTAGCTCTCAGGAATCCCTGCTACCACGACTTCTCTCTGACACCATGCATGGACTCTAACCCTCTAAAATCATAAACTTCAAACAAACCATTCTCTATGTGTACTAAGTCATAGCATTCTAAACACAGTAATAGAAAAGTAACAAAGATACCTGCAGACACAAAACTGATAGTGTAGAGCAATAAAAGGTACCATTCAGTGTTTGACAAGGCTCTAGTCTTAGTTTATTACAATAAAACATATCTAGGGGCTACAAGACCCTCAGGGACAATCCTAAAAAGTCAGCCTGGGGCTACACAGAGGGCCCAGCAGCTAAGAACATGTGGTGCTCTTTCAGAGCACTGATTGGTTCCCAGCCTCTGTGTAACTGTTCACAACAAGCTGTAACACAAAAGTCAAGGACTCTGAGGCTTTTTTCTGACATCTGCACTCACATGTGCATACATATAACACAGAAGCACATATACACATAAATAAAAAGAATATTTAAAAAATCTATTGGCCTCTTCTCTCTGCCTTTTATTTGAGCTTTTTTAATGGTGTTATAGCTCATGTCTATTTTTACTTAGTCTCATGATGAGAGACAATATTGTGAGATAATGAGACAAAGTGCACTACATTTTTACCGACCACTGGATTTTAAATTTTTATTGTTTTCTTCTAAATTGACTTCCATTCAAATTTCCCATGTGCACTGATTCAAAAGATAACTAAACATGGGTCCCGATATGACTTCCTAACTATATTTTTTATATGATTGTTGCCAAAGAAGATAGGGTTCTAGTTTCCAACAGTCCTGAGCATATGACTTATTGCCTAGTGTTAATAGATCCTTACATGACCTCTTAAAATTTCAACCTCAAAATAGTTTTTATTTGCATTTTCCTGATGACCAAGGGTGCTGAACATTTCTCTAAGTGCTTCTCAGCCATTTGAATTTCTTCTTTTTGAGAATTTTCCTTTAGTTCTGTACCATGTTTTTAATTGGGTTGTTTATGTTCTTGAAATCAGATTTTTTATTTGCTTTATGTATTTTGTATATTAGCCTCTATCAGATGTATAGTTGGAAAAAGTCTGTCCATTCCTTAGGCCGCCACTTGGTCCTATTGTTTGTTCTCTCAGTTATAAAATAGCTTTTTTAGTTTCACAAAGTTCCATTTATCAACTATTCATCTAAGTACAATGAGTTGTACAGGTATGCTCTTTAGCAATGGGCCCTTGCTAACAGTTTGTGGCAAGCAACCTATAATCTTAGCAACAGCCTGGTTTCTTTGGGGATTGCCATCTGGCTCCTGTGGCCAACAACTCAATTCGATGTAACCCAGTCCTGGTATTAAAAACCTCATTTGGTGACAAGAGACACCAGGTGGAACCCTGTTGTTCCCATTATTTGGTGATTTCACTTAGATTGCCTTCATATATGTTTATATTTTAAGAAGTTTCTACAGTACTATACTTCCATACTACACCTCAACTGCCCCTTGATTTTAGCTGCCTTTCTCCATATTCCCTACCTCCACCATCTACCCACTTCTCACTACCTTATACTCCCATCCCATAACCCCCATCCATTCATAATTAGCTATTTTATTTTCCTTGCCTAACTTGATCTAGTCCCCTTTTCTATACCTATCATCTGTGGTTCTATGAATTGTAGTTTTTTATCATTGTCTAAACAGCTAATATCTATATATAAGATAATGCATACCATATTTGCCTTTATTGATCTGGAATATATCTCACAGGATGATTTTTCTAGTTCTATTTGAAATTTTCATGATGTCATTTTTAATGGTTGAGTAATACTCCATTGTATAAAAGTACCAAATTTTTCTTGTTCATTCCTCTGTTGAGGGGCATCTAGGTTATTTTCAATTTCTGGATATTATGGATAGTACAACAATGAACATGGCTGAGTGAGAGTCTCTGTGGTGAGTGAGAGTCTCTGTGGTAGGATGAAGCATCCCTTGGGTATAAAAGCAAGAGTTATAGAGCTGGATCTTGAGGTAGATTTATTACCATTTTCCTAAAGAGCTGCCACACTGATTTCATGGTTGTATGAGTTTTCATTTCCAGCAGCAATGAGTGAGTGTTGCTCTTACTCCACATCTTCCCCAGAACGAGCTGTTACTTGTTTTATTGATCTTAGCCATTCTGATGCATGTAAGAAGAAATCTCGAAGCACCTTTGATTTACATTTCCCTAGTGGCTAAGGATGTTGGACATTTATCTCTCAGCAGTTTGAGTTTCCCTGATTGAGAATTCTCTATTTAGATCTGTACCCTCATTTTAATTCAGTTATTTGTTCTCTTGATACCCCTTTCTTAAGCACTTTACATAATTTGGATATTAATCTCCTATCCCAATTCTGTAGGTTGTTGCTTTGTCTGAATGATGGTGTTCTTTACTATGCAGAAGCTTCTCAGTTTCATTTATTACTGGTTGATTTTAGTGTCTGAACTAATGTCTAATGGTTTATGGTCAGAACTTTTATTTTTCTGCATCAATGAGTTCAAGGATAATCCCTACTTCCTTTTCTATCAGATTCAGTGAATCTGGCTTTATCTTGAGATCTTTGATCCATTTGGAGTTGAATTTTGTGCAGAATGATAAATATAAATCTATTTGTGTTCTTTCTCATGTTCTACATACAGCTAGCCTGCTTGACCAGCACCATTTGTTAAAGACACTATCTTTATTCTAGTGTGCATATCTAGCTTCTTTATTAAAAATTAGGAGACTGTGATCATGTGGATTAATGTCTAGGTCTTCAATGCAATTACATTAATCAATGTGTCGTTTTTGTGCCAGCCCTAGCCTGCTTTTATTACTATAAGTTTGTACTACAGTTTGAGGTCAGAAATGGTGATACTTTTAGTATGTCCTTGAGTACTGTGGAGTTGGTTAGCTATCCTGGGTGATGCTTTTCCAAAGGAAGCTGAAAACTGTCCTTTCAAGATCTGTGAAGAATTGTGTTAGAATTTTATAGGAATTGTATTGAATCTTTAGATTGCTTTTGGTAGGATGACCATTTACACTGTGTTAATTAATCCTACAGATCCATGAAAATGGGAGATCTTTCGATCTTCTGTTATCTTCTTCAATTTTTAATTCAAAGCCTTAATGATTTTATGTTATAAGTCTTTTACTAACTTGGTAGAATTACCACAAGATATTTTATATTATTTGAGGTTATTGTGAAAGGTTAGGTTTCCTTGATGTCTTTCTCAGACCATTTGTCATTTGTATATAAGATGGCTACTGTTTTTTGTTTATTTTTGTTTTGAGTTAGTTTTGTATACTGCTACTTTGCTGAGAGTGTTTATCAACTATAGGAATTTCCTAAAAATCTTATTGGGTCTTTTATGTATTCTACTATATGATCTGCAAGTAAAGATACTTTGATTTCTTCCTTTAAAATTAATATCCCTTTGGTCTTCTTTGGCTGTTTTATACCTCTAGCTAAGATGGCAAGTACTTGTTATGTGTTGTAGCATCTTTTTGGATCTTCAGGTAGTACTATGTCTAATTATCTGAGGAACATCCAGACTGATTTCTAGAGTCATTGTACCAGCTTGTAATCCTACCGCCAACAATAGAGGAGTGTTCCTCTTTACCTACATCCCTTGCCAGCATCTGCTGTTACCTGAATTTTTTAACTTAGCCATTCTAACAGGTGTAAGGTGGAATCTCAGGGTTATTTTAATTTGCATTTCCCAGATGACTAAAGATGTTGAGCATTTCTTTAGGTGATTCTTGGCCATTTGGTATTCCTCAGTTGAGAATTCTTTGTTTAGCTCTGTACCTAATCTTTAATAAAAATATTTGATCCTCTCGAGCCTAACTTCTTGAGTTCTTTGTATATATTGGATATTAGCCCTCTATCATATATAGAATCTGTAAAGATTCCTTCCCAATCACTTGGCTGCCATTTTGTCTTCTTAACAGTGTCCTTAGCCTCACAGAAACTTTGCAATCTCATGAGGTCTTATTTGTTGATTCTTGATCTGAGAGTATAAGCCATTAGTGTTCTATTCAGAAAAATTTCCCCTGTGCCTGTGTGCTCTAAGCTCTCCCCAACTTTCTCTTCTAATAGTTTCAGTGTACCTAGTTTTATGTAGAGGTCTTTGATCCACTTGCACTTGAACTTTGTACAAGGAAATAAGAATGGATCAATTTGCATTCTTCTGTATGCTGACAGCTAGTTGATCCAGCCCCATTTGTTGAAGAGGCTGTCCTTTTACCATTGGAATTTTTTAGCTCCTTTATCAAAGATCAAGTGTCCATAGGTGTGTGGGTTCATTTCTGGGCATTCAGTTCTGTTCCATTGATCTACCAATGTCATGTGATTTTTATCACAATTGATTTGTAATATAGCTTGAGATTAGGGATGGTGATTCTTCTGGAAGTGCTTTTATTGTTGAGACTAGTTTTCCCGATCCTGGATTTTTTGCTATTTCAAATGAATTTGCAAATTACTTTTGTTAACTCTATTAAGAATTGAGTTGAAATTTTTATGGGCATTGCTTTGAATCTGTAGATTTCTTTTTTCTTTCTTTTTTATTTATTTATTTATTTATTAACATCTTTATTTTACAAAACAAAGATAAATGTACAGATTTCAAGCATTTTTGCGTAAAATTATACAATACATTTTTGTCAGTACTTTTTTTCAGATTTTAAAATAATTTTTACATAAATCTATATGAATAGTCAGTACTTGATCTTTTTAAAGGTTTGACTGTATGCATCGAAAACCCAATAGTTACAATGAGCACAAAGTACATGCAAAACAAAATGTAACATGAAAATAGTCAAAGTTTTCTTGTTGTGTAAAGATTTTTTTGTTTTGTTTTGTTTTTTTTATTTCTTGGACTTCCCACAGTCTGTGAGTTGTTTCTGGGGGAGTGCGAGCCTCAGGGGGTTAGCATCCCACTATCAGTGACTGCATATTATGTCTGTTTTTTTGTGACTGGGTTCTCTCACTCAGAATGATATTCTCTAGATGCATCCATTTTCTTAAGAATTTGGTCAAGTCATTGTTTTTGGTGGCTGAGTAGTATTCCATTGTGTAAATGTACCACAATTTTTGTATCCATTCATCTTCTGAAGGGCATCTGGGTTCTTTCGAGCTTCTGGCTATTATAAATAGAGCTGCTATGAACATTGTGGTGCATATATCTTTGTTGTATACTAAGGTGTCTCTGGGGTATATGCCCAGAAGTGGAATAGCTGGGTCTTCAGGTGGTATTATGTCCAATTTTCTGAGGTATCGCCAGACTGATTTCCAGAGTGGTTGTATTAGTTTGCTACCCCACCAACAGTGAAGAAGTGTTCCTCTTTCTCTGCAACCTCGCCAGCATCTGTTGTCATCTGAGTTTTGGATCTTGGGCCAATCTGACTGGTGTGAGGTGGAATCTCAGGGTTGTTTTGATTTGCATTTCCCTGATGGCTAAGGATGTCGAGCACTTCCTCAGATATTTCTCAGCCATTCCATATTCCTCAATTGAGAACGTTTTGTTTAGTTTTGTACGCCATTTTTAATGGGGTTATTTGATTCTCTGGTGTCTAGCTTTTTGAGTTCTTTGTATACCTTAGATATTAGGCCTCTATCTGATGTGGAGTTGGTAAATATCTTTTCCCATTCTGTTGGCTGCCTTTTGTTTTCTTGACAATGTCCTTCGCCTTACAGAAACTTTGCAATCTCATTAAGTCCCATTTGTTAATCTTTGACCTTAGAGCTTGAGCCATTGGTGTTTTGTTCAGAAAATTTTCTCCTGTGCCTATGTGTTCTAAAGTTTTCCCTACTTTCCCATTTAATAGTTTCAGTGTATCTGGTTTAATGTGGAGATCTTTGATTCACTTACACTTGATCTTTGTACAAGGAGATAAGAAAGGGTCTATTTTCATTCTTTTGCAGGCTGAGTGCCAGTTGGACCAGCACCATTTGTTGAATCGGCGGTCCTTTTTTTATTGAATGTTTACGGCTCCTTTGTCAAAAATCAGGTGACCATATACATGAGGGCTCATTTCTGGATCTTCTATTCTATTCCATTGATCCACATGCCTATTTCTGTACCAGTACCATGCAGTTCTCAGCACAATTGCCTTGTAATATAGCTTGAGGTCAGGGATAGTGATTCCCGCAGATGTTTTTTTTTTTTTTTTTTTTTTTTTTTTTTTTTTTGTTGTTGAGGATGGATTTCGCTATTCTGGGTCTTTTGTTGTTCCATATGAAATTGCACATTGATCTTTCCAATTCCATGAAGAACTATGATGGAATTTTGATGGGGATTGTGTTGAATCTGTAGATTGCTTTTGGTAAGATGGCCATTTTAAAAATGTTAATCTTTCCAATCCATGAGCAAGGGAGATCTTTCCATTTTCTGAGATCCTCCTCAATTTCCTTCTTTAGAGGTTTGAAGTTCTTGCCGTACAGGTCCTTCACTTGCTTAGTTAGAGTCACACCAAGATATTTCATAGTTTTTGTGACGATTGTGAAGGGTACCTTTTCCCTAATTTCTTACTCCACATGTTTGTCCTTTGAGTATAGGAAGGCTACTGATTTGTTTGAGTTAATTTTGTATCCAGCCACTTTGCTGAACTTGTTTATCAGCTGTAGGAGTTCTCTGGTGGAATTTTTGGAGTCACTTAAGTACACTTTCATGTCATCGGCAAAGAGTGATGTTTTTATCTCTTCCTTTCTGATTTGTATCCCCTTGATCTCCTTTTGCTGTCTAATTGCTCCAGCCAGGACTTCCAGTACTATGTTGAATAGGTAGGGGGAGAGTGGGCAGCCTTGTCGAGTTCCTGATTTTAGTGGGATTGATTCAAGTTTCCCACCATTAAGTTTCATGTTGGCTGTTGGTTTGCTGTATATTGCTTTTATTATGTTTAAGTATGGACCTTGGATTCCTGTTCTTTCCAGGACTTTTAACATGAAGGAGTATTGAATTTTCTCAAATGCTTTCTCAGCATCTAGTGAGATAACCATGTGGTTTTCTTCTTTGACTTTGTTTATATGGTGGATTACATTGACGGATTTCCTTATATTAAACCATCCCTGCATCCCAGGGATGAAGCCTACTTGGTCATGATGAATGATCGTTTTGATGTGTTCTTGGATTCGGTTTGCAAGTATTTTGTTGAGTATTTTTGCATCAATGTTCATAAGTGAGATTGGTCTGAAGTTCTCTTTCCTTGTAGGGTCTTTGTGTGGTTTAGGTACGAGGGTTATTGTAGCCTCAAAAAATGAGTTAGGTAGTATTCCATCTGATTCTATCTTCTGGAATAGTTTGGAGAGTATTGGTGTTATGTCCACAATAAATATCTGATAAAATTCTGCACTGAACCCGTCTGGACCTGGGCTTTTTTTGGTTGGGAGGCTTTTGATGACTTCTTCTATTTCTTTAGGTGTTATAGGGTTATTTAGATGGTTTACTTGGTCCTGGTTTAACTTTGGGATCTTGTATCTGTCTAGGAATTGATCCATTTCCTCCAGATTTTCCAATTTTGTGGAGTATAAGTTTTTGTAGTAGGATCTGATGATTTCTTGAATTTCCTCAGTCTCAGTTGTTATGTCTCCACTTTCCTTTCTGATTTTGTTAATTTGGATACTCTCTCTTTGCCCTCTAGTTACTCTGGCTAGGGGTTTATCAATCTTGTTGATTTTCTCAAAGAACCAACTCTTGGTTTTGTTGATTTTTTCAATGGTTCTTTTTGTTTCTATTTGGTCTATTTCTGCCCTAATTTTGATTATTTCTTGCCGTCTACTCTTCTTGGGTATATCTGCTTCCTTTTGTTCTAGGGCTTTTAGCTGTGCTGTCAAGTTGCTGATGTATGCTCTCTCCAATTTCTTTTTAGAAGCACTTAGAGCTATGAGTTTTCCTCTCAGTACTGCTTTCATTGCATCCCATAGGTTTGGGTATGTTGTGTTTTCGTTTTCGTTGAATTCTAGAAAATCCTTAATTTCTTTCTTTATTTCTTCTTTTACCCCGCTATCGTTTAACAGAGCGTTGTTTAGTTTCCATGTGTATATGGGCTTTTTGTTGTCTTTGTTGTTGTTAAAGACCAGTCGTAGACCATCTGAGAGGATGCATGGGAGTATTTCAATCTTCTTATATTGATGGAGGCTCGTTCTGTGTCCAATTATGTGGTCAATTTTCGAGAAGGTGCCATGGGGTGCTGAGAAGAAGGTGTATTCTTTTACTTTAGGATGATATGTTCTGTATATATCTATTAATTCTAGTTGGTTCAAAGTCTCTGCTAGTTTTGCAGTGCCCTTGTTCAGTTTCTTTTTCCATGATCTGTCCATTGGTGAGAGTAGGGTATTAAAGTCTCCCACTATTATTGTGTGGGGTGAAATGTATTTTTTGAGCTTTAGTAGGGTTTCTTTTATGAATGTGGGTGCTTTTTTATTTGGATCATATATGTTAAGGATTGAGAGTTCCTCCTGACAGATTTCCCCGGTAATGATTAAAAAGTGTCCTTCCTTATCTTTTTTGATAACTTTTGGTTGGAAATTTACTTTATTCGATATTAGAATAGCCACTCCAGCTTGCTTCTTGGGGCTATTTGCTTGGAAGACTTTCTTTCACCCTTTTACTCTGAGATAGTGTCTGTCTTTGTCTCTGAGATGAGTTTTTGTATGCAGCAAAAGACTGGATTTTGTTTATGTATCCAGTCTGATAGCCTATGTCTCTTTATTGGGAAGTTGAGTCCATTTATGTTAATAGATATCAAGGAATAGTTGTTTCTGTTTCCTGCCATTATTGCTTTTGTGGGTTGAGTTGTGTCTGTGTCTTTTTCTTCTTTTAGTTTTTTTGTTTAGGAGTTTTCTTGTTTTTACTAGGCTGTATTTTCCCTCATTGTATTGGGTTTTCCACCTATAATTCGTTGTAGTGCTGGGTTTGGGGTCAGATATTGTGTAAATTTTGATTTGTCTTGAAATATCTTCATCTCTCCATCTATGGTGATTGATAGTTTTTCTGGGTATAGCAGCTTGGGCTGGCACTTGTGCTCTCCTAGGGTGTGCATGATGTCTGTCCAGGCTCTTCTAGCTTTCATAGTCTCTGTTGAGTAATCGGGTGTGATTCTGATTGGCCTGCTTTTATATGTTACCTGACCTTTTTCCCTTACTGCTTTTAGTATTCTTTCTTTGCTTTGGGCACTTGGTGTTTTTACTATTATGTGTCGGGAGGTATTTCTTTTCTGGTCCAACCTATTTGGAGTTCTGAAGGCTTCTTTTATGCTCGTGGTCATCTCATTCTTGAGGGTAGGGAAGTTTTCTTCTACGATTTTGTTGAAGATATTTACTGTGCCTCTTAGTTGATACTCTTCTCCCTCTTCTATTCCTATTATCCTTAGGTTCGGTCTTCTCATTGTGTCCTGGATTTCCTGGACATTTTGGGTTAGGAGCTTTTTGTTTTTTGCATCTTCTCTGGCTGTTTTGTCTATGTTTACAATGTTATCTTCTGCCCCTGAGATTCTCTCTTCCATCTCTTGTAATATATTGGAAATGCTTCTTTGACTCCTGATTTCCTTTTTAGGTGTTCTACCTCTAGGGTTATCTCTTTTAGTGATTTCTTTATTGTGTCAATTTCCGTTTTAAATTCCCTCTTCCATTCCTTCGTCTCTTTGGTTGTATTTTCCACTAGTTCTTTGAGTTCTTTGCGTGTTTTTCTTGCTTTCTCTTTAAAAGCTTCTGAATCTTTTTGCTTTTCCTCCCGTTCTTGTTTAAGTATCTCTATGAGCATCTTGATGTATGATTTCAGGTCTGCATCTTCTTTTTCTGGAGTGTTTGGCATTCCTATGTTTGCTGTTGTGGGAGAACTGGGTTCTGGAGTTGCCAGGATGTCTTGGTTTCCTTGGGATATACTCTTTCGCTTTCCTCTTGCCATTTTGTTGTCAGTGATATGTTCTCGCCTTTCCCTTGTATCTGGTCTGTGTCCCTGGGTCTTCACTGGTCTAGGTGGCAGATGGGCCCAGCCCTGTTCTATGCCTCAGAGTCACCGGGTGGAAACAGAAGTTCCAAAGTTCTGTTCCTGGTCCCTGGATCAGGCAGGGCTGGGGGTGCACTTACAGTGCGCACTCCGCAGAGATCCCTTTGCTCCCTGGCTGCCCAGGTCTCCCACTCACCAGTCTTTAAAGCTTTAAACACCACTGATCCGTCGATTTCTTTTTTCAAGATGGCCATTTTTACAGTATTGGTCCAATCCATGAACATGGGAGATCTTTCCATCTTCTGAGATCTTTTTCAATTTTCTTCTTCACAGACTTGAAGTTCTTGTCATACATATATTTCACTTTCTTAGGACATATTCTCCACCATGTTTATAGCAGCCTTATTTATAATAGCCAGAAGCTGGAAAGAACCCAGATGTCCTTCAACAGAGAAATAGATACAGAAAGTGTGGTACATTTACACAATGAAGTACTACTCAGATATTAGAAACAATGACTTCATAAAATTTCTAGGCAAATGGATGGAACTAGAAACTATCATCCTGAGTGAGATAATCCAGTCACAAAAGAACACACAAGGTATGCACTCACTGGTAATCAGATACTAGCCTCCAAAATCTCTAAATACCCAAGAAACAATTTACAGACCTTATGAAACTCAAAAAGAAGGAAGGCCAGAATGTGGATGCCTCAGGTCTTCTTAAAAGGGAGAACAAAACACTCACAGGAGAAAATACAAGGTCAAATAGAGGAGCAGGGATTGAAGAAAAGATCATCCAGACACTGTCTCACCCGGGGATCCATAGAGGAGCAGGGATTGAAGAAAAGATCATCCAGACACTGTCTCACCCGGGGATCCATACGCAGCCACCAAACCAGAGCACTACTGCTGATGCCAAGAAGTGCTTACTGCTAGGATTCAGATATGGATACCTCATCGGAGGCTCTGCCAGAGTTATACAGATACAATTGAGGATGCTTGTAGCTAACCATCGAACTGAACACAGGAACCCCAATGAAAGAGCTTGAGAAAGGACTGAAGGAGCTGAGAGAGGTTGCAACCTCATGAGAAGAACAACATTATCAACCAACCAAACCCTCCACAACTCTCAAGTACTAAAACACCAAGGAGCACACGTGGAAGGACTCGTGACTCCAGTTGCACATGTAGCAGAGGATAGCATTGTCTGGCATCATGGAAGAAGAAGCCTTAGGTCCAGTCATGATTTGTTTTCCCAGTGTAGGGGAATGCCAAGGCACTAAGGTTGAAAGGGTGACTGAGACAGGTGTGCCTTCGTGGAAGTAGTGGAGAGAGAGGGGGTAGAGGAGGGGAGTGATAACATTTGAAATATAAATACAGTGAATATCCAAAGAATAATTTTAAAAAAGACTTCAAGTACTACACTGAATAAATATGGAGACAGTGGACAATCTTGCCTTGTTCCTGATTTTAGAAGAATTACTTTGAGTTTCTCTCCATTAAATTAATGTTTGGTGTCGCCTTGCTGTGAATGGTCATTCATAAAAGTGTGTTGAATTTTTGTCAAAGGCCTTTCTGTGTCTATTTAGATAATTACATGAGGATTTTGTTTGTTTTGTTTTTCAATTTATTTATATAGTGGATTTTTAAAAATCTATTCATTGACTTACATAATCAGAATCATTCCTACATCTCTTGGATGAAACCTAGTTAGTTGATCGTGATGAATGATCTTTTGATGTTTTCTTGTATTAGATTTTCAAGTATTTTCTTGAGTGTTTTTGTATCTGTGTTCATAAGGGAGGATTGGTCTATAATTCTCTTCCTTTGTTTGATGTTTATGTGGTTTGGATATCAGGGTAACTGTAGCCTTGTAAGATGAATTTGTCAATGTTCCTTCTGTTTTTATTTTGTGGATTAAATGTAATGTGTATTAACTCTGCTTTCAAAATTCGATAAAATTTTGTACTAAAACCATCTGGCACAGCCCCCTCCCCCTTTGAGGCAGGGAAGGGCATCTTTCAATGACTACTTTTATTTCATCAGGAGTTGTAGGTTAGTTTAAACTGTTTATCTGATCTTGACTAAACTATAGTGGGTGGTATATTGAGAGAAACTTGTTTATTGCTTTTAGTTTTTTCAGGATAGTAGAGTACAGGCATTTAAAGTATGTCCTTATGATTTTCTGGATTTTCTCAATGTCAGGTGTTATAGCCCCCTTTCATTTCTGACTTGGTTAATTTGGATTCTTTTCCTCACAATTTCTTAATTTTGATAAAAGTTTGTCTGTTAACCTTACTACTTTTTCAAAGAACTCACTCTTTGTTTCATTGATTCTTTTATGCTAGTTTTATTTGCTTGCTTGCTTGTATTTTATTAATGATATTTGTGACAGCCCTAAATTCATTTATTTCTTGCCATCTACTTCCTTTGGGAGTGATATCTTCCTTTTGTTCTAGAGCTTTCAGGTTTGATATTAAGCTGCTAATATGAGATCTCTCTAATTTATGTAGGCGCTGAGTTCTATGAATGTTCCTCTTAGAACAGCCTCTGTTGTGCCCCATAATTCGAGTATATTTTGTACCCGCTATAATTGAATTCTAGAAGATCTTTAATTTCTTTTTGTATTTTGACCTAATTTTTATTCAGTAAAGAATTATTCAGTTTCCACAAGTTTCTAAGCTTTTAGTTGTCTGCTGTTGTTGATATCCAGCTTTAACCTGTGGTGGTCTAGTTGACTACAGGGCATTATTTCAATTTTCTTGTCGCTGTTGAGACTTGCTTTGTATCAGAGTATGTGTTCAGATTTGGAGAAATTTCCATGAGGTGTTCAGAAGAAGATATATTCTTTTATGTTTGGATAAAATGTTCTACAAAATTCTGTTAGGAGCATTTTGTTTATGACATTACTTCGCTCCTACATTTTTCTGTTTAGTTTATGTCTAGACAATCTCTTTATTGCCTAGAGCGGATTATTGAAGTCTCTCACTAACAGTGTGTGAGGGTGAATATGTGGTTTAAGCTGTAGGAGTGTTTTGTTTTTTACAAGCTTGATTTTCCTCATGTTTGGAGCATAGATGTTGAGAATTTTAGTGTCCTCTTGGTGGACTTTTTCTTTGATGGATAGGTAATCTGCTCTCCTATCTCTTCTGGTTAATTTTAGGTTTGGACTTTTTTTTGTTAGATTTTCAAATAGCTATAACAGCTTGTTTCTTAGGTCTATTGCTTGGAATCTGTTTTGGTTGTTTTTGTTTGTTTGTTTGTTTGTTTTGTTTTGTTTCATTTTTTAACCCTTTACCTTAAGGGGGTGTTCATCCTTGATGTTAAGGTTTATTTCCCAGATGTAACAAAAAATGGATCCTGTTTTCATCTTCATTCTGCTGGTCTGTGTCTTTTATTTAGGCACTGAGACCCTTTATGTTGAGAGATGTCAGTGACCAATGATTCTTGATTCCCATTTTTTATTGTTATTGGCAGTGCTCGTGGTGATGGTTATGGTAGTAAGTGTGGAGTGGGTTGTTTTTCTTCTTTTGACTTTGCTAGTCTGGGATTAATTAGTTCCTGTGTTCTCATGGTTGTATTTAACCTCTTTAAGTTAGAGTTTCTTCTTTGCACCTTCTGTAGGGCTGAATTTGTAGACAGATATTGCTTACATTTTGTTTTATCATGGAACATCTTATTTTCCCTATCCATGGAGATTGGGAGGTTTGCTGCTTATAATAGTCTAATCTGGCATCTGCGGCCTCTCAGAGTCTGAAGTACATCTGTCCAGGCCTTTCTGACTTTTAGAATCTTCACCGAGCAGTCTGGTATAATTCTAATAAACTGGCCTTTATATATATATTACTTGATCTTTTTTCCTTTGCAGCTTTTAATATTCTGTGTTCTACATGTGTAGTATTTTGATTACCATGTGCTCATGAGTTTTGTATGTTTCTTGTACTCCAATAGTCACATTTTTCTTTAGGTTAGAAAATTTTTTCTTATATGATTTTTCTGAAAGTATTTTCTATGCATTTGACCTGGGTTTCTTCTCCTTCATCAATTTCTGTTATTCATAGATGTGGTCTATGTATATGATTTATTTGGTCTTTTTCTGGGTAATTTGTGCCATATATTTTAGATTTAACACTTACTTTGACCGAGGTCTCTATGTCTTCATCTTGTTTTCAGTGCCCATGATTCTCTCTTCCATCTCTTGTATTCTGTTGTGACACGTACGTCTAAGCTCCCTGTGTGAGCACCTCCATTTTTCCTTTCCAGACTCCCTTGGTTTGAGCATTCATTCTTTACTCCGTTTCCATCTTCGGGTCCTAAATTGTTTGATTCATTTTCTTTCACTGTGTGATTTTGAAATTTTCCTCAATGTTTTTTCTCTTTAAGAAACTCTGTCCTAATCGTAAAGGCTATTTTAAGATCATTCAGCGTCTTGTGTTTCAGATGTGTTGTGTTTCTCGGGGTCTACTGTAGCATGGGCTACATAGAGTTCTTGGGCTCTAGTGAAGACATCTGGCTGCTGTTGATTGTGTTTTTACCCTGACATCTAAGCATCTGGGTTTTCCATAATTTTAATTACAGATGCTGGTGTCTGGTCTTGTCTTTTTTGAGTAAATGTTTTCTTTCTTGATTTTTGTTCCCCTTCTGGTTCTTGGGAGTATGTGGTACTTTCTGTTGCCAGGCAGAGATGATTCCCGTGATCCTGCTAGGAGTGCACCTGGGCGTTCTAGGTACAATGTGTTTATAGGTTTTGGGAGCTGATACTGAGGAATGGCCATGTGTTAGACAGAGGAGCCTCAGGGGATCCACGGGAAAGAAGCATGTTCCACAAGGATCTGTTTAGTTGCCTGGGATGGAGCTAGAGAGTGAGAAGCCACTCACTGCAGAATGGCTCCTATAGACATTATCCTGGGGACAGAGCTCAGGGTTAGATTTGAAAGAAAGGAGGGAGAATGAAGATCTAAAACTCACCTACCTGCTTTGCTGGCCCACCTGCTTCTTTGGTAAGCTTTGTGGTGGGTTTCCAGGGAGTGGTTGCTACAGTTGGGAACTGGGCCAGGAGGGGTGAGTGAAGGGAAGGGATGTTCTGCTGGGGATGGGAGCAAGGGGGAGTGGCGTTCACTGCAGGTTGTCTGTTTGAAGGATGAGCCTGGGAGAATGGACTGGAGGAGAAGAGAGGAAGGCAAAGCTCTGTTTCCTTCCCTGTGCAGCAGACAGGTTCCCAGGGACTCACCTCTCTGTGCTCCATGGAGACACAGAAAGAATAAGAGTCCCAATGGGAGGGGAGGTGGGGAAAGACTGGGAGGAGTTGGGAGGGGGAGCCATAGTCAGAATATATAGTATGAAAAATCTATTTTCATTAAAAAAAACTCTAAAGTCAATAATAACAACATTAAAATCTAGTTTAAAATGAGACAAAAAATCAAACACTTCATGAAAGGTGATACGAGATGGTGAAGAAATGTGAAGAGACCTTTCATTTTATATGCTATAGAAATGAAAATTAAACCACAGTGAAACTCAACAACTACAGTGTCTAACAACTACACGTATGCTACATGGAAGAGACTGATTTTGTCATGGCTTGACAAGAAGCACGTGGCACAGCTGACTCTGCTGGAGGAGGGGAAACTGACTCAAAATAACAAAGTTAGAGTTGCATCTACCTTATAATTTGGTAATTCACATATATTCACCCAAAAGAAAAAAATACCTAATGAGTTAAATATCATTTCTCATAACAGATTTAGTCATAAGTGCCAAGGTCTAAAAAAAAAATTCAGTGTGATAAATGGGAAAAAGAAAAATCATGGATCACAATGAATCTTTTTATATACATATTTTTAAAGAGTTATTTATGAGTACACTGAAGCTGTCTTCAGACACACCAGAAGAGACCATCAGATTACAGATGGTTGTGAGCCACCATGTAGATGCTGGGAATTGAACTCAGAACCTCTAGAAGAGCAGTCAGTGCTCTTGACTGCTGAGCCGTCTCTAGTGATAGACTAGCAACACAGATAAACCTCAAACCCACAGCAAACCAGTGACTTATCCTTTTTAAAGAGTTTGTTTAGTTCTGAAGAATTTCTAAAAATAAAAGACACTCACTTAAGGTGTGTGGAAACAGATGGGTGGCTCTCTGGTGGGTGGTGAGGCAAAGGGATTTTGCAGACAAAGGGATTTTATACATAATAGAAATGCTCAATATCTTGACTGAGGTATAGTTACTTCACTCTGGATAAATATCAAAAATTGTCAATATGCATGTAACATAAGTGAATTTTATTGCACAAAAACTCTACTCCAGTTAGATATTTTTAATTGCAGTAAAACACATGATATAAAATAAATTATTAAATGTACAACTCATTGGCTTCTGATACACTTGGGAAAATTGTTTATCACAAATGTTACCTACTTCCAAAGTGTTTTTATCTCCCTAAAAAAAACCGCCAAGTTCATTAAATATTATTTTGTATTTACCATCCGGCCTATACCCAAGCAAACACCCGCCTGCTTCTCTATCAATTTGCTGACTATGGAAATTTTATAAAAATAAAACATATTCTATGTCACCTCCACATTGACTTTTCCGATAGTATGATTTCAAGGTTATCAGACTGTAGAGCCCATAAGTCATTTACTCCATTTTACTGTGCAATAATACCCTGTGTATATACACCACAAAGTGTTTAGCCATTCACATAAGAGTGAAATTTGGCTTCTTTCCACATTTTTGGCTATTATGTTCAGTAATGATACAAATAAATGTACATGTAGTTTTTAAAGACCTGTTTTTAATTCTTTGGCATCTATATCCAGGGTGGGGTTGTTCAGCCATACTCATAAATCTGCTTACCTTCTTGAGGAACCACCAGCCTACTTTACAGAGCCCTCAATATATAAAGTATATTTTTAGTACCATCAGTATACAAAGCAGAAATTTCCTGAAAGCTTTGTCAATACTTCTTTTCCACTGTTTTAATGATACAGTTCCTGCTGGTGTAGCATGCTGCCTCCCTATCTTTGTTTTGTTTTGTTTTGTTTGATTGGTTGGTTAGTTGGTTGGGTTTTTTGTTTTTGCTTTGTTTTGTTTTGCTATTTCCATAGCAACGGAGCATCGCTTCAGGTACTTATCAAACATACGCATGTTTTCTTTGGAGCAGTATGCATAGCTGGCAGTTTTCTCCCAGCTTCTGTTGACTTTTTGTTTTGATTTTTGGTGAAGTACATGTTTCTTTTTCTCTATTTGTTCAAATTTTGGGTGTCATACCCTAAGAAACCACTGCCAAACCCAAAGTTTCAAATACTTATCCCAATGTTTTCTTCAACAAGTGTTATAGTTTTAGCATTTATCATAGGTCATCAGTTTGTTGTTTTAATTTCCCCTCTGTGTGTGTGTGGTGTGTATGTATGTGTGTGTGTGTGTGTGTGTGTGCATGAGTATGTGAGTGAGTGCATGTGAGTGTATGTGTATGTGTGTGTGTGTATGAGAGAGAGAGAGAGAGAGAGAGGGAGGGAGGGAGGGAGGGAGGGAGGGAGGGAGAGGGGGGGAGGGAGGGAGGGAGGGAGAGAGAGAGAGAGAGAGAGAGAGAGAGAGAGAGAGAGAGAGAGAGAGAGGGAGGGAGAGAGAGAGAGAGGGAGAGAGTTCTCTGTGTATAGGTGTGTTGATGTGAATGTGTACACAGAGGCCAAAAGCTAATGCCTGTTGCTTTTCTCACACACTTGTGTGTATTCTTTTGAGACAGGCTATTTCACTGAACCTGGAGCTTGGCTGACTGACAGTCTGCCCATCTAGGGATCATTCTTGCCTCCATAGTTCCGGCTTTTTATGCTGAGGATCTGAATCCAGGTCTTTATGCTTGTGCAGCAAACATTTTACCCTCTGATATCTTCTCAGGCCTCACTTTGGGTTAATACTTTATGTAGTATTAAGTATGCATATAATTCCATCTTGCATGAAAATATCCAGTTGTTCAGGAACTATTTTTGAAATAACAAGTTTTCCTTCATTTAAGGGTCTTGATATTCTTGTCAAAAGTCAATTATCCATAGACAAATAAATTTAATTCCACTTATCTACATGGTTATCTTTATACCAACACTGCAATGTTTTAATTACTCAGGAAGTATGAGTCTTCCAACTTTATTCTTTTGCAATGTTTCCTTGAAATTTATTTTAAGGATTGTCTTGCCCATTTTTAGGGGGCAAAAATTTCTTGATACTTGATATAGACCACATTTGATCTGTGTATCACTTTGAGTAATACATCATCTTAACAGTGTCATGTTTCTCCATCCATGAACATGATATATCTTTACATTTATTTCAATTTTTGTTTTCAGTAATGATTTGTAATTTTCAAATGTTGCTCACCTCTACGATTAAATTTATTCCTAAGTATTTTATTCTTCTGGATGTCACAAAAAACCAAACAAACAAAAAAAGAAAAGCATTTTACTTGCGTCAATGGTAAGCTCAGTTGGTGAAGGCACTTGCCTCCAAGCTACAGAACCTAAGCTGGATCTACAAGAACAAACTCCCACATTTTTCCTTTGACCTTCATTTTGCAGCATGCTTTTGCCCCCTCCCTACACACACAATAAATAAATGTAATAACATTTTGTGTAAATTCTTTAACTTTATTTTAGGTTGCTTGTTGTCGTTACATATGAATTGCCAACCCCTGGTGTGTTGAGCTCCTATCTTACGGCTGTGAAATTTACAACTTGAGTGAATGTTCAGATTCATAATTTTCTACTTCCTATGTATAGAATCATGTCATTCACAAATTTAAATAGTTTCATTTCTTCTCTCCTAATTTGGATGCCTTTATTTCTTTTTTCATGCCAAACAGCCCTAAATAAACCTTCCAACACAATTACAAACGGTACTTAGGAGTGTCAAATTCTTGTTTTATTCTTGATTCTTGAGTATTGTGAATTGCAGATATGTTGCCATTTTAATACAACAAATGTTGTAGCTTTGGCCAGGGTGGAAACTAGAAAGCTTAAATTCAAGTATTTTTACTTTCCTTTCCTTTCTTCTTTTTGATCCTTCCTTTTAAGGTAAAGCAAAGAGGGTTGAAAAAGGGAAATATAGTAATATCATAGAAACTAGAGAAATACACAGATAGGGATGTATTATCAAACTTACTCTTAAATAAAACATCGTATAGCTATATCTTACATTGATAGAAATTTTTATAATTAATGCAAATTGAAGTTGTAATATGGTACTGAATCTGTAGATTGATACAGATTTAAAGTTTTCATTAGTGTGAATTTCTTATTTCAATACAAATTTTGAAATTAATATTGTTAATCTGTGATCGGTATTGTGCCTATGTAACTGTCCATGTAGTCAGCCATCTCTACAAATTGATTAAGTTTTGGAAGCTATGTTTTGTGTTTCCTTCATGCAATATTTAAGTTGGTCTTGGATTTCTGATGGGGTTGAAGACTGGTTATAGTCTCATAGTCAGCTCAACTTGTTTAGCATTGAGAGAGATGGTATAGATTTGAGAGGATGGTTTTCAGATGGTAATACAATCTAAAACCAGACATAATTCAGGTATAGAATTATTTTTAAGTAAAGATAGATGGTAGACTGCTTTATCTAAATTGACAATTATGATAGACTGGGTGTTAAGTGTATCTTATACTTTATAATTTACAGAATTGTAATGGTTGTGCTTAGTTTATATTTGAAAGGAAACAGTCTTTTAATTGGCCAAAAAGGGAGAAATGCCCTGGTGCTATTTGTATTCTGATGTCAATTCTGCTTCTTTAAGAGGGTCTACCCTGAAGCAGAGTAGATCAAGTATTCAGGTGATTTCAAGTGAACCTTCTCCCCATTTTAACTTGTCAAATCAAGAGTAGAGCCTGTGATTGGGTAGTGGAAAGGAACGGGATCGCTGAATGTTTTAAAGAGTAGGAGAAGAGTAGAGAATGAAAAAGGAAGAAGACAGAGGAAAAAGAGGTAGAAGAAAGGTGGAGCAGAACCATGTGGCTTAGAGAAGCTGCAGGTAGCAAGGGATCTCATAGCTGGGTAATAGATTAGTGTAGTGGTGACTCTGCCCAGTGTAGGTGTGCAACTTACAAATATTACAACTAAGTTGTGTATTTTTGCACATGTGTATTTGGAATGGAGAGCTACTACAACGCTTGAGAGCTTCAGGCATTCCTGCACGAGTTGTGAGCTATGGGTTTTGCAAGTGCCATTTATCAAGTGAAGGAAACAATTTCTGTTTCTCGCTGCCAGAGTGTTTTCATCATGAAGTGGACTGAATTACATCAACTGTTTGTTGTTTATTTTTAAACAGTTGGGATAATTTTAGAGTTGTTCTTCTTTGCTCTGCTAATATGATGCGTTAAAACTGTTTTGTTATGGTGGCCCACATACATATTTCTGAGATTAAATCCTTCTTTCCTATGTAATATTTAATTTTGTATTATTTTTAAATTAGCTTATCTTTTGTTACTGACTTTTGGATTTATTTAAGGATATTGGTCTCCAGTTTCATTTTCCTATGGCATCTTTTCTGGCCTTGGTAGCAGGATAATGCCACCCACATAGGATATTACTTCTTTCCAATTCTACTTTCTGGGAAAAGATGAAAGGTACTAGTATCAATTTAATTTTAGTCTAGTAGAAGTCAGTGATAAAGCCATCTGATTCTAGCCATTTTTTAAAGCTGAGAAATGTTGATTACTAAATAAGTCACAATTTTTAAGTTTTTTATAAATCACATATTTGGTTGAATATAATTCTAAAAATTAGTCCATTTCAAGGTTAACTGCTTGGTACCCTACAATTTCATAGCACTTACTCACAACTCTTATTTCTATAAAGTAAGTCGTAAGGTTTCCATTTCATGTTGCATATTTCGCATCTTATGTATCAATGTGTGTGTCTCTCTGTATGTCTGTGTGTTTGCTTATGAGTGTGTGTCTGTGTATGTGTGCATGTTTGCCACATATTTCTGTCTATATGTGCATGCCAAATGTGTATGGTATGTATGTAGCTCAGTCTACCTGAAGATCTGTTAGTTTATTTGTTCCTTTATATCCTTGTTAAAAACGTTTTGCTAAATATCTTTTCTGGTCTTGCCCATTACTATCTTTTTTCTAGTAACTTATTCTTGCCATCTCTGTGTTGATTTCTGTAATTTGGACAGTCTCTTTTTTAGTGTGAGAACAGGGGTCAAAGAGAGCAGTGCCTGCCTAAGTCAGATGCCTATCTTCTCCCAATAACCCCACATTTTCTTTTCCATGATCACCTGTGAAAGACCAACATAGCTCAGTGTGGTCAGGTGATGTGTAAGTGTCACAAAAGAAGTATTTCAGCAAAAGAAGCATGTGATTCCATCAGCCAGGCTTGGGGGCAGGCTATGTATCTGTAGAAAGTAAGTCTATTTTACATCTTTGTTTCTGCCATTTTATAGCTGTGATTTCAATAAGTTAACTTCAGAGCAACAATTCCCAAACTCACAATGGTAAATATGGAACACAGCGTGAAACTACAGACACCATGCAGGCCAGCACACAGCAGGAACTTAATCAGATCAGCACCCTCCCTGGCTCTGTGTCTCTATGACAACAGGGGGCAAGTCACAGTTTCCAGCAGCACACACCCTAGGAGCTTGTTAGAATGTAGAGTCTCAGCCCAGCCCAGAACCACAGAGGAGTCTAAACCAACTTTTTGAAAGATGTCTTTTATTGTCCCTGCACACAGAAGTGGAGGAAGATTTCTATATTTACCTAGTACCAAGTGGACCTGTTCTGGTTTACTTCAGTTTAGGCTGTTAGTTGAGCTCATAGTATGTGCCAGTACTGTTAGATTCTTTATCCATATTCTCTAGTCTTTACAGAATCGGGACACATGGTTGCTGATTTACACTTGCCCACACTGGGATTCTAAGGGTTTTGAGTGTCTTTAGTAATTAGTCAAGGGGACCAGCAGTCCACCCAGTGGCTCTTTTCTCTTCTCAATAGCTATCTTTCAAATGGGTTTAGCAAGCAAATACCACAAAACTGAGACCAGCACTGTGACATTCAAGTAAGTTTTTATCACAGATAAGGAGAACTTTGACCTCCTAGCTGTAGGCCCAAACTGTGAGCTGTAATATAAAAATCCCAAGCTGAAGCTGGAAACACAGGTGAGCAGTTCACAGTTCTGACCTGGCTGCCAGTCATCTTCTCTGTCGTACTCACAAACCACTGAGTCATAAGAGGCACCAACATTCTAGAAGTGGCAGGGAGGGAGGGTTTAAAACAGGACAATTTCATTAACTTAACTTTTCCCTTTTGTGTTTGCAAAAAGACCTGGTGTCTCATTTAAAAATTATATTTGTTTGTTTAGTGGTAATGCACACATGCATATATCACAGCTCATCTGTAAAAGTCAAAAATCAACATGTAAGAGTTGGTTCTCCCCTCACCTTAAAGCATATTCTGTTATTATTTCTATGCAGTGCTCTCCAGGCTTCCTGGCCCACAAGCTTCCTGCCAATTCTTCTGAGTACGTCCCCATCTTCACATCAAAGTGTTGGAGTAACAAATACAACCTTTTTCATTCAAGGAGCCATCCCCAAAGATCACCACACATATGTCTTTTTTTATTTGGCAGTTAGATGTTATTAGGTGCAGTTCTTAGTATCTTAAAGGAAGATGGTTTATGAAACACGGGTATAGAAATTTGACAGATGCAAATGCTGATGCTGGGAACCAGCCACACCGGTTTTTTGTATCAGATACCTTCTGGCCTAAATAGGAAGCCACAAAACCACAAAATATCAGTAGGTGACCCCCCTCCCCCTGTAACCTAAAGATGTAAATATCTGGATGTGATAAAGAAAACCTAAAGGAGTGCTCCCCACTACCTCCTTCACCATCTCCCACCTTTTGTCTACCTCTGTATTCAAAGAGCCCTATTCACCCATCTCTTATTAAACAAGGTAACCATGTTACCCAATACTATAACCATTGGGGACCTACTAAGTGGGATGTAGAGTAATTTTTATCTAGTAAAATGGCTGCTCTGGCAAGAGATCACATCCAAAGGTATATGGAATACAGACACACCCTTAGCACACACCTTTAATCCCAATCAATGTAGTTTGTCGAAGGAAGCAGTGATGCTGGGAGGTGAAGTCTATTTGTAGGGCAGTGGAGTTGAATTCATGGTGGTTGACTTCATAGCAATTCAGTTTGTGGAATTTGGAGGGACTTTTTACTGGAACGGTCTTAGAGAAGGTCGCAGAAGAAAACAAGCTAGAAGGGTGAAGACATAATGATCCAGAGAATGAGAAGAAGCCAGATTGCTAGAGTTAGTTTAAGGTCAAGCAGAGCAATTCAGTCAGAAGCTGAGAGAAGCCATTTTGAATCAGTCACATAGCCTGGCAACTGACTTCTCCCAATCCACTGGGGCCTGTGATTATAAGAAATTATAAGTTCCTAGAACTAGGTAGGCCAAGACATAGGTATTGGAACTCCAGGCTTAAGGAATGTCAACTGCAGGCAACTGGATACCAGCCTATGGAAGAGTCATTCCTCATGTCTGGATACACTTCCCACTCAGCACCTACACGGTCTCCACATATACTCTTACCTCAGTAGTTCAGTTCATTTGCACTCAGTTAAACACACAGTCATGTACAGCTCACACCATCACAAACTCAGACACATTTGCATGAACACACACATGCACACTAAACAAAACTTTCAAAGACAGGCTTTCCCTAGTAAGCAGTATAGATGCCTCTTTCCTTCCCTCATAACAGCTATCCAGTGCTGATATGTGTTCTTTTATATAGCAACAAATATAAGTGCCTTGCAGATATGACATATTTTGAGGCAGGAGATTACCCTTACCCTGGGTTTTCTGCTGGTTCATAACCACAGTCGCACAGGAGCTTGGGAAAGGAAGGATGAGGGAGATTTCACAAAAAATAAAAAGAGGCAGCAAGAAGAGGCAGGTTAAAATGATGCAGCTACAAGCCAAGGAATGCTTGCAGCTTTAGAAGTTGGAAGAATGGGAAGCAGGAGAGCTGTGGCGAAGAGTGGGCATTTCATGAACTTTAACTGGTACCCCTACTAGCCCCTGGTTTGTTAGCTTTGTGCCAATGCTGATAACATTCTACACAATGACAGACTAAGAATGAAGTAACAATAAAGTAGATGGAGCCGGGGAACCTCAGAATATTCACCAGTCTGTCCAGCAGAAACACAGGGTTCTCTGTATACACACTGTTGTGTTGAAACCGTTGCAGACTGGGAAGTGTTGGAGTCAGAGACATTGCAAATGTCCACTCGTGTGATCAACTGAATATCCCAAAGTACAAGGGGAAACCGCTGGTTGTCATGCATATGGTAAATGTGGCTATTACCATCATTACTGAACCATCACAGGCCAGCATCTCTGCTTTCACACTTGGTGATTATTATATATGGTACCATCATCTATTGTTTAATTGTTTGATGACATTGCTTCATTGATCAAAAAGTTGTATTGAAGACCCACTATGTGACAGGCACTAGAAAGATAAAGATGAGCAAATCATAGGCCTCACCCCAAGTTCCTTACAACAATAGAGAATTACAAACGTGGACAGCTCTGGATTCTCCTCATTCATTTGCCCCAACTCAAGCATGAAGTGAACATTTAAAACCTTACCTGCAACAGGGTGATGGAGCTGTCAGGCAGGCAAGGCCAGAATCTTTGCTCTAAAACTCCACCTACAACATGACAACTCCTTTGTGGCCCATCTTATTTTCTACTGTCTATGCCTCCACTAGGTGGAGGCCCTGGCTGCCTTTGTGGCACATATGCAACCCTAGTTAGGGTTTAACTGACTGATAGAACACTTTCCTACTGTGAGTGAGACCTGCAATCAAGAAAAGATGGTTGAATAAATGAATTATTAAATAAAGCCAAAGACAGAGTCCAAAAATTTATCCTGGCCAAAGAGATGGCTCACTGGGAAAAAACACTTGCCACATAAGTTTAATGACCTGGGATCCACAGTAACAGATAATCAGCTCTCCACTATTGTCCCAGAATACACACTTATACTGTGGCATGAGTGTACCTGCATTCCCACACATACCACATACAGACACACACATGCACACACACCATGTCACACACACACAATTAAGAAATTGTCTGCAGTTGTATATGTGGAGATACATTTGAGAAGTATAGGCAGTCTGGATATCATGTAGTATCAGATGAATATACCGCCTTCTGTCTTGCTGGATCATAAAGGGACAAAACAATGAGTAGGTTTCAAAAATCACTTAGTAGTTGCCTCAGGAGTTAGCATAAGAGCACATGGAACGAGAACAAGTAAAGATGCCATCACTTTCAATGACCCCTTGGAAAAGGTCCATTCCCAAATGCCCTTCCTCTTTGTTGCTGTTTGCTGAAGGTTTGCAGAGCTGACTAAGAATGTTTTATGCTAATTGGCTTTATCTGACATCCCTTTATCATCTGAAATTAATAGACAGCCTAGAAGATACAAGGTTAATGGAACATCTTCTCCACCTCAGATTTGCAACTTGGCATTTTCCCCAAAACACCACTTTCATCTTTATATAAGTGGTCGTGTCTATAATGACTTTTACGAAAGGCACACTGTCTAATCCTATCAACCTGTCCATGAAGCACTATAGAGGAAAATCGGTCCGTGTCATTGGAGAGGATGCTCTGCTCTTGAATGCCCAACAAATTTGACATTCTCTTAATGGGGGTTGGGGGGTGATGGCAGCCCAGTGCACCCGCGGCTAACCTAATGATACACTCGACTTCTGCAGCCAATAGCCATCCCAGCCAGGAAAGCCTCCTGATGAGAAGCACATGTGATTCCAGGGTCCGGAGAAGATAGAATTCTCCCTCCTCCTTCTGATCCTTCTCCCAAGCAGGGAGGTCAAGGCGACTCCTGGACAGGAATCATGGATTCTGGATGAAGATTGGCTTTCTCTGGACCTCTGAGTCTCTTTGAGAGACAACAAAGAGCTGAGAAGATGGAGGAGATGAGGAGATGTTTGGGCCTCTAAAGAAGAGTCAAGAGCATCCGCAGGTTTATCCAGCTTGGGTCACAAGAGGTATGAAAGGTAGGTAGAGGGCAGAGTCTGTAAACCCTACATGATTTCTGCTCCCAGAGCCCCAGAGGACTCTTGAATATTGCAGTCTTGCCAGCACTGCACCAATGTTTAAGACGTACAAAAAGGCATAAAAAAAAATAAGATAAAATATACTAGCTATTGTGCACATGTTCCATCCCCCCAGTACCCCATTTCACTAGCAATGACTATGCCAAAGCTGTTTGCTATGACATGCCAACCTTTGCTGCAGGCAGGTTGCTTTGCATATTTCTAGACCTTATTTACATTTGTGTATCATGTGCTCCAGCATCAGATGTAAATAGAATCAAGTAGACACAGCAGGAAGCAATGAAATGACAGAGGTTTTAACAGTAAACGCAAGTGGATTCCACTGCCAGAGAAATCAACATGAAGGTGGCTAGTCATAACCCTCATGATGGTACTTGATCTTCTAGACTCATGCTTTCCGTGTTCAAACTCACCTTCTCATCTAAAGCTGGCTGTTGGGTTTCAGCCATTGTGAGGTCATTCTCATCAGAGGATAACTCATCAGTCAGATCTCACCTTCCATTATGGCTTTCAAGTTTTGAACTCAGGTCATCGAACTTGCAAACGGAGTTCTTTTACACACTGAACTTATGGTGACCACTGTCTTAGTTCATTTTCTATGCATGTGCTAAGACACCACAACCAAGGCAGCTTAGAGAAGAAAAGGATTATTTGGGGCTTACAGTTTCAGAGGGTTAAAGTTCATGACTGTCATGATAGGGAGTATAGCAGCAGACAGGCACATGTGGAGCTAAAGCAGTGGCTGAGAGCTTACATGTGGAGATGACCACCATGAAGCAGAGAGAGCTACTGGGACTGGCTTGAGCTTTTGAAACCTCAAAACCTGCCCCCAGTGACGTCCACAAAGGCCACACCTCCCCATCCTTCCCAAACAGTTCTATCAACTGGGGACCAAACCTTTATGAGCCTATGCGGGCAATTCTCATTCAAAAGCAGCACACTAGCTTTGGTTTAAGTTTTTGTGGCTGCATACTAATTTGCTGTGTGTCTGTCTGTTTTATACTGTAATTACCAAGCCTCCTGGCTTAGTTTTGCCTTTTTGAATGGCTAAGAGGAAGAGTTTGCAGAAATGGTTCTGTAAGCATTCCTTTATCTCTCCTGATCTGCATGTGTCTACATTTATTTAAAAAAATAGAAATGCTGGTACACACCTGTCAGCTTCACCAGGTATTACAAATGCCAAGTGACATTCTGCCTCTCCTCAGAGTGTACAGAAGCCTGTGTTCCTCAACAGCACTATTTGAAGGCTTTTTAGACTTTTGTGTTTGATAGGCTTAGAATTAGGTCTTTTGCATTTCCCTGGAATCTAGTGAAGCATCATCTACAACTTCCTCTTTTATAGACTTTTTATATCTAATCTCTAAATTGGATCCCCCTTGTTTTCTTTTTGATTCCTTCTATAACCTATGTAGTAATCTTTTATGCTGACTAGTGGCTACTGAGGCCAGGGTGTGCTTTGTGTGCAGATGTAAATGCAAGCAAAACACATACAGACATAGAATAAACAAGTTATTTTTAATTGACTTGATTTTTAACCTATCTATACATGCACTTCATATATTATGTGATGTAAAGTTATGATTTTACACCTGTATTGGGGGGTTGGCTAACCATTTATCTATGTACCATTTGCCAAATGGTGTTGTATCCCAGTGCTCTGAAATGTCAGTTGTTAAACATCATTTCCAGATGTGCATTGTTCTTTCTTTCCTGGCCTTTTTACTGCCTCCCTGTCTTGCTCACCTCACATTTCTGTCAGTACTACACTGTCCTAATTACAGCAGCTTTGCAGCAGGCCTTAGAGTCCATGCGGTGTGAAGCAGATAATAATCTGGGGAATCCATGAAATGGATCACGTGCAGCAGGCTTTCCTGCCTTTCCATGTGTCTGACCACCAACATTCTTATTCCATAAATTTTGAATTGTACTTCTTGTACAGTGGTATTCTTATTTTCCTTTACACATTCTTGAACTTTATTGACATAAACAGTTTATTTACCTGTGGAAGGTAGGAGCGCAGGGACGCTGAAGTAGGTGGAGCACGGGGACGCTGAAGTAGGTGGAGCACGGGGACGCAGTGGTAGACTGAGCACGGGGACGTTGTGGTAGACTGAGCACGGGGACGCTGTGGTAGGTGGAGCACGGGGACGCTGTGGTAGACTGAGCACGGGGACGCTGTGGTAGGTGGAGCATAAGGACGATGTGGTAGGTGGAGCACGGGGACGCCATGGTAGGTGGAGCACGGGGACGCCGTGGTAGGTGGAGCACGGGGACGCCGTGGTAGGTGGAGCACGGGGACGCTGTGGTAGGTGGAGCACGGGGACGCTGTTGTAGGTGGAGCACGGGGACGATGTGGTAGATGGAGCACGGTGACGCTGTGGTAGGTGGAGCACAGTGACGCTGTGGTAGGTGGAGCACGGGGACGATGTGGTAGACGGAGCACGGGGACGCTGTGGTAGGTGGAGCACGTGGACGCTGTGGTAGGGGGAGCAGAGTAATGCTCATGCCAAGGACAGCATCTTCCCACTCCCAGCCAGCCCTGTCTGTATTTTCTGCCCAATGGGAATATGAACCATATGGCTTCTGTAGTTTAACTACACAATTTCATAAAGGAGAGAACATGACTTCCAATATTTTCTCATTCAAGACATGGTCAAGGGTGCTAAATTACAAAATACAAATTAAGTTTAAAACATTAGTAGCTAATTTGCATGTGTCCTACTTTATTGTCAGTTTGGAAGTGGCATAGAACGTTTTCTAGTATGGCTACAGGAGATTCATACTTTCTTAAAAAGTGACTCTTGCTATCCCTCTATTGATACCAAGTGTCTATATTACCAAACTTCGAATCTGAGTCTTAGAAGAGATGCTGGGATGCTTCCCGGACTGAAGGGTAAAGGATGATGTAGCTCACATCTGCCTATTAGGGTACTCGCCTTCAGAACCTGCCCCACATGCTGAGAGTTCAGGGATATTAAGTAGATGGTCTAACCAGAACCCCAAACAAGACTTCACTGATTCTCAGCACTGATAGTGGGACATCCGAATGGATGCCTTCAGCTAACCTCTCCTCAGCTGTCAGATCACGCTACTGTGGCTCCAGACGCTCACACATACCCTCAGTACTCTCTGCATTTCTGTTCCATAGAGGCTGTGATATACTGGCCATTGTTAAAAATATTTCACTGTTCAGCGACAGATAAGAAGAAAAGAAGCTCTGCTGCTTTATACAATATATCGTAATATGACATAACAAAGCAGGTTACCATATCATAACATCACACAGCAAAGCGTGACCCAACAACAGCTCACACTTACTGGGCCTTGCAACCAAAAAATAATTTATAGAACTCTTCAGCTAACCCTCAGAATGAACCCAGGTAGATATTGTTTAATACAAACTCACAGAATGAACTGAAGCATAAAGATACTGGTGCTGCTTCACAGAACACAAATATTCTATATTGTTTATAATTAGTACAAAATAACATACAAGTATGGATTTTGCATGATAAAATCTATACTTTGTGTGCTAATATAAAAAAAGGAAATTAAGAAAATAGGGAAAAGAGAGAAAATTCAAGTATCGTGGCTTTTATCTATGTACCAATGAAAAAGGAACATTTGATGCAGAATTACCTGTTAGCCGTTGACAATAGGATTCATAGACCGGCGATATCTGAGTGCTGAGCTGTGGAATGGTACACAGCAATAGTGGCTGAGAGAACATGTCTCTGGAGGCTGTTATGAGCTAGTGGCAGAGGGACCAAAGGACAGCAAGTGTGCCTCAGTGGGCTCTGGTGTCCACAGGAAACATAAGGAGTCTCCAGATAACCACCCATATGAGCACTACACATTTGCTATTGCCAAGTAGATAGAAGACCATGGGGACTTCTTTTATTTATATGTATTTTTTGAAAGAATTAAGTGTGATCGTTTGTATATGCTTGGCTCTAGGAGTGGCATTATTAGGAGGAGTGGCCTTGTTGGAGGAAGTATGTCACTATGAGTATGGACTTAAGACCCTCACCCTAGCTGCCTGGAGGTTAATCTTCTCCTAGCAGCCTTCAGATGAAGATGTAGAACTCTCAGCTCCTCCTACACCATGCCTGCCTGGATGCTGCCATGTTCCCGCCTTGATGATGATGGACTGAACCTCTGAACCTGTAAACCAGATGCAATTAAATGGTGTCATTTATAAGAGTTGCTTTGGTCATGGTATCTGTTCACAGCAGTAAAACCCTAACTAAGACATTGAGATTTGTAGACAAGTTCTATTATTCACTTAGTCAGGTTTTATTCTTTTGTGCACTTGTTATGCACAGTGAGTTTTGCTAAGCTATGTTTAAGGGTTACATTGTTGAAGAGAAAAACAATAAATAGAAAACAAGTTAATAAAGTAATAGTCTGAGATGATTTTAGAAAAGAGGTAAATGGCGAGTTTGGATATAATCACTGACCCTCTAGATACGGGATCAGAGATATCTTGGAGAAACACCACAAACTATGCCAGGTAAGAATTTCACAACTCATTAATCTAGTTGTGGTAACAGCTAAGGTCATACTGGCCAAAAGACAAAAGACAGAATCTAGAGGCCTCTATGGGCCAGGGCCATGGTTATCGGTTAAGATTTGGATTTTGGGCTGTGCACAGAGAGCTATAAAAAAGTTTAAACAGAAGTAACTACAATCAAATCTATATTTTGATAGTGACTTTGTTTCCGTATAGGGAAGTAAACAAAAAGCAGAAACAGGACTCAATTACAAGCTGCTACAGGAGTCAGACCAGAAGCAAAGAGACCTGAAAATATATTGAAACATGAGATGGGAGAAAATAGGAAACTTCAGGATGTGTTTTAAGATATGGAATCAAGGAGACCCATAGGTCTTTAAGAGAATCGAAGTTGGATGTTGAGATGGTTCTCAGATACCTGGTTCTGGTCATTACTAGTACATATCCGGACCAATCCTAGATTCAGACAAACAGTGAGCTGGGAGGTTAGGCTTTCCCAGAGCTGTGGTGAGCCTCAGTTTACTCCAGTATGGGTTTACTTGCTCTGATATGGTCCAGTCACCTCCTCTATGGAATTTTCTAGGAGGAATTTAAATGAAGCATGGGCTATGTGTCACAGGAGAGGTATTGAGAAGATGTAATCCTGAGAATCTTCACTAGACGACATTTAAAACCACCCATGTCTTTAGTTTTACCAAGTCATTTTAAATGACAGCAATCCAGTTTTTTTTTTTTTCAAAATAACTTCAATAGGTTTTTAAATCTTAACTTCTATCTAAAGTTCTGGTTTGTTCACACAGAGCCCCCTTTCTGGCAGGAATACATAGTTCTCTGCTGCACAGAGGTTGACCAGCAGGGTGAGCATCCTCAGACATGACTGAACCTCCTTGCCTCCAGCCTCCGTCCCATGCAGGATGAAGGTTCTCTTTGAATTTTCAAGACTAGAGATCTTCCTGATCCCCGATCCATTCTAATACACTAAATCACTCTACTGTGAATCCCAAGAGCTTTAATAGATTTCTCAGATGTATTTCCAAATGTTAATGGAAATTCTTTCTTGACTTTTTTGGGGGATGAATTAGAGAGGTGGGCCAGGACATAGGAGGAGCCCCATCTTCAGAAGTCTTGCCAGTATCTACACAAGATAGACTGGGCAGCCAATACATATTTATGTTTGTTATTTCCCACGCATCACCCCCATTTATTCCAAGCACAGCCACTTGTGGCCCTCAGATGTGACTTGAAGGCTCACATGTTAGCTTCTGCTGCACAAAAAGACCACTGTGGTAGGCGCCACTGCCTGCCACACAAGGTTTGGTGAGAAGTGTCAAGATGGAATTAAACTCAGGCACAAAGATTTACTTCCCAGTGCCAGCCATTTTCCCAGTCTCTGTGAATAATCCAGACTTTGTGTTTGGGGCCTTTAGACACAGTAATAATGCAAACGGAATCAAAATCATCATTCATATTATTAACAAGCATTCTTTAGTAATGTTTTGAGTAAGTGCCTAATAAAGTTTAAGAAATAAAGATACTCATGTTATTAAAGAGGAATTACTAGGTTTCCATTCATAAGCTTCAATATCCTGCTTAATGGATTCCATACAGCCTAGCAGAAACCCAGTGAATGAATTATGGTAAAGCAGTTCACAAACATTATATGGTTTCCTTTTTTTTTTAAACTTTTGTTTCCTCTCTGTGAAATAACAATGAGGCACGTAGTTTGAATAAGATCATTTCTTATAACAGAATGAAAACATCAGGGGGACTCTGGTTGTATTTTAGCCTACAGGCAAAAACTCCACAGCTTTACGGTCAGACAGTGCCCCCTTGTGGACCACGTAAGGTTGTCAGAACTGCACTGTGATCATGAGCACTTTGAAAGTGGGCAAGGCTGAAAGAGGGAAGGTCAAACCTGTAAGAGCCTCGTGGCTGGAAGAAGGCACTTTATGACATAAGGATGTGAAAGCCGGATGGGAAGGGGAACATGGGCCAGTCAAGCTGACGGTCTCGGTTCTAGAGAACTTGACCCACTGAATGATTGGTTATAAAAGGCACAGCAGAATGGGGAAGAATCCATTTGAGCTCAGCCTGTCTGGGTTCAAATCTCTGCTCTAATAGTGTGTGAATATGGGGTGCTCTGTTGCTGCTCTAAGCTTAGGCCATCCTAATATGACTAAAAATAATGGTGTCTTATCAGATGTCTGCTGGTATAGATCAGAAGTAGTGTGAGGGGCAAACAAAACTGAGGAGAGAAGAGCGCTTTTAGGGTAATGTTTACTAAGATGCCTGTTACCCTACCAGAGTGTGCACTTCAAACCAATGAAGGACACTCAGCTTCCTGCTTATTTTTTTTTATCTTAAGGCCTTTTACATACATGAGTTTTCCAGCCACACAAGAAAACCCATAAAAATTTTGGGACTGGCCATGCTAAGCCTTTGTGTAGGGCTGTTCCAGAGACGAAAACCAAGTTGATTAGACCTACAAGCATATGGACGCGTGTGTCTGAAGAGTAGATGCCGAGGGAGAAGGCTGGTTGGTGGCTTGATGCCCTGTGGTAGGTAAAGACAGAAACAGGAAAATCAGTCAAGGACTTCAGAAGGGGCTCAGGGGAGACACAAGAGCATATTCCCGACCAGCAAGCACTGACCTAGCGCCAATGGGCAAACAAAGAAAAACAGGACGATGGGAAATTTACCTTTTAACTCCCTTAAATGTGCCACCACCAATAATAATTCAAGGGTTTAAGAATGTCGAAATGCCCTAAGATTCTCAAGCCGGGGAGAGAAACTCTTGGGCAAGCAGGCAAGTGGCTTGTGCCTGGGGGCTGTGGCCTCACGGGTCCTCCTGCAAGTCCTTGAGACGGAAGCCTGCCACAGGCTTGAGCAGATGACTGCCACAGTCAAAGCCTCCCCAAGCTAGACTTCACGTGCTGCGTTCCTAAGATAGTAATCTGATGGGAAATGACACAACACCTAAGCAGACCTTGGAAGTCACTCGCCCTGCAACCCCACCTCGAAGCTTTAATTACTTGGAAGGACTAAGTTTTTTTAGATGTCCCTTTTTAATAAAAGGGCAGTCCAAGTATCTGTGAAAATTGATCCATCATGGTGAATGCTCTGAAATAAAACAAAAGCAGTTTGCTGTTTCTAATCATTGATCTTGGGCTTCCAAGACTCTGTGTGTCTGCTCTGGCCTCTGGCTTCCCTCTGCTCAGCCTGAACCCAGAGTACTTATCTCTGACCACTTGCGGTTCCCACCTAGCCAGCCCCTACCTCAAGATTGGTGGCATTTCTTTTTTTATTGGTTTTCTCTCTCTGACCTGTCAAGTATCAATGAGAAAACCTGAAAAGTGCAGTTGTATTTTCACACACACACACACACACACACACACACACATTTGTGCTCCTGGGCTTTCCCCTGGGATGCCAAGGCCTCCTTCCAACGTTCTGTTTCGTTCTCCTCATTGTTCCAGCATGTCGTCCATTCTGTTCTCTCTTGGCTGACAAGGTCCCGCTGGCTTTCCATACTTAAGTTTAGCAATTGTTTCCTCCTTAAGATGGCATCTGCTCTCCTATGCTGGGCTTGAATGTCTGTGCCTCTGGGCTCCTTCTGTCAAAGTTACTGTATCCTCTTCACACACACACACACACACACACACACACACACACACACACACACACACACGGGGGGGGGGGAAGATTGAGAGACAAAGACACAGACAGACAGAGAGAACAAAGAGACATATGCACAGAGAAAGACACACACACCCAGAGTCGACACATGGACACACACAGAGAAACACATGCACAGATGCATACATACACACAGAAACACACACATATGGAAGATTATATATATATATATATATATATATATATATATATACCTCCCTGTCTGTGAATTCCACATTCACATATCCAATCAAACATATGTGAAAAAGTATTTCTAATGATTCATCATTTAGAGATCCTTACAGTTCGTAGGAGGGTCACATCAATTATAAACAACCATGATACGTTAACTGGAGCATCTGAGAAGTTGGATATTCTCAGGGGTCCCTGATTTACTCCATATGATCACTACAGTTCTATATGTTCCTGGCACAAAGAGGCCCTGATGGATTAGGTCACGAGGAAAGTTCTAGAAGCAGCCATGACACACAGCATGGCTTTCCTCAGTGTGGTTGAAGAGAAAGATAGTAAGTGTTAAAGAAATCCAAATGCAGATCGACCACACATGCTATATCTAAAACACAGTTCTAAGAATTCGAAAAGCTCACACTTGTATGCCTTTTTGAAGTGTCCCAGCATGCCCATAAGGAATTTACAGTTACGTCTTCTTGTTAACAGAAACGTTAGCTGACGGGTGGTAACAAAAGCTCTCTACTAAAGAAAAACAAGTAGCTGTTTCTGGGCCAAATGCAGCTGTCTGACTTCAACTTTCATCAGCATACAGCAGCCTTCACCAGTTCATGGCAACTTCTCCATTAACATCGGAAGAGCTCAGTGCTTGTGACAGAAAACAGAGTACAGTTGTGCTGTAGTGCACTTTCATAAGTCCATATTGACCATCAGCCCAAAATGTTTAGTCTTGTCTGAAACATGTCGTTGGAAGGAGTAACTCTGCTACACTCAAACGCATTTTCAATTTTACATTTCCATTTTTTATTAATATTGTGTTTTGGTAGCATATTAAACATGATGTATGATGTAAAGTGATTTTCCTTCATTAGACTTATTTCTATTGGAAATGGGTGTTTCCTCATGCAATCTATTCTTTTCTGATTAGCTCCCATCCCCCACCTTCTCCCAGATCCTCTTTACCTCCCCACTTACCCAAATCTACACTCTTCTTTGCTTTCTCTCATCAGAGAACAGACAGGCATCTTTAAAAAAAACAAAAAAAAAAGAAAACTAATAAAATGAAAACAAATGAATGAAAAAAAATCACAAACTCACACACACTTCAAAGACACAAAACTTCATCAAGACATAAAAACAGAAACTACTGGATATAAACAAAGTAAAAAGTAAAGAAGGCAAAGCATTTTGAGGGTAAAGCCCTTCGAAAATTGCATTGATTTTGTTTTGTGCTGCCTCTCTACTGCTGGGTTGGGCCTGCCCTTAACTGTGGAATTTGCCACAGTGTGTGTACCCAGTGAGATTCTATTGGAAAGAACCAATTTTTCAACCGTGAAGAGTTATCAATTGGAAATAGTGTCTGGGGAGGGATGGGAGCTTGTTCTCCTTCCCCTCCCACGGCTGAGACCCCACGTGGCTTAGACCTATGCATTCTGTGCAGTCTATGAGTTCATATCTGCAGCAGTGCTGCTGTGTGTAGACTGTCTCCTTGGCATCCTGCATCCCCACTGGCTCTTAAACTCTGCCTTCTCTTCAGTAGAGTTCCCTGAGCCCTGTGGAAGGGTTTGATGTAGACATGCCATTTAGGACTGGGTGTTTCCAAGATCACTCTTTCTCTGTATATCCTCCAGTTGGAGGTCTCTGTAACTGTTTGCTTGGGGTTATTTTCAGAGTCACAACCTGGCTATTCCTGCTTTAGAGGATTTACATTCTGAAGATGCCTGTGGCTTTGACAGTTTTGTTTTTAAATGGATTTAGCAAATGAGGTTTGAAGACCCTGCTTTATTTGTTAGGATGCATGAGCACTCTTGGCCTCCTAAGAAGAGCCCTGGAGTTTTCTCTTCATTCACAGTGGCTTTGTACACTTCCACCTGATGCTTCCTTTAAGGTGTTTTGTAGTAGAAATAGTAGAATATATGTAGTTTTTTTTTTTTCCCCAAATGCACAAACCCAACGCCAACATCCCTGGCAGCAATGGAATCTAGAAAACCCACCTAAGTACTGCCATTGTTTTCTGTTTGTCTTTATCTAGATTCACTCCTTAGCTTCTTTGTCTCCATCATGGGTGGTGTGCGTGCGTGCATGCGTGCGTGTGTGTACTCACTCTGTGTGTGTGCCTGTGTGCCCCTGTCTCCATTTTCATAAACTAACCTCAAGGAAATGAAAAAAAAAAAAAGCCTTTAGGTTTGACTAGGAAGACTGTTACTCAAATAAATATTGGTTTTGATATCACCCAAGCCCTGGGATACGAAATATGAAATTTCCAAATGGTTATTAATCAGATCAATCAGCAAGGAATGTGTCAACGCCTCTGTGGGGCTGCACAGCTCAATTAGCACACACAGGCTCTGCTCAGCACTTCCCGAATGCAACTCACATCCACCAGGACCCCGCATGAGCGACTCTGTAGCTAAGGCTATGTCACAGCGAATCAACAAAATATGCAGTTTGATCAGCACATTCTGAGAGCAGATCATTAAAATATGCAACCAGATCCCCCAAGTGCATGAAAAATTAACTAACAAGTTTTGTATCTTGATCAGTTTAATGAGCGAGAAGTCGCTGAACAAGAGTGTCAAATTGTACAGTCTGGCAAAAGGGCAGGCAAGTGTCTTAGAACAGGGGGCAGGGCCAGGGCTAACATTTGTGGGTTTCGAAATAGCAATTCTAAAAATTCAATGTTGAATAAAGCTGATTAACATTAATAGGCTGTCCAGCCTGTGTCCAGCAGGATGTGATGCTATGTACAGTCTTCTGATGCAAATGAAACATTGATTGTCCCTTTCAGGCTTCGCTAGCTCTTAATAGACTCAGCCATGCAAGTGGAAGGTCCTGCCGGTGGCGTCAGAGACACATGTGTCACCAAAAGGCAGTGGCAGCCTTCTGGAAATACCCAAACCATCTGAACTTGAAAAGAATGAAGGGAAGAAAAGGATGAGGGAAGAGAAGAAAGGCGTCTTTAATCAAACACTGTAAGAAATGCCCCATGCCATTGAGAAGGAATCAGGACTTAATAAACCAAGAATGGCCAAGCTAGAGAGTTGGCTAAAGAATATAAATCAATTACGTCCAAGTGGCAGATGATCACAGAGGAGATGTGCAAATTGGATTGTCACAGAAGTCTGCTCTCCTCCTGTTATTGACAAGAGGTTGATAGGAGGCAGACAGCCTACTCTGAACACAGCCACACATGGCCCAGTGACTTGGCCCATGTACAAACAAGGACTGACTACCAGTCCGGTAGGTCTGCTCAGCTGCTGGATCTGAGCTGCCCGGCTGGCACTGCAGCTGCGGGAATGCTGGGTTCCCAGGGCATAAATTTACCCACCTTTCAGAGGGAGCCCGGCAACAGAAAGATGGCAGTCCCAAACAAAGGGCAGTAAGCAAATCCAGAAGTGACCAGTGCACAGACAAAGGAGGAGATTGACAGGCCTCTGGGCATCGAAGCTGGGGCTGGCTGCCAGCTGCCCTACTGAGAGCAGGGAACAGAGTTGGCGTTTTGGTTTTGTTTTGTTATTTGGGGAAAGGGCACCATTCTAAATTTGATCAGACTTCTCTCAAGTGGCATGAGGGTGACTCTGTGTCACACACAGTATGTGAAGAACTTGGCTCTACAGATCTTTACAGTTCTATTTTCAAGAGCAGTTGATGAGCCAGGAAAAAATGCATCACACACACAATTTTATGGATATTTCTTTAAGGTTGAGATAATGAAAGTGAATCAAAGGATAATGTAAAGAAAGGGCTCTATATCAAGTAACACATGCAGTGAATGCATTTGATGGAAGGTATACAGAGGCTTTTAAACAACAGCAGGTAAACTGAATGAAAATTGAGACTAAAATATTTAAATCAGAAAAATATCCTACAATTCAATCTATGTTTGAATCAATCCCGTGTGTGTGGATATTGAGATAGAAAGTTGAAGCCGAGAATGGAGTAATAATGTATACAGAGAGAATGGCTTCTCTCTGTATACATAAATGGAAGCCTAAAACATGTCTTCCATTTCTCCAGCATTTGTCCTGTAAGCTGAGGAAAAGCATAAGCTCGGGAAGAGAGATAATAATATCCAGGGCTCACAGATATTACTGTTTTTAAAGACTTATTTATGTATTTATTTTATGAGTACACTGTAGCTGTCTTCAGACACCAGAAGAGGGCACTGGATTACATTATAGATGGTTGTGAGCCACCATATGGTTGCTGGGAATTGAACTCGGGACCTCTGGAAGAGCAGTCAGTGCTCTTAGCCACTGAGCCACCTCTCCAGCCCCCGTAAATGTGATTTTCACACGGTTTTTGTGACACATCCTGTCACTCAGCGCTGCCATCACTACCAGACATGGATTTCTGTGCACCCTGAAAGGCACCACGAATCCCCTACTAATATCAGCAAGAAAGTGCAAATGTTAAAAGTTACATTATACAAGCAAAAGTCTGTCTCTGGGGTTATTGCCTCAGCAAACACCAAAATACAAAATGAGAAACCTAGACTTGCAAATGCTCTGGAGATGTTCACACACCGTCGTGAAGCCTCGGGGGTGTTTTTGGATCATCAAAGCTAGTGTTCAACTATGAAAAGTTTGATTATATTTTAGAAAGATTTCATTACAAAGGACACACATCAAACACATTCAATTACATTTGTGTGTGTCACATGTGGATATGTGTGTAAAAACATCCCCTCCAACTAACTAAGAAATGAGAGATTGTCATGTGATCCCAAAAGATTCCCTGTGATTTGATTTTTGGTTTGTTTGTTGGTGTGTGTATGTGTGTACAGATGTGTACAAAGACCAGATGTCAACCTTCAGGTGTTCCACCTTTGGTGGATGTTTTTCTTTGGGAGGGGAGATGGGTTTTTTGTTGTTATTGTTTTGTTGTGATTTGGTTTGGTTTGGATTGGTGTGCTTGTTTTGAAACAGAGAATCTCTGTGCATCCCTGGTTGTCCCAGAACTGGGATGTAGACCAGGCTATCTCAAGCCCATAGAGATCTTCCTGCCTCTGCCTCTTGAGTGCTGGGATTAAAGGTATACACCATCATACCCTGCTCTACCTTGTTGTTTTTTTTTTTTTTTTTTTTTTTTGAGACCAGATTTTTCATCACCCTGGGGCTCACCTAGTAGGGTAGGCAGGCAAGCCTGTGAACCGCTGCCTCAGTATACCCAGCCCTGATTCCCAGCATTGCCACATGGATTTTGGAGATTGAACTCAGGTCTTTAGACTGGCTTAGAAAGTGCTGAGCTATCTCCCCTGCACTATCTATGATTTTTTCCTCTTTCATTTGATGGGATGCTTTCAATGTATACAAAATTAATATGAATAAATTTGGTCATTTTACATACATTCACTATTACAGGGACTAGACCACAGCTATTTGCCCACTGGGCTGCCACTGGGCGTTTAGTTTGTCCTGGTGTTGAATATTATGAGAAATGCTTCTGTTATGTCTCCTGGTGTCATGGCTAGCATTTCTCAGGAGCATAAAGCAGGAGCTGCTGTTATTATGTCCTAAGATGTCTTTCTACCCTCTTAAATGACAATGTTGCCTTCTTTAAAACACTCTGATCAGTGTATATGCTCAATGGTAGCTAAAATAAAGTAGCTAGCAAAAGAAAATATGAGCTGTATGTGAAAAAGAGGTGAATAAGAGAGCATTAAAGAAGAAATAATTTGGAGATTAGGACATGATCAACAATAGATGATTTCGACATATAAGGATATTGTTTCTTCCAACATAAACCTGAGGTAAGAACTTTACCTCAGATTCTGGAGTTTAAAGGAAATATACAGATTTGAGAATAATTACAAAAACACTGAGGAAAAAGATCCACCAAGATGGGCTATTTTATATGTAAATAAGACAATAGGACATGGGTGTGAGGGCAAAGTCTAATCCAAAGGAGCAAAGCGTAGAGCCAGAAACAGACCACTCCCTGGAAGAAGCTGGCAGAGGTGAAAATAAAGCATTAGGAGCCAAATGTAATTCCTTATAAATTCAAGACATAGATAGAAAATGCAAAGTTTAAGTTTGACGAAGTTTAAGAGTCAGCAAAAATAATGCACTTCTGAGTTCAGTGTAGAGATTTCTAAAGAAAGAAAACACAAACAGTAAAGGAAAAGATTTCGAGTTTTGTTTACATTAAACCAATGTATCAAATGTATTTAAAAGTGTCTTGTAGAGGTGTGCTTCAAGGCAAAAAGATGAGTCACGTATTTAAACAAAACATACTAATACTTGAATGTATTTATTTGGGAAAGAATTTTTAAAATTTTATATATAAAAAAAATCTCTCTTTTTGAGGGCTAGTGATGTCTGTTAACTGGTGAAAGGTGCCTGTGGACTACACAGCTCTACATCAAAGGGAGGGAGATGGAGATTCTTGGGAAGTCAAGTATGAGTGACGGAGGCTGGAAAGAGAATCCAGTGTCTTATTTCCTTTTCCTGTTCTACTCCAAACAAAGCAGCTTAAGGGAGAGTAGGCAGCCAGCCTGGGCTACAAGAGGCCCTGGGTTGTTGCTGCTGTTATTTTTTAGACATTCTTTTGCTTCAACAAGAAAAAAAGTAAACAACCAAGTATAAAAATAAGAAAAACACTGAATTTTAATTTTGCAGAACAAACTTTAAGGGACAAATAAATATTAAAAGATGCTTCTATGTATTGCTTTTAGCACTGTTATGAGGGATGCTGAGAAAGGCAGCATAGCTTTTGTCTTGTCTCATACTTTTGAGGGGAGAGTTGCTCATAGCGAGGACGTCCTGATGGCTGCTGTAGGAGCAGCCAGTGATATTGTAGCAAAGAGAGACGATAAGCGCTTCTGCTTTCTCCTTTTTATTCAGGCCAGAATCCCGGCCCATAGGTGCTGCTGCCTAGGATTAAAATGGGTCTTCCTTGCTTGGTTAAGCCTTTCTGAACTTCCTCATGAATACCGACAAATTTGTGTTCCTGTGAAAGTTCTAAATCCTCCTGGATTCACCATAAAGATTAACTACCACAGTGCTCACTTTTTATACTCTGAATTAACATTTTCCAATGGGTCAGGACCTGGAATGAAGGTTCAGAGGAAAAAGTTTTTGCTGTGCAAGTATGAGGTACTTGAGTTTGACCTTCAGCACCTAGAGTAAAAAGCCAGGCTAAGTAATCCAGTCTATAAACCCAGCACTGAAAAGGCAAAGACACGGAGGGCAGGGCCAGTCAACCTAGCTGAAATTGTGAACTCTAAGTTCATTTAAAGACTCTGACTCAAAAGAACAAGATGGAGGCTGGAGAGATGGTTTAACAGTTAAGAGCACTGACTGCTCTTCCAAGGGTGCTGAGTTCAATTCCAGCAATAACATGGTGGCTCACAGCCATCTGTAATGGGATCTAATGCCCTCTTTTGTCATGCAGGCAGGCAGGCAGGCTTGCAGATATAGTACTCAGATAGATAGACAGATAGATAGATATTTTAAAATATCAAGAAGATTAAAAACAATAAAGACACACATGTTGACCTCTACATCCCTCATTTACACACACACACACACACATGCATACATGCACACACATGCATATATGCACACACACACATGCATACATGCACACACACATGAATACATGCATACATGCACACACACACACACACACACTCAGAAATAGAGAGGAAACACAGAGAAAGGTAGGGAGAGAGAAGTGAAAAGAGAGATCAGAGAATGGAGAGAGAATTTTACACTTCGTAGACAGGCAAAAACTAAAAAGTCAACACAGTAACACTATTACTGATGAAGTCAGGTAATGAGTTGCTACCCACTGCAAGCAAAAACATAAACCAGGCCAATTTCTTCAGAAGATAAGCACCTTTTACTAAAATGTGGTACCCACAGATCTTACGACCTTAATAATCCCTAGTGATGCAAGAAGAACAGAGCACACAAAGCACACGGCACAACTGTGATGACAAAATCCGCCAAGGGTCCTTGAACTAACCACAGAAACAAAGAGGTGGCCACAAGCCAAGAAGTCTCCAATCTTATCACGTTAACATTTGAAAATACAGGAGCAAATCAGATGAATGAAGGTATAGATTATAAAACCATAAAGAAATAAAGAAAATGAATATATATATATATATATATATATATATATAAAACTCAAATCATGAATTATTTCCATGCTGGGAGACACAGGAGAGGCACACATTCCAGTGTGGCTAATGTCTGATTCGTGAGCTGAGTGGTAAAAATATGAATTTTTTTAATTGAAAAACTTTGTTTTAAAAAATAGAGATAAATGTACAGATTTTAAAAGCACTTTTGCATAAATGTATATGAAATCATTTTTGTCAGTACTTGATTTTTTTAAAGGTTTGATAGTAGGCATTAAAATCTTACTAGTTACAATGAACATAAAGTACATGTAAAACAAGATGTAACCTGGAAATAGTAAAAGTTTTCTTGTTGTGTAAAAATTAAGCATAGTGATTTTTCATTTTTTCTTTGGCCTTTGTTTTTCTTGAACTTCATATAGTCTGTGAGTTGTTTCTGGGGTGTTCAGACCTTTCTGGGGTTAGTATCCAATTATCAGTGACTGCATATTATGTCTGTTCTTTTGTGACTGGGTTACCTCCCTCAGGATGATATTCTTTAGATGCATCTATTTTCCTAGGAATTTCATAAAGTCATTGTTTCTGATAGCTGAGTAGTACTCCATTGTGTAAATATACCACAATTTCTGTATCCATTCATCTACTGGAGGACATCTGGATTCTTTCCAGCTTCTGGATATTATAAATAGAGCTGCTATGAACATTGTGGTGCATATATCTTTGTTGTATGTTGGAGCATCTCTGGGGTATGTGCCCAGAAGTGGAATAACTGGGTCTTCAAGTAGTACTATGTCCAATTTTTGAGGAATTGCCAGACTGATTTCCAGAGTGGTTGTACCAGTTTACAACCCCACCAACAGTGGAGAAGTGTTCCTTTTTCTCTGCATCCTCACCAGCATCTGCTGTCATCTGAATTTTTGATCTTAGCCATTCTGAGTGGTGTGAGGTGGAATCTCAGGGTTGTTTTGATTTGCATTTCCCTGATGGCTACGGATGTTGAGCACTTCCTTAGATGCATCTCAGCCATTCGATACTCCTCAATTGAGAACTTTTTGTTTAGTTCTGTACCCCATTTTTAAATAGGATTGTTTGATTGTCTGGTGTATAATTTCTTGAGTTCTTTGTATACCTTGGATATTAAGCCTCTATCTGATGTGGGGTTGGTAAAGATCTTTTCCCAATCTGTTGGCTGCCATTTTCTTTTCTTGACAATGTCCTTAGCCTTACAGAAACTTTGCAATCTCATTAAGTCACATTTGTCAATATTTGACCTTAGAGCACAAGTCATTGGTGTTCTGTTCAGGAAATTTTCTCCTGTGCCTATGTGTTCTAAGGTTTTCCCCACTTTCTCTTCTAATAATTTCAGTGTACCTGGTTTAATGTGGAGATCCTTGATCCACTTGTAATTGAGCTTTGTACAAGGAGATAAGAAAGGGTCTATTTTCATTCTTCTGCATGCTGAATGCCAGTTGGACCAATACCATTTGTTGAAGACACTGTCCTTTTTCCATTGAATGTTTACATCTCCTAGGTCAAAAATCAAGTGACTGTATATGTGAGGGGTCATTTCAGGATCTTCTATTCTACTCCATGGATCCATGTTCCTATCTCTATACCAGTACCATGCAGTTTTTAACACAATTGCCTTGTAATATAGCTTTAGGTCAGGGATGGTGATTCCCGAAGATGTTTTCTTGTTGAGGATGGATTTCGCTATTCTAGGTCTTTTGTTATTCCAGATGAAATTGCACATTGCTCTTTCCAACTCTATGAAGAATTGGGATGGAATTTTGATGGGGATTGCATTGAATCTGTAGATTGCTTTTGGTAATATGGCCATTTTTAAAATGTTGATCCTTCCAATCCATGAGCATAGGAGATCTTTCCATTTTCTAAGATCTTCCTCTACTTCCTTTTTCAAAGATTTGAAGATTTTGTCATACAGGTCCTTCACTTGCTTAGTTAGAGTCACACCAAGGTATCTCATATTGTTTGAGACTATTGGGAAGGGTATATTTTCCCTAATTTCTTTCTCCACCTGTTTGTCCTTTGAATAGAGGAAGGCTACTGATTTGTTTGAATTTTTATATCCCACCAATTTGCTGAATGGGTTTATCAACTGTAGAAATTCTCTGGTGCAATTTTAGGGGTCACTTACCTACACTATCTTGTCATCTGCAAACAGTGATGTTTTTACTTCTTCCTTTCCAATTTGTAGTCCTTTGTTTTTCTTTTGCTGTCTAATTGCTTTGGCCAGAACTTCCAGTAGTATGTTGAATAGGTAGGGGAGAGTGGACAGCCTTGTCTAGTCCCTGATTTTAGTGGGATTGCTTCAAGTTTCACACCGTTAAGTTTGATGTTGGCTATTGATTTGCTGTATATTGCTTTTATTATGTTTAGGTATGGGCCTTGGATTCCTGATCTTTCCAAGACTTTAAACATGAAGGGGTATTGAATTTTGTCAAATGCTTTTTCAACATCTAGTGAGGTGACCATGTGTTTTTTTTTTATTTGAGTTTGTTTATTTGCTGGATTATGTTGATGGACTTTCATATATTAAACTATCCCTGCATCCCAGAGAGGAAGCCTACTTGATCATGGTGAATGGTCGTTTTGATGTGTTCTTGGATTCAGTTTGCAAGGATTTTGTTTTGTATTTTTGCATCAATGTTCATAAGTGAGATTGGTCTGAAGTTCTCTTTTCTTGTAGGGTCTTTGTGTGGTGTAGGAACGAGGGTTATTGTAGCCTCAAAAAATGAGTTAGGTAGTGTTCCATCTGATTCTATCTTGTGGAATCGTTTGGAGAGTATTGGTATTAGGTCGTCAATAACTGTCTGATAGATTTCTGCACTGAACCCATCTGAAACTGGGCTTTTTTTGGTTGGGAGGCTTTTGATGACTGCTTCTATTTCTTTAGGTATTATGGGATTATTTAGATGATTAACCTGGTCCTGGTTTAACTTTAATATCTGATATCTGTATAGGAATTCATTCATTTCCTTCAGATTTTCCAGCTTTGTTGAGTATAGGCTTTTATAGTAGGATCTCATAATTTCTTGAATTTCCTCAGTTTCAGTTGTTATGTCTTCACTTTAATTTCTGATTTTGTTGATTTTTTATACTCTCTCTTTGCCCTCTAGTTAGTCTGGCTAAGGGTTTATCAATCTTGTTAATTTTCTCAAAGAACCAGCTCTTGGTTTTGTTGATTCTTTGAATGGTTCTTTTTGTTTCTATTTGGTCCATTTCTTCTCTGAGTTTGATTATTTCTTACAGTCTATTCCTCTTGGGTATATCTGCTTCCATTTGTTCTAGAGCCTTCAACTGTGCTATCAAGTTGCTAGTGTATGCTCTCTCCAGTTTCTTTTTGGAAGCACTCAGAGGTATGAGTTTTCCTCTTAGTGCTGCTTTCATTGCATCCCATAGGTTTGGGTATGTTGTGTTTTCATTTTCATTAAATTCTAGAAAATCCTGAATTTCTTTCTTTATTTCTTTTTTGACCATGCTATTATTTAATAAAGCATGTTTAGTTTCCATGTGTATATGGGCTTTTTTTTTTTTTTGTCTTTGTTGTTATTAAAGACTAGCCTTAGATCATGGTGATCTGATAGGATGCATGGGAGTATTTCAATCTTCTTATATCTGTTGAGGCTTGTTTTGTGACCGATTATATGGTCAGTTTTGGAGAAGGTGTTGTGAGGTGCTGAGAAGAAGCTGTATTCTTTTGTTTTAGGATGAAATGTTCTGTAGATGTCTGTTAATTCCAATTGCTTCATAACCTCTGCTAGTTTTACAGTGTTCAGTTTCTGTTTCCATGATCTGTCCATTCATGAGAGTGGGGTGTTGAGGTCTCCCACTATTATTGTGTGGAGTGCAATGCATTTTTTAAGCTTTAGTAGGATTTCTTTTATGAATATGGGTGCTCTTGTATTTGGAACATATAAGTTAAGGACTGAGAGTTCCTTCTGACAAATTTTCCCTGTAATGAGTAAAAAGTGTCCTTTCTTATTTTTTTTGATAACTTTTGGTTGAAAATCTACTTCATTCGATATTAGAATGGCTACTCCAGCTTGTTTCTTGAGGCTGTTTGCTTGGAAGGTTTTTTTCCCAACCTTTTACTCTGATATAGTGTCTGTCTTTGTCTCTGAGATGGGTTTTCTGTATGCAACAGAATGCTGGATCCTGTTTATGTATCCAGTCTGATAGCCTATGTCTTTTTATTGGGGAATTGAGTTCATTTATGTTAACAGCTATTAAGGAGTAGTGGTTGCTGTTTCCTGCTATTTTTGCTTTTAGAGGTAGAATTGTGCCTATTTGTCTTTCTTCTTTTGGTTTTCTTGCATAGGTTTTTTTTCTTGTTTTTACTAGCATGTAGTTTTCCTCCTTGTTTTGGGTTTTCCACCTATAATTCATTGTAGTGTTGGGTTTGTGTTCAGATATCATGTAAATTTAATTTTGTCCTGGAATATCTTTGTCTCTCCATCTATGGTGATTGAGAGTTCTGCTGGCTATAGCAGCTTGAGCTGACACTTGTGTTCTCTTATGGTCTGCATGATGTCTGTCCAGGCTCTTCTAGCTTTCATAGTCTCTGTTGAGAAATCGGGTGTGATTCTGATTGGTCTGCCTTATATGTTACATGACCTTTATCTCTTACTGCTTTTTGTATTCTTTCTTTGCTTTGGGCACTTGGCCTTTTGACTATTATGTGTCTGGAGGAATTTCTTTTCTGGTCCAACCTATTTAGAGTTCTGAAGGCTTTTTTTATGCTCGTGGTCATCTCATTCTTAAGGGTAGGGAGGTTTTCTTCTACAATTTTGTTGAAGATATTTACTGTGCCTCTTAGTTGATATTCTTTGCCCTCTTCTATTCCTATTATCCTTAGGTTTGGTCTTCTCATTGTGTCCTGGATCTCCTGGACATTTTGTGTTAGGAGCTTTTTGGCTGTTGCATCTTCTCTGACTGTTTTGTCTATGTTTTCAATGTTGTCTTCGGTCCCTGAGATTCTCTCTTCCATCTCGTGTAGTCTGTTGGAGCTGCTTGCATCTGTGACTCCTGCTTTCTTTTTTAGGTTTTCTATCTCCATGGTTGTCTCTTTTAGTGTTTTCTTTATTGTTTCCATTTCTATTTTAAATTCCTTCTTCAATTCCTTCATCTCTTTGATTCTGTTTTCCTCTATTTCCTTTTGTTCTTTGATTTCTTTGAATGTTTTTCATGTTTCCTCTTTAAAAGCTTCTATTTCTTCATGCCTTTCCTCCAGCTCTTGTTTAAAGATTTCCATCATTATCTTGAGGTATGATTTCAGGTTTGAGTCTTGTTTTTCTGCAGTGTTTGGCATTCAGCTATTTGCTGTGATGGGAGTACTGGGTTCTGATGTTGCCAGGTTGTCTTGGTTTCCATTGGGTAAGTTCTTTCACTTTCCTCTTGCCATCTTGTTGTCAGTGATTGGTTCCCGTCCCTCCCGTGTACTTGACCTGTGTCCCTAGATCTCTGCTGTTCCCAGTGGCAAATGGCCTGAGCATTTGGTCTGCATGCAAGGGCCTTCTGGATGGAAACTGAGTTCCTAAGGCAGAGTTCCTGCTCCCCTGAACCAATGGGTGGCACGCTTTCCTCATGTTCGGCCCGACCTCTCCGCACCCCGGCAACTCGCAGTGCAATCTCACCAGGCCTGCTTCCCTGGGTCTCTGCTGTTCCTGGTGGTAAATGGCCTGCGTGAATATTATTTTCATCATTGCTTTTAATTATATAGACTTATATACATAGATTACATGTACTCACATATGTATGTAATATAAGACTCACAACAACTAGAGAACAGAGAAATAATTCTATAAAGAAAAGCAGCAAATGTTTCTAAAGGGTCCTTTGACTGACTAAACTAAGGGCCATTGTGTACCGGGACAGAAAGGAATTCTCGAATGTAGAGTTCATAGTGCCAAAAGTCCCAGTGGCTGTTTTGGGACACTGGAGCATATGTGGACAAATGGCAACCTGAACATAATACTTATTTTATAAACCTGGTGACGCAGTCCGAAGAGGAGCTGGTAGAGCCGCTTTGCATTTGTCAATAATTGCTTCTACACAATAAACAGATTTGTCCTTTGGAAGGAGTCTGTGGTTGCCTTGACTGAGGGAGAGCCAGTCTCCCGCAGAACGTAGCCCAATGCGTCCTTATGTTAGCAATGACTGCACGCACTGCTTGAGCACGGCTCTGACACCTACTTGTCGAGCATCAACTCCTAAGTTCTGTTGCCATAGATTCCTCTTCCTGATGTGGCGGTGACAGAAGCAGCATGGTCGTGCTTTCTCTAAACCAAAGCGGTAAAAACCATCGCAGCTATGAGACCCCATAGGGCTTCTTCCCTACTATGGGGATAGGAAAGACAGCTCTCGGCATGTGACAGATGGATGGCGTGGTGACGTTGTACTGGAATTGGTATTGTGGGTAAAAAAATCCAATACACTGATTGCTTGCCTCAGTGCCTTTTATTTTAAGTTGAATAAATTACTAAATTACACTTACAACATATTTCATTTAATGACTTCTATTTATCTCTTGAGGTTATGATATAATTACATCATCTTCCTCTTTTTTCCTCCCTTCAAACACTCTTTATTTATCCATAAATACCTCTTTGCTCTTTTTCAAATTCGTGGTTACTGTTTTCATTCATTGTTAACCTGCATATTACATTACCAAAATGATCCTTTAAAAGCACTGTTACATGTCACACAGCTTTATAAAACAAAATTCAAAAAAAAAAACTCCTTCTGAAAATTACCTGTGTATGAGCATGTGATTGTGTATGTGTGTATGTGTATGTATATGTGTGTTCACACGACTATGAGCCCATGTGTATGCATGTACTTGTAGAGATCAGAAGATAACCCTGCATGTAAAAACAAACGGGCTTCCCGTTTGCTGCCACTCAGTTTTCTTCTTAGTTAGTTGACTGTTGAGACAGAACCGCAATAAACATGAGTAAAAAGCAACATGAAGTGACTTCATTCATTCAGTTTCATTGACCATTCATAGGATCCCAATGTATAAATAACAATTACTTGTGGACCTTCTTTACCAATGGGTACTTAGGTTCTTTCTAGATGGCTCTTATTACATCACTGAATTTTGGGGTGTGTGTGTGTGTGTGTGTGTGTGTGTGTGTGCGTGTGTGTGTGTGTGTGTGCACCTTTGCATGTACAACTTTCTCTAGAGCTTTAACCAGGCATAGGTTGTTCATTTGCCTGACAGCTGCAACTTTGTTGGCCATTCTGAATAATTTGCTGAGTGGTTCCCACTCCCACCAGCCTTGACTGAAAGTCCCCCTTATTCCATGCCTTCACCCTTCTTTTACCCTGCTTATGAGTTGGCAGGCATCACTCTTTTTGATGTATGTGATGCAAATCATACTTTAAAGCAACCTTAACTACAATGCCCTTCCACAGCCCATATACTTAGAACTAACTACACCCACAATTAGTGGCTATGTTGAGTTGGGTCTTACTTATCAAAGAACAGGGCTTTCAAAGGCAGATAAACTGTTCCCCAATAACCTGATGATGGATGACTATGAGGAGAAAATCATGATGCTTGTTGTAGATATGAAATATTACATTTGGCACCATTGGGAAATCACCCAAGTTTTGTGGGTTTCTGACTTTATAACTACAAGATATTTGGATAAAAGCACACTTACTTAAGGTGACATGTGAATTCACAATCCAAGAGGAAAGCATCATAAAAGTAGCATAACATTAAATTCATCTTACAAGAGGAGCATTTAACTTGGCAAGATTAACAAAATAAAACACATGGGTTAGATTTCCTCAAAATACACAGTGGAATAAAATGTGCTCAGCAAAATATTATTCAGCTTTTGCCAAACTAGAAACATCTGAAAATAACCTAAGAGCTTTCCTTAAACCACAGCCTGTTTCTGGCTCTGCCGGCCATTAATTACGTGTTGTTTTGATAATGAAGTGCGCCAGGAATGGAGGCTGCACCCGGCCTATGAACTACTTATTCATGTTGGGGAAATCAGGACAAAGACAATAGTATTGACATGAAACAATTCTGGGTTTCACAGTCTCTCCTTCTTGGTGTGCATTTCACATCAGCCTTAATAGCTGTGGTGGTTTGTATAAGAACAGTGCCCTCAGACTCATATATTTGAATGCTCCGTCATTGGGGACTAACACTACTCAAGAGAGATTAGGAGATGTGTCCTTGTTGGAGGAAGTGTGTCGCTGGCAGTGGGCTTTGGAGTTTCAAAAGCTAGAGCCAGGTCTAGTGTCTCTCTGCCTGCTGCCTTGAAGATCCAGATGTAGAATTCTCAACTTCTCCAGGACCATGAGGTCTGTGCTCCGCACTGTAACAACAGTGGACTAGGCCTGTGAGGTTGAAGGCAAGGCCCAGTTAAATACATTCCTTTATTTAAATAAAAAGCCATGGTTATGTGTCTTTACAGCAACAGGATGCTGACTTGGACACTGTTTTCTGAAATCTCAGTTGGTGAAGAAGATTTTCTCATTCTTTTCACCTGAAAATTGATGTGGAAATCTTTTATGGTGGCTCAGAGTTAAAACAACTAGGTCTAAGGTTTCCTTGGTAACTATGACACCCCTATTCTGGAAAACACAGAGTTATGCTTGCTGGCAGGGCACAATTTGACTTTTGACATTTATTAAGAGAAATATTGCTTCACAATGAACAGTCTTGTGAGCGCGCGCGCGTGTGTGTGTGTGTGTGTGTGTGTGTGTGTATGTATGTGTGCGTGTGTGTGTGTGCATGAATGTGCATACATACAGATGTAGAGGCACACATGTAGAGACCAAAGGACAGTTTCCAGGAGCTGGCTCTCCCATGCCTCCGTGGTTGCAGTAATAAACTCGGATGAGCAGATTTGCAGCACAGGTGCCCTCATCCCCGAGCCACACCACTGCCCGAGCTTTCCTGAACTTTTGAAACTAGCTGCTTAGAACTTGCACAAAATTACCTACAAATAATAAATAGATATGTAATAAAATTCAGTATATCTCTAGAATATATGTTTTCATCTAATCATACAAAAATGCACTTTTAGCCAGAGGCAGGCAGACCTCTGTGAGTTAGAGGCCAGCCTGGTCTACAGAGTAAGTTCCAGGACAGCCAGGGGGTTATAGAAATATTATGTCTTGAAGAAAAACTGAGAGAGAGAGAGAGAGAGAGAGAGAGAGAGAGAGAGAGAGAGAGAGAGAGAATAAATATATTCTAGATTTAAAATTTATTTGCTCTTATGACTTACCACATAAAGGTACATTAACAAGGAAAGTGCAAAGCTCATTTACCAATACATAAAATTAAAATACTTTTAAAATGTTGTCAGAGGTGAGACAAAAAAGAAAGTGTTCTTCCTGTGACTATACTGGTTGTGACTGACTGACTAACTAACTGGTGCTGTTATTTTGTTATTTTGACATGTTATTTATAAAATCAACATTTTCATATCTGACTACCCAGAATTTTCCTTCTAAGTGGGAATATTAAACAAGTTCCTGCCACTGTTCAAAAGGAAGCACTTCCAAAGGCTTTCTTTTTGATGTGCGTTTAACAAACATTCATGTGGCACTTACTGCATTCCAGTCATAATTCCAAGAAGTATATAAATATTACCCCATAGTCTTCTCATAACTACTTTATGAAGCAGACAAAATTTTAGAAAACTCACCCTATTAAAAAAACAAATATTTAAAAATAAAATTAAGAGCACCGCCCAAAGTTTCATGACTAGCAAACGTCAGAATGTGTACATACACAGTGCCCCCCCCCCCATCATCTACTCTGTCCACCAACCCCACGTGGCAGTTCAGGCCGGCTCTTAGTTACTTTGGTTGCTAGGATAAAACACAATGGCCAAAAGCAATGTATGGAAATTTTGACATATTTTTCCAAGGAAGGGGTTATTGCTGGGGGACGGTCATGGCAGCAGGCAGTCAGAGCTGGAAGCTGAGAGATACCAAGTCCAGCCACATGCAGGAAGCAGGGCCGGTGAACTGGAAGTGGGGGAAGGCTGTAAACCCCAACATCACCCCACCTCAAGGCGTAATGAGCATAGCTGAATGCTAAGGGCTGTCTCTTTCTCTGTGTCAGTATTGTAGGACTCACAACACCAAGTGCTATCAGTTGAATGTCTGGCTCAGAGTGCATATCTCCAAAGGTGTGACAGACTGAACCATGTCCTTTATAGGATGTACTGCTTGTATTTTCACTAATAGTTCAGAAATGAGTCTTTTTCATGTTTGCTAGCACTAAGTATGATTTTTAACAACGTTCTCAGAGTATAATCAGCACAGTTGCACATATTTTGAGTGTGCTCTTTGATAGATTTACACTTAGGAAAGCATTCCATTGATGATAGTAGCCTATCATTTGCCAAGCTCTCCTCTGAACGCTGTTTTTCCTTTCAGTGTCTGACACTTACCCCAGCATAGATAACCCACCAGCAAACTTTCTGTAATTGAAGATTGGTTTAAATGTTTTTGGATGTTTTTATTAGATATTCTCTGTATTTACATTTTAAATGTTAACTCCTTCACCCCACTCACATGCCCCCTCCCCTCCCCTTGCTTCCATGAAGGTGCTCCCTCTCTTGACCACCCTCTCCCACCTTAGCACCTTGGCATTCCCCTACACTGGGAAAACCAGCCTTCACTGGACCAAAGGCCTCTTTTCCCATTGATGCCAGACAATGCCATCTTCTGCTACATACGTACTTGGACCCATGTGTCTCTCCATTTGTATTCATTGGTTGGTGTTTTAGTCTATGGGATCTCTGGAGGGTTTGGTTGGTTGATAATGTTCTTCCCATGAGGTAACAAACCCTTTTAGCTCCCTCAGTTCTTTCTGTAGCACCTTCATTGGGGTCCCCATGTTCAGTCCAATAGTTAGCTGCAAGCATCCTCAACTGTATTTGTATGACTCTGACCGAGACTCTGAGGAAGCATCCATATCTGGCTCCTCATAATCAGTTTTTGACGTCAGCAATAGTGCTTGGGTTTGATGGCTGCATATGGTGTGGATCCCCAGATGAGTCAGTCTCTGAACGATCTTTACTTCAATTCTGCTCCTCTATTTGTCCCTTCATTTCCTCCCGTGTGTGTTTTGTTCTCCCTTCTAAAAAGGACTGAGGCATCACATTCAGGCCTTCCTTCTTTTTGAGTTTCATAATGTCTGTGAATTGTTCTTTGTGTATTCTGAGCTTCTTGAGCTAGTATCTGCTTATCAGTTAGTGCATACCATGTGTGTTTCTTTGTGACTGGGTTACCTAATTCAGGATGATAGCTTCGAGTCCCATCCATTTGCCTAGGAATTTCATGAAGTTATTGTTTCTAATAACTGATTAGTTGTCCATTATGTAAATGTACCACAATTTCTGTATCCATTCCTATGTTGAAGAACATCTGGATTCTTTCCATCTTCTGGCTATTATAGATAAAGCTGCTATGAACATGGTGGAGTATGTGTCCTTGTTATATGTTGGAGCATCTTTTGGGTATATGCCCAGGAGTGGTATAGCTGGATCCTCAGGTAGCACTGTGTCCAATTTGGGGGGAACTGCCAGACTGATCTCCAGAGTGGTTGTACCAGCTTGCAATTTCACCATCAATGGAGTAGTGTTCCTCTTTCTCCACATCCTTGCCAGCATCTGCTGTCACCTAAGTCTTTGATCTTAGCCATTCTGACTGATGTGAGGTGGAATCTCAGGGTTGTTTTGATTTGCATTTCTCTGATGACTAGGGATGTTTGTTGTCTTTAGGTGCTTCTCAGCCATTCAATATTTCTCAGTTGAGAATTCTTTGTTTAGCTCTGTACCCCATTTATAATAGAAATATTTGATTCTCTGGAACCTAACTTCTTGAGTTCTTTGTATGTATTGGATATTAGCCCTCTATTATATTTAGGATTTTTAAAGTCATTTGGCTGCCATTTTGTCTTCTTGACAGTGTCCTTAGCCTTAAGGAAACTTTGTAATTTCCTGAGGTCCCATTTGCCGATTCTTGATCTTAAAGCATAAGCCATTAGTGTTCTGTTCAGAAAAAGATCCCCTGTGCCTATATGTTCTAAGTTCTTCCCCCCTTTCTCTTCTAATAGTTTCAGTGTACCTGGTTTTATGTAGAGATCTTTGATCCACTTAGACTTGAGCTTTGTACAAGAGATTTTTAAAAAAGGATCAATTTGCTTTCTTCTGTATGCTGACAGCCAGTTGAACCAGCACCATTTGTTGAAGATGCTGTCCTCTTCCCATTGAATATTTTTAGCTCCTTTGTCAAAGATCAAGTGACCGTATGTGTGTGGCTTCATTTCTGGGTCTTCAATTCTATTCCATTGATCTACTTTCCTGTCTGTACTAATACTATGTGGTTTTGAAACAATTGCTCTGTAATACAGCTTGAGGTCAGGGATGGTGATTCCCCCAGAAGTTCTTTTATTGTTGAGAATAGTTTTCACTCTCCTGGGTTTTTTCTTATTCCAAATGAATTTGCAAATTGCTCTTTCTAACTCTATGAACAACTGAGTTGGAATTTTGATGGGAATTACAGTGAATCTGTAGATTGCTTTTGGCAAGATGGCCATTTTTACTATGTTGATCCTTCTAATCCATGATCACAGGAGATCTTTCGAACTTCTGAAAACTGCCTCAATATCCTTTAGAGACATGAAGTTCTTGTCATACAGATCTTTCACTTACTTGGTTAAAGTCACACCAAGGTATTTTATATTATTTGTGACTATTTGTGAAGGGTGTTATTTCCCTAATTTCTTTCTCAGCATGTCTATCCTTTGAGTAGAGTAAGGCTACTGATTTATTTGAGTTAATTTTATGTCCAGTCCTTTTCTGAAGTTGTTTAATAGCTGTAGAAGTTCTCTGTAGGAATTTTTTGGGACACTTAAGTATACTATCATATCATCTGCAAATAGTGAAATTTTGACTTCTTCATTTCCAATTTAAATCCCTTTGACTTCCTTTTGCTGTCTAATTGCTCTGTCTAGAACTTCCAATACTTTATTGAATAGGTAAAGAAAGAGTGGGCAGCCTTGACTAGTCCCTGGTTTTAATGGAGTTGCTTCAAGTTTCTCACCATTTACTTTGATGTTGACTATTGGTTTGCAGTACATTGCTTTTATTATGTTTTAAGAATGGGCCTTGAATTCTTTACTTCTCCAAGACTTTAACATAAAGGGGTATTGAATTTTGTCGAATGCTATTTCAGCATCTAAATACATGATCATGTGGCTTTTTTTTCTTTTGAGTTTGTTTATGCAGTGGATTATGTTTACGAATTTCTGTATATTGAACCATTCCTGCATCCCTGGGATGAAGCCTACTTGACCATGGTGAATGATTGTTTTTATGTGTTCTTGGATTTGGTTTTCAAGAATTTAATTGAGAATTTTTCCATCAATGTTCATGTATCCAATCTTATAGTATATATCTTTTATTGGGGAATTAAGTCCTTTGGTGTTAGGAGATATTGGGAATAATAGTTGTTGTTTGTTGTTAGATGTAGAAGTATGTTTGTGTGCTTTATTTTCTTTTTGGGTTGCTGCAAGAATATCATTTTCTTGCTTTTCCTATGGTGTAGTTTCCCTCCTTGTGTTGGAGTTTTCCATCTATTATCCTTTGTAGGGCTGGATTTGTGGAAAGATACTGTGTAAATTTGGTTTTGTCATGGAATATCTTGGTTTGTTTATATATAATAATTAAGAGGGTTTTTTTTCATATATTAACCTGGGCTGGCATTTGTGTTCTCTTAGGGTCTGTGTGATATCTGTTCAGGATCTTCTAGCTTTCATAATCTTTTGAGAAATATAGTGTAATTCTGATCGATGTGCCTTCGTATGTTACTTTTATTTCCCTTACTGCTTTCAATATTTTTTCTTTGTTTCCAACATTTGGCCTTTTGACTGTTATATGGAGGGAGAAATTTTTTTCTGCTCCAATCTATTTGGAGTTCTGTAGCCTTTTCGTCTGTTCATAGTCATCTCTTTCTTTAGGTTATGGAAGTTTTTTCTGTAATTTTGTTGAAGATATTTACTGGGTCTTTTAGTTGGGAGTCTGTGCTCTCTTCTACACCTACTAATGCTTAGGTTTGGTCTTCTCATTGTGTCCTGGATTTCCTGAATGTTTTAGGTTAGGAGCTTTTTGATTTTTGCATTTTCTCTAACTGTTGTGTCAATGTTTTTTATGGTATCTTTTGCCTCTGAGATTCTCTCTTTCATCCCTTATATTCTGTTGGTGATGCTTGCATCTGTGACTCCTGATCACTTTTCTAGTTTTTCTGTCTCTAAAATTGTCTTCTTTTGTGATTTTTTTTTCATTATTTCTATTTTTGTTTTTAGAACCTTGATGGTTATTTTCAATTCCTTCACCTGTTTGGTTGTGTTCTCCTGTAGTTCTTTAAGTGATTTTTGTGTTTCCTCTTTAAGGGTTTCTACTTGTTTGCCTGTGTTCTCCTGGCTCTCCTGTATTTCTTCAAGGCAGTTATTCATGTACTTCTCAAGGCCCACCTTCATCAACATGAATTATGCTTTTACGTCCAAATATTTTCTATTTTTGGTGTGTTGGGGTATCTACTACTTGCTGTGGTGGGAGATCTGGGTTCTAATGTTGCCAGGTTGTCTTGGTTTCTTTTGCTTAATTTTTGTGCTTGCCTCCTGACGTCTTGTTATCTGTGATGCTAGTTGATCTTGTTGTCTCTGACTGGAGCTTGTCTGTCCTATGGGCATGTGATTCCACGGGCTCAGGAGGGAGAATCCTCCTGGGTGTTCAGCTCTCTTCGGGCAGGTGGTGAGTTCTGATGACAGTGGCCCAGCTCTAGCTCTGCACACAGATGGAGGCTTGAATAGTTCATTCCCAGGCAACACAGTGATACTTGCACCCCAAGACTTTTTGGCAGTCACTCCTTGGATAGTCTGTGGAAAGAAAGTGAGGACTTACCCGTGGGCTTGTGAGGGAGAGCACTCCTGAGGCTCCTGGGGGCTCAACTCTCTGATGACAGGCTGTGAGTTCTAGGGTTTTTTTTAATGCAACCAGGCAATAGAACTATTTTAGTGGCTACTTTCAGAATATAGTTATTTTGTGAGTCATCTAGGTGGTTGGCTCTGTCTTTCAATCCTTTACATTACTGAGTAGCATACCACTGTGTAGATAAACTGTGACTGATCCATTCGGATTTGGGTCCTTCCTAATTTAGGGTGTTACACATAGAGTGGCTACAACCTTTGCACATTAGTCTGTGCATTTTCTTTGTTCTTGTATTAAACATAGATGTTGAAAGGCTGCTCTATATATGTGAGCCTTTAGGAAATTGCAGGTGGTTTGTCTATAGGTTTGTCTTATTAGACTCCCTACCATCACTTGAGAGTTCTTGTTTCTGCATCTTTGCCAGTGGCTGGTATTGATCTGTTCTGCTTGTTTGTTGTGTTAACTTTAGAGGTTTTAACATGTACGCACAGTAGCAGCTAATTCCAGTTTCTCTTTTTTTGTTTTTTGTTTGTTGGTTGGTTTGTTTTGTTGTTGTTTTATTTGTTTTATCGTGTTAAATACCTTTTCTTATGCTGACTTTCCATCCACATTATTTTCTTCAGTGAAATTTATTTATGTTACATTTTTATGAATCATGTTTCTAGTGCTATCTCTAAGAAAACTTGAGTTCACCTAGGACTAACCACATGATGTCCTAATGTTTGTCTTAGAAGTTTTAACTTCAGCCTTTGCTTTAGGCCTATGATTGACTTTGGGTTGTTTTATGGGATATGAATTGTAAATCCATGGGTCTTTTCAAATACATGTGTCCAGTTGTTTCAGGGTCATCAATGGAAGAGAGTGTCTTCCTCCAGAGTGTGGCTACACAAAAACTACCCATGTATGAGTGGGATGGGGTGCAGTTCTAAGTGTTAGCCTTTGGTGTTGACACTGCCCTGCCTTGTTTTAGCAACAGGTCATTCTAGAACAAGAGTGTGAAAGAAATAAACTTCTGTGGCATTCTGTATACCATCTGTAAAGTATCATTTCTCTCAAGATTATTGTAACCTTCGCTGATAAAGATGGATGAACCTCAAACTTTTATCACAAAAATATTTTAAACTGTAACTCAATAAGTCAATATAGAATTATCTTAGTTAATTATTTTTCTGGAGTTTTGGAGAGTGTTCATTTTATTTTTTTTTTTTTTTTTGAGTGATGATCTTATTTAATTAAACCAGTTGTATCATTTTCCTACCCCTACCCTTCCTGCTATCCCTCTTATCTCCACCCTTCTCCCCTCCCTCCCAAATTCATGGTCTCCTCTTATTTAATTTTTGTTGTTACATGTAAATATAAACAAATATCCAGTCCACAGAGTCCTTTTGGTGTTGTCAGTGTGTATGTTTTGGGGTTGACAATTGGCATTGTAACCAACCATCATCCTTGGGGAAGACTAATTCTCCCGAATCAGGGGTTGCTAATGGTTTATAGTTCTTCATCTAGGGGCAGGCCCATATGATGTCCCCTATCTGTTTAGGATGCCAGTTGCTGTTGGGATTGTTCAGGTTTTGCTAAAGCAGCTATGTTGTAGAGGTTTCATAAATGTAAATTTCCTGTCATAGTTAAAAGGTACAATCTCAAAGTAGACTTCCTGGTTCTCGGACTCTTACACTCTTCCAACCCGTCCCCTTTCCACATTGTTCCCTGAGTCTTAGATGCAGAACTTATATCGTAGATGTCCTCACTGGGGATGGGCACCCATAGTCAGTTCTTCTCTGTACTCTGACTAGTTATGGTTTTCTGTAAGGGTCTCCTTCTGCTTCAAAGGGATACTTCTTTGATGGGAGGTACGAGTGAAGCACACTAGTAACATAAGGACAAGTATTTTAGAATGTAGTTAGGGATCTTTCTGGCAATGGTAGGTTCTCATCTAATCCGTGACCTCACTAGCCACATGCATTTGGTGAGGTTTCCAGTACCAGGCACAGTTTTTCTCCTGTTAAGTGGATCTTGAGTCCATTGAGACAGCTGTTGTTCACTGCCAAACAACTGTTCATTGACAATTTTTCTCATTAATGAAATTTATCTACTCCATCTAAGTTGTAAAGTGTATTAATACAAATCTTCTAATATTTTCTGACACATTGATGGTAAACCTAATCTTTAATAGCTGAGCTATCTCTCGAGTCCCTCTGATACTTCTTGACTTCTATTTTTCTCTTCAATTTATGCCTATGTCTTGTACATATTAGTGTTAATTCTTTTTGCTACCCTTATTACCCACAGTTCTTATGGTGGCACTTTTCCTGAACCCTAGAAATTTCTAATGTTTTAGAAATTGAATTTTCAGGGTTTTTCATCCATATAAGAGAAAATATGGGTTTCTTGTGTATCTGTGTCTGGCTTATTTTACCCAATATATGTCCTATAGCTTTTATACATTGTAGAACAATTTTATTCTTCTTTATGACTGACTAATATTCCACATTTCCTTCATCCATCCACTGCTGATGGACACCCAAGATGACTCCTTATCTTAGCTGTGAATTTCAGGGGTATAGACATTTTGGCAATATTAATTCCTTCAACTTTTTATGTGTATGCTGGGAATATGAAGTCAGATCTACTGCTTGTGTTGGAACTATAGATCAATATCCTTTATCTGCATCTATTCAAAGATGCAAACTTCTTTAACAAAGTAAAACCAAATTAAATAACACACTATGATCAAATTGTTTCTATCTCAGGGATGCAAAGATAGTAGAACAGATGCAAATCAAAAAACATAGTGCATCAAGTAAATCAAGGGAAAGGTAAGAGATTGTTGCAATAGGAATAAATAAGGCATTTGATAAAATTTGTTATCTTCATAAAAAAAAGTTCCAGGGCTGAGAGGTGGTTTTGTATATAAAGTGTTGGCTATATTGTGTTAACGATATTTACATCTTTAAATAGATCCAGATAAAGGATATTAATCTATAGTTCTATTTGTTGTGGTGGTAGTGATGATCTTGGTGGTGGTGGTGGTGGTGGTGATGGTGGTGGTGGTGGTGGTGGTGGTGGTGGTGGTGGTGATAGTGGTGGCAGTGATGGGGGTGGTAATGGGTGGTAGTGTGGTGGTGGTCATGATGGTAGTAATAGTGTGATAGTGGTACTATCTTTATCAAGTTCAGTAATGGTAATGGTACTGGTGGCCTCGTAGAATGAGTTTGTAAGAATTCCCTATGTTTCAGTTCTTTACAATAGTTAAGTAGCATTAATGTTAGTTCTTTAGGAGTTTGGTAAAATTCAATAGCTAAACCAGCTATCTGGGGGACTTTCTTGGAAGGCTGTTTATTGCTTATTGAATTGCATTAATTACTCACGTGTTCGTGTTATTAATGTCTTTCTGATTAATTTTGGGAGGCTGTACATGGCAAGGAGTACATTTAATCTAGATTTTTTCAATTAGTTAAGATATATTTTTTAAAAATAATTATCAATGTTTTTTTTTGGATGTGTTAGTGTAACTTGTAACATATCCTTTGCTTTCTTTCTGTCTTCTTTTTCATTGCAAATTTTGAGTTTTCCTCAATCACCAATTCCCTCCTTCTATCTCTCCTTGCCTTTTGCACCTCTTTCTCTATTCCCCCTTCTGTTAGTGTAGCTGACACTTTTTCCTTTCAAAGGATCAGCTCTGCTCTGCTGATCTTTCATGCTTGCTTTCAGACCATGCCATGTGTTTATTTCTGACCTTCATTAACATTTTCCTCACACTGCTTTTGCAGTGTCTAACGGACTTTACCACAGACACTTTTCATCTGTTCAAGGAATTCCTAAATTTCTGACTTCTTCATTGACCCATGATGTGCTCAAAAAATATGTTTTTTCCATCTCTATAAATGTGTCATTTCTGAAGCTTTTCTTGTTGGCTTCCAGTTTCACTGGACTGTGTTCATGTCATTTTAGGATGTGATTTTAGGCTTTTAATTGGCTGACTTGATTTGTGACTCAATATATGGTCTATTCCATAGGAAACTTCATATGCTGATGAATGAGTGTATACTTTGTGGGTGGTGGGTGGAATGTTATGAAAATTTCTAAGTCTCTTTGATACAAATGTACATAAATATATAAGCATACATTTATAATACATAAAGAGTTTAACTAGGATGTTTCTTTGTTGATTGCCTTTTAAATTAATGATTTATCTATTGGTGAGCATGGGAACATTAAAATCCTTCACTATTGACTACATCTCATCTCTCCTTTTAGTATAGGGTTTGTTTTATAATATTGAAAACTGTCTATAAATTAGCAGCCATTGTGTTTTCTTGAATAATCCTAAGATCGTGATATAGTTTCCTTCTTTAGTTCTTAAAGGTTTTGTCTATAAGTTTGTATGGTTGGATATAGGTGTAAATGTTCCTGTTTTGGAAATATCATTTGACTGGAACATCATCTTTCTACCCTTCACTTACAGTCTTTACCAATAATGTGAGTTTCTTCTTACAAGCATCATAATGTTGTTTCTTCTCCTTTAACACTATTCCACTGTTCTCTGTTTTTAATTGAATAGCTAAGGCTACTTACATTCAGAGTTGTACTTAACTTACAAACTTGTTTTGGCCATTTGGTGGATTTTTTCTGGTTATTTTGAGTGTCTTTTGTCTAGCCCTTCCTCACTTATTCATCTTTGTAGTTTGATGACATTTTATTCATTTTTATTTTTCATTTGTATGTTAACTCTTCTGGTGTGATTTACACTTGTGCATACCATCATGACAGGAGTTGTCTTTATTATATTTCTAGATTGAGGATGCCCTTAATCATCCTTTACAAGATTTGTTCTGAATTCCCTTTGTTTTTGTTTGTTTAAGAGCATTTATTTTTTTCTTCCTCTGTAAATTGAAACATTGTGGATTAGTAATTTTCATTCTCAAGTTTCCTATTTGACTCTTTTTTCAAAGTTTCTCTGGATTTTTACTCATACACTGTTGCTTCATAAGCGTGGATCTCATTGATTATCTTTTTAAAGATTTATTTTAATTCTTTATGAGACATTTCATCTACTTCAACATCTTTGGAATTAATTATTTGAGAGTTGTGGTCATTGAGCACAGTCTGTTCTCATATTTCTCTGGTCCTCCAGTGAGCTTTGTTCACCCAGTGGAATGACTACATTTCAAAGTTTCATGTGATAACCTTCTTAATGAGCAGCTTCTGCTTGAAAATAGATATGGAAGTACCAGTCTGTTATGCAACATTAGGCTTATTTCCAGTTAGGCTCCATGATGTGTGCTTTGTGTGTGTGTGTGTGTATGTGTGTTTAAAAAGTTTGAGCCCAGTCATATTGGTATCCATGTTTTGTTTCTGCATGTCTCACAAGAGTGAGAACACTCCAGCAGTTGAAGCAGACATGGTACAGACAGGCATGCTTGAAGTGCACCCTGTGTGGTTGCTTCTACCGTGGAAGTGGTGACTTCTATTGGGTGGTGACTTCTTCAGTTGCCACTGATGCCGACAGCTTTCTAGTGCTAGCTACAAAATGATCATAAGCCCGTCTCGAACTAGACCCTGGAGGGATCAAGGTGATTCACAAGGAGAAGTAACTTTACTATGTATGGAAGTGTCCTCAGGATAATGACTTTTCACATTAATCAGAGGATTTGCATCTCCTCTCTGTTGTGTCTCATTATTTTGAGTACATTTTCCCCAGTTCTTCCTGTCTTATCCATCTATGCCACTTGATGGCTTCCTCTATCAATAAGAGTTTACTGATATGCTATCTTCACAGCTAGTCTTGTCAACAATTTGTGACCCAAAGCCTTTGAGTTTATTCATGGCTTAGACTCAGAGGAGTGTTTGACTACAGGAGTTATAGTTCCTCCTGCTGTTACTGTATTTCTACAAGCACAGGATCTCAAGCCTCCTTGGCCATATGTACTGGATGTACTTGATACTTTTCTCCTCCCCAACTAGTTCAGCCATAGAGCCCACCAGTTCACTGAGCAGGAGTGAGCTGTACCTAAGACAAATAATCTTTCTCAGCTTAAGTAAATCAAAGTAGAACTTAGCATGCATTAAGCAAAGGTTCCTTAGAGACTCCTTAGACTTTGTGTCCTGGGAATGAGGGAGAACTCAGAGCGTGTTACAAAGGTGACGGTTCTTAGTACTGGTATTCACACAAAACCACACATGATGTGCCATGCGCCAGTCTCAAAGGCAAGGTCCCCAGTCCTCCAGTTCTCAAAATGTGTCTCTCCATTCGTCTTTGTGACACGATGTTTGTTCTTCACCACAACATTCCCTTCTCTGCCCAGGTAATGCTATCTTGAGTTTCATTCTAAATATTGTGATGCTCTTTAATCATAATTTTACTATGTATGAAGGTGTCCTCAAGATAATGTTCTTCTAATATATTCTAATGACCTTTGCATATATTAAAGGCATTGCCCTAAATGGATTTTCCATGGCTTGCTCTTTTCACTCAATATTATAATTTTAATATTAACATGAGTTAATATATATTCTTAGCCAGTTTGTGTCAGAGCCCCTTTACCCAGTCACATCTGGTTCATAAGACATCCAACTGCTAAGTCAAGGCGCTGGAGAATGGTGAGGGGCTTCTAAACATGAGACTGGGTAGGGTGCTCTGAACCCGACATGAATCCAAATTCAGGCAGTAAGTCCTTTACTCAAGATGGCTTCTGGCATAAATGGTGGATAGAAAATGTAAATTTCATTTTAAAAAACGGGGTTCCATGCAGATCTGGTGTTAGTTACATAGGCTGCAAGGCTGGAAGAGCTACGAGTTTTCTATCATCCTGACTGCCAGTGTCCATGCAGACATGGTTTACTCTTCACCCAGCTCTTGCCTTGGTGCAGAGGCAGGGCTGCAGGTGCTGGAATGTCCGTTTCCCTCACTGTGCTGTTGTCTCGGGTCTCTGTTCTTACAGGGATTCAACTTCTCTGCTGTTGATTCTCAGAATCCTCCAGTGTCACTCACCTTAGTAGTCAGCTGGACCTGTTGTTACAGGACTACGCAGGGACAGATGAGTGCCGCACTTTATTGAAGTGACACTGGTCTCGCCAGTATGCGCCCAACCTCTGGTTTTCCGAGTATCTGCCTAGGCACCTTTCCCTTTGAATCTGCTGCTGCTGACATAACTAGAAATTTAGTGGTTTTTTTTTTTTTTTTAATCTTGCATCTCATTTCAGGGTTTCTTTACTGTTTACCTATTTCTTTCTGTATAAGAATTATTTTCAGTGCATGATTATTTTATTGGTGCATTTATAAGTTTTTGAATTTAATGCTTCCTTCTCCCTAATAGGAAACCAGAGCTCAATATACACAGATAAACTAAACCCTGGCCCTTCTCCTTGAAAACTGGCCAGCTGCTGGGGGAGAAGATGCTTCTGACTTACAGCTATACTGTCCAGTCAAAGGAAAAATCACCAACCACACCTGACATGGGTTTCTCTCCAGACAGAGAAGGTAGAGTTTATGGCTTCGGGGTGAGGTGGCATAGTTACAAATTTCTTGTTAAAGGACCAGCAAAGGAAAACCACAGAGGCAGGATGATAACCATGTCACCAGCACGTGTTTCTTAGTTCTAAGAAACAGAAGCAACTCTTGTTTAATTAAACTGCAATAACCTTTATCCAAAGGATAATAGGAATTAGCATAATTTTCAGGAAGACAGGAGTGTTACCAGCTGGTAAGAGCAGGCTTGTGAAGAGGCCGCTGCCCTGGGCTCTGAGGAACACCACCACGGCCCTGGCACCGTGGGTGCAAATACAAAGCCTGGGACTTGACTGTTACCAGGTCTGAACATAAGCCTTGGAGGTTTCTCTCCCAAAGTCAATGACAGTCCAGTTTCTCACAGTTGCTCATCTTCAGGTTGTTCGCGTCTAATCGCAGTCTTGCCGGGAAAGGCCTCCTGAGCTTAAGTTGTTTTCTATCTCGTTAAAGTTGATTCAACAATGTAGGTTCATACCGTGTATCAGACACCATCCCAAACTCCAGAGAGCAACTGAAAAACATAAGCTCTGCCTTCTAAGATTTGTGTTTGTGTGCATGTGTGCATGTGTGTGTGTGTGTGTGCATGTGTGTGTGCGTGCGTGTGTGCATGTGTGCATGTGGAGGTCAACCTCAGGTGTCATCTACCTTATTTTGTCATGTCCCTTATTTGTCCTGGAATTTGATGTTTACACCAGACTGCCTGGCCAGGGAACCCCAGGATTTTACCTATGTGTACCTCATTAATTCTATGACTAAAACTGTGTACCAGCTCACCTGGCTTCTTACACAGCTTGTGGGAAACAAACTCACATCAAACACTTTACCAATATAAATTATATTTTAAAAGCTTATGTTTTATAAGAGACTGTAAAGATGAAGGGTGAAAAAAACAGGATGGAAATGGAGGGAGGGGGAGAGGAAGAAGGAAAAGGAGGGAGGGGGAAGGGAGAGAGAGGGAGAGTATGGGAATGGTGTGTATGGTAACTATTCACATGCCATAGACCAGGAAGCAGAGAGATCAGACTTAAAACCTTAGTACGGTGGGTATGACCTTTAAGGACTCTCCAGTGCCCTACTGTCTCCTCCTACAGGCTCCATGACCTTCAAAACCATGCCACAAGCTGGGGACAAAGTCATCAACACATGGCAACATTCCAAATTCAAATTTGTGGCAACATTCCAAATTCAAATCCTAAGTAGGAGTAAGTCGGTGACCTCTCAGAGAAACCCCTGGAGGCAGCAGCAGGTGCAGAGGCTTCTTACAGGAACAGCTCACCTCAGAGCAGAGCTGCCAAAGGGAAGAATGGTAAGTGACAGGGACAAAGTAGAAAAGGGAGAAGATGTGGTAGGTATGGATATGAAGATCACTGGCGGACCTTGGGCATGTGGGCATGCGTGTGTGGAGGCCGGAGGTCAGTCTCCGGTGTTGCCTACTTGGCTTTTGAGATGGAAAAACATCCCCTCACAGGAGAAGTTAGTTATGACTTATAATGTTCTAGGAACATTCAAAAGCACCCAGGCATATCAACCCTTTGACATTGCAACACAACATTTCATTGAAAATTCATGCTTGAAAATCATGTAATTGAGCTACAAAAAATACAAAAAAAAAAAAAAAAAAAAAAATGTAGGGATGGAGAAATGTCTCAGCAATTAAGAACACTTGCTGCTCTTGCAGAGGACCAAGGTTTGGGTCTCAGAGCCTACACTGAGTAGCTTACAATCACCTGTAACTCGAGCTCCTAAGAACCCAGCATCCTCTTAAGGCCTCTTCAGGCTTCTGCACACACACACACACACACACACACACACACACACACACACACACACACAGTATGTATGTATGTATGTATGTATGTATGCATGTATGTGTATGTGTATATGTATATGTATATTTTACAATTTCTTAATTCAAAATAAATCATATTTTAAATCACAAAGCAAAATGCTTTGAGTACGTTTACTGCTTTGTGATGGGCTGAGCTCATAGATATCCTTCGTTGCATGCAGCTGCCAAGGGTCTTGCCAGAGAATAATCACGTGTGTTGGCTGGGCTGAGTTCACACCTCGAAGCTTTGCTAAAGAATTGCTCCAGTTTGGGACGATCTCACTTCTGTGTGTCTGTAGGAATGAGGGCCCTGATTTCTTGTCTTTGACGAAGCCACCCTGCGGTGCTACAGGCCACTCCTAGTTCCTTGTCCTATGTGCTTTTCCACATGGACAGTTCCTTCACTGAACCAGAAAGGAGAACATTTAGAGTGGGCCCAGGAGCATTGATGGCATCTTAGATAACAAGGGAGCCACAGCAATAGCATTCTAGCCTCCTGGTAAGGTTCTGTGTGTTCAAATCAAGTCATAACCCTGCCCTTCTTGGGGAGGTAAAGCTATGTGAGAGCATACAGACTATCCAATAAATCACTGAGGATCACCATAGGTGCTGTGAACCCCAGATCGTAGCAATGGCAGGCATGTAAAACAGATACCCTGTGAGAACCATTGCCACTGGTGGAGCAAGGGCAGAGAAGAACATAATGCGGCCCTCTCCCTTCCTATCGCTTGGTAAAAACAGAATGATGGGTCTTCTCCAATTCGGTAGTGGATGGTATTGTGTTCACCATCATATACTTATGAAAATTCCTTTATTATAGTGAAGTAAACTAAATAAAGCTCAGCCACCAGCTTTACTTCAGACAGTTCAGCAGAAGTTTGACTGCCACAGTTTGATCTCCAAGCCATTTTGCTGAGCTAAAAAGGAGTCTCTAAATATTTCTGCATCTCTGTGGCTACAGCGGACTCTGTGCTGAGCCGAGCTGAGAGACTGGGTACAGAAATAGTGCAGGTGACAAAATGTAAAAGCAAATAAAGAAAAGCCAGCCTTATTCAGACATGCACCGTGGGACATGCCTGCAACCCAGTACTTGTCACGCAGAGGCCAGAGGATCTCTAGGAGTCTAAGGCCAAGTTGAGTATGTAGAGTTCTAGGCCAGCTTTGACTTCACAGTGAGACACTGTCTCTACCACCCAAAGTTATTCATAGACAACAGTCACTGAGGGACATTTGGTGCTTATCCAAACTTTACCCTTAGCATTTACCCGCCCTTTTATATATTCAAAAAAAGCATCTTCTTCTCACTTTACAATTTCGCAATAATGTTTCTCCTTGTCTGTTTAAGTTGTACAAGAGTAGAAGAAAAAGTAGACTCATAGCAAACTCTGCAAAACCAAACAAACGGATGAAAACTGCATCACAGAACGGCCTTGTGGTCAGATCTATTTGGGTTCGTGCCACGCAGTCATTCAGTTCTGGGGGTTCCAGTGGAAATATTAGAGAAGTGAACATGCTGAGAAAACCTCATCTATTAAAAAACCCGGATATAAGGAGCACTGAAGAACTGCATTCCTTTCCAAGCCTTTCCTTTCCAGGGGATTGTCAATGGAGGACGTGGCTGTCATTCAATGGGTGCATTTGTCACAAATGTGTCCTGGTAAAGCTATGCACCCACTAATGCTTACGGCGTACTCATGAGAGGGTCTAGCCACACACGTATATCCAGCCAGTTCTGACAGACCGATTATCCCCCAGCCCACAATGGAAGCAGCAGGAAATTCAAGCCAAAATCACTCCCATTATGAAAAATGCTGTTGGCATACATGGAAGATATATCTTCCATATCAGAAGAGGCTGGCTTAAAGGGCTCAGATGAAGTCACTGGGGTTTCTTGGTAGCAATATGGCAAGAGCAATATGACTTGGTATCTTCTTTTTATCAAATCAGCAGCACAGAAGGTTCCCACTGAGATCAAACCTTTGTTGTTTGATTCATTTGGAAGGTCCCATATGTCTTCCCTAAATCACTCACTGTGATTCTCTGCTTGGCTGAGACCAATGAAGGCTCATCTTGTATATATGCATCAACTCCACCCAGAGAATGTGGCTTCCCAAGGGAAGACTGGCGGCAATTTTGACTAGAATAATGGGACGCTGGGTGACAAACAGGAAAGAGGAATCCACACTATGTAAATGTGGCTTTTGTATATATTCACCAGTGACAAAGACATACACGTTCCCCCTCAGCTTTACCCAATACACTCACCCAATTTGGCTTAAAGCTCTAGAAAGACTCAGGAATATTCTATGCAGGCAAAAGCCTTGGATCAGTAAAGAAAGAAATCTCATTTCATACCTGTTGGGGAGAGAGCCTCCTGATGTTTTGGTCCACTGGGCACCACCAATTAATTTATGCATTAGAGGTTTTACCTTCTCCTTAAAAGGCAGAGCTCTGTGGAAACAGGGGATGGCTTGTAAGGAGTTCCCTATGCATTAAGTCTTAGAGACACTTCCATATTTGGAAGGTAAAGAATATGAGTTAGCAATTTCAATGGGCACAAGAAGAAACCCTGCTGGATTAGAAAGAATTCCTAGGGCTTCTAGGGATGTTCCAGTCAGTGTCTCGGTGTGTGCAATACTGATAGAGTAGTTAGAAAGCTGCTTCTTCAGGCACTTGCTAATGATATTCTTCTCTCATGTTTGGCTTAAACACTGTCTCATTCCATGACCCCCGTCTCTTCCCACCTCTTTCACACATGCCAGCATAAATGCCCCAAATCTGATATTAACCTAAAACTTCCTTCATTCTTTAAAGTGAGTTATTCATTAACAGAACCTAAATTACTGTTTGGTAGCCAATTTAATTCCTTCACACTACAAACTGGCCTCCGAGAAACTGCCGTAAGTCTACAGAGGAAGTCAGGGTGACTGCCAATGGTTAGATCTAAAACAGAAGTTTGCAAAAGGAGAAAAGTTACTCATTCGCCTGATACACACACGGTGAGGCCTCAGGAGGCACTGTAGCTGAGCTGCCTGGGGATCACTGAGGGACGTGCCAGCCGCCGCCAGGACAGGCAGGCGCTGCAGGGCTGCCTCTCAGTCCTGGGTCCCAGCGGAAGTGTTCCAAGGATCAGCATTTGCCTTCTGTTGCCTACACCTGCCAGCGTCCCGTGCTAGGAGGTATGGCTGTCTTCTTTCCTGTCCCTTTGTTCAGCAGAAACAAAAGCTAATCAAAGTGAAGGCCAAAAACTGCCGAGAGGGAAGAACAGAGAAGGGCTGGGAAAGTTGAGCTGAAAAACTTTCAAGAGCTGGCTGATTATGCAGATAAAGTGTGTTTAGGAGCTGTGTGTGTGGCTGTGTATGTACGTTTCAGTTTTTAGGTTAAGAATATCTAATTCTCTGTGTGTAGTTAAAACATGCCCCTAGGCTCCTAGGACCAGAGAGCTGTGGGCTTGTTTTGTACATATTGTTTTAAGCCATAACCGTGGTCTGCTTTCCACACACTCACTCACCTCGGGAAGCCTTTTGCAATGGGCAGAGGAACAGTCCCTGCTATTGTTTTTGCAGAAAGCTAAGTAGCCCCATTCCAGTCCGAGGTTGGACACTCCTCAGTGAATTTCATCGATGCTGCTGTGTGCATATTGCAAATTGTGATCTAATAGAACTATTTCTTTGGTCTTTCAAATGCACATTTAAATTGGTTTAATGATCAACAATTGGGTTCAATACACCCGTTTTTTAAAAGTTAAACTTTGTAAACCTAGGAAGTGAGTTGAATTCTTCATACAGCAGAGTGATATTGGAGATTTAAATGACATACACTCAGCCCTGGGTATCCTCATGGTTTGAAAATTTGAGCCTGCTCCCTGGAAAAACAAATCGAGTAGAATTTGAATATGGATTTTTAAAACCAACATGTATTCTGTTCTAGAGGAAAATATGACCGGCCAAGTCCAAAGTTCCAGATGAAAATAGAGATACTTATAAAATCATCCCGAAAGGCCATGGGATAATGTGCTTTAGGAAATGTGTTAGACTCGATACGTTGCCTCTCACTGTCCATGAAGGGCAGCACTCCTCGATTTATGGTCAAGACTTTCGATTTGTGTTTAAGATTACATGTTTTGAGCTTTTGACGAATAGATGGTAACGTTTCTATTTTATGGGTTCTTATACTATACATGCTACAAATTTGAGCTGTGTGAATGTTGACAAAATTCCCTCAGGTATGAGAATCTTAGAAGTGTTTGGAGTAATCTAGCACTGGAGGCTTTTGATACAAGTGAAATGTAGCGACAGCACAGGAGAGGGAGGCAGAGCTGCCGGGACAAAGCCATCTGTGGGAAGGGACAATAGCCATCTGTAGGAAGGGCTGAAATATATTCCAGTGATTCTCATGGGAACGCCTGTGGTCTTTTCACACTGTGTGAAAAAGATGTTTCTTCAAAAGAATCTTTAATCCTTTCTTTCAAGGGAAAAAAAAAATCTATCTGGGAAATTTATTCAGTGTTTTGTAGCATCCAAATGGACCTAAGTTAGTCAATAGGCATTTTTAACTCAGTAAATTAAATAAAAAATGATTTGATGCAGTCATGATGCTCAAAGTATAAGCCTTGCTATTCTAGAATTTTTTGAAATAGTGACTCAGTCAGACCTATTCTAACCTGAATTGTCAGGTAGAGGCTTGAACACCTCAGAACAAATTAGCTTCCTGTGTTAATTATCAAAATCTTCCCCTAAAGATCTTTGTGTGTTGTGAGGGCACTGTTCCGACCTTAGGGGGACTGAACCCTGTGTTCACATACATACAGTAGCATCTGCAGACCCATGTTGAGGGTAAATATTGCTGTATGTATAACTGAGCAATGAATACAGGCCACTTGAGGAGTCCTGGCTCCCTGCAGGGCATCCGTTCCCTGGTAAGCAGCAGAGTGGTTAGTAAATAGTAGTTAGTAAATACTAACATGGAAGACACAGGTATTCCAATTACCCAGCCATGAAAAGTCTAAGATACACAGCACCCTAGTCTATTTTCAATCTGTGCACAAATAAGTTGTCATTAGACCATGTTGAAGGAAAAAAGGACCACATTTAAGCTACTTCTCTAAGAAACAAGAGTTGCCTCCAAATCTACAAGAACATAGTTAAGTTGGTGAGATGTGTATGATACAAATGAAGCTTGCCCAGATTTAAGATTAATGAAAAGTACAACTGAAATATATAAATGACACAGACAGAAAACAAAACAAGCAAGCCCGAGTGTCTTTATACCAAAACTGGACTTACTTAACCGTACCATGGGATTTTCACCTTTATAAGCTATGCTGTAATGATGGGCCAACGGGGCATCTTCTATAAGAATAAAAATACCCAGGGTCTAAGGGCATAAAGTTTTAATCCAGCTACTCAGGTGCTGAGGAAGGAGGATTTCGAGTTCAAGACCAGACTCCCTACAGAGTGAGCTCAGAGCCAAGCTGGGCATTTTAGTGCAATACAGGATAAGAAGAAGAATGAAAGACGATGCCACAGCTTAGTGGGGGAACCTAAGCTGCAGGAGGCCGTCCACGCTTTATACAGCCCGGGAGAGGCCAGTCACCGCCCAGTCACCGCACCAGGACTGGGGAGCAGGTGTCTCGGGTCCCCACACGCTCACTGCTTGATCCCGTTGCTGCTGTCTGTGAATCTCAAATGTCACATGCTACATGCTTGAACCATTTGAGAACACTGAACAAAAGTTAAGGATTTCCAAACCAGCAATCAGAAGAATAAAGTCTGAAGAACTCTCTTCTGGTCCATCAAAGTGGGAGACCTCAGTGGTCATCCTGTAAGCTGAAAACTTACTAAGAAAAAATAGACTTTGTGGACAACGACTGGCATCTCCATGTTGTCCTGGAACTCTTCATGTAGACAGTTCTGCTGTGGGAACAGGGAGAAAATATGATGGAATGGCAAGTGTCTGGGAAGATTTGCCGAATTACCTTTGTGGGGAACGTCGCTGGGTGAAGTGCACACGTGCACACACACGCCAGCACAAACACACACGTCAGCACAAACACACACACACACACACACAGAGAGAGAGAGAGAGAGAGAGAGAGAGAGATTTAGTCCCAGCCTCACAGGCAGAGGCAAACAGTTCTCTGTGAGTTCAAAGCTAAGTTCATCAATCTACATAAGGAGTCAGGTCTAGGCCAGCCAAGGCTATACAGGGAGACTTCATTTAAAGGGGGGAGGGGCTTAGACTTCCCCTCCCCCCAACACACACACACTTTTGGGTGTCAATAGATTAAGCAAGATAAACATTCTTCTGACTCTGCAAAACAATAGTCCATAATATTTGATCCATGTAGATCTGCTGTGTTGGGACCCCTTGAAGGTCAGATGACCCCTTCACGGGAGCCTCAGATACTTACATTGCAATTCCTAACAGCAGCAAAATTACAAGTAGGAAGTAGCAAGTTTTATGGTTGGGGGCCACCACAGCATGAGGAGTGTATTAAGGGATCACATCATTAGAAAGGTTGAGAGCCACTGGTACTGGTCAGGAAGAGCCTCCAAAATTCTACCAAATAGAGTGCAAAGTTTCCTGGAGCGAGCTCGTTCTCCCAACTAGTAACTCGCAGCATCCTCAAACTTGCACAGACGCTAATCTAGAAGCAGGGTCGTGTCTTCCAGGCTGTGACTCTACCTACACAAGCCTCAGTGTTTTGAACTTCTGTCTGTGTCTCACCAAGTTTCCTGCTCCCTCCGGGCCCGGTCATCCCATCACCGGCTCCAACCTGGCCTACCAACCAGACCGGCTTCCTGCGTGGCTTCCCCACCCCCACCCAATCTCAGAAGGGAAAGTGTAGATTTCCACGAACACAGGGCTTTCTGTCTTCTCTGTCCGCAGCAGCTCGGGATTACTGGAGCTGCCTTTGTGCTTGAAGGAGGCTCTGCCCCCGGGCCAGAGCAGCCCGGCACCTGACCCGCCCAGGGAGCAGCCGGTGGCTTCCGCTGCATTCCTGGAATTCTTCCACGCGGCGCGGCGGTGGACAGCTGCGGGGTCACTGAGCTGTGCGGCCGCCTCCAGCCTGGGCTTGAAGCTTCCAGCCAGTGGCCACAAGTGAGCCTTGGAGGAGTAGCTCGCAGGTAAAATGAGTTTGTGGGGACAGCCCTGCCATGGGCGCTGACCGCAGAATCAGCTCTTTTGTCGCTCCTGATTCCTTTTTTTTTTTTTTTTTTTTTTTAAGGAAAATTAACTTGTCAACTAGTAACTCCTTAAAACCAACCAACCCAACAAATTATAAACTAAGAAGAGAGTAGGCCTCAAGTTCGGTTCGCAAACACATCGAGGGGGAGCAAATTTTGAGAGAAATGAAAATCGCAAAGGAAAAAGACGATTTGTAGAACGGATTTCTTGGTTTTGTGTGGCCTGGTGTGGTGTTAATGAATGGGTGCTGTTCTGTCTGCCTGCAGGGTGAATGGGCATCCTGAGAAGTTTCTCACCAAGAGCTGAGTGCACAGATAGGATTGGAGTGTGCATATGTGTGTGCTTTCATCTGTGCACCTATGTGTCTACCAAGTGTGCACTTATGTGCATATATATCTGGACCATATTACTAAAATATCTGGAAAGGAGCGTAGTTAAAATTGGGTAAATCTGGCCACTTTCTGGCCATGTCTTCAGTTTCAGTTGCAAAATAAACATGCAGGAGAAACCAGACATCTAAGCAAAACATTGACCAAAATAAATACCTGCTTTGCCAATCCTAATTCAGAAAAGTGTCTGTGTCTACACAAGGTCCTGAGAGGGCTTTGTACCGGGAGACCGACAGCTTTCTGCCCTAACTCTGCAACTGTTCTTTTGGCATCCGGTTTTCATTGCATGCCTTGTCATAATTATGTGACTCAAAACTTGGGAAGCATCCAGGACGATCGTGGAATGTGGCAAGTGACAGCTCTTGGCTGGGTGTGGTATAGGTAGGGGCTTATTCATTTCTCCGTCATCATGAAGGACCATATCTGACACCCCTTATCAAAAGACAGGCAAAGAAGGGAGGTGTTTAATCACAGTTCTGTGTGATACAAGAGCTTTCAAACTGGGGACCCACAAACTCAGGGTGACCGGCTCATTTTTTTAAAGCTTAGGCTTATCGGTACATAAGCAGCCATATGTGAATCTAACTGGACAGAAAGGGTCTGATGTAACGGTAATACAGACTGAAGGGAGACCCTGAGGGTCTTTCTTCTCAGATCTTGCTTCCACTCTCTGTGTAGCACTGGGGCCCCTTCCAGAGTGTAAGTCTTACTATCAGGAAAGCTGTGTTAGAGAGCTTCAGAGCTAGTGCCAACACAGAAAAGCAAGAGAACAGAGTGATGTTCCCTGGCTTTGTGGTTTGCTGTGAGGAGATGGGGCTCTAGTTTTTGTGACCTACCTTAGAGAAGAGAGATTCTAGTTTCTGTAGCTTGCCTCTTGCAGGAAGGGGAGGAATAAAGGAATCAGGAGACAAAAGGACACAAGGTCATGGTGAAATTTTACTCCAGCTTCTAGCACCTTCACCTTGGGGTATTAGTTTCCTAACCCCAGAGTCTCATTTAACAAGAGGATCTTAGCCTGGTAAAAGAGTCCTGCATTAGTCCCATTTTGCAGGTAAGCTGAGGAAAAGTATACACCAATGACCTTACAACTGCCGAGTGAACAAACCAAGTCTAGAATCCTGCCTCACTTCAAAAAAATGTTCCTTACTCTGAGTTTAGCCCATGTGCATTGAGTGAGATCAGTAAATATATTGGCATTTGAGATGTTGCTCAAATGGCTCTACAGGGCCTTTTGTGTCATCTTCTGCTAATGGCGGCCTGCCTCCGAGTCTCTTGTGTTCACTCATTCTTTGTAACACCAGAAGACTTTTCTCTATATCCTCTCTACATTGCAGATTTCTTAGTTCAATCACCATCCTAAAGTGGACCTCGTTTGGCTTACAGTTCCAGGGGATACAGTCAATCATGGTTGAGAAAGTCTGGCCGCAGGTGCAAGAGGCAGCTGGTCACACTGCATGCAGATTCAGGAAGCAGAGAGCAATGAATGCGTATGCTCAGCTTGCCTTCTTCTCTTTATTCAGTTTGGGACCCCAGCACAAGGAACAGGGCCACCCAGATTTAAGATGGCTTATCTCACTTCAATTGACCTAATCTGGATATTTCCTCAAAGACATGCCTAGAGATTAGTTTTCATGGTGTGTTTAAGTTCTGTCAAGTTGATAATCAACACTAACATCACCTCTCTCTCTCTGTGTGTGTGTGTGTGTGTGTGTGTGTGTGTGTGTGTGTAAGAGAGAGAGATTGATCTCAGTATTTGTTCCCATTGAAGCTTCTCTAATTGTGATTAAACAAGGCACTGATCTATGAAGATAGATAGATAGATAGATAGATAGATAGATAGATAGATAGATAGACAGATAGACAGATAGATAGGCAGGCAGGCAGGCAGACAGACAGACAGACAGACAGACAGATAGCAGGCAGGCAGGCAGACAGATGGACAGACAGAAGATAAATAGAAAGGGTTTCGCTGTGTAGCCCTGGCTTTCCTGGAACTCAGCTCACTCTGTAGACCATTCTGGCTATAAACTCAGAGATCTGCTTGCCTCTGCATCCCGAGTGCTTGGATTAAAGACACACGCCACAATACCTGGCTCTTCTTTTTAAGGACCAGGATTATTTGGTTTTAACCCTGGTTCCCTGGTCTATGTAATATCAGGTTCTAGGTCACCCAAGCAGTGTTGGAATGTGTTCCATCTCAATGAGTGGGCCTAAAATCAAAATTCAGTTGATTACTCCAAATGATCTAGCACAGTGGTACTCAACCTTCCTGATGCTGCAACCCTTTAACACAGTTCCTCATGTTGTGGTGACCCCCAACCATTAAATTATCTTTATTGCTCCTGCATAACTGTAATTTTGCTGCTGTTGTGAACCATAATGTAAATATGTGTGTTTCCCTGTGATATAACCCACAGATTGAGAACCATTGCTCTGGCATCTATTGTAGGGATGACACCATTGGAAATCAAAGTGTTTGTGCTTAGCTTAGTGTTTGTGTAGGGTGTTTTAGTTGCTTGCAAAAATCCGTTCCCACAGAGTCCATGAAACTTTTTTTAGAAGATGGCAAAAAAGCGTTTAAGGACCAGAGGGGATTGAAGTCATCAAGAACAGAAGGCCCTCTAAATCAACGCAAGCAAAGCTCGGTGTGAACTCGCAGAGATTCGTGTCATACACAGAACCTACATGGGGTATCTCTTTGGGTAGCATGTACCAAAGATCCTAGAACATAGGGGGGAAGCTCTCTGTGGGCACCAGCTCAGTTTCTCCATGTTTAACGAGTCGCGTAGGTGTTGTCTTCAGTACTGAGACCTTGCTGCCAGTTTGTGATCTATTTCCTTAGCGACAGCCTGGGTTGTTTGGAGATTCCCATGGGACCACTTTGGCAAACAGCATGATTAGATGTAACCCAATCTTAGTACTAGAAGCCTTGCTTGGTAACAAGAGACAGCCAGGTGGGACTCTGCCTCCCCTATTATTTGGTGATATCATTTAGGTTGCCTTAATCTATGTACATGTTTTATAAGGTTTCTACTGTATTAGGTTTTCATACTACTCCCCAAATGCCCCTTTGTTTTAACTGTCCCTCCCCATATTTCCTTCCTATTCTCCTCACTCTTACCCACTTGCTCCTCCCATTTCAGCTCCTCATCCGCTAATCTATTTCCCATTCCTAATAAGATCTATCTGTACTCTGCAGTCCCTTACTCAGTACTTAGTCTTGGTAGGGCTGTAGTGTTGTTATCATTGATTTAACAGAGAATCTTCACATATACATGAATGTATACCATGGTTCTAGGCTACATCCCTCAGAATTATTCTAGTTCTACCTATTTGCTGAGAAATATTACAGCTGAGAAATACTCTGTTGTGTAAATATTCCAGCTGAGAAATTCTCTGTTGTGTAAATATTCCAGCTGAGAAATTCTCTGTTGTGTAAATATGCAAAATGTTCTTTATCCATCCTTCTGTTGAGGGACATATAGGTGGTTTCCAATTTCTGGCCACTGTGAATAGAGCAGCAGTAAACATGGCTGAGCAAGTGTGATAAGACGGAGCAATCCTTTGGGTATGTACCCGAGGGAAGTGTGGTTGGATCTTCAGGTACATCCGTTTCCATCTTCCTGAACTACCACTATACTGAGTTCCACAGTGATGTACAAGTTTGTACTTGCACTAGCAATAAGTGAGTGTTCCCCTTACTTCCCACACTCCTTAGAGGTGAAAGCTCAGTCTCACGGTGGTCTTCATTTCAGTTTCCCTGATAGCTAAGGATGTAGAGTTTCCTCTACTGATAATTTACTGATAAATGCTCTTACCCCATTTTAATTGTATTACTTGTTTTCTTGTTACTTAGTTTCTTAATTTCTTTATATACTTTGGTTATTAGCCCTCTATTGGATGTGCAATGGTAAAAATCTTTTTCCACTCTATAGGCTGCTGATTTGTCCAAATGATGATGCCCATTGTCGTGCTGAAGCTTCTTTGTTTCATGTGGTCCCATTTGTTAATTGTCGATCTTAGTCTCCACATTAATGTCTTCAGAAAGTATTTTCCTTTGCCAATGAGGTCAAGGCTGTTATTGCTTTCTCTTCTATCAGGATCAGTGAGTCTGGTTTTGTTTTGCGGTCTTTGATCCATTTAGAGTTGAGTTTTGTGCAGGGTGATGAGTATGGATCTGTTTGCATTCTTCTACATGCAGACATCCAATTTGACCAGCACCATTTGTTGAAAATGCTGTCTTTTTTCCAGTGTCTGTTTCTGGACCTTTATCAAATATCAGGGAGCTATAGGTGTGTGGATTTATGTGTGATTAATTCTATTCCATTGATCAACATGTCAGTTTTTGTGCCAATACCATGCTGTTTTTATTATTATTTTTGTAGCACAACTTAAAAAGGATTCCAGCCTTTTTTAGATGTCCTAGTGTGTGTGTGTGTGTGTGTGTGTGTGTGTGTATTTCTATATGATGTTGAAAATTATTCTTCCAAGGTCAGTAAACAAGTATACTGGGGTTTTGATGTGGGTTACAATGAATCTTTACATTGCCTTGGGAAGAATGGTTATTTTTATTATGTTAATGTTATGGGTCCATGACCATGGAAGATTTCTCCATATTATCATATCTTCTTCAATTTTTGTCTTCAAAGACTTGATATTCTAATGCAAGCCTTCATTTGCCTGGTTAGAGTTACTCTAAGACATTTCATTATTATTTGAGAGTATTGTGAAAGATGTTGTTTTCCTAATTTCTTTCTCGGTGCTTTTGTCATTTGTGTATAGGAAGACCACTGATTTTTGTGAATTAATTTTGTACACAGCTATTTTGCTGAAAGTGTTTGCCAGCTGTAGGAGTTCCCTGGCAGAATTTTTCAGGTTACTTTTGTATGCGATCATCTCCTCAGCAAATAAAGAAACTTTGATGCTTTCCTTTCCAGTTTGTATCCCCTTGATCTCCTTCAGTTGTCCTATTGATCAAGCAGGAACTTCAGGCAGACAAACATATCTTGTTCCTGATTTTAGTAGAAATTGTTTTTTTCTCTGCATTTAAGTTGATGTAGGCTCTCGGCTTGCTAGAAATTGTCTTTAATATGGTGAAGCATGTCCCTTGTGTCCTTCATCTCTCCAGGACTTTTTTCATGAAAGAGTGTTGAATTGTGTCAAAGGCTTTTCTACATCTATTAAGATGACCATGTTTCCATGTGTTTTTTTCCCTTTCAGTTTGTTTTTGTGTATTAATTACGTTTATCGATTTATGTATGATGAACCATTCCTGCATCTCTTGAATGAAACCTACTTGATCATGCTGGCTGATCTTTTTTAACATGTTCTTCTATTAGGTTTTCAAGTATCTTATTGAGCATTTTTCTGTCACTGTTCATAAAAGAGCTTGGTCTAAAATTTGTTGTTGTTGTTGTTGTTGTTGTTGTTGTTGAATGTTTATGTGGTTTGGATATCAGATTAACTGTGGTCTCATAAAATGAATTGCACAATGGTCTTTCTGTTTTTATTTTGTGGAATGAATTAATGAATGTTGATATTAACTCTTCTTTGAACCTTTGGTAGGATTCTGTACTAAAACCATCTGGCCCTGAGCTTCTTTAGGTTGGGAGACTTTTAATTATTGCTTTTATTTCTCTAGAGGTTGTTTAAATTGTTTGTCTTGATTTTACTTTGGTAAGTGATGTGTATTGAGAGAAATATCCATTGTTTTCAGATGTTCCAGTTTGGTGGAGTACTGGTTTTTAAAGTATGTTCTTGGAATTTCCTGGGTGTCTGTCCTTATGTCCCGCTTTTCATTTCTGCCTTTGTTAATTTGGATCTTCTCTCTGACTTTTAGTTAATTTGGATAAAGGTTTGTCAATGTAATTGATTTTCTCAAAGAACTGATTCTTTGTTTCATTGATTGTTTGCATTGGTTGTTGTTATGTGTTTGTTTGCTCCCTTGTTTGTTTCTGTTTTATTGATTTCAGCCCTGAGTTTGATTACTTCTGTCTCTCTACTCCTCTTGGGTGGGATTTCTCTTCTTGTTTTCTTTTAGTGCTTTGAGGAATGCTATTGAGTTACTAATATCAGATTGCTACCAATGTTTTATATAGCCACTTAGTTCTAAGGGTTCTTGCCTCTTAGGATTCCCTTCATTATGCCTCACTAGTTTGGGTACGGTATATATTCACTTTCATTCAATTTCATTTAATTTTTCTTTTTTATTTCCTTCTTGATCTGTTTTTTATTCACTAGATATTTCCTCAGTTTCCATAAAATTATGAGCCATTCTGTTGTTTCTGATATTGCTAATATCTGACTAAGTCTGTAGTGATCTTAGTGATTAATATCACTAAGTCTGTAGTGATCAGATAGGATGCAGGGAGCAGGGAGTTATTTCAATTTTCTTGTATCTATGGAGACTTTGCGTCTGAGTATGTCATCAACTTGGAAGAAAATTCCATGAGGTACTGAGACGAAGATATATTGTGTTTGGGTGAAATGCCTTGTATATATCTAGTCCATTTTGTTCATAATGTATGTTAGGTCCAGCATTTCTCTTTTTTAGTTTTGGTCTGAAAGAAGAGTGTTGGCAAGAGTGTTGTATTGACGTCTCTCACTATGTGAAAGGTGAATATACAATTTAAGCTATCGCAGTGTTTCTTCTCCAAACTTGGGTGGCCTTATGTGGAGCATCGATGTTTGTGTTAGTCAGGATGTCCTAGAGTAACAGACCTTATGAAAATAATAGATAGAGATATGTGTATATAGGTAGGTAGGTAGGTAGGTAGGTAGGTAGGTAGGTAGGTAGGTAGGTAGGTAGGTGGGTGGGTGGGTGGTTGGGTGGGTAGGTAGGTAGGTAGGTAGATGAATGAGAAGGGAAGATGGAGGGAGAGAGAGAAAAGTTTATTTATTGAAATGACTTACAGACTGTGGTACAGCTAATGCAGCAATGGCTGCTATGAAAATAAAGTCTAAGAATCAAGTAGTTGTTCAGTCCAGGAGGTTAGGTATATGAATCATGCTTGAATCTTGAAAAAGTAGGCTACTATGCCCATGAGGCGGTGGACTTGCTAATAAGAGCAAGAGCAAGCAGATTGAGAGTGAAGCTTCCTTCTTCCACATCTTTCAGCAGAATGTGACGTCCAGACTAAAGTTGGATAGTTCCACTTCAAAATGTCTGAATTAAAGCTGTTTCTTCTCTCCTCAAAGATTGGGAATAGAATGAGTCTTCCCATTTCAAATGATTTAATTGAACAAACTCCCTCATATGTGTGCCCAGTATTTTGAGGTTTTAGTGAGTTTCAGATGTAGTCAAGCTGGCAAGTAAAATAGTTATTACAACATTACTTGATCTTCTCTTGAAGTTGCTAATATTCTTTGTTGTTGTTGTTGTTTTTATGTGTATGTATTTAGTGTTTAAAATATTATGTGCCAAGGGGACTTGTCTTTGCTGATTCATCTATTTGCTGTTCTGTATGCTTCTTGCACTTTGATAGGAATCTTCTTTAGGCTAGATTTTTTTTTCTATGACTTTGTTGAAAATATTTTCTGTGCTTTTGACCAGTGATTTTTCCCCTTACTCTATTCCTACTATTCTTAGATTTGGTCTTTCCATGGTGTTCCAGATCTCATGGATGTTTTGTGCCAGGAGTATTCTTAGCTTTAACATTTCCTTTACCAAGGTATCCATTTCTTTATGATGCCTTCAGTGCCGGAGATCCTCTCTCCAGCTCTTGTACTCTGCCTGTGAAACTTGGCACTCTGGTTTTTGTTCAAGTTCCTAAAGTTTTCATGTCCAGATTGCCCTTAGTTTGGATTTTCATTAGTGATCTACTTCGGCCTTCAGGTCTTGGATGGTCTTACTCATTTCTTTCTACTGTTTGTGTTTTCATAGATTTCTTAAAGGGGTTTATTCATTTCCTCTTTACACACCACTATCATAGTTGTAAAGGTTGCTTCAAAGATTTTTTTTAGTGCTTCAACTATGTTGAAATATTCAGGGCTTACTGTGGCTTTGGGCTTTAGTGTAGACATATTATCTTGACTATTATTGATTGTGTTTTTACACTGTTGTCTGGGCATTTGATATTGGGATGATTGTAATTCTAGGTGCTGTATCTGGTCTTGTCTTTGCTGGGTGAGTGTCTTATTCCTTGGTTTCTCTTTCCTCTCTGGTTTTAGGAGACTCTGGTGGTATTGTGTTGCCTGGTAGGGAAATATTCTGGGGTCCTGAGAGTTGTGGCCACTGGGGATTCCAGGTAAAATGTGTTTCTGGGTATTGGGAGGTGACATTTCAGAATGGGGATGGGTTGGTGGTGAGCAGTGGGGGTTCACAGGAGGAAAGAAATCAGGCAGTTTTACAATCATCTGTTTAGTTAGTCTTCTGGGACAGGGGGCAGAGAGTGAGGCAGGGCTATAGCAGAAGGTCTGCTGTAGAGCTGGAGATGATACTGCGGGTTAGACTTGGAGGGATGATAGAAAAGATAAAGTTCACCTTCTTAGCTCCCTAGTCCTGTGGGTTTCCAGGAGTGCCTTCTGGAGCTGGGGGCTGAGACAAAGTGAATAGTTCAGGGAGGTAAGTTAGGAAGGGGAGGTCCATGGTATCCACAGGAGATGGGAAGGGAAGCTACAGCAGGTGTTCTATTGCAGGGCTGGGGATGAGGCTGGGAGAAGAGATTTGCAGCAGCAGGAGAGTCGAAGAGCTGCAGTTAGCCTACCTGCTTCCCTGGCCAGAATGAAGCTGTTTTTCTAAAGCTAGAAGACAGTGTAAAAAATTGCACAATCAACAGATAATAACACCCTTGAGATCATTTTTAAAAGATCCCATGAATAGCTGAAATGACACGGAGAAATTGACTTGAATATGCTGTGCAAGATTTGGCTCATGTTTATATCCCACAGTGAATAGAAGGTAGGTATCTTGGGACTTTACGACTGATACAGCACAGAAAGTCGCCCCACAGCAATAGCTCAGAAGGGAGACCTGAGACTATGCAAGGGACCACAGTGGCCTCTCTCTTTTCACTTTCATTCCAAGGAACTCATTCACACCGAAATGATGGTCAGAATCATCCACTGCTCTTGTTAAGTTACTCACACTGGGCTCCTCTGCGCTGAGAAAGTGGCTGCATCACAAATTACTTGCATGTATGCAGAGAATCCGCTTTGCTGTAAACTGGTGGAAAGTTCACTCACTGAAAAGCCAGAGACTAGCCCCACAATAACGACTGTGGGACCTTAGGGAAGTCGTCAATCATCCCTGGCTGTTAAATGACAGCTAAGGTATCTACTAATGCAAACAATCTATAATTTCATTAGCCCCAGAAGGGAACTGAAGAGAATAGCCAAGTACCCAACTTGTCCCCTCACTCTGTTCTCTACAGATTGTTTCATAATGGAGACCTTAGTGAAACTGTATCACTCCAGCTGAGGTAATGAAGGGAGGCTTGCACTGCAATACTATTGTGTTCAGAGTCACCATTCCAAGTTTAATTTTAATAGAGATCTCCCTAACCCACATACTGAGGCAAAGTGCTCTATCTCATTGCCATTTCATTAAAGAGAACTCAGCATTACCGTAAGTACATAACCCTGTAGACTGAAGTAAGGAGGCATTTCTGCTGTCCGTAAAGCTGAGACATGCAGCCAAGAGGGTCATCTGGATCCTACGTCAGGCTCTAGAGGAATGGGCGCCAGACTGTGTTTCCTACGTTGTCCTATGTTTTCCTCTCCACTGCAGCTCAGCTACTATGGGGTATGCTTGCAGAGTTGTTTGCTGCTCTTTTGCTTCTTTACCTGCCTCATGGAGAAAAGTGGGGTGTGGGGTGTGGAAAGGACGGAGCAGGAGAAAATGTGTGAGTCTTATGTTGATTTCTCAAAGCTTCAAATTAAATTCAGAGGAAATCTGGGAATTTCTTAAACGAAAGAATCTTCTGTTATGAAAAATAAAGAAGAGCTCACTTCAAGTGCCACCAACCAAGAGTTCATGACTCTATGTATATGTCGCTATCTGTCTGTCTGTCTGTCTATCTGTCTATCTATCTATCATCTATCTATCTATCATCTATCTATCTATCATCTATCTATCTATCATCTATCTACCCATCTATCTACCTATCTATCTATCTATCTATCTATCTATCTATCTATCTATATAACTGATTCTCTTCTGTCATTTGATTTGATTACAGATACTGCCGAAGGAGACCTTGGAGCCTGAAGATCCATGGCTCTTCATGGAGTATGAAGTGTACCAACTGCTACATGGTTTTTTATTTCTAACCTGGATAACAGACCATGGCCCTGGATACACAGAAAGCCAACTGATTTAACTCACAATGCATCAACTTTTCAGATTGGTTTTGGGACAAAAAGATCTTTCAAGAGCTGGGGACCTCTTCTCTTTAGATGATGCTGAGATTGAAGACAGCCTGACAGAAGCTTTGGAGCAGATTAAAGTAATTAGCTCATCTTTGGTAAGTAAATTGGTTTGTAAAATAGACCTCTCAAGTGCCCCATCTCAGACCAAAGACCATATGCCTCCCAGGGAACAGTAAAGGGGAATAGTCAGTGATGAATGGAGAATATGGTTTAATTGGTGTCTTAAAAACAAATAACACGGAGCAAGCTAGAAAACTGTTATCTTAGGCCAGCGTTTGCCCACTCATGGAGACCTGAATGCTGGAAATCTCAAACTAGAGTGGATTTCTCACAAATGGATTCTTTAGGGACTATTTTTACATCCTTGAAATGACATGGAGAAGAGAGGTGTAACAAATTTAAGAAAAGCAGACCTGCCAAGCTGCACAACAACATCAGCAAACAAGGCAGGGTGTGTGGTGGAGGCTGAATAATGAAAGAAGGCAGGTGACACCTCTGCCACATGGGTAAGATGAGACACGGACTGCCAGAGTGCTGCTGCCAGAAATGACAGTTGCCCAGGGCTTGACGATGCTGATTCTGTTTACTTATGCATCATCTCGCTCTCTTTAAAACTCTTGTCTTTGCTTCATTTTCTACCCTCCAGTCTCCATTTAATTTAACTCCATTATTAGCCCCAAATATGAGCACATACATTTAAGACTCCAGTCAGGCCTCCTCTGCCTTTGTTTTGTCTCCACGTCAAAATTATATATTCTGAAAACACATCGCATAGCAGATATGAGCAGTGCCCAGTGCGACTTGGTGTTGACCTTCTGGGTTGAGCTTGGACCTTGCTGAAGATTAGTCCTACTTCAAAGACCTAGACCACTAAGTGCCTGTCACATTCACATCTTCACAACCCAATAGTGTTTGCCAGCACTTAACACAGACACTCACTGGGAGGGGGAGTTGTGGGATTCGGGACATTGACGTGTGCTCAGATTTCAGGGGAAACAGCCTCTTCCATAATAAGGCCTTTAACAGGAATAGCAGAACACCGCAAGGCTATTCCACATGCCTGTCATCATGTCCTTTTGCTCGTCAGTCTTAATGAACCAGTTCCCCACTGGCCAAAGAGGCCATTTCTCTAACACTCTTCTGATGCAGGTAATATCTTCTCTTCGACAGCAGTTACTTGTTCATATTTTTTCCAGGCCATTAATCAACTTATTTTGAGTCAAAGCATAAAGAATTCCTGCTACATTTTTATTCTCTGGATACCTTATCCAACAGGTTCCTCATTTACTCGTCTGGAAATAAACCAGCTGAATATGCCATTGCTATCTCTCTTCCTAGGAAAACGAATTTACTCAGAATAGCTAAGGTCCCCAAAGCCAGCCTCCACCAGAGGTCACTAGTGGCCCGTGCTTTCCTTTGTTTCCTTCAGGCAGCCTCACAGATGTCAGATGAAGGACAGTGAGTCCCTTAGGACTGGTGAGTCCTGTTGTATGGCCCCAGTAGTTCGGTGAGGCCTCTAGCAAACAGAGCAGTAAGAAAACTCAGTCCTCCACTCAGCACCACACCTACCCTCCTCTCTGCTCACTTCCACCTCCCTGAACTTCCTCCACCTATCCACAGGGAGCAGGAAAGATGGTGACATCATGGAAGTGTGTTAGGCTTTAGGGGACTTGTGCCAGCTCCTCGTCTTCCTTTCAGTTAGTCCTCTGTGCTAGTTGGCTGACTTGCCTATTGGTACATTGAACCTGCTGCATGTGGCCTGGCCTACATCTCCCTTTCCTGATGACCCTGGATTTTTTTTTTTTTTTTTAGCAATCTAGTCTTATTCTCAATTCTTCTTCAAGAATAGAAGTAGAAGTTTTCTTCTGTTCCTTTTCCAAATTCTTTCCAGCGCTGATCTCTTTTCTGGGAGTCTAGAAAAGTTGTTCTTGCACGTTTCCCCTCTCCAAAATCTCTCTCCCTGCCCTCACCCTTCACTGATAGAACCTTCAACAAGGCTCCTACCAAGGATTGGTCCCTACTCTTCTACCTACAGAAGGGTAGGAAAGAGTGGGACCCTCGACCCAAGCTTAGCAGTTAGAATTTAGTGTGCCAGTAATTCTGAGGAAGTAATTAGCAGGGAGGGATTTATCATGTTGTTAGCACCCCAAAGAGGCAGGCCATTATTTCCACTCTCTCTGACACTGTGTCTGTCTTGCCCACTGTGACATCTGCAGCCAAGTATCTTAGCTTTGCCTTCGGGTTTGTGAACTGTTTGTTACGACCACCACAACCGCCACCATCATCTTCATTATCAGCGTCACCATCAGTCTATGCTTAACACTTGCTTATGACTCAAGAATCTTGGCAAAGACACAGCTCTTCCAACAACTGTTGGTAGTCAAAACAGTTACCGTGTTTGATGACTGCTGTTGGTTATTATCTTGACAGGATCTGAAGTCACCTAGGAAACAAACCTCCAAGTACACATAAATTATTTAGATTAGGTTCATCTTTTAATGCGTTTGTAAGGAACTACCTTGATGAGATTAGTTGAGGTTGGAATGATCTACCGTGTTCATAGCTGAACCCACTTCCTAGGTTTGGGTTGTGGACAACATAAAACAGGAAGCTGGCTGAGTACACGCAGCATCGCTCTTTGCTTCCTGACTCTGGATGTGATAGACAAAGCTGCTTCAAGCTCCTTTTACCAGAACTTCTCATCCGGGAATAACAGGACTCTGGAATTTAAGCCCAAACAAACCCTTTCTCCCTTAAGCTGCTTTTGTCAGAGCAACGGGAAAAGAAACTAAGACATTCCATGTTCCTCCTTTTACCCAGAAGCAATCTTACTACTCATACCTTTTACTCGGTCTTTCCTAATTGCTGTTTTCAACCATTAAATCCACCCTCGATTCCTATGAGAAAAACTTCAAACCTTTGAAAAAACCATGTCCGGTCCCACCCATGGCTGCTGCTTCTTCTTCTTCTTCTTCTTCTTCTTCTTCTTCTTCTTCTTCTTCTTCTTCTTCTTCTTCTTCTTCTTCTTCTTCTTCTTCTTCTTCTTCTTTTTCTTTCAGCTTGATATTCTTATTATTTATAGTTTTTCCCATGGTAAGGAAGATGTCTGTCAAGGAAAGGTTGTTCCCCCTGATATCCGGCATAAAACCCTTACCTCTGTGATCAGCGAAACCAAATTTGTCATAATATGAGGAAAGTTATCCAAATGGTGCTACAGGGGTGACAGAAATATAAATTACAGCAATAATTTATCAATTATAAGAATAACAACTCATGTTTCAAATTTTTTGAGTCTCGTGTGGTTCTCAAGTCTCTACTCTGACTTTTAGAGAGGAAATATTACTATTGATTATATTCCAACCTGCCCTATTACTGTCATACTTACTGAAACCATCCAACTCTCCAGAACAATCTCTTGCAGATGGTGTCTCTGTTGTGGCCCCTGAGCTGGTTAATCTCACTCAAACAAGGTACTACTGACACTTTCAACATTCCGGTTCCCTTATTGGAAATTATCTTGGCTTCTTTGTGTAATAGATCATTGCTTGATACTTGGATCAGTTGCTCAGAGCCATTGCTAATTCTCATCAAATATAGTGCTCTGCTTCTAAAATACCATTCTGGTAGCAACAACACACATTTTCCACATCTCCCCTGAGATCTCTAAGACGTTGGACGTGGATCAGGTCTAATAGCAAGGTCATGCTTTAAGCAATTTTTAAACCATATTTAAACCATTGCAAGCACATTCTTGTGTTTAGGTCTGTGTGTGAAGAAATCTGTCCCTTACACATCATTATTCTGTTAAATACATTTAGTCATCACTTTAAGCTTTGTGAACATTTGTCAGACAAGTCACGATCCCTTCCCCCAGAGTTACTTACGAAATAGTCATCCCTTACTGGATCCTGCTCCCAAGTGTATGACCACCTTCCCTGCCAGTCTGACATGCTTTGCCATGAATGCTTCACTAGGATTTCTCAAGAAGTTCCCAAGCATGCCTTTCATTTTGTCTTATTCCGAATCCTTTCTGGACTACCTTTATTACTAGCTTTTGTTCTATTAACTTAGCTTTCTCTCCAGATAACTTCAAGGGAGGTCATCTCTTTTATCAAACATTTATTTTTCAGTTCATTCTTACCCCATGGCCAATCCACCATCCAGTTCTCTTGGACATTTTAAAACAGTGAAACAAATTGGGCAAACAATATCACCTCATTTAACATATTACGCACCCACAAACAGTAGGTTTGTGGTCTATCATCCCACCCTATAGCACACAAGACTCAAAAAGAGAGAAGGGAAAGAGTGTGAGAAAGAGAGGCCAGGAAGAATGAGTGAAGCAGTGTCTTCTGGACATGACAGGCTGTGAATTCATGAACTCACAGCATCTGTGGTCTCCTGAACAAGACCTGTGCAAGACTAAGCCAGCCAACATTGCAGCCTGAAGAACAGAGGAGAACGTAAACTCCTGTTCCCAGCTGAGGAAGTACCTGCAGTCCATGGCTTCTGAGAGAGGGAGAGGCAGTGTTTCTTTAAGGGTATGACCCAGGTAGGTCACCCATGCTCCAGTGGATGGCCCCATAGCCATTGACAGCACAAATTTGTCTTAATGGAGATTTTTAAAAATTATTTGTTTTATTCTTTATGTGTGCAAGTGTTTTGCCTGCATGTATGTATGTGTGCCACAATGCATGCCTGGTTCCTACAGAAATAAGGACAGGCATCAGATCCCTGGGACTCAATTACAGGAGGGTTATGAGTGACCATGTGAGTCCTGAGAATTGAACTTAGCTCCTCTGCAATCGAAACAAGTGATATTTACCTTAACACACTGACCTGGTCTTCAGCCCCCAGTATGAGGCTCTTAAGAAAAGGAAAAATAACAAACTGACAACATCAAAAGCATGAGGACACTAAGGTGGGATCTGATGAAGAGGTGAGGATGGATCTGGGAAAGGAAGGAAGAAAATATGACCAAAATACATTGTACAAAATTCTAATATAGTTGATAAAATATTGTATTTATTTAAAGTAACAATAAACCTAGAAGGGGAGGAATGAATGGAGAGAGGGAAGGGGAGGAAAGGAAAGAGAGGAGAGGAAGGGGAGAGGAGAGAAAGCAGATAGTGGGAGGGGAGAGAGAGAGGGAGGGAGGAAAGAGGAAAATTTGGCAGAAATAAAATGCTAACATATTTCTTTCCAATACAACTGCCCTCCCTTGGGGCCTTAAGCTCACCTGTGCTGGACAGTGAAATTTACGTGTGTATTGGAAATGCATGACTAAAAAAATTATTAGAAAATTTTAAACTTTTACATAAAGTTTAAAAAGAAGAAAATAGAGACATTTGGTGCACATCATAATATCTGTAATAAGCTAATCTCTAAAACACATTTTTTTCTTTACACTGAGAACCTTAGAAGCTGATACAAGCGAGAAAAGTTATTAAACTTTATATAAATCCTGTCATAGCTTTCACACTGTTTTTAATTTATCTACCTTGGTACGTGTCGTTGCGTTCACTCGGTGGATGTAATACTCTATTCTATGAACATACCACTATTTATTTATTAGTATTAGTATTCTTGATCGACCTCCATTACCTAAGTAGAGAGGCAGCAAACATCATTATAGTTGGTTATTTTGGTAGATATGCACTTCTGAGGGTCTCGGTATAAAGTATAAACGGCTGGGTTTAGAGATCTTCCAATACTGTAATATACACCAAATTGCTTTCTGATATGAAGGGAGCATGAAGGCGCCAGAGGATTTTTTCATCAGCACTGCACCTGTCAGATGTTCAAACTTACTTTGGTGAGGCGCTGTGCAAGTGCTAATTAAGCGCCCTCGTTGCTACTGAGGGCAAGTGTGTTTTCCATGTGTTTCTGTGCCATTTAGGGTTTGTGTGAAATGATGGGTCCAGTTGCTTGACTCCTTTCTCTCTTCTGTGGTAGGGAGGGGCATTGAGACAGGGTTCCACCTTACCAAGTAAGGCTGGCCTAGCCCCGTCTTTAAACAGGCATGAACTAGATTCTGTTGTCTCTGCCTCTCAGACTCTAGGATTACCCGTGTGCAGCACCAGGCCTGGCTCAGTTTGTTCTCTTTCCTTTTGAAGGTTGTTACGATTCTTTTTGGTTTTTATAATGGTTCTTTGTCACTCATGAATGCTAGACATCTAGGATTCCAGAATGCACCTTGTTCTTTACTGGGCATGCCTAGGCTAAATACATGTTCCCAAGTTCCTTAGAATCCACACTACTTTGCTTTTATTCTCTAATAGTTTTATATTTAGATACTTGGTTTGGTGACTGATTCTGACAATATGATGATTGGAAGTTTATTGTATCTATAAACTAATTTAAAGACAAATAGCAGCCCAGTGACAGTGTTATCTTTTCTGGAGATAGTTCATTTCTGCACTTTTATTTCAAGCCTCTTTAATATCTTTTAAAGAACGTGGTGCAGGTGTTTTTCTCCTGCGTGTACGCCTGTGTCATAGCTCCATGCCTGGCGCTCACGGAGGCCAGAGGAGGTACCGGCTTCTCTGGAGCTAGAGTCAGTGATGGTTGCTGGCTACCATGCTGGGACTGGGAGCTGAACCTCCTAGAACACAATTCAAGTAATGTGAATCTCTTTCTAGATGTATAAACACTATATATTCTTAGCTAGAGCTTGAGATGGTTTTTTTTTTAAATTCTACTCTTTTTAGGTAGTGTATCACCAATTACCTTTATTTTGCTGTTGTATGTGTGATGGATGTGGTAGGTGTGGGGTCTTAAAAGAGGATGACTTCTGTAGACCATTCTCTCCATCCTCGTCCAAGGATGAACTCGGTCATTACTCCATCTACTGCTCTGCCATTTCTCCATCTCAGCAGTTCCTCAATACAAACTCTTTGGTGATTTCATATCCAGCAAGCTTAATCAACTATCCTACTAATTCTGATCATCTATGTAGAGATTGTCACTATCTCATTTGAGGAAGATAATGGTAAGTCAAGAATTCTAGCTATTCTTCCTAAAGATTCAGGTCCAGTTCCCAGCAGCCATATGGTAGCCCACAACCATCTGTTACTATTGTTCCAGAGAATCCAGTACCCTCCCTCCTCTGACCTCCATGAGCACTAGGCATGGAAGTTTTACACAAGCACACATGCAGGCAAAGAATTCACACACATAAAAGTGTGTGTAAAAAGAATTTGTAAAAGGTAAATTATGTTTACAGAGAAGATGAATGGTTTCTGAGTTGCTTATTAAAAGAACCATTGTAAAGCACAAGGCATTGGGAACATGTTTCCACTGGAAAACCGAACCAGAGGCTGAGGATCGAGGCTCCAGGTTCTCTGCTCTGTGCTGACAACCTTGTTCTCTACATCTTTTGTACCATATCTGTGCCTTATCATTTAACTTAATAGACCTTTGGAGCTGGGTAGCTCAGTGGTTAGTGGTTAGGAGCACCCATTGTTATTTCCAGAGGATGTGGTTGGGTTTGGGTGTCATGTTATGTTCATGTGGCTGATCATAACCACCTACAACTGCGATTCTGGGGATCTGATACTCTCTCTTACCTCCTCAAGCACACGTGTTGCATAGAAGTCCATGCGTGAAGAAAATGCACACAAGACCTAAATGAAACTTTATAAAAATTTCAAATCTAAAAAAGTGAATAATTTAAGCTTCTGTGTTTAGAGGGAAAAAATGCAAAACTCAAAAGCTTAATTGATTTAACTGCCTAAACTCTGAGTCTTCTAATAAAGAGCAATTTTGGAGAGGAATAACGAAGACCATACAGAATTATAACTCAATTCTTGTCTCAACATCCTTAGTAGGAAGAAAATATTGTTCCAAAAGAAGATCAAAAAGAAAATGAAAACACCAAGGAAAAATTGACTGGACACTCACTGCCCACTCCCCAGTGGAGAAAATACAAATGGCCGATACACACATGAAGATGTGCGTTCTCACTTTGGTTCAAAAATGTGCCCATGCCAAACAGTAACGATATCATTTGCCACTGGTCACATCAGCAAAAATGAAAAATACTTGCAAAATTACAATGAAGAGATCATGTTTTCACCCGGATGGTGGGAGTTTAAATCAGTTGGGTATTTCCGGAAGTTAGATTAGTAGGATGCACAAGGGGCTTCAGAATGACTTCTGTCCTTTGCCTCAGACAATTACTCTGCTGGAGAAAGAAACTTGGGCTACAGATGATTACAATGTAGTTACAGGTTTGAGGTGTTTATTGCCCCCATTATAACAGTAAAAAGCTAGTGCCAGGGGTGAAAACTCCCAGTCAGCCACCTCAGTACAGGCATCCAAATGCTTGGCTACTCCATAAGCCTCTAGTTCTGTGAGACGCCCATTGTGGTTCAGTCATTTTCCAACTCAAAGCAGTAAGAATTTTCAGTGTGTGTTTTTTCACACTTAGAAATATTAAGGGATCATACTTTTCCTTCATAAAGATGATGAAGTACCCAGGAAGTAATAAAAACAGGAGAAGCAAGGGAGTTTGGTTGGTGAAAGCTAACTCGGGCTTGGTACTTATTTGAGTTAAAAAGAAAGAAATGAGATGTGTTCTACCGGACTCTGAGAGAAACCTAATAAGGAAAGTTGTAGAGTAATTTGAATTTTTTCATACATGTAACGAAAATATCACTGTAAAAAGTAACTTCTGTCCTCCAGTGACTTGAAACTGGAACGCCCCGAAGAGCCACCTGAGTTCCCATGAATGATCTGGCTCCTCCAACTAGCTGCCCCTTCTTTTTGTTAATGACTCTGAAGCTTGGATGCCTAGTCTGCCTCTTCCACAAGAGGAAGGCCACTGTAACATGCTTCACACCTTAGTATCCAGTGACGTCATCATTTCTAGCATAACTCAGTACTGATTCCCTTAGTGGACAATCTTCTAGAGGACTTACTAACTTAAAGAGTTTTTTTTCCTCCTAAATAGGATTACCAAACGAATAACAATGACCAGGCAGTGGTTGAAATCTGTATCACAAGGATTACAACAGCCATCAGAGAGACGGAATCCATTGAAAAGCACGCCAGGGCCCTGGTGGGACTGTGGGATTCCTGCCTAGAACACAACCTGAGGCCTGCAGGGAAAGACGAAGACACTCCCCATGCAAAGATCGCGTCTGATATCATGAGTTGCATCTTACAGGTATGTTGGTTCGAACAGCGGCAGTCAGCTTAAGTGAACACATGATGTCTCTGAACTAAAAGGCAATGTTTGCACCCATTTGATACTGTAAGAAAGACACCACAGACCACTGGCAGCTAAGCCAGCAGGTTGCTAACTAATTAACTGAGAAAATCCTGCCAAGTCCCTGATGTATGTGAGCTATACTGTAAAGAACTGAAAATAATACCACAGCAAGCATGAGGGCACACTTAGGGAAGTCAAAGGAGGATGGCAGATGTCCTCTGTCACTTTTTACTTTCTCACAAGATGATCTCTCACAGTCTGGAGATGAGCATCGCAGGCACATTTAAACATGCTTAGCTTTTATGTGGATGCTAGGGGTTTGAACTCAGGCCCTCATGTTTGCACTACGAGGGCCATTGTCTACTGAGCCGTCTCCCCAGCCCGACTAGCTCATGTTTAAGTCTGTTTCACTATGTACGGTAAATACCCATCTGTTCTACAGATGAGAAATCAGCAAATTTGTTCCCTTAAGTCTCTGCTTTCTCCTTTGTAAACTAAAGGTAGCAATCAATGCCTACTCTCTGACACTGTACTACATCAAGGTGACATGGCACATAATGTGCTTGCCTGTGACAATTGCAGTTCAATCAGTGATCTATAACCTGCAAATAAATCCATAGTCTTGTAGGCCAATAGAAACAAGTGTCCAGCTAACACCAAGTAGGACACAAAAATGTTAAAATCTTCTCCTGCAGACTGGTGGATGCTAATGAGGAAAGCTATCTGTGGTGTAGACATGAAACAGAACTTCTGACTCGAACCACAACTTACCTGAGGCTAGGAGCTTCCGAGTTGCTATATGGATTCTGTCATTACACATGTCCCAGAAAAACCATGGAAGGAAAGATGCATGAGCCATCCTGCTTTCTAAAATAAAGACACACCTGGAGAAGGCAGATGAGAACGGAACCATGGCACAGGGTATTTGGCAAGGTCAATAGACTAGAACGGAACTCTAGAGAATTAACAGCAGTCGGGAGCCAGTGCCTATGTTTAACCTCATTGTAGCAGCAAAATCACCCTTCCTCGACTACCTTGCTTAGAAGACCTGATGTCATATGTTAACCATCTTTGCATTATCTGCTGAGTCATCTCAGCTACCACTGTGGGAGAGCCAGTGAATGAAATGATCCAAGATGGCTGGCAATGGGTCCAAAAGGGACCAGAGGTAACCCACAAATTAGAAAATATGTGTTTTTCTGCATTCTACGAGAACTAGCCAGATTGATCGTACACACACTGTTCATGTAGGCTTCCTCGGTCAATACGGTGTGGCGGCTTTAAGCACAGAACGTAGGATGGCTCAGAGTATTTCCTTCAGAATTCTTATTGGGGAGGCTGCTTTATGAATCTAAAAGTTTATTCAACAAGCAATCCTCTTCCTGCCATGAATTTACCTATAGGGTGATCTTGGGCAAATTAGCACTGTGTGCCTTTATTGCCCTCATCTATAAAGTGCAGATTATAGAAGTAATTGCCTTGTGGGTTTGTTTTAATGAGTAAATAACCAGATGCTAAATAAATAAAAAATGTTCCGGATATGGGAAATATCATGTGATCATTAACCCCAGTTGATATTATCATCTGCAGGAGACTATACTATACCACACATCACTCTCTTTTATTATTATTTCGCCTGTGTATTAAGTATGCGTGTGCAGGACAGTGGTTGGCACTGGATGCCTTCCTCCATTGCTCTTCACTTTATGGGAGTCAGGATCTCCTGATGAAACCAGAGCTAACCAGCCTGCCCCTCTCTCCACCTCCAAGTTCCAGGATAGTAGGTAGGCCACCACACCTACCCAGCTTTCGTGTGTGTTTTGGGGACCCTAACTAGGCTCCTCATACTTGTGTAGCAAGTGCCTTATCACCACCAGCTCACCCAGCATTTGAGTCTTGACAACAAGCTATTTATTCAGTAATTACACCGTTATTGTTTGCCTGTCTTCCCTCCCCAAATTGTATTTTTTCCCACTGAGGTAGTCTCAGCACCTACAATACCACATGGTAAGCAGTAGGTACACTCAAGGGATATTTAATGAATGAAGTGAAGTATGGCTCAGGAGCAATAACTATTCTGTGGCTGCCTGAGCAACCGTATTTCTGTCCAGTGGGCTTTTGGACATGGTCTTTGGACAGGAGGATGAAATGTGACCGATGGGACAGCCCATAGACTTGTCAGGAAACTCACTGGGAAAACCAGATGAATGTGCCAATAGGATTCCTGGATGGCTACCCTAGTAGGGATCGAGCCTTCTGTCTGTCTGCTTGATGAGGCTGGGTGAATGTCCAGGAAGCCCTGTTTTAATAAACGAGGTTGGACATTTCTCTTGAGATTGTCGCTTTTCTATGGCTCCAGATGAACTCAGCATCTGAAAGCAAAGTATCGTCTGAGCTGCTGTTGCCCCGGGTCTGTATCTCTTCTGCTGTGCTTTGTTCTCTCCAATGTTAAAACACTGGCAAAGGCTCTACTCTCTGAAGGAAAATCTCCACCAAGAGCTCAAATGGTGCCAATCAAGTAAGAAAACAGAATCCGGGCATCATGGAACAAGGTCCCGTTGTCTCACTTCTCCAGGGAGCTGGAGGAGGTCTCAGGAGTGTGTTCATGCCTACAATGCAGTGGCCTCCGCTTGTTCCCTGAGCTCTGCACATTAAGGTGACATTCACACCAGCTTCACACCAGCCTGCTCACACTGATGCTGAGGGCCAAACTCTGTCATGGGCTGTGGCATTGTCAGTTGCTGTTTAAGTGGCTTGCTTGTTGGGGAACGGTGACTTTTCTCTGCCTGTATCCCTTTAGCAGCTCTGTGGACCAAATAACTTGAATGATAAAATGACTTGCTGTGCCCAGATCTGCTGTGTTAGATGCCTTTGAAATGCAGCCCAGCCACTGCATAGTTGTTTGTTATGTTAGGTCCATGAGATTCCTCTTTACTAGTGTCATCCTGGCCCCCAGACCCTTACACACACCCTGCTGTTGTTGTCAGTAGTGCCTGTGGCTTTTGATGTGGGAGGGGCTGTCTAGACACAATTTTGAGATGGAGTGCATTTATTGGTGATCTCTGAGGACTTACACAAACTGTTTGAAATTTGTTTAATGTTTTACTTTTTGTTTCGTTTGAAAGTTTTCCAAATTATACGTGTGGGGAGAAGGCACAAAAATTGAGTGTATTGAAATTTATTTTACTTGGATCAGGGAAATGTGCTCTCTGTGTTAGGCTGAGTCACTTAACACTTTTTGAGACCAAGGGTAGAAATGCCATCATTAGATAGACTGGAAAGCTATTCAAAGGAATTAGTGAAGACTCTCCAATAAGCGGGGGGGTGGGGTCGGAGGGGAAAACAGATTGTTCAATAGGGTTTAATGTGACTGAGATCTGGGGTGCAAAGGAAACCACAACACTGTGACTTTAGGAAGTGTTTTGAACTCAGTACCAAGATATGAGTGTTACAAAAAGATGGGACCTGACTAACTAACCTGCGTGTCTCAGCTACCCCATAACTTTTAGGTTGACTGCGACCTACCACTTGGTGTCCTGGTCACTTATATGTGTGGATGTGCACAGGATACTCAACTTTGTACTCATCACATAACAACTACCTAGGAACGGAAAGTGCAGGACCCGGCCTCCTTTCCACAGGAATTCACGCTTTGACGACACCTCAGTGAACAAGGCTTTGTAGATAGTCCCAGGTCAAAATTAATCTGAAGGACAGTGAGCAAGTTGTCATGGGTTTGATCAGTTTCTGCATCCTTGCTTGGGAAGCATCTGTTCACATCCTTTGTTCTCTCCTGTGGCTCCATGCCCTGTTGGTTGACTGAAGTTTGTATGCATGCATTCCTGTTGTGGCTACACCTTCATTGAATAAATGGATCACACGCATTATATGTCCCTTAGATTATCTCTTCATTCCTCAGAATGTCCCTGCATTAGAAGTCCTTATTTCTATTCAGTTTACATTCCCTTTTTTTATGACATTATTTTAGTTAGATTTGAGCAGCTGCTCACTGACTCAAAGCCACTGGGGACAGCGACCATGTTTGTGTATTACTGTTAGATATGCAGTTCGCCTGAAATTTATTTTTATTCTGGTTAGTATAAGGGTCAAGAGACTGTCTTCTCCTGTTCAGTAGCCTCTTTGATCTAAGTGCCCCATGTCCAGGATGTCATGCTGCTGCTCAAAGGGACCATAGCCGTGTGGCAGTCTTGGCCTTCTATCCCTTCTTTGATCTTCATTATAGGGCTAGTTCTGAAATGAAATTCTAAGTTCCATACTGCCTCTGGATATAATGCTCCCTTTAAGCTAGTGAGCACACTGCAGGAATAAAATGGCTCTGGATTCACACTGTTCTAGTCGGAATGCAGACTCACCTGCCGTAACACAGGCCAGTCAGTTAAGCTGTGCAGAGCATTTTTATCTCTCACAAACACTTCAGAAATGTCCGTCTAGAGCCGACATGGAAACCCCCCCTTTTTTCTGTACTACACAGTTTCTAACTCATGGTCATAGACGCTTGCTTCAGTCCCTGTTACCAAGTCCTGGCTCCAACTAGCTGTAAAGAAGACAGTGAATAGAGAGCCAAGTCACGTCGTGCTAGTGGCAGCCCAGGAGTTGAACAGTTAGGCTTTCCTGCTCCTTGCACCCAGCCACGTCTGATTGCAGGGAAGGTGGAAAATGCTGTGTGCAGTCTTGTGCCTCTCCCCACCAGCAACCCAGAAACTGATTACTAAAGAAGGAAGACATTCACATTTACTGATGGAGAGTGTGTCACACCATTTTACCCACCATTCCTGGCTTCCCTTCAGTGACCATAATCTGATGCAGATTAAACCCAGCTGGCTACTCAGTGCACACCCTGTTTGGAGGGTAGTCACCACTTGACCTTCTCTCCAAGGTCATTGGTCCTTTAGCAGCCTGAAGAGCCTTCCTGTGTCAGCCAGTTGATGTTGTGTCTGCCGAGAGAACTATTTATCAGAGACTGTTTGATGGGGAAATGGGATGGCAGTCACTGCTACGAATGATCTAGGGAGCAGTGTGGCATCTCTGTGGTCAGCCAGAGTCTGTTTTCCAGCACATCGTGTTTTCCGTGTATCCACATAGTCCTTCTTCTTACCTCCTTCCCACTCCTGTGTGTACGGTATGTGCATGAATACGTTTGTATGTGCCTGCATGTGGAGGCCGGAGGTTGATACTGGTGTCATCCTCTGTTGCTACGCCCTTAATTTTGAAGACCAGGACTCTCTCGCTAACCATGAAACTCGCCAAATTGACAAGGTTAACAAGCCAACAGGCCCTGAAGATGGCCCTGTGTCTGCCTTGCCAATGCTGGGATTTCAGGCACAATAACATCATGCTCAGCTTTTTACATGGGTGACAGGCAGTGGCCATGTCTCAACCCCAGTGTTTGTGAGTGTGTAATTGGTCTATAACTTTTCCTAATTGCATAACTAAGGACCAATGACAGGATTTATGAGACATGTAAAATAAGTCAAAAAATACATAAAAATAGTTATTTTAGGATCTAGAATGCCTTCAGGTTTCAGTGGTTTTTTTCTTTTAAATATTATTAGCTAAAATTTTAGCATTTTAATTGGCACATAGTAGTTATCCATATACCTGAGTGTGTTTCTGTCAGTGCTTGTAATGTAAAATCAGCATTTACTCCCCTTGAACTGTTTTCGTTTGTCCTGTGAGCTTTAAATACTAGTGCTTGTCCTATAAAAATGGTTTTGGTACCCATTACCTGATCTCCTTCAATCTCCTTCCAGACTGTTTATGCAGAACCACCTTTTTAACTACACTTGTGAGAGGGTGTAGTATTTGTATTCCCACAACTAGCTAATTACCGTTTACATTGCTTTCCACTTCTGTTCATGTTGCTAAAAATGATTTCATTTGCTGGAGAGATGGTTGAGCATTTGAGAGAACTGACTGTTCTTCTAGAGGTCCTGAGTTCATTCCCAGCAACCAACTACATGGTGGCTCACAACTGGTGAATGAATATATATGTGTGTGTGTGTGTGTGTGTGTGTGTGTGTGTGTATGAGATGAGTCACCTGCAGGGAACAGTGAGGTGAGACAGGTTATTCCTTCTTGGAATTCATAGACACAGGTCCATGGGAGCAGAAAGGAGACAAAGCAAGGGCATAGATTTCTAAATACTACAGAGGTGTGCCTCTCTTTTCCTAAGTGCAACAGAGAGCTTATATGAATATCACATCTTGTGCATCTATCCATCCTTGATCGGTTCTTTAAAAACACACTTGTCATCATCCCTTTGGTTGTTTTTCTCAGATATAAGCCTGGTGGTCTCTGACTGCCCTCGGGATTAGTTCTAACCCCCAGCCTCCCGGTATGCACATGCCCATTGGCCCCTCCAGTTCTGACAGTTTTCCATGTGTCACGCTACGACCACACATAGCAACCCACAGCCCCCTAGGTGTGCCATGCTCCCCCTCACCTCTGTGCCTTCCACAGTGACTCTTCTCCAGTCTTTGCCCACCACAGCCCAACTACCTCCAACTGGTCACTTCAGTCTCAGCTAAGCATCCATTTCTCTGGAAGTCTTTCTTAACACTTCCCAGCTGGGTGTGTTGTCCTTACCCTGCACCTCACAGGCCATGCCTTCTGCTTAAGCTAACAACTGCCCCCTGGGTCTTAGAAGACCGTGTGGGGCACATGTGGTGTAACCAGGGCAGGGCCTGTGTTTTCACAGCTGTGCTCTCGCAGCTCTGCGGATATTTTTGAGGTGAATAGATAATGAACAAACAGTGAGTTCCTTGTTTGTTGCCTTCTTATATTTCCTCAGAATTACAACCGGACCCCCGTGATGATCTTAGCTGTCCCTATTGCGGTGAAGTTCCTCCACAGAGGCAGCAAGGAGCTATGCAGGAACATGTCCAACTACCTGTCCTTGGCTGCCATCACCAAGGCCGATCTCCTGGTGGACCACACTGAAGGGATAATAAAGAGCATTCTCCAAGGTACCGAGCAAGAACCGAGCTGGGGATGTGTTCTTATGAGTGAGGCCTGGCGTGTAAAGGGGAGAGTTAGATGTTTTTCCTTTGCTGGTGGTTGGCTTGTGATATGCCAGAAGGTCTCCTGGGCTGACCAAGTTGGTTTCTCTTTTGCCTGGTTAATGAGGTACTGATATTCACTGTGAAAAGAATTCCTGCCCATCCTATGGTTCTCAGTCTAGAGAATATGTCACCCAGGATTCCAGTCAAAATCTTCAGTTACTTTTACTTTGATTCTCAAAGGTAAGAAGTATATTTGGTTATATAAAATATACCAAGGCAGACATGGCAGTACATGCCTTTCATCCCAACACTTGGGAAGCAGAGGCAGGTGAATCCCTGTGAGTTCAAAGCATACCCATTCTACATAGTAAGTTCCAGATTAGCCAGAGCTACAGAGTGAAATTTCGTCTCAAAATAAAACAGAGACAAGCTACACAGGAAAGCATGTGACGTCTCCTCTAACTCAAGTGACTTGAAATTATTTCTAGGTACATGAAATACCACCAAAATAAGTTAATTTATAAGGACATCTTTGTTGTTACATCATTTTAATCAAGAGAAGCTCGAACTAATCCCCACATAATATGTATTTTTGTTTGTTTACCTTTGTTTCTTACCTATCTGAAAACAAAACAAAACACAATGAAGTGCAGGTCAGGGGACAATATGTCAGATGACTTGATGCGCACCCAGGTATCCCCAGTGTGCTGATAAAAATTTATGAGATTCACAGGTATTGCTGCCCATAGATTGCCTCTTAATTCAGACCTCATAGGCTCAACTTCTTGCAGAGTCCTTGTATGTTCCTAATCCCAGGTTTCTTGGAATCTGAAAGAATGTCCTGAATGTGCTTTGTGCCCAGGGTATCCAGGCCACCCTGTAGTCTATGAGCTTTTAGCCAGGCCTCCCAGCACAGTACACTGTGGTAGCATCCTCCCGTGACTCTGGTCCTTGAAGAAGGGTCCATATGGAAGCTCCATGCTGCTCTGCCAGACGGTGGCTCTGCCCTCCTGTGCCTATTCACCCACAGCTTCAGGGACCACAGGTTCTCCGCATGGCAGCCTCTGGCAGGAGAGCAATAGTCCTCCTCCTCGGTGTTACACCTTGGTAGTCAGGCTGGAGGACGGTTGCTTATGTCAAGGGCCACTCTGCTTCACTGTGCTTATGGAAAGATAGAGGGTGCACTCTTTCCAGATGTGTGAGATCAGAGGTAGACCTCTCACAGATGAGTAAGGCAAGAGCTTCAATCACCACTGCTGAAAAATATAAAATCAACACACACACACACACACACACACACACACACACACACACACACACCTCCACTTCTACCACCACCACCAACAACAACCCCAAAGCATTCTCTTTTATTTCTTGACATCCAAAAGCAACTGCCCATCCATAGCCCCTGTTCCATCCCATCTTTCCATACACCCTGCCTTTCCCCACTGCCCACTACCACCCCATTCTTAGAATGCCTACTGCATGCCAAGGACGAAGGTTTTGTCTCTACCTGAAGCTTAAGTATCAGATGTTCCTGACACTTGAGGGGTTCCTCACTGTCACCCCAGACTTCTGGCCTGTCTATCTCACTGTCTCCCAGACACCCAGATATGTCTGAGCACCACGGATGGTGGTTCTTGTCACTCAGCCTGTGCCCCCTGCAAAGGTTTCCCATTAATAATGTTAGCCAGTGGTTTTGTTCCTACTGTCTTTTGGCCTCAGAGTAAATTTGCTAATCTTACTTCACATGTGATTAAATTGGCAACAGGTCCAGAAAAAACAAAGATGTTTGTATTTTTGCCACCTTGAAAACATTTTTGAAAACAAATTTCATAAAAATTATAGACACACCAAGCATTTTAAAACTATAGGAAGCAGATTTGTGAGCAATAGACTTATATAAAAATGAATTCTCTTTTTTCCAGCTGCCAGGAGCTTAGCTCATGGTTTGGGGGCTTTTGGAAAGTTATTTGAATGATAAAGAAATCTTTAAAAGACAAAATAAACTCTAAATTCACTGCAAGCATCTAAAATAAACAAATGATTTGACCCAGCGTTATGCAAGTTGCCATAAAATCAGTGGTAACTTGACCTGTGAATGGCTGGGCCTTTGTAGTCCAGGGTTTTGACTTTGAGGACTGATGGGACTACAAAGCCCCTCCCACCACTCAAGTGAGTTCTAGAACAGAAGGGATTTTGAGAAATCAGTACTTTGCTCTGCAAGTCTTCAGCTGATACTTTCTGTGAGCGGCTTTAATGAGCGCCTTAGTGTGTCTTTCTCCATTCCCTGTAGCTTCTTCTCACCATTAGACTGTCCTCTCACCGTTAGACTGTTCTCTCACCGTTAGACTGATTTCTCACCATTAGACTGTCCTCTCACTGTTAGACTGAGTTCTCACCATTAGACTGTCCTCTCACCGTTAGACTGATTTCTCACCATTAGACTGTCTTCTCACCGTTAGACTGTCCTCTCACCGTTAGACTGTCCTCTCACTGTTAGACTGAGTTCTCACCGTTAGACTGATTTCTCACCATTAGACTGTCTTCTCACTGTTAGACTGATTTCTCACCATTAGACTGAGTTCTCACCATTAGACTGTCTTCTCATTGTTAGACTGTCTTCTCACTGTTAGACTGTCTTCTCACTGTTAGACTGAGTTCTCACCATTAGACTGTCCTCTCACCATTAGACTGTCCTCTCACCGTTAGACTGTCCTCTCACCATTAGACTGTCCTCTCACCGTTAGACTGTCCTCTCACCGTTAGACTGTCCTCTCACCATTAGACTGTCTTCTCACCGTTAGACTGTCCTCTCACTGTTAGACTGTCTTCTCACCATTAGACTGTCCTCTCATCGTTAGACTGTCCTCTCACCATTAGACTGTCCTCTCACCGTTAGACTGTCCTCTCACCGTTAGACTGTCCTCTCACCATTAGACTGTCTTCTCACTGCTAGACTGTCTTTTTTGAGCTGTGGCATCCTCTTCTTCATTCCCCAGGACTTGTACTTGCAGGAAAAGGTTAGCAGCCATCCAATGACAATACTTACAATAATGGCACAGTAATACAATCAGACAATGTCCATGCCATACACTGTATTAATCCATTTGTGCTAACTAGATCAGCACTACTTGTGAGACCTGCAAAGCAGAAATCCTATTATCCCATTATACTGGGCAGTAGCACTTTAAGTAACAGAAGACTTTGATTTATGTGACTTGATGGAGAAGATAAGGAAAGGAAGGAGAAAGGGGAAGAAGACAGGAGGAGGAAGAGAAGAAGGAGGGGAAAAGAAGAATGAAGAAGACAAAGAAGGGAGGGGAAAGAAAAGGAGAAGAAAGCAGGGAGAAACAGGGAAGGGAAGAAAGAAAGTAGGAAGGAAGAAGAAAGAAGGAAAGAGGATGAAAAGATAAGGAAGAAGAAAAATGAAAAGGAAGAAGATGGGGAAGAGATGGGGAGAGGAAGAAGAGGAGCAGCTCTTAGTTAGCACGTGACAAGACCCATGGGCACATTAGATTTCCATTGACTCGACTTGGGTCACCTCAGTGCAGGCCCTGAAAGCTGTTCCTCATCACCCTGCTGGCGTGTTGCTTCACATTAAGTACCACAGCCCGGGCCTTCACACCATCCAGTTCACATCATTATGAACACCAATTTCATAAAGTCCATATCCAGCTGCATTTTCTGTTTTCAGTCCAACTCTGGCAACCTGCTTCTGAACTGATATACATCCTTATTGCAGGCAGATAGTGTATCTCAAGTGCCCGCTGAGATTATGAGCTACCTCAGAAAAGAAAGGATGGCAGTGGGCTGCAGCAGAACCATTTGGGTGTGGACTTAGGAAGCAGTAGATCCCAGATGTGCAGGCAGCTGTGTGAATGAACAGGGACTGTGTGGAAGCCACTGATCTCCACCTCGTCATTTGTACGTGAGCAGCTGACTAGGATTACACCCTCCATTTCACCCAAAAGCCACACCTACTTTGCAGTCCCAGCCCCACTGCATACTGGTTGTGCTTATGTCTTTTTCTGAGCGTTGGTTCCTTTGTGTGTAAATTTAGGTGTTTAGACAGTGGCCTTTACCTAACATCCCAGTTAGAGAAATATTAGCTAGGGAGGTGATGGTTACAATCACAGCAGCCTGCTTATATCTAAGTACCAGGAGATCCAGGGCTTCTTGGAGGAGCCCATGAATTAGGTATTTTCTCCTGTGGCCTTTCACTTTAAGCCGGAGCCTTCCTCCTGGGCTTGCGATAAGCTCTCAGGGATGGAGCATTACTCTTCACAGCTGTTTTCCTCTCCAGTCATAACAAGCAGGTCCCCGCTTAGTTCACTGACTCCTCCAAAGATTACCTAACTCTGAATCACTTTGCAAGATTCACTCTGGTCCCTTCACTAGGGGCTGACCCCTTGAACGCTCTCTGGTTTTCATGTCAGCAAACTGTGTGTAGTTCATAGCTGATCATAATATCTAAGTTCTGTCTCTGTAAGAATTTAAATGAATGCCCCTCCCTGTTTAGAAGCTTAATGCAACCTTTGAGCCAGATAGCCACACAATCACATCTTTAATCTCTACTGATCTCATCTTTTGCTACTGTCTCCAAAGGTTTTCTTTTTTAAAAAGTTATTTTATATATTCAGCAATTTCTTCTGCATTCTGGGTTTCAAGTCGATCTTTTAAGCTTCATGTAGTAATTCCACTTTAACTATTTGCTGTTTCTTGACCATGGGATTCAGCTCAATGCTTTTCCAGGCCAAACCTTGCATCTCAGTGTGTCCACTGTTATTCCAAGTCTTTATCAGTTATAAATGTCTCGGGCAATGTCGCTCCTGTCTTTAAAATACCGACTCAGTGGTGGAGCACATGAGATCCAGGGCCTTGGTTGCTGGTGTGGTCCACCTTTACTTAGAGTTGTCAATAATGGTTCATTGATTCTATTTTCTAAAACTGTGTTGATTTACAAATCAAGCTCCTCATATATTTATAATTCAACTATGAGAAATTATAAGAAGCTGAATTGTATAATTACCCCTAAAGAAAATATTTGAAAAATTTCAAACTAAGCTTTGCAACTTTTATTACTGCATAGATAAGTGGTGTTTTCCTTAAATCTAAGTGTAAAATTTATTTTTCACAAATTGTTTAGATTCCACTTATCTGTTTCATATCCTTTGAATTTTCACAAGAAGAAGGAGAACTGTAAGATCCTCTTTTTGGAAGAAGAATCAAAGGTACAGAGTTTTCAATGATTGGAAACTAAGGACAATCGAACTGAAATAGCAGCAAGTCAGTTACACTAGAGTCTTTAATTCAGCCACCAGGAAAAACCCTGTTCCAACAGCTTTGTTGGAACATGTTAACAAATAATATAATGAATTAGAACCTTGTCTTAATTTTCAAGATAATCGAAAAGGAGATCTACGCTCCATCTAATTATGCAAGTCTGGTATATCCACCAACCAGGCAAAGGGCATCATCAGAAAGGAAAACACACATTTATTTTAGTCATGGGTACAGCTGTTCACAGAGGAAAGAACGCATTAGGGAAACTACATTAACAAAGCTTGGAGGAAACCATCTAACATTTACCAGTGCAGACTAGATCTTTCTGTTGACTCATATTGTCCCTCTATTTATTCTGTGACTGTGGGATGGTTGCTAACCCATTTTATATAAAGTGCATAATGGCCCAGTGGATTTGTCCCAGGAACACAAAATAGTTTCCTATTTGAATTTCCCAGTAGTAAAAACTGAGTAGGAAGAGATCATATTATCAGTAAACATGTCTTATAAGATTATAACAAATCAAACTAGAAAATGTTGAGAACTTCCTTGCCTTGATTAAGAGGATATTTGTCGATTAGAAAAATGTCTTTAAGTCCAGAGAAGAAACAGAGATGCTACTGTATCAATTTCTGTTTATTATGGCACCAGAGAGCATAGCCTAGAGCCCCAAAATAAATTACAATATTCATTATACAGGCATATGGGAATGAAAAATACTATATATAATGATTTAAACACAACACCTAGAAAACTATATAAATAACTTTTGATAATAAAGTTACAAATCATTTTGAAAGTAGTCAACTAAGCACAAAGATGTGGGTGCTATACCATCTTCCTGGATGTAACAAAGATAAAGTTTCCATTAATTTCGTGCAATTTTAATAATTACTGATGGAACGTTTGGTGAAATGTGAGAAGCTGATTTTAAGATTTACAAATCAGATAAAGTGCGTCAAACAGCTAAAGGAACTCTAAAGAAGGAGTACTTGACTTCGAAGCCATAACAATCCCTGCCAAATAGTAGTGTTGCAAAAAGAGAGAGAAAAACAAAATCCTGTAATAGAGAGAGCAAAGACAAACCCAGGCAATGTGGAAATCCAGTATGTGGGAAATCTTCGCGATAGAGAAGACGCAGTAAATGGTGCTGAAATAATTATCCATATCAAAACATATAGAAATTAATTGCAGACGAAATAAAGACCTAAATTCAAAATGTGAAACTCTAGCTTTTCCTACTGTCAAATTAGTAATTAGTGATACCCTAAGTTTAACAAAGAATATCTACAAACATAAACCTAGATTAAAATTATAATAATGAAAGAGAAACACAGCCTTGGATTAAAAACTAAAGCAAGGGTGTCACTGGATGGTGACTTTATTTTCTGCCCAAGTTACAGCATGTATAATCTGATGACATGTAATGTCAGAGAGTTTGTCCTTGCTCCTGAATAATTCTCCAGGCTCACTCTGCCGTGTGATGACGGGCCATGCTGCTTGTATTGGAAAGCAGAAACGCACCCAGGGCCCAGTGTCCTGTGAGCTGCCATATCTTTCACCCGTGAAACTGACAATATTATCAAGGCCCATAAAGTGAGAGGGTCTCCACTTCACCTGGTTGTTTGTGGGACCACGGGCAAGCTCTTTGCAAATAACTGATGTGTAATTCCGGGACACTACCTGTCCCTACTGTCACATCTGCCTGCAATGCTGTCCTTGCCTTTGCCTCTCAGAATCAGAGGCCGGATTTTTATACAACCCTCTTGCACAAGCCACAAGATGGCCTTAAATGACCTGAAATTTAAGTAGAAAAACCTTTGAGAAAACACAATGTTGTCCCAGCAAGAGTGCAAATTTTTTTCTGACTTGCTGGCAACAACCTGGGAAAGACTGTCTAGTTAATTATGATAAATTTACCTCACTTCTTTCTCTGTGTGAGACAAAATTTAAAATATTAAATTGTGAGCTGTCTCAATAAGTATGGAGAAAGCTGACTCCTCACATGCTATGGCAGTAATTTTACTAACCACACATGGCTGATGACACTTAACAAGATAAAATGCTGAACATTCCACATATATTCAGCCGGCTGACAATTGTGGTCCTTCTTCCTGCCACTGCTACCACCATTCCCACTTCCAACTGAGTACCTGCAATGTCCTAAGTTCATATTAAAATATTGGAGGCAGAACCACATCCATTCACTGAATCTCGTAGTGACATGCTCAGCCATTGAGCATTCATGACGGGTTCTGAAGAGATGGCTCAGTGGTTAAGGGTGCTTGCTCTGTAACCTGTGTAACTAAAAGACCTAATTTTGCATCCCAGAACCCCTGTAACAAACCAACCATGGTCTTTCACACATCTGGAACCTCAGGAGGACACAAAACAGAGAGAATCTATGAGGCTTGGTGAATGGAAGCCTAGCAGGACAAATTTATAAATGTAAGCTTTAGCGTCACACAGGTGACACCTATCAAAGAGGCAGAAAGTGATCAAAAAAAATACCTAGTGGATGCCCTTCTCTAACATCTAGACACTCACATAGGTATGTGCATCACACAAAATATATACATACACATACACTCACATAAAATCTATGGCATGATTATTGCTTATAAAACTTCACACACAGTTAGGGGAACATTAATAGCCCTTCTTCACACAAGTGATAATGCAAACCATAGACATACGTCACACATACATTTCCATGCCAGTGACCCAAGTCATCATGTACAACTATTCTTGTCTTGGTTTTAATAAGGGAGGATATGCAGTGTATTTTGTTATTATTTTGTCATTTTGGTTATTTTGTTAGTATTTATCTATTCTTTGTAGATTTCTTTTTGACAGAATAAGGATTTACTAATATTATGTTACCACAAACAGTGGAAAGTTTTGTTCTTTACATTGAAATTCTATTGTGAATATTCCAGCTGAATATTAACATGAGTAGCAAAAGATAAAGCGTTACATGGTACGAAGTCTTTCCAGTCCTGTTTCCAGGGATGTAGAGAAAAAGACTTCCTGGTGGCCAACGGCCAGCTCCAAGCTGGTACTCCTTACTCTGCAGCTTCGTAATTTCACCAGCAGATGTTGCTGTGAGGTAAAGAAAACCTGGCCAGGCTGGATTGTCTGCGTGCTGAATTTAAAACACAATAATCCAAGTTTCGTTTCATGGCTTATCTATGTGTCAGCACCTGAGAGGGACATGGGAAAATATTTAAGAAATGTCTTTTCTTAAAAGTGGTTGGATGAGCCAGAAAATACTTTCAGGTACAATATCCACTTTTAAGAAAGTCTGCGTTTGAGGAGGGCTTTTCTTGTGTAAGTAATTTAAGAAGTGTGAGGCTTAGTTGTGACTAGTTGAGTGTGTCTGCTCATAGGTAGGCCAGTACTTGGTGGTGCCAAGATTTAAGCACTGGATTCCTGACCTGAGGGTCTGCAACTTTCTTGTCCTCTTCAGAATGAGGGAGCCGCACTGATCAGCGACCTTCAATGTCGTAGAAGCCAAAAGTACTATAATCAAACACACTACCGCTTTAGTCAAGGCTTTGGCACTTAGACATGCTGCTTCCTAACTGGCTAAAAGACATTTTAGAAGTATTTGGGTTTGGCATATTTTTCAGAAAGATCCTAGTAAGTGATTAGAGAATAAATTACCTAATGATCAAGCATAGGATCCCATTATTTGTCAATCTGGTTTCCACTGCTGTGATGTCAATCCAGCACCAACCTCTAAAACCAAGCTCTGACACCCCATGATAGATACTTCGTAACGAAATGCTCTAAATATGGAGTGGTTAATGCTTCAAGGCCAATCGCTGCTGCAATAGGCAAGGAAAACATCGACTGTGCTTCGGTCATGTACACAAATGTCATGTACACAAATGTCGTCCCGCTGATCATGTTGAAATGCACACTAGAGTGACCAGCTGTCCCAGTTGGTCCAGAGATGTGGTAACTTTGATAAATCCAGAACAGGCCCAGAAGAAACAGAAAATTTAGTCACCCTTCATTATACCAGTACTGATGTTAACCATATGACAGGATTATATATTAGTGACACAGACATTTCCATCCTAATGACCAGATGGGTCTTGTACAATTCTTCTATGCCATCACCGATAGTGTTCTGGAGAGCATCATGGAGATTGAAACTACCTGCCATGGTGCTAAACCAAGGGGATACTTTGTTTCAGCTAGACAGTTACAGATTTACCCATGGCCCTACCTTGTGAGCAAGAAGGTCTCATGTTTCTTCAGCCATCTATTTAGCAGGATGCATGCTCAAATCCTCCAGATTGGTGGGGATGTTACCCAAACTCCTGAATGCACAGTATTCTCTGGCCTCTCCATTACCAGGAAGAAAATGGATAAGCCTTGCTTTTAGTCCAGATTCTTGGTTCTCTCCCCTGAGAGTCCTACCTGCATGTCCAACTGGTGGCTTCTAGGCCACACATGCCCTGAAAGATCTACAGATGCAGAAAATCCTAGCTTACAGAAAACAATCTGAGCTCTTTCATTTCACATTTTTTCTGATAACTTGATTGGTAAATTCTTAAATACGAATTTTATAGATGAAAACTTAATGTAGCAATGTCACAAGCTAGAACATACATCAAGTCATTGCTCACATGCGTCATGTCTACCTGGAGAACTCAGATAGTACATGCTTGCTTGTGTTAAACAGGGCAGGAAACGGTACAAACTCATAGACTCACCAAATCCTTTTTTCCCACGTTCCTTAGCTGAAGACACTAAAGCCCAGAGAGATGAATGCACTTGGCCAAGACCCTGGTTCTTACAACCTGTAAGACACCAAAGCTTATGGCATTCATAGAGTTTGCTTCTAACAGTGTAAACTATTGCTGTTTCCATATGACGCTCTGAAAACAACTTGTATACTCTAAATGAAAAAGGGGAAAGTGTTCATTTCCTTCAAAACAGCTCTTAAATTTAAGTTGTGAGGACACAAGCTAGCTTTATAAAACATTTTATTTACAGTAGACTTTTACAAAAATAAAATTAATACAAACCCATTTCACAATATAAATTATACAACTCCCTTCTCCCAAACGGAACACTGGGCTGTAACATGTAAGCTACATTTACGATTGTTAATAAGTCACTCTGTAGTATAAATATGGTTTTCTCATCATCTCTTTTGTCACAAAATATACACCAGGAAGAGTGAACAATGGACAACAGAGCTTGTTTTGTTATTCTCCCAATATAAAAGAATGTCTCTGGCCAAAATAAAATTAACCAAAAAGGAAAAACTAAAACAATCGCCCCTCTGTTCAGAGTCCAGTCCTGTTTAGTTATCTGAGGGTTTATCTGACAGAGGCAGACATTAATCTGAAAGCACCACAGTGTAAGGCTTAGTAACAACATCCCCGAGCCTTCTCTCAAAGCCTTTCCATCAACTGTTTATTCAGTATTTTGCCAAGATAAATAGAGACGATCTCAAGTCTCTCCTTCATTCGTCTCAAGTGTTATTAGGCACCGATGTTTTCCAGACTTTTCCAACTGGCATACATTTAAAGTGTGAGTCTCCTTTGGCTTCAGGCAGTTTCCCAACACTTAAGAAACATACTGAGCGCCTCCGTGCGCCTGAATCTCTGTGACTCCCCACCCGATGATGTTTCCCCGGATGTGACACGAATCGGCTCCTCCGCTCGCCCTTATCTCCTCCTCGGCGAGAACTCGGTCCCAGATATTGAAGCCTGTGATTCTTCCAGAAAATGCTAACGTTTCGTCAAAGCCCCCACCTACACAACAACCATTCTTTTCTTGGCCAATCTGCAGGAGTCCACCGTCAGGAACAGAGTGACTTTTGGCCACCTCCGCAGTGGTAGCCAGCAGCTCCCCGTTTGCCCACAAGGACATGCTGCCCTGCTCTGAACTCCAGGTGCCACAGAGGTGGGACCACCTCCCCAGGGAAACCGCAGTGTCTGCAACTAGCTTGTTCTCCTTGCCACCCACCACAAGTACTAGGGACTGGGAACTGAGGTACAGCTGGATTTCATAGGGGTTCCACTTTGTGCCGTAGGAAAACAGGATGGTTTTGTTTAATACATCTGTGGCTTTGACCCAAAGACAAGCACTAAAAGATTCAAGCTTCATTGGTCTCACAGGATGCACGCTTCCAAAAATCTTCTTAGAACGCATTGGGAAGAAAATCGCTGTTTCACAACCTGGAGTAGCAAAAGAGAATACAAGGGGCGGGGGGGATCAGTTCCAGAATTATTTTGATATGCAGTTATATTAACTGTGATTGATAACTATATACAGCGGTGTGCTGTGACTTATGGGGCCTCCAGTCTGAGCTCTGTAGTGCAAAGAGAATAAAAATAAAAAGTACTGAATAAAGACGCTTGCAAACAGAAGGAAAGTGCCAACTCAACCCACAAATAATAAAACCCATGAATGCCCAACTCCCTTTCAATCTGCATTCTTACTTGTGTTTTGTATTAAACTGTCGGATCACAATGAGTTAACTTCAGGTGATTCTATTGTTTCTAAGAATTTTTTAATAATCTATCCTATTTCCTTCTTACCTTTGCCATGATCTTAAAACAATAAATCTATAAAGTCCAATGGCTCTACCTTATTCTAGGTAGCCATGATCAGCATGATTTAAAACAATGTTTCAGAACAGCCATGTCACTAGGGAATATGGTTTCCTGTGCCACATGATCTTGGGTGTTGGTAATTTTGAGGCACTAATAGGAAACTACTGGTCTTATCTTATTATTATTGTTGGCGGTTAGAAATAAGTCCTCATGTAACCTGGGCTGGCCTCGGATTGGACATATAGCTAAGAATAACTTCTAGCTTCTGTCTCTACCTTCAAGGGACGAAAATGCACAACCAGCACCAGCTTGCAAACCGAGCTTTGACAGGAAGTATAATGCAGTGACTAATATCCATCAGGTACTAACTGTGCCCCAGAGTTCTAACCAATCTGTTCATCACCTTAATATATACTCACACTTGCTTTTAAAGTCTTCTTAGTCACCGAGATCTATGCTTCAATAACAACTAAATTTCACAGCTCAGGTCTTAGGTCGCTTGGTCTGTTCGCAGAGACCAACACATTATATTGCCTCTTACTAGAAGACCTGAATTCTGAATAATTTCCTGAAGTGAGTATAAAGTTTTTGACGAAGTTTATAATCTCACCAACCTTTAGTGTTGTCTATATTGGGGGGGGGTGGCTCTCTCCTGCAAGTCTGTAAGTTACAAGTATGTTGCACTCAAATCTGAGCAGGCCAAGAATATACTTTAAAACTTATAAATTTTATGGTCAAACCACTATAGAAAACTCTTTAAAGGGGGGGGGGATATTTCTCAAGGATTTTGTTAGAGATTGCGTTTCTGCTGAGAACATTCAGAAGACATGGGCTTTGACCGTGGACATGAGACTCCACCTCTGCTGATCTCAAGGCTACATCTGCCTCTGAGATGCCAAGCTGAAGACTTGGGAAGTGCTAAGGCCTTGAACATATGGGCTCTGCTTCTTGCTGTATCTGAAAAACCCTAAGGTGGGCTAGATGTCCTTTTTATAATAACCCAATGGGGACTCTGTAAGATGACTTTGAAAAGTCACTTCCAGAGCATTTAAAGACTAATTGTTGACTCAGTAGAATGTGGAGGACATAAATGTCCTATAAAGTGTAGTAAATTTCCACAAGTATCTCTGAGCTAGGCTCAGTTCAAAAAAAATGTCAAACAAACATAGACTATATCTTTCAATATTAGTCAAGGAAACATTGAAATATAGGAAAACACCATAAGAACAGCCGAGACAGCAATGTCCCCAAATAATAGCAGAACTCTAAAAACTTTTAATCATTCATGAAAAAATTAAATAAGGCATTTTTCAAGGTAAGATTCTTTCTCCAGCTACAACAATTAAATCAAATCATAATTATGGAAACCGAAGGCTACTATTTTTGTTCACTTGGAATCTCCTGGCCTCTATAAGTTTAAAGTACTGTTCAAGGGGGCATCAACTACAACCTAATTAGCTGCCTTCTTGTTTAAGTAAGGCCAGGCAGGGCAGAGTGCATTCCAGGGCTCCCATGACTCTGTCTGGGAGACCCAGCATCCCTGTAGACTATGGCGGGAATGAGTTCATGCCATAGAGTAGTATGTTGGCAGATATAGTGGGATTCTTTTGCAGAGCAGTGGCTGAGGCCCTTGCGATCTCTTTGAAATGTCAGAAACTCTCTCAGGAAATGGTTTTTAACTAATAAGTCTTTTGTAATTATATTGTCAAAGACCAAGGAAAATGTAAGCCAGGTTCTTAGGAGGCAGACCACAACATGATTAGGAATCCCCTGGGGTCCGAGTTGGCAGGAGAGAAAGAGAGGACCAATCCAGAAGCCTCTAGGTGAATGTATTATTGGGAAATAAGCACCAGCGACTTAGAATTCGGAAACGTATACATTTTCTAACCAACAGATGAGAATACTAAGTAATTCGTTGCGGAGCATATTATATGTCCACAGCTCTACTAAGTTTCCAAAAAAAAAAAAGAAAGAAATTCTTGTGTTTAAAATTGTCACAGAATTATCACATTGATGGTTTGCTTTAGTTTTGACTTTCTGCTTTTTCTCTGAGGATCTGAGGGCATGACCTCCATACGCTAAATACTTAGGAAGGACTGACTGTAGCATAGTTTCCGTGAAGGAATGGACCATGCTCTGGAGTGTCCTACCTCCTGCCCCATCCAATAAGCTTCGTTTCATTGGAAATACGGGATACGGTGGTGTCGTTTGTCATTGTTTCTGAGTCTCATGAGAAGTACCAGGGATATTCGTCTACATAGGACACTAATTCTCTAGAATAATCTACAACAAAACATCACAGCCCCGTCAGAAATTTGACTTAAGAACCACATTATTAGGCTCCGGTGTTCTTCCTGTTTCGTTAACTTTTAAAACTGTACGAAAAGGGTCCTCATCAGTTGGGAGTTTCATGGGCTTTGTGTGGTTTTGACAAGTTGCACAGCCTGAATAGTCCCTTTTTTGTGGCGCGGGGGAGGCGGGGGTGTCGCTAGATAAAGCGTCTACTCCCTCTGACTCCTGCGCCTGACTTTATAGGACATGCCTCAGAGCCTTCACCCCTTGACCTTCACTACTAAACTGGAATGAGGGAGCCCTGGAGGAACTCTGCTGAGTCTGCAGGAGATCCAATTAGGCTCCAGTCAGCTCGAAGGCAGAGGGGGAGGAGTCGGAGGAGTCGAGGGGAGGCGAGGGGCTGGGAAAGTCTCGGAAGTTGCTCAGGGCCCTGAAATAGTGCGGGGCGGGGGTGGGGGTGGGGAACCGGAGCTGGCCTAAAGAGAGTGACGGAATAAAATTAGAAGACGTGGAAATCCCTAACGGAGGGACTCGGGGCAGCGAGGAGGGTCATGGTCAAACACCAGCCAACCGACTCCTGTGATACCGGGTCTGATCCTGTGTCAGGGACTCTGATGTCAACTTCCAGACTGAGAGTTAAATCCCCCTTTTCTTTTGGGTGCCTCAGTCTTGGCAACACTTTTAAAAGGCGGTGCGCCTGTCTGGCGCGATGTGCCTGAACTCTGTGAATGCGCTTATGAAAAGTACCGGGGCTCTGAATGTGAAGGTCCTCACTAAAAGCTTGCCTCTAGGGACGGAGCCGACCGTGGGCTCTGAACTGTGTGCTTACCTGCGGGCAGCCAGTGACGAGCGGCCAAGCTCAGCACGGCGCTCAGGTCCGCGCGCGTCCGCCGCAGTTCCTCCAACACCGCGCCCAGGCCTGGCACCGTCGCCTCGGGTCGCCGAGCCTCCGCGTCCTCCAGGCGCGCCAGCCTGCGGCTCGCGTCGCGGCTCTCCTGCAGCAGCGGCTCCAGCAGCCGGGCCAGCCGGGCGTCTGCGGGGCCACCGGCCGCGCACGGTCTGGCCACGTCGCCCGCCAGGCGCCCCAGCTCGGCCCGCAGCCGCTGCAGCTCCCCGCGGAGGACGTCGTCGGTGGCCTGTAACAGCATGCCCTCCCGCATCTGCGAGTTCTCCAGCATGATGAACAGCTTGTCCCACTCCGAGTGTTCCCGGCGGCAGTCGCACGGCGTGGCTAGATGGCAAGACACACGTTACCAGCTAGCTAGCTGGTCCTGGCTGGTGTGAGCTGCACTCTTGGTGACCCCAAGTTTCAGCCTGTCCCCAGCAACCCCTCTCCTTCAAAGGATGGCTCTGAAAACAGCGTCCGTGTAAACTTCTCAAAGATGAATAGGACCATTCTTTCTAGGACATGTTGAGCTAACCGGGGAAATGCCATTTATATAGCTAAAAACAGTTAAAGAGCCGTGGTTTTCGTCTGGCTTAACTCATCATAAATGCTACAAAAATAATTTAAAACTGGCTTTTCTTAGGCAGGCCTTACTTGTACAATGTTAGCTTGCTTCATTGGCTACTTATGTTAATTATGTTAATTGCGTCCCCCCACCCCCGCCCCAGTGAGTTGGTAAACTGAGAAAGTTAAAATGAACTTACGGTCCTCGGTGGGATGAAGTCCATTGTCTATTTCGTTGTCCAAATTCACATACATGAGCTCGTAGTCATCCGAGGTCTCAGCCAGCACTGCAGACCAGAGAGCACAAAGCAGAATCGCCAGGAGATGCATTGCTGGAGAGAAGTTTGCTCCGCAGCCGCCAGGAGAAGTGAGGCTGTCCAAGTGAGTTTGAGCCAGCGAGAGACTGAGCAAAGAGGCAGGAGCGAAGCCCTTAATAAACGCTCCAAAGCCTGAACGGGATGAATGAGTAATGTCGGTGGCACAGCGCGAGAGAGTTCCCCTGGATTTGGGGGAGGGGGTTGGGTGGGAGGGCGAGGGAGCTGGAGAGGTTGCACAATGTTAAACCACCAAGGTCCACACTGCAGTCAGATTAATTAGAGGCAGGTCGGGAGGGGGGGGGGAGCTGGACTTTTCTGGTGCCCCTGAGGACTAGTTGCTGTAACCTGAAGTGCTTTTTGTGGGTGGGGAACAGAGAGGTGTGGGACAAATTATCATTTTGGCACTTGGTGTGAGTTTTCATTATTCCACAACCCCTGAAGTTAAGGAAAACTTTTTTTCACTTTTCTCTTGGATACTTTCTCAAGTCCAAGCTATAGAAAACGATTCTGTGACTCCAAAATACTCCAGCCTATAAACGTCTATGACTCCAGAAGTCAAATCTATCCTGACTAACTTATCTTCACTCCTCTGGAGTGGCAACTAACAAACACTGTACAATGAAACAGGAAAGTGGGGGCGGGAATATGTCGGCCTTAGATGCTTGAGTATTCTCAACACATCCTATCAAGTTCCTGTTGTAAATTTAAATTAGTGACTCGTGGTGTGTGTGTGTGTGTGAGTGTCTGTGTGTGTGTCTCTGTGTATGTGTATATGTGTGTGTATGTGTATGTGTGTGTACGTGTGTGTGTGTGTGTGTGTGTGTTGAAAATCTGCCTCAGCCCTATGCAAAGTACTTAGATGGATAGGTGTTCTAGGTCATAACAATAGTGATAAGAAAGCAAGACCTTCAAATGAACTCCAAATAAAGCAAGAAAGCTACACAGTGGCCAAGGATCTAGAGAGACCCACTTCCAGAGGGTCAGCTCCTGAGCTGATACAAATCCCCAATACACTGTGGAGATGGAGGGAAAAGGTTGTCAGTCAAGCCTGATCCTGAGGGCGAGACTGCCTCATGTCAGGCCTCTCAGAAGGCTGCCCTTTGGATTTTTCTGGGTGAAGTCCTCTCTCTGCCCCTGCACAGAGAATCACCGGTGGTTCTCCTTGACCGAGTGCCCTCAAGCATCTGGATTGCACATGCGCGTAGCTTTCATCACAGTAAAAATGAATCCACAATTAAACAGAGCTAGACATCAACCTTGGAACAGGGCATCATAAATAAGAATCAACAGGAAGTCAGAAAGCATTAGGCCCCTGCTCAAGAGCTTCACTGCTTTGAAGTAGCAGCTAAAAATGAGTGCTTGAAACCATTATGGCTGCCCAGGGGGAAATGGTTCTGTGAGACAAAAGGTCGATGTTTACAGGGCAGTATGGAGCCACAGCTTCGTAAAGCGCTTCTCTCTTAATGCTGTGGGCTCAGGTTCAATTTCTAGAGACCACATTAAAAACCTTGATGTAGTGATGTAGGGTCCTAATGCCAGTACTGGGGAGAGGGCCCCTAAAATCCCTGTCCCAACCGCTAAGCCTACTGGGCAAGTTAAGACCAATGAGAGATCCTGTCTGAAAAAGCAAACGAGGAAGAACTGGATAAAAACACTCACTGCTCTTTTAATGGGTCTGTGGATTTTAGCACGGTTACCTGTACTTTATAGCTAATGTCCAATTTCAAGTGAGCACGTACCATGTGTGTCTTTCTAGGTCTAGGTTTTCTCACTCAGGATGGTATTTTCTAGTTCCATCCATTTGCCTACAAATGTCATGATGTCTTTGTTTTTAATAGCTGAGTAACATTCCATTGTGCGAGTATACCACACTCATCCATTCTTCAGATGATGGACATCTGAGTTGTTTCTAGTTTATGGCTATTATGAATAAAGCTGCTATGAACACAGTTGAACAAGTGTCCCTATGTTTTAGCGGGACATCTTTTGAGTATATGCCCAAGAGTGGTATAGCTGGGTCTTAGCGTAGAATTATTTCCAGTTTTCTGAGAAACTGCCAAATTGATTTCCAAATAGGTTCCACCAGTTGGACATCCCACCAGCAATGGAGGAGTGTTCCTCTTTCTCCACATCCTCGGCAGCATGTACTGTCACTTGAGTTTTTGATCTTAGCCATTGTGACAGGTGTGAGGTGGAATCTCAGGGTTGTTTTTGGTTTGCATTTCCCCGATGACTAAGAACTCTAAACATTTCTTTAAGTGCTTCTCAGCCATTCAAGATCCCTCTGTTGTGAACTGTTTACCTCTGTATCCTGTTATTTTTAGTTAGGTTATTTGGTTGTTGGTGTCTAATTTCTTGAGTTCTTTGTACATATTTTATATTAGACCTCTGTCAGGCGTAGGCCGGTAAAGATCTTTTCCCACTCTGTAGGCTGCTATTTTGTCCTATTGATGTTACTACACAAAGTAAGCAAACAACCCTAGACCCTTCAGGCCGACTGGGCGATCACGGGGTTCCTAAAAGTCAAAGAGGATACACAAGGGACATGGCTCACCATACGGAGTGCACAGTGGCAGAAGAGAACCAACTCTAGAAACAGAACCAACTGACGTCTACATTCATCATGGCACACACATTCACATCACATACGTGCACACTCACATGTAATAAGTAGAATGTTTTAAGAGAAAAATGAAAGAAGGAGGCCGAAGGCAGTCAGATGAGGTAAAATAGCAGCGTCACCATGTTTCTAGCTTTGGAAGGGAGGAGGAATGCACACACCAGCAAGTGCACAGACTCTAGAGGCTGGTCCAGCCGGAAGAGCGGTGCCCGGGGTCTCTGCCAGGACGCTTGCAGTCTTCCCTATACCTTGGTCTTAGCCAAGTGGCATTCTATTGGGCTTCAGAAGACAGGAGATGAAAAATCTGAATGATTTCAGACCCTTTTCTGGTGGTTTCTTCTGGAAGCTATAGAAAATGATGTCTTTCAGCCATAGAGGACATTAACAAAACAATGCCCCTGGGCAGAAGAGCAAACAGGAAGAGTAAAGATAAGGGGCCAATTTGAATGAAAACCAGCATCATAGTGGGTGGAATGAAATCGTTCGAAAAGAGTTCTGTACGTAATGAATCCATTCGTGTAAAACTGTAAAGCGGCCAACAGCTATAAGATGGTTACTGATGTACAGGTGCAGTTAAGGTATAAAACCATTCACAGCGATGAGAAATACTAACTTCAGGATGTCCTGGGGGGAAGGTCAGGAAACACCAATGGTTCAAGGCACGGCTTTGGTGAAATGGGATGACCAGCACATCATCCTCACCCTCATCTGTGTGCTTGTCTGTGGGCTTGGAACATCCAGTCTTTTAAACAGTGTGAGTTATGAATGCAGTATTTTTACAGAATTTCTACATCCAGGTTTTTCATCAGTTCCTAACTAAATAAAGTAAGTTCTTTTGTTTTCCGGGTTTACTTCATTAAGATTGAAGTCAGCTGACAATGACTAAGCTAGGAATTTCCACATTCAAAACGCCCCCCAAGGGCCTTTGTTAGAGACGGCAGTAAAAAGTTACGCAGCAGATTCCTGTCCCAGATTCTAGCTACCGTCCCATTCAATGCGGCCCTTCCCATCGCTGACCTGCGTGCACACACAGCTAAGTCCTTTGACCTAATATGTTCTGCCTCAGTTAAGTACTGAGCCAAAATTCCCTGGATTTAAGGAGAAGCTCTAGACAAAAACAGGCAGAAACCAAACAAAATAAATTGTCTGGTATTAAATTCTTAAATTCTTAAAAATAGTGATGGGAGGAGTGTTGTTTTAAATGTTCACTTTATTATTTTAGCGTTTTGTGTGCACGTGCATAGACAATACCTGTGGAGGCCAAAAGAGGGCGCTGGATCCCCTGTCACTGGATGGTTGTGAGCCACCAGTGGGTGCTGAGATTCGCTCCTCAGTCCTTCGAAGAACAGCCAGTGCTATTAAATACTGAACCATCTCTTTTCCCAGGACAGACTTCTTTATGGTTTAGTTGTTACTCCCACTTCGAGACAAGGTCCTTCTGTGTTGCCCAAGCTTGTCTTGAACTCACTACGTTGGCCAGTAAACTTGTGGTCATCCTCCTGTCTCATCCTGAGTACTGAGGTGGTAAACATGGACCACACCACACCTGCCTCTTTTGTTTTTTCAATGTGTTTCCAGAATTTTTTATTCTGTGGATGTATTGCTAAGACATGGTTGAAACTATTCTATGAAATGCAAGTGTCAACCGTTTTGACCCAAATACATTGAATTTTTCTACTTTAACAGAATACTGATATTCTACAAGTCCAAGCTTTCTTTCCTTAATGATCATAATTGTCTTTTGTTAACTCACGTGTTCTCTCCACTTTATAAGGGTTTACACATGTATAGTTTCTGTTGATTCTTCCTGTGTATACTTTCTGTAATAAAGCCAACTTTAAAGAAAAGCTACCCCACACACTTTGTTGGGGTGAACATAGCCATTTGAGGAGCATTTGCTGGCACGTGTGGGGCCCTTCGTTCAACCCCAGCACCACTGCCGCATCGAACACTGGAAATAGAACCAAGACAGTTTTCCTCGAGAAACCTCTAGAAACCGAATTCTCTGGGACACTTAGGTGCCTGACCGGACTCTGCGGGGAAACACCCATACAGTAAAGCCACAGCAGCTGCTCCCCACGTGTTGCAGAGGCGTCTGTCCCTGCAGCTTATGCAATTTATTTTTCCTTCAGGTTTTGGCAATTTAAATCCAGTTGTCACACGTGACTTTGAGCAAATCACATGTGACAAACAAGCTGAGTGCAAATTCAGTGTAGAAACTGAGGACTGTCAGTACCCTTTAAACCATCCAAGAGAAGAAGGCACGGGCCCCATACGTCCATTGTCTAAGCTCGCCGCCCGCCCCTCAGGAATGTGAGCGCATTCCTCAGAGCATACTTCTGGCACAGTTTCATTTAGGTTTATGCTTATAACACTGCTCACTTTTCATTTCAACATCAACCAAATGTCTCTTCTCACCAGGAACCCTTTATCGGAACTGTCTCCTCGGGGGGTGTGGTCTGGTTACTGTCAAGTACGCCTCTAACCCCTGTGGAGCATTACTCAGGGAAAAAAATTTCACTGAAATAGTAATGATTGTCTCGTTAAACACTCCCCCTCTTAAATCAGTTGGGATTGTGCTGGTGACTAATTTCTTCAGAATGAGATACTCTGTTACTTTTAACGGAACTTTTGGCTGTTGGCTGTGCTGCTCCAGTGCAAAGATTATTACATTGACAATAATGTTATTCCTATTGCTTCGAGGTTGATCAAGTGGCTGCTGTTGCCTTTACTGTTCCCCCAACAGGAAATGCAATGCTGTTAAGGGTGTTACCTGCTGTGTATGAAAAGAAGCCCCAACCAATCAACAGACACCTGGCAGAACTCCTGGCCTTGATGTCTCATTTGGAGCAGACAGAACAGTACCATCTACTACGGCTTCTGCATGTAGCAGCCAAGAGAAAAGATGTGGAGGTAAAAGTGCAGTTCACCAAACACACTCACTGTGGTAGACAGCCCACACAGCTAGATAGGCTTCTGATAATCTGAGTAAGATTATGTGCTTAGGGTTTCCTTGCAAGTAAAAGTTCTATCTATTTACAATGTATTAGTATGAAGTGTGTGTGTATACGTGCACATGTGCATTTATGGATATATACATAACGGATGTGTGTGTGTGTGTGTGTACATGAGAGTGTGTGTGTGTACATGAGTGTGTGTGTGTGTGTACATGAGAGTGTGTGTGTGTGTGTGAGTGTGTGTACAGGAAGGGTATGTGTACATGAAAATGTATGTGTGCATATATGAGGGTGTGTATGTACATAAGGGGTGTGTATGTGAACATGAGTGTGTTTGTGTGTGTGTACATGAGGATGTGTGTGTGTATATATGAGGGTGTGTGTGTACATAAGGGGTGTGTATGTGGACATGAGTGTGTTTGTGTGTGTGTACATGAAAATGTGTGTGTGTATATATGAGGGTGTGTATGTACATAAGGGGTGTGTATGTGGACATGAGTGTGTTTGTGTGTGTGTACATGAGGATGTGTGTGTGTGTATATGAGGGTGTGTGTGTACATAAGGGGTGTGTATGTGGACATGAGTGTGTTTGTGTGTGTGTACATGAGGATGTGTGTGTGTGTATATGAGGGTGTGTGTGTACATAAGGGGTATGTATGTGGACATGAGTGTGTTTGTGTGTGTGTACATGAGGATGTGTGTGTGTATATATGAGGGTGTGTGTGTACATAAGGGGTGTGTATGTGGACATGAGTGTGTTTGTGTGTGTGTACATGAGGATGTGTGTGTGTATATATGAGGGTGTGTGATGGTAAATAAACAAATAGAACTTATATGAGGCTTGGTCCAAGGCATAAAATACTGAAAATAAAATCTCTGTCTTGCTCCCCCTGTTCATCCCTCAGACAGAGAGACTGGATGCTGAGAGGAGGTCGTAGATGTGGGTATCTCAGGGCTACGGACTCTCTAACGGAAGAGTGCCCAGGCTAGACCCTTAAGTTTGCACCGTCTGCTGGGGGAGTGGAGGCGCAAAGAGCTTCCAGGAAGAGGAGCAGGGTTAGGAGTCCTGGACTCTAAGTAATGCCTGATTCCCCAGGACGGAACACCAGGAAGCCGAGCCGTTCCTCAGTGTACCCCAGAGAGCATAGGTCAGGCTTCCACAGGCTGTTCCCACGTCAGGGATTATAAGTTAAAGAACAAGATCAGCAGGGGCCTGGGCGCTGTCTGCGGCCTGTGTGCGCCTTCACGTTTGTCCCTAGGATGATAGTGGTGATGACAATGTTATTCCAAGACTTTATTGTTAGAACTATTGCTGTCCTTGTTATGGGGTATCTGGCTCTTCCGGTTTACCATAAACTCCCTAAGGACTTATGTCTACATATTCACAACTAGTCCCTAACTTCATACTGAACTGATAGTAAAAGTTCAATAGCTCAGCAAGGAATAGTGCTGCTTGAGTAAGCATAAGGACCTGAGTTCAATTCCCAGCACCCACATAAAAACCCAAGGACGGTAGTATAAGCTTTGGATGCTTCAACACTGAGGAGGCAGACACCAAAAAGCCCCACAGCTCACTAATCAGCCAAGTTCCAGATCCCTGTGGGAGACGCTGTCCCAACAAAGAGGGTGAGCACAACACCTATAGGTGGCCTCTGGTCTTTACACAAACACACACATGCATGGTCACATACATGGACACAAACACTCATGCAGATATACACACACCAAAGTGGTTGTGTTAAGAGATTACTAAACGAGTGAATGAGTGAATGAATGAACAAGTGAGTGAGGGAATGAGTGAGTGAGTGAATGAGTGAATGAATGAATAAGTGAGTGAATGAGTGAGTGAGTGAATGAGTGAGTGAGTGAATGAGTGAGTGAGTGAATGAGTGAGTGAATGAATGAGTGAATGAATGAGTGAGTGAATGAGTGAGTGAATGAATGAATGAGTGAGTGAGTGAATGAATGAATGAATGAATGAATGAATGAATGAATGAGAAACCAAAGGAAGTAGAAGCCTTAATGAGCCAGGAAGAGTTATGGTCTGATCTCTAAAGGGGAAACAATGTCAAGGAAATTATGACCTAGAGGAGTAAAGGAGACGAGATGGGAGATGGCCGCGGGTTCAGCCGTTGGGCGTCAGCAGTGACCCCATCAGTGTTGTGGAGCCGCAGTGAGGAGCCACTGACCGTGGGCTGCACAGGGAAGGAAGGGTCAGTATGACCGTGAAGTATGGACGGCCAACTCTGAAGCAGAGTAAGTGTGAGGAGGCGGAAGGTGTGAGAGGAATTACTACAACACAGAGCAAGATGCCGGAGGACCGTGGGCGATGGAGTCCAGATCAGCAGTGCAGGAATCAGTTTCAGAAAGGCTGAAAGGCTGGGGAGCACCCAGTAGGGCCGGGGCGAGCACGGCTGGGGGATCCTTAAGGGGTAGCAGGTCCGCTGAGCAGCGCAGCGCTGTGCTTCGTTCATTACTGCTACTACTTCAGAAAAATCGCACAAATTCGGCGCCTTAGAACCACACAGTTGGACTTGGGGTTTCTCAGGCCAAAATCCAAAATGGGTCAGCAGGGCTGATTCTCTCTATAGGCTCAGTGGTGAGTCTGTCTCTTTCCTGACTTCCAGAGGCTATTATTAGCTTTGCAGGCTCATGACCATCACGCTTGCCTCTGCTTTTCTCTCCATCTCTTCTCATCTGACCTGCCGCCAGTCTCCTCCACCCCTATCCTTCATGGAGACCACCCATGCACTGCAAGGGAATAGCCTCATCTCAAGATCACTTCTGCACAGGCGAGCACAACCAGGCTTGGGGTGTTGTCGTTGTTTGTTGTTTTGCACCACATAAGGTAGCATTCCCGCAGACCCACAGAAGAAAGAGCCGGTGTGCTCTCTATGGAAACGGTTGTTAGGACAACCACTGATGGAGCTGGGGCTGACTGGGAAGACAGGGACTAAAGCAAAACAAAGGTGGTTGTTAGAAGGTGGTTCTGTAGAGACTACTGTGGTCTACATTAGCTCAACTCCCAGTGGGTGGGGATGGAGTGTGGAGGAAAATAAAGTGTGTAGCAGGCTTGCTACAGAAAGGGGAGGAGAAAATGCCCTGAGGTCATCCACCCAATGAGGTCCAAGAGGGAGGGTGACTCCCCCTGAGGTCACAGAGCTTCTGTCAGTCAGGAGAGGGAAGTGAGAGCAGTTCTTTCTCATCATTTATTGGCCTCAAGGACTAGACTGTGGGGCCCGCTGGTGGGTATTATCTTATGAGCAGTGGACGTTCACACACATGCTGTGTTTTCCTCCTGGAAGGTTCTTACCTTATGGCTCCTACTCCTCTAGGCTAACTATCTCTGTCCTTCAGAAAGTAGCTAAAAATGCCAGAAGGTCTCTCAGAATTTCTTTCTCCCCAGTTCTTGGCCCCTCTCTCTTCTGAAGCATCCTGAGATTTGAAAGCTAGTGTGCTCTGGTAGAACAAAGGACGCTGGCTTAGCACCTGCTATATAATATTTCTTTTGTGGGTATTTCTCACACAGAGAAGTTAAAATTTGTGCCTCAATTTGTAGACAGCTTGACCATTTGCAATGGATTCTTTTCTACATATAGTAGCTCACTTAATCTTACAAATTACTCCATAGTGTGAATCTTCCTCTAGTTTACTTTAATCAAAATGGATGCTCCAAGGAGTTAGCTGGCTTGATTTCACACCCTTGTGAAGAATAAGAAAGATTCTGAAGCAAGGCTGACTTATTCCTTTTTCCTCCCTCAGCCTGAGTAGCTTCTCATTTACATAGGTAGCGGCCACTGAGCGGGTGGCTTTCGGTCATCCCCTCGTTCCATCCCACCCAGCGAGCTTTTTATAGTTATTAGAAGGAAAACCCAAAATTTGGATCACTCACAGTAATGAGGAGTGACTTGGTGAGGTGACTTTTCTCACTGGCCTAACGCTGATCAGCCCTCAGGCATTCATCTGCTGAAGGTCCTGTCTCCCGTATCAATCACAGACTAACTGCCCTCCCTAAAGTCACCACATACAGAAAATTCGAATGGACACTTGTCACAACTCCAAAGCTTCATAGAGAAGGCCAAGCTGTAACTAAAATCTGATAGGATTATATCCAAGAAATCTATTCTCACTCACACACACTCACTCACACACACACATACACATACTCACACACACATACATACACACTCACACATGCACATACACACACTCACACACACAGAGAGAAAGAGAGACAGAGACAGAGAGAGAGACAGAGAGACAGAAACAGACAGAGACAGACACACAGACACAGAGAGCACAGTTGTAACTTCTAAGGCAGATGGATTCCCAGGGGATTTAGCATCTGTGTGAGACAGATGATGGCAAGAGACAGAAGTGGGATGGGGGAGGAACAGGCTCTGGATGAGGGGGCATGTCTGGAGGACAGACTCCAGAATAAAGAGACCAGGCCTGAGGGCACTTAGAGAGACTGAGTAGACTTCACTGTACCCAGATTTCAACCTTCAAAAGAGGTCATAGCCTTGGTGGTTAAGAGCACTGACTGTTCTAGATCCAGAGGTCCTAAATTCAATTCCCAAAAACCACACGGTGGCCCACAACCATCTGTAATGGGATTCGATGCCCTCTTCTGGTTGTCTAAGGAAAGCAACAGTGTATTCACATACATTAAATACATTAAAAAAAAAAAAAAAAAAAAAAGAAGTCATAAAAGGGATCTGCCCAGTCAGCAGCGCCTATCTCTTCTCTTCATGTGAAAGTTAGGCTTTCCACTTGCCCCTTCAGTTCTATGGTTCCCTTAGAACCTACCCAGCCATAGGCGGTGATGAACACAATACCTGCTTCGTCAGTGGTCAGAGGCATGATCACAGAGAGAGGGTTTACAGAGGTGCCCAGAAAGTAAGAAAGGTGCCAAAAGTGCAGACTGCATTTTAACTTAGCTCCAATCTATTCCCTTCCAGATAAAACAAGCAGGAGGACCTAGAGGGGTGTGGTTCTGCATGTCAGGATAAAGGCTTGCCTGTGTCACCTGGTGGATGTGATGGTTTGGGTCTGAAATGTCCTCCTCATGCTCACACACTGGAATAGTAGGTTCTCGCTGGGGTGCTGCTTCAGAATTTTGCAGACAGAGACTACTAAGGACAGTCCTCTGGGGGTTACATCTGCTTCATGGTATTCCATGATGTGAGAAACCCCAGGGACTGAGCCTCCCAAACCCTACTTCCCACACCATGATGGTCTGAAATCCTTGAAAGCATAAGTTAAAATAAACCCCTCCTCCCTCAAGTTGTTTCTGTTGGTTTTCTTGTTGAAAAATGTAACTAAATCCGAGGTCATTAGTGACATCTCTGATGAGTGAATTACCCTGGGATGGTTGGTTGGTGGGTTGGTTGGTTGGTTGGTTGGTGGGTGGGTGGGTGGGTGGGTTGGTTGGTGGGTTGGTTGGTGGGTTGGTTGGTTGGTGGGTTGGTGGGTGGGTGTGTGGGTGGGTAGGTGGGTGGGTGGGTGGGTGGATTGGTTGGTTGGCTGGTTAGATGGTTGGTTGGTTGGTGGGTTGGTGGGTGGGTGTGTGGGTGGGTAGGTGGGTGGGTGGGTGGGTGGGTTGGTTGGTTGGCTGGTTAGATGGTTGGTTGGTTGGTTGGTTGGTGGGTTGGTGGGTGGGTGGGGTGGGTGGATGGGTGGGTGGGTTGGTTGGTTGGCTGGTTAGATGGTTGGTTGGTTGGTTGGTTGGTGGGTTGGTGGGTGGGTGTGTGGGTGGGTGGGTGGGTGGATGGGTGGGTGGGTGGGTTGGTTGGCTGGTTAGTTGGTTGGCTGGCTGACTGACTGGTTGGTTGGGTTTGTTTTATTTGTTGAATGTGGTTTTCACCACCTACCCTCTAAGACCAGTGAGAGAACATGAGTCTCATGACTGGTCAGTAGTGGGCCTTAAAAAATGTTGTTGGACCATGACATAGCTCAGAGGAAAAGTATGTCTCTTGTTAGCTCTTTCTTCCCCATAGAAGTAGGCCCACAGGAGAGACAATTTCTCTACACAAGGCTTATGGTTCATGAAGTCTTAGCATCCACATGCCTGCAAGCTCTAAGGTGTACATTGATGGCCAGGCAAGTCCTTAACTTTCATTAATAATTCTGGGTGTCATTCTTTATAGGACACTATTCTTCCCAGATAGAGAGGCAGTTCCTGGCTAGTGACTCAACGTCAGCATCCCCAGGGGAACCTCAGGATCCACTGTATAGGAAAAGTCTATGTGGTCAGTTTTCTAAGTTACCTTTATAAGAATAAAGTCAGTGTTTTCTTGGCTGCCATGGGACATCCTGGGTCTAGCTAGCAAACAGAACTGAATTTATTAATGTGTGTGCATACATGTTCTTAGCCCCAGGCATGGGCCTCTGGCCCCAGGCATGTAAAGATGAGTGACAGAGAGAAGCAAGTGAAACTCTCCCTCCTCAGGATTCAGACCCAGAGGAACTGGTCATTTCCTGGGTTTCACACGACAGAGTAGAAGATTCTTACTCTCCTGCCAAATCTTGAACACCTCACACATCACCTGCCAGACCAGTCGCCATCCTCAATACTCGGGGGTCATTTTGCATAATCATGTGAAGTCATTTACAAAACATTAAGAAGATGGAGCAAAGGGACGTAGAGACTCTTCAGAAACCATCTGCACAACAGAACGTCTTTTCCGGAACATGGGTGTGGCAAAAGCAAGCCATTAGGAAAAGGAATGGTAGTCATTTTCGTAGATTTCTAGAAATTAATGAAGTCGTGAAAATTTTGCCAGAGGACTAATTTAAGTGGTAGTATACACACACACACACACACACACACACACACACGCTTTGCTTTCTATTTTATTACACAAGCCTTGAAATGTCAGTAATTTTCAGATGACTCTTTTCTTAAGGTCCCTTGGCTCTGTGGCAAGGTATCCACAGAATTTCAACTCTGTGGTGAGGCCACAGTATACACTGCTACGAGGGGTGGAAAGAGAAGAGAGCAAGTGTCCCGGAAGAACCAGAGAGCTCAAGGCTGTAGGTTTCACTCCAGCTGCTTGCTTTGGACAGTTCTGTTCAGGCTACCTTTTCTTGTTCCCCATCTTAACCCTACCCCTCACTGGCCCAGGACAGTAGAGCCTAGGAATTTTCCCAGACACCTTGAGCCTGTCTTGAGTGTTTGTGCACAGCTGACTCTGAGTCTGTTCTGTTCACGCCAGCACAAGGTACTATAAGAGTGTGACTGACTAGGGCCCTTCTGAGTCTTTTGCTTGCTTATTTTATATTTAATAAAAATCAAGATTCAGGAACTGATAAGAAGAAATGGGTTTACTTGCAGTTTAGGTCAGAAGAGCAAACATTCTTCATTTTCTCCACCTTTCCTATTGCAATGGTAAAGCTTATAGTAGGGAATGTAGAACAAAGGCCAGAAAGTGCTTGCAAGTAGATTTAGCTGTGAGAGGAGCCTGTCAGACAGTGAGAAACTTCCCTGAGGGGATCCCTGAAACCGGGCTTCAAGCTATTCTCATTCTTCACATATTTTATGGAGAAATTTTATTTTATTTTATTTTTTTAGGATCTAAGTGACACTGTTAAGTGACCTCATATTTCCTGAGAGGTTGCTTAAATTAGCCTGGCATAGCCAGGTGGAACAAGGTAAGAGTAGAAAAAAGAGGGTCAGGTCATCTCTTCCTACTTCATGTATGCAGACCAGAGATTCTAGGTCAAAGTCAAGCATGAGAGATTATTTCCAGGCTCGTTCACCAGGCAGGAGGGATATATCTTAAAGCGCTTAGTTATATGGTTGCAGAGCCCAGGCCCTCTGTCTATAGAGTGGGCCGATAGTCAAATGAGGAAGAAGATACTTCCTTCTGCTTCACCAAACCAGTGGGTACCAGGATGCTTGGCCATGGGGGAGAGGAAGCAGAAAGACCCTAAGTGAAGATGCCCAAGGCCCTGGCACTGGGCTTCTAGCTCGGGTCATGAGGGAATCTTGATAGCATTAAACTGGGGTTTTGGGACGAGGTACTCTGAAGGCAGTTAAGAGGTTAGCTCACAAGGGACGAAGATAGGCCAGGCAAGGAGCCCATTGGTATGCCTAAAGGGAACGGCAGCCATGTCTGCTTCATCTGTGCCCGCCATCTGCACTGTCTCTGTGACTGCCCCCTCACAGCAGACATGAGTCTCTCTGCCAGACATGAAGTCAACCCAACAAGGCAGCCCTGGAGACAGGGTCCTGTATATGGAAAATAAAATCCCTCCTGCCAGGGTACCACTTTGCTTTCATGTGTTGGACGAACTTGGAAATATCTTGCTTTTCTATCATCATCATAATAAACTTAGCTTTATTAGGATTCACAGAGAGACGCTCAGCTTTGATTTCATGTCTAAGTCTTGATGGTTGTTGACTATATTCAGGATGGTTCTGCATTCTGTGTCTTCTCTGGAGTCATCTGCCCTCCTCAGAGAGTGGGGGCGGGGGGATGTAGTTTCATGGTGCCTACTTGCAAAAAAATCTGTTTTTCCTTTTCTCATTTCTTTTTCTCTCCTATTCTTCCCCCTCTTTCTTTTATTTTCCCCTTTCTACACAAAAGGGCAGACAGATGGCATACAGTCTTGTGGGGCTTGGGATATGCAGCTGGAGTAAAACACCAAATCAGCGTGCTTAGAACAGCCAGGTGTCACACTCCTTGTCGCTCCAGAAGCAGGACCTGAAGGGCAAGGACTAGGAAATGGGCTTTTCTAGAATGGGCAGGAAATGTGTGAGCATTTTCCATTTCCAAATGCCTCAGGTCAAGTATGTTGCCCTGACCCAGAGCAGTTGGCTGACACTTTTGCTGGATGAGCCAGAGACCTCTCACTGTGTCTCCTAAAGGGCATGCAGTACCTCCCAAATACCCAGGCAGCATTTATAGAACTGCGGATGTATGATGTCCCAGGAACTAGCCATGTGCTTCTCTCCCAAAGTATGTGAATGAATGGATGGATGGATGAATGAATGAATGAATGAATAAAGTTTAAATCTATATGCTGGATGATTTTAGTTATCTTGAGACCATCCAGTTTATCCTGGTTAGTAATTCTACCCATGGCTTTCTTTCCATATCTGTATGTTAGTCCCATATTCCACAGAATGTCATATTTTCTAGCAAGAATTATTTAATTCTTATACTCATAAAGACATTACTAAGCAATGGGATTATGGTGGAAACCATTTTTCTTTAATAATTATACCATAGTGTGACATTTTCTGGTAAAGTTGAAGACTGAAAACAAATGAGAAACCCTTCTTGCTTTTTTGTCCCCATCATGAATTCTAAACAGAATTTCCCCAAACTAGAGGCTTTAGTCAAATTAGCAAGGGTCTGTCACTTACTGACTGTCCTTCAGCCACAGCTCTGGAAGTTGTCAAAGCTCAGTTTGGGCCTAATGACGTGGGAATTTGTGGACTTCACATTTCAATAGCAGATCATGACTTAAAGAGAAAACAGACTCGGGGGCCGATGGTTTTATTGTAAAGTTTGGATTCCAAAGTCAGGAGTTTAATAATTCCAGGATATTTGCCTCCTGATTTGATATTTAATATGTTGCTGTCCATGTGCCTGTAAACCGAGTGCTCAGAAGGCTGAGGTAAGAAGATTGTTTTAAATGGAGTCTAGCTAGGCTACAGTATGAGTCTGTGTCTACAAAGATTTCTTTGGAACGTGATTCTGATTTGGCTAACATTTGTCTTTATCGTTTCTTCCTTCCTTCTTCTTCTCCCCTCTCTCTTTGTAGGTGGCTCAGAAATGTGTTCCTTTCCTGATCAGAAATTTGAAGGATTCAACCTATAATGACATCATCCTAAACATCCTCATAGAAATAGCGGGCCGTGAGCCCCTGGCTTTGGACAGTTTTCTCCCAGTGCTGAAAGATATTGGAGAGCAGTTCCCCTACCTCACTGGACAAATGGCAAGGATCTTTGGTGCTGTTGGGCATGTGGATGAAGTAAGTTTGGTATCTGCCCTCCCTTTACTTCTTTCCTTCCTTCTTCCTTTCTTCTTCTTTCCTTCCTTCCTACTTTTTTCTTTCTTCCTACTTTCCTTCCTTCCTTGCTTCTTTTGTGTGTGTGTGTTCTGTCTCCTTGAATTATTTAGAAGCATCTCTAACCACCAGAGTTGTCCAGAAACTTCTGAGAGTTTTCCTTTCTCTTTTGAAACTTTTGTGTCTCGATGGCCCTCTGGATCAATGAAACAAGGGTCTGTGAAAAGTTTCAGAATTGTGAATTCTATTGCTAGTGTGTCCCTTGATGTAGATGCAGGATTAAAATAGAAGAAAACATTTTGACATGTTCAAGAACACTTTGCAATACCAACAGCTCTTAGCAGGGCTCAACAAATTTCCTGTGGTTGCTGTGCTTGGCCCAGGAGACTGAGCAGGTAGGTCTCCGAGACACCCATCCTGAGAGCCCACACCCAGTCTAACTGGGTTTTCTACAAATGCCAAGCTGTGTCTCCTCAGAAATAATGCTCTTTCCTATATATTCTTATTGCTGAAAATCTTATTCATAAGTTTTTGATTAGCTTTAAAGTTGGGATTTTAACAATTTTTCAAGCTCATTTGTCGCAGGAATAATTGCTGGATTTGAGTGCATTTGTTCGTCTCCATAAAGAGAGGCTTGTACTGCCATTCTCTGTAGCTAGTGCCGGTCAGCTGGACACATCTGTGCATTTCCACAGGCTCTTTCCAAAAAGAAACAAAGAGTTTCACTAGGACACACGGAGAGTCATCATGACAGACATCCAATACAGCCTCCTGGTACCTATGAGAGAATAAGATAAGAGAGGCAGCAAAATCTGTGCTCCACTGCTCTGTGGGGAGGACTCGGGACATGAAATTGGTGGGACCTGTGAATATACAAGACATAGATGACTGTAGTGTTCACTGTAAGACAGCCATGTGAACTCTGTAAGCCTGGCCCCATGAGACTGTCCTTTAGCCTACATTTGATCTTATTTAAGATGAACTTAATTAGAATTTTTCCCATTGACCCCCAAGTAAACATTTTCATTGTATTCAGGACTTCCGCTTACCAGGGATCCAAAAGATGATAGAAACACAGAAATGTCAAACCAAATTAGGGATCTTCTTCCAAATCGTGAGATGTGCAGACTGGAGCTGAGTGGAGAAAGCCTCCTGTTAGGTGACTGTAACTGTCTGAATTCCAGCATTAACCTCCAGAAAGTATGTAGTCATCACCCTGAGATGGCCATGGGTAGAGTCAAACGTTACTAACCAGCTCACGTCTAACAGAAAGTATGTAGTCATCACCCTGAGATGGCCATGGGTAGAGTCAAACGTTACTAACCAGCTCACGTCTAACAGAAAGTATGTAGTCATCACCCTGAGATGGCCATGGGTAGAGTCAAACGTTACTAACCAGCTCACATCTAACAGAAAGTATGTAGTCATCACCCTGAGATAGCCATGGGTAGAGTCAAACGTTACTAACCAGCTCACGTCTAACCTTTTGTGTCTGCATGAAGCCAGGTATAAGATGTGTACATGGCTGCTGAGAACCAGACTGAATGGGATTAGCTGTTAAATCAGGGTCCATCTGGTTGGGCAAACTGTTTCAACAGCTTGACAGCAGGACTACAATTTCCCTATCTGTATTGACCAGCAGAGGAAAGTTGTATGCTTACAACCAAACGCACAGACACACACACACACACACAAAAATCATACAGATCTTGTTTGCTCTGTCTTACAAAATTAACTTGGAAATTATTTTTGTTTATTAAAATGAAGCATGCTAAACTACTCTGTTGTGCCAGGGTCATTGTGAGAGACCATCTCACGTGCTTGCCTCGGAATCATAGTTATTGCAAGGAGAGTTCAAGTGGAAGGGACCCAAGGGAAGAGAAACATGCTCCTTAGGCAACCCTACTCCACCAGTAAAGGCCCCGCCAGTTTCCCCTCATTTGGGGATTTACTCTCCTCCTTTGGGATACTCAGTTGAAGTAAATACACATACAAATAATAATTTAGTAGACTCATCCTAACCTTAGCAAAAAATATAAGGGTCATTTCCCTTCCATAATGAGATTGAAGTGGAGCACCCTTAACAGCATAAATAACTTCTTGATAGCTCCTTAGGACCCAACCCTAAGCATAGAGTGGGGCAGATTGTATAAGTCCCTGGCCTTTACCAAGTGCTTATTGAGTTTCTACAGACACTGCAACATAAGAGCCCTGCCTATGTAGGGAAGCCATGGAGGGGATTTCTCCCTACTCTACTGCATCTCTCCCGGGGCTACCTCTACCCCTTCTATTTCCAAAGGTATCATAGCTCCACTTCTGTAGACTCATCCGCTATTATAGGAAACTACCACAGTATTTGTCTTGATTCACCCCACCCCAGCCTCCGCTCCTGCTTCTCTCTAGTCTTTTGACTGTCTGTCTACTTGGAATTTTAATACTTCCCTCAACACACCTTGCTCCAGCATAAGTCACGATCTATACAATATGTACTGAATGGATAGTCTTACCCACCTTTCCCATTTATCTTTCCTACCCTAGATCAAATGTTGTAGATCAAATGTAGTCTGTAATCTCACAACAGTAGGGATGCACTCTATATATACTTACTAAGCCAGGTCTGTTTCTCCTCCAGTGCCTGAGAGTCCTGAGAATATGAGTCATCTCCTGTTCAACTGTTGTAGTTCCTTCTGTTGCTGTGAGAAAACACCCTGACCAAAAGCAGCTTGGAAAGTAGGTCTTACTCTTTCCGGTCACAATTCATGATTAAGGGAAGTTAGGGCAGGGGTTGCAGGCAGACACTTAGACAGGAATCAAGCAACAGTACTGTTTGTTAACTCACTTTCTGGTTAGCTTTCTGGTTTATGGGCTTACTTAGCTGGTTTCTGGTTTACTTAGCTAGTTTCTTTTACAGTCAAGCCAGGTCTCTAGGGAGAGCCCACAGTGGACTAGGCACTCCCTCATCAATTAACAATCAAGACAGCTCTAAACTAATAAAGATAATTATGCATCAGGGCACTTTGTAGAGAAGATTCTTGGCTGTGTCAAGTTCTTAGCTCGATCATGAATGCTAATTAGGACACCACTGAATTCACTTGTGGTCAAACGAATGAATGAGTGCCCAGGAGTACTATTAACTAATGATTTTTAATTCGGGATTCTTATTTGAACTTTTGTTTGATAACATCATCCTCTAAATCATCTGTGGACATAGGCATAACAAAAGAGGAAAATCATCGAATTATATTATTATATACATATATAATCAAATAAAAATAAAGTGAAGTCTGGGGCTCGTAGCACAATGCTTACCACGCAGGTACTAGACATGGCCCTAGGTTCAAACTATTATTATAGTAATTAAATAAGTGAAGAAATAATTTTAAAATGGAGGAGGATGTGATATTAACGTGGAAGATAGAAAGCTTTAGAACTTACACAATTTCTCCCTGGTATCTAACAAGTGAAAAGTGACAGTGAGGACACAGACCAACATCCAGAGAGCATGTGGTAGAAACATGTCCATCATGATACCGAAGGACCCTGCCCCCTTGTAGGGAACCTACATGAAAGTTAATTCTGAATAAAATGCAAAGCAACTACGAGTGACAAGAATTAGAACAAAGCACCAGAGACAACAACAAGCATCACTAGAGAAGGTGAGCAGAGCCAATAACCATCACCCTTTTTAAACAAGCAACCACTCTATGCAGTGTCTGCTGTATATGAATATTTATAGCGCTACACATCATCCCTAGAGAAAATAAAAGCAACAAAACCGTAAGGGCATATTTTATGGGTTTCACCTTAATTCCTGGGACACTGGAAATACACTTTCCACAAATACAGCTTTCTACAAATGGCAGGTAGTTCCAGCTTCCCACCTACAATATCCTTTCGCTGTACTCACAACAATTGTTAGCTCTAAACTCTCCCTGATAAGACATGAAGGGAGCTACACTGAGCCCAAAGTGGGGTCACATTCTTGTCCAAGGAGGCTAATAATTGAATGTTGTTTCAATTTCCAAGGTTTTTTTGGAATTTTTTTTTTCTTTTGGTTTTGTTTTGTTTTTTGGGGGGGTTGTTTTACCCATGTCTTAAATCTTGGCCATACACAAGGTCTTGGCACAGTTTTAAGGTATCAGAGTTATTATAGCTCTTCTCCCTAACCTTAGTAAACATGAAAGCAACTCCTTTAGGAACTGCTTTTTGGTTTTTTGTTTTTTTTTTTTCCTTGAGAAGCCAGATTGAATCTGTGAGTTCTTTCCACCTGAGTCTTCTGTTGATGAACTAAAACTGTTTTTCTTTATCTGATACATCTTCATTAATCCTGGTCTCCTGAGAATGCTGACCCAGCACGTACCACGTGCTCTGCCGCCATATTTTGAGTTCATTCCAGAGCTAGGAGGCAGCTGACCTACGCATAAAACAGAGATGAAGTGTTCTCATAGCTAAAGGAAGGATGCCATAAGCTTGTTTTTCTTTAGTTGCCGACCACCAGGCTGCACCTGTGAGGGGTCAAATGGCCTGCTCCAAAGTGCAGTCATAGTCGCCACAAGTGTTAAGCCCTGTGCCCTCTGTCTTGTTTTTCTAACTGGCTAGAATATCCTGGCCAACCCCCAGGATATGCTATGACATCCTCTCTGGGCTCAGAGTCATGGACACTTTTCAAATGAGAAATGATACACATTTTGCCCGGGTTGCATTTCTGTGACATCCGGGAGTCCCACAGAAAGAGTTTTAGAAGGGAGAGGGAAAGAATGACAAAGGAAACTGAGAACCAGATTACTGTCCTCATCCTGGATGGTCTAAAACATCCTGCAGGGTGGAGGTGGCTGTCAGTGTACACCTTCAGTATGCAAATCAAAGCTAAAGATCCTGAGGGCTGTCATTGTCAAACTAGAGCCCAGACCGGCTGCAACCAGGAACCTCGGCTTCCCCAGGGATAAAGAACTGGGTTAAAAAGAAGTAAGTTTTTGGTTTTTTTTTTTTTTTTTTTTTTTTTTAGAAGTTAATTGTTGGTTGGTGCCAGCTTCCTATGTTCTAATTCTACCAAACCATCCTCAGTTGAAGAGGATATGTGTGTTTCTCTAAAGTAAAAATAGCTTTCCCTCTGGCTGGGGAGGGATGATGTGTCCTCCAGGGATTGGTGTAGTGCTACTCGCCTGATTAGCATAGCGCCACCTGGCACTAGGAACGTGTACGCACATGTGCAGTATATGATTACCACAAAGCAAGCCGGAGGTTGGCGCCATCTTGGTGGGTGCGGTTGGGGCCCCTCCCTACAGGAGTGGCTTACAGGTTACAGTAGAACTATTGAAAAAAATGGCTGTCTCCTGACAGAAGGTCCAAGAATCCCAAGGCTCAGCATCTCAGCTGGTCTTCACAATAAGCTGGAATTCCAAAGAAGTAGCTCTAATGTTAGTGATGGAATGAAGTCTCCAGCAAGAGTGTGAGCAAGCCAAGAAACAAGTCTTCTACGTGCTCCTGCTGCCACCAGAAAGCATGGCTCAGATTTAAGATGTATCTTTTTACCTCAAAAGATTTGAATTTAGTGTGTTTATTCCATGTCAAGTAATTCGATCAAGAATGATCCCTCACAGGTATGCCTAGCCACTTGGGTTTTAATTAATTCCCCATGTAGTCAAGTGAAAGCCAAGAATACCTGTCACCATTGGTAAACAGCCAGCAACACCAATGCTCTTTAACACAACTATTATATTTATATTGTAAAAAGAACTCACACTATTAATCATAGTAAAAGTAAACTCCTAACAAAGTGTAGTATATATATATATATATATATATATATATATATATATATATACATATATATATATATGATATATGTATGTGTAATATATGTGTAATATATATGTGGCATATATGTAATATGTGTGTGTGTGTATGTGTGTGTGTGTAGTGCTGATATTCCTTGCTCTATGATTGTAAGCACCAGTCCTGGTGTAGGGATAAAAACATAAAAAAATATCTGGTGGGCCCTACCCTAGAGCAATTCCTAGGGAATAGGGTAAGAGAGATGTAAACAGAAATCTGAAATTTAATTTTATGTTTTCTGTTATGAGGTTTGAATTGGACAAAGAAAGAAAGAAGTAATATTGTATAGGGGACTTGAGGTGGTGTTATTAGTTTGGCTGGTAAGATGACAAAATTATGGAGGAGGAAGAAAATATCCACAGGAAATACATGGTGTACCTGCTACTCAGAGTTTCACCCGGAATCCTCTGGAACCCTGAAGAGTTTCACTGGCTTGGGGGATGGGATGAATTAGGTCAGGAGGGAGATCGATGGAGCTAGGCAGTGGGTGAAAGCCAGCTTAGGAAACCCCCTCAGTCATCAGCAGACCCTTCCTGCGTTCTCTCGCTACCTTGCCCAGACGGTTTTGGAACAGTGTGTTGTCTCAGTCCACGGTATGAACAAGTCATCCTGCGTTCCTCCCAGCCCCCAGGAAACTAGGAAGTCACTGAAATGACAAGTAGTTCCCACAAATAGTTACAAGTGTGGGTAGTAAGTAATGATTTCTAGAGTGGCCTAGCCACACAGTTTGTTTCGTGTAAGTAACCAATACCTTTTTAAATAGTTATCATCTTGGACAACATTAAGAAAAATAAGCAATTATTATCTACAAAAGACTTTATGAACACTTATTACACACGTGATCTGAACAAAGCACTGGACAGTACAAAGTTAAAGAACATTCTGGCTTGTGCTGTGAGAGAGGATGGTTCCCTCAGCTCACTTAGGTAGTGTGTATCCCCCATGGTGATGAGTGGACCCTTCCTGGGCAATGTTATTAGAATTCCTTAGTCTTCCTTCCTTCCTGTATGATGGAAAGTGGTATTCTTAACCATTTCATGGAACATAAACAATATTTCCTTACTGCTTGAGTTTTTATTTCAATTTTTAAAATACTATTTGGTAAATCATAGCACAAGCAAGACCTGGAGGCATTTAAGCAACTCCAAGAAGCTTTTGCATACAGACTGCATTGCTAAGTGAAGGGTGTTATTAGATTTGTACTTTCAAGAGCTATGAGGGCACCCGAAACCAGATGCATTTCTGCTGCAGATCTATGGCTATATTGTTTTGAACTGACATTACAATTCATCCTGCCTTATTTCTCAGAAAATTTAAGCCCGATAATATTTTGTTGTGTGTTGAAGAATTGGTACTGGTTCACCTGGTCTGAACTAAAGCCCTGTAAGGAAAGACATACCTGGCTGTCACATGAAGTGTTTCCACAATCTATAGTTTCTTGTGTGGTCCAGGATGATTGCATACATGAGAAATTACAGCCATGATGGGGGTAAAGTCTCATATCTTCACCCTGGTTTGGTTTTTGTTAAGAAATAGGTATTGATGAAACAGTTACCTTTAAGAAATCTGAGATAAATGGAAAGTCAGTATTTCCCAGAATAGTGGATCAGCAGATGGAATTGGACTGGAGAGATTTCCCATGGAGAGAGTGCTTTTGTTCAGCCCGAGACCCCAGTCTCTCGAAATATACCCACTACACTTAGGGCAGGTCTTCCCTCCCTAAACTAACCTAAATTACACCTCCCAGAAGTGCCCAGGCTTTGTTTCCATAGTGATTGTAAACTCTTCAAGTTGATCTCAGTGGACATACATTGCAGTGATGGAGCTCGAGAATTGCTCCCTTTACTTGTGTGAATGAACCGTTAGCTATTTAAGCTGTGAGATCAAAAGACAGAAAGCAGGCTAAGAGCAAGTGCTCATGAGCCTCTGCCTCCTCGATATGACCATGTGGCCAGCTGGCCCCTGTCTCCATGTCTTTTCTGTTGTGAGGGAACATGGTCCTCAGCACCGCTACCCCAAATAAGCTCTTCTTTAAGCTGTGCTTCTCGGATATTTTGTAACAGAGGACTGATTTGGAAAAATCTTCAGATCAGCCGACACCCCCGTGTCTCTCTGTTCCCTCGGATTTCCTTGCACTATTTTTGTTTCTGAGCCAGCAGTGTCATAGTTTTCAGTGCTGCTTGTCTTTTCTCCTGAAAGTCTCTTTTTCCTCGTCTACAACAGTTCCCGGAGCCTTCTTATGCCAGGATTACTACTTTTTCCTGTACATTGCCTTACTGTTATAACAGAATACCACACACTGGTTAATTAATAATTAACAGAAACTCTTGACTCGTGCTTCTAGGACTGGGAAGCCCAGTATCAAGGGAGCCATATCTAACACAAAATTACTTACTTTAACATTTTTTTTCGTTTGATCCCAAACATGGGGTCAAGGAGACAAATGGTTGTCAAATATGTCCTTTGTAAGGAACTTTCCCCATATAATAGCATCTCTGTCCCTTTGATAAGAGCAGATCCTAACCTCATAGATGCATGACATCTTAAAGGCCTCATGCCTTCAAACTTTAAAAACTATTAAACCATTAAAGTAGTGATCACATTCTAACACGCTGTTAGGAGGTAAACGTTCAGAACATAGGTGCCACCAACTCCTTCATGACTGGGAAAGACAGAAGGTGGGAGGGAGGAAGGGAAGCATTAACAGTACAGATGTTTCCTGAAGGCAGTAGTTAATCTCCCTCCACCAAAGGAAGTGAGATTGAGCACAGGGCTGAGAAACATGACTTCAGTATCCGTGCAGTACTCAGTGGAAGCCTGGGTACCGTGAGGTGACTCTGCTCTTCTTTGGAGAATGATGAAGTCAAACACTGTGTCCATTCCACATGCCAGTTCCATGCTTTTGCTGTTCCTGAGCAGCTTTGCTCAACAGCCAACACTTAGATAGAAAGGTGACAGATACATGGAAAGCAATTTGGAGAAACAGGTTTGCTTCAGAAAAGAGCTCTTCAAATGTTTTTCTCTCAGGGGACTGTAGCTACCTTCACAGCTCCATCCCGTTAGCTGCAATTTGCTTTCATCTATCCAACCATTCCTTCATTCCCTGCTGAGCTCAGTTAAGGCATCTCACAGAGAAAATATGGTTGCTATGGGAAAAAATTAATAAACTACAGAAGACAAAGCTGCATGAATAATGGGCAAGATACTAGAGTTACAATTTTTTTAAAATGTGGCTTTTCCACCTCATTCTCCTCTGTGAGTAGTAAAATGCACTCACCCAAATCTTTCTACCTTGTACTGGGGAAGTTATATCCTAGCTTCCACTGGTAACATAGTCTGACTATTTGTTCTGAAATAAGTACAAAGAAACAATGGGTACCACGTATCTAATTATATAGTGAGCGGAATACATCCTGTGATAAGTTAATTGTCGCAAGTTTCACTGTAACTTATGTAGGTTAATAAGGTAAAATCTTACTATGCTGTTGCTTTCATTGATGAACAAAAAATGCATATTTCTTTGACCTAAGAAAAACCTTCAAGAACAATCTGTCCTCTCCTCTCCTCCCTTCCCCTCCCCTCCCCTCCCCTTCTCTCTCTCTCTCTCTGTCTGTCTCTCTCTCTCTCTCTCTCTCTCTCTCTCTCTCTCTCTCTCTCTGCCCTACCTCTGTTCTTCCCTCCCTCCCTGCCCCCCAATTTTCCTCCTTCCTCTCTTTCTTCTTTTTTTTTTCTTTTGGACCTACAACAGCATCTTTCCCCCAATGGTCCCACTAATTATGTACTTTCTCTCACTCTTGTCCTGCTCCTCATTGGCCCAGCAAATCCTAGTATGATTAAGGATGGTCTGCGGCTTTGAGTTGACCAGAAGTTTTTCAGCTGTGTCCCCAATGCTCTTTCAAAAACAAGTTTAATTGGAGCAAAAGAAATAGTAGATTCATTGTTCAGGATAATCAATGAGAGGTCATTTACATGAGGGGACCCTGTGCTGTGGGAGAGGAAACTCTGGCCTAGTGGAATACATTCTGGGTCTGCACAAAAGGCCTATCTTTCAGAGGCTACATTCCCAAGCCCCCAGTTTTTACAGAGTAAATCTGAACTATAGAACACTTAAATCTGTTATCAATCAGAACACTATTTGAAGCTCAAATTAGATGGCCTTCTCTAAAGTTTAAGATCTGTAAGCATTTGGAGGGACCAAAGCAATGAAAAGATGCTTGTGAGTAGACTCCCAGCCAGAACAAATAGGGGCAGGGGGTTGTTGAAACAGAAACATGCTCATATTGAGTTCTATTTCAGGGGAAATAATTATAGATTCGAAAAGGTTATTTCCCTTGAAAATCAATCAAAATGAAGATTTAATTTACACAGGAACATTATTCTTTCAAATCCCACAAGTAGTTAAGCTACCTTGCATTCTCTGGATAATATTTTAAATCCTAAATCATTTCTGCTCAAATTTTTTGAGAAATACTTAGAACACCTTAAACATGTCTAAGCCATGCTTGCTTTATAAGCGAAGAATGCAGACTTTGTTGATTTCCCCTTCAAGGGGAGAATTCTATGCCAGATGCAGAGTTGAACTCAATCCAATTTATTCTTCATTTTTGCCACATGACAAAATTCTAGGTTCATACAAAACAAAGGATACATCTGTTTTCATCAGCTGTTTTGTTAACTTCTATTATTGAAATTTATTTTTAAAATTGTTTTGTGCAGACAGCTTTTGGGGGGCAAGGTTAGGCATGATTTATTACTCTTCATGTTCTTGGAATCATGCAAACTAATTCGTTAATAGTAAAGGCAAAAATGTCTTTCTTTTACATGAAATTATTTTGAAACTGTTAAAATGCTTGTAAATCCTAATGTAATATTTATTTATCAGTGAGTAGAATGGTTATTTTAGTTACCCTAAAAGAATATATAAGGAAATCAAGATGTGAGCAAGGAGTAAAAGAGAAGAACTTTTTATGGTTTTTCAAGTCATAAAATAATGTTTTAAGCCGATTCAACTCAGAGGTAAGGGAAATTGCCAGCAAGTCTGAGGACCCCAGGACCCACAGGATGGAAGGAGAGAACCAAGTTTCACACTGTCGTTTGTACCTCCACACATATGATATGGCTTGACACACCCGTAAATAAAAGTTTAGTTTGTCTCCAAATCAGAAGACCCAAGAGAGATATCTAAGCCTCAAGTTCTCTACGTTATTCTTTCAGGGGAGAAAAGTTGGGACTGAGACAATACGGGACACATGCTTTCTCAATATTTTCTTTAAAAATGATTGTGTCCTAGTTTTTTAATATGGTCACCTTTAGTATCTACTTTTTTACCAGTATTTTGCATGTATTTTACTGATTGTATGTGTGTGTATGAATATGTGATGTGTATTTATATGGTGAATGTATGCATCGTATACATGCATGTGTGCAGGTGTGCATCTCCAAAAGTCCGAGCAGGCCAAAACTGACCTCTGACCTCCTTCCTGGTTATTCTTTAGTCTGCTCAGACTGACACAGAAAATTGACCATGACATGTGTTTATGAAAAAGAGAAGGTAAGAAAGGATTTCTAGTAGCCAAGGTTTGCCATAAAGGAAAGTATCTTTTTCTCGTCAACACTGAGTTGGTGAATCTCCAAAAAGACGACTTTAAAGAAATGGCTGCAAAGGTCATCAAACGGCCTTGCCAGCAACCCTGGCGATCTGCAGTCAGTTCCCAGAACTCTCGTAGTGGAAAGCAAGAGGATTAACTCCTGAAAGTTATCTTCTGACATCAACGTGTACATAGTTACACACACATGCTCCACACATCTCCAAAAGTAAGTCAGACATCCAACAAACACTTCACAACCATTGTGTGGAGCTGTAGATTGTCCTGAAGCTGTTAGTATTTTAATGTTAATTCCACTTTCCCAAGAAGGGCTGCCTAGTCTCGTGACTCCGACTGAACCTTCCCATTTTAATTAGTAAAATAAAGGAAAGCCAGTGACTGGGCAGGGCGAGGGAGGTAGAGGATGGAGAGGTCAGAGGAGGTCAGAGGATGGAGGGTGAAGGTTGTGGAACATGGAGCTTCCCAAGGACCAGCTAGCCCCAGGTAGGATTGATTGGTGTTAAAAAGCTATGAACATTAAGGATTTTACAGTTCTAATATCTCATATAGAAGGACAGTTTGTATCTTTGTCTATTTGATGCAATCTTGTTGTATAGAAGGTTTGTGGATTGAGAATTGAATATGCAAACCTGTATGAAAAGCTATCGGGCTGTAGAGTGTGTTTGTGGTACACACAGAAACACCCGGGACAGAGGCAGAGAACAGGCAGTAGTAAACCGCCAAGGGAAGGGAGCTGCGCGGACAAGTTGGGCCATGATGGCAGCTCGGACAGGACACCAGATGTCCGCACAGCTCTGTATCAGGGTCTGTCCTGAGGCGTGAGACCTCAGGGCCAGAAAAGAGATAAACCTTTTTATTTTTTAATATTTACTGCAACATGGAGCCATATCAAAGTCTTTTGGAAACAATTTTGTACTTCTAATTTAGGTATGAATTCTTTCGTAGTCCCCTTTATGTGGGTGACAAAATATCTGAGGCTTAGCTTGTGGCCCTGTACATAGGAAAGGCAAAATTAGCTTCCGGTTTCTGCCTGCGTTTTTAGCTGACCTGGTGCCAGAGCACTCTGAACACAGACCCTGCTGGGAAAGAGCCAGTCTCACAGGAGCACTGACACATCTGAGACCACAGGAGAGACCACCACCCCTGCTCAAATTCCTGTCCCAAGAGGAACCCGACCAGAGCACTCAGGACACTGGAAACAAGGAGCAGTCTGGGACAGGATTATTCAGGTTTCCACCTGCACCCAGAGCTGACCCTGTGCTACAGCTTTCTATATCCAGACCCCGGTGGGAGAGAGCTGGTCCCCCAGAAGTGCTGAAACACCTGATAGCACAGGTAAGAACACCACTGCTGCTCTTCGGATGCTTCCTAGAACCCTCGGGGCACAGGAACAGAGGAGCAGTCTGGGACAGGATCCTTCGGGTTTCTGTCTGTGCCCTGTACTGACCCTGTGACCCTGCTCTCTCTACCCAGACCCTGCTGGGAAAGAGCTGGTCCCCAGTAGTGCTGACACACAGGCTTACAGGAGGGTCAAGCCATTGTCAGAATGAGCAAGACCAGCTAACACCAGAGATAAGCAGATGGTGAGAGCCCAAGAACCTAAACAACAGAAAGCAAGGCTACTTGGCATCATCAGAACCCAGTTCCCAACTACAGCGACTCCTGAATACCTCAACACACCAGAAAAGTAAAATTTAATTTAAAATACAATTTATGATGTAATTAAAGAAATACAGGAAAACACAGATAAACAGGTAGAAGACCTTAGAGAATTACAGGAAAACACAAACAAAAGGCAAAGAAATTGAACAAAATGATCCAGTATCTAAAAGCAGATATAGAAACAATAAAAAAATCACAAAGGGAAACAATGCTGGAGATTAAAAAAAAAAAAAAAAAAAAAAAAAAAAAAAAAAAAAAACCTAGGAAAGAGATCAGGAGTCACAAGAGATTGAAGAAGGACTCTCAGGGGCAGAATACATCATAGAAAACATTGATACAACAGTCAAAAAAAATGCAAAAAAAAAAAAAAAAAAAAAAAAAAAAAAAAAAAAAAAGCTCCTAACCCAAAATATCCAGGAATTCCAGGTCACAATGAGAAGATCAAACCAGGACTGGAGAGACAGCTTAGCCTTTAAAGGCTAGTCTCACTACCAAAAATATTAGAGAAGCTCAAACCTGAGGATAATAAGTGTAGAAGAGAGCAAAGATTTCCAACTTAAAGGGCCAGTAAATATATTCAACAAAATTATAGAAGAAAACTACTATAACCTACAGAAAGATATGACCATAAACATACAAGAAGCCTACAGAACTCTGAATGGATTAAACCAGAAAAGAAATTCCTCAAGTCACATAATAGTCAAAATGGCAAATACACATAACAAAGAAAGAATATTAAAAGCATAAAGGAAAGGGGTCAAATAACATACTAATGCAGACTTATCAGAATCACACCAGATTTCTCAACAGAGAATAGAAAGCTAGAAGATCCTACGCAGATGTCATCCAGATCCTAAGAGACCACAAATGCCAGCCCAGGCTACTATATCCAGCAAAACTTTCAATTAATATAGATACAGAAAACAAGATATTCCAGGACAAAACCAAACTGACACAATATCTTTCCACAAATCCAGCCCTACAAAAAAATAATTGATGAAAAAATTCAACACAAGGAAGAAAACCAAACCCTACAAAAAGCAAGAAAGTAATCTTTCAACTAATTCAAAAGAAGACAACAACATAAACATAATTCCACCTCTAACAACAAAAAATAACAGGAAACAATAATCACTGGTCCCTAATATCTTTCAACATCAATGGACTCAATTTCCCAATAAAAAGACACAGAGAAACAGACTGGATACATAAGGAGGACCCAACATTTTACTTCGTACAGGAAACATATCAGTGACAAAGACAGACATGACCTCCGAGTAAAAGGCTAGGGGAAAACCTTTCAAGCAAATGGTCTCTAGAAACAAGCTGGAGTTGCCACTCTAATATCGAATAAAATCAACTTTCAACCAAAAGCTATCAAAAAAGATGGACAGATCATGGAAGCAGAAACTGAACATAGACACAGGGAAACTAGCAGAGGTTATGAACCAACTGGAATTAACAGACATCTACAGGACATTTCATCCTAAAACAAAAGAATATACTTTTTTCTCAGCAGGTCATAGCATCTTTTCCAAAATTGACCATATAGTTGGTCACAAAAGAGGCCTCAACAGATAGAAGAATAATGAAATAATTCCATGCATCCTATCACATCACCATGGACTATGGCTGGTCTTCAATAGCAACAACAATAAAAACAAAAAAATACAAAAAGCCTACATACACATGGAAGCTGAACAATGTACCACTCAAGGATAACTTGGTCAAGGAAGAAATAAAGGAAGAAACTAAAGACTTTTTAAAAATTTAATAAAAATGAAGGGAATAACTTACCCAAACTTATAAAACCCAATAAAAGTTGTGCTAAGCGGAAAACTCATAGCTCTGAGTGCCTCCAACAAAACTGGACAGAGCATACATTAGCAGCTTGAAAGCTCCCCTAAAAGCTCGGTAGAAGAAAAAGAGACAAATGCACCCAGGAGGAGTAGATGACAGGACATAATCAAACTGAAGTCTGATCAACCAAGTAGAAACAAGAAACTATACAAAGAATCAACAAAAACAGGAGCTAGTTCTTTGAGAAAATCAACAAGATTGACAAACTTTTAGCCAGAATAACAGGACACAAAGACAGTGTTCAAATTAACAAAATCAGAAATGGAAACGGAGACATAACAGCAAAAACTGAGGAAATTCAAGAAATCATCAGATCCTACTACAAAAACCTATACTCAGCAAAACTTGAAAATCTAGAGGAAATGGACAATTTTCTAGACAGATACAGGTACCAATGTTAATTCAGGATCAGATAAACAATCTAAAGAGTTCCATAACCCCTAAAAAAAAATAGAAGCAGTCATCAAAAGTCTCCCAACCAAAAAATAGCCCGGGACTAGATGGGTTTAGTGAAGAATTCTTTCAGACCTTCACAGAAGACCTAATACCAATACTCTGCAAACTATTGCACAAATAGAAACAGAAGGAACACTACCCAACTCATTCTATGAAGTCACAATTACATTTATATTTTAACCCACAGAGACCCTACAAAGAAAAAATACTGAAGACCAATTTTTATGAATATATGCAAAAATACTCAATAAAGTTCTTAAAAACTGAATCAAGGAACACAAGAAATTGATCATCCATCACAATCAAGTAGGTTTAATCCCAGGTATGAAGGGATGGTTCAATATATGGAAATCCATCAATGTAATCCACTATATAAACAAACTCAAAGAAAAAAAAAACACATGATCATCTCATTAAATGCTGAGAAAGCATTTTACAAAATTTAACACTCCATGTTAAATGTCTTGGAAAGATCAGAAATTGAAGGTTCATACCTAAACATAGTAAAAGCAATATACAGAAAACCTGTAGTCAACATCAAACTAAATGGAGATAAGCTCCATATATATATATATATATATATATATATATATATATATATATGGCTGGATATAAAATTCAGTAGCCTTCTTCTACTCAAAGAATAAATGGGCTGAGAAAGAAAATAAGAAAATGACACCTTTCACAATAGTCTCAAATAATATAAAATGCCTAGGTGTGACTCTAACAAAGCAAGTGAAAGATGTGTATGACAAGAATTTTAAGTCTCTGAAGAAAGAAATTGGAGAAGATCTCAGAAGATGGAAAGATCTCCCATGCTCATGGATTGGCATGATTAATATAGTAAAAATGGTCATCTTGCCCCAAGCAGTTTACAGATTCAATGCAATACCCATCAAAAATCCAACTCAATTCTTCTATTCAGCATTGATGTTCTTCTATTCAGCATTGATGGTGACTTCATAGGACATAACCACCATTAGTGAGAAAGAATCCTGTGTGATATGTACATATATGTCTGTGATACATATAATACATGCATTTTTATTAGATATCTACAATATGTGTGGAAATGAAGAGGTCTAGAAAATGACACATCATCATTATACCTTTAGTGAATTCTGCTAAGCAAAACCCCACTGAGCTCACAAACGCCACCCCAAGCTGAGGGTCTTTTGACAACAGTTGGCTTTAGGGTAAGAGAGAGTCAGTTTTCCTTAAGGATGAGGGCTCAATAGGTGGGTCCTGCTCCAGTAAGCGTCCCCCTACACAGTATTTTTGTGCAACAAAAATTACTTTCATGGACTATTGAAAAAAAAAGACGTGAAGTTGAGAGGGAGACAGGGAGAGAGAATGGATCTGGGACAAGTTAAGAGGAAGACCTCGGACATGGAAGTCAAAATATATCACATGGATGTATAAAATTCAGTGACTCAATAAAATTCTCTGAGCTGAAGAGCTTTTCTCTTTCCCACAGCTTCTATTCCCCATGTGACAATTTCAGTTTGTGAATCTGAAATATCTTTCATGGCTCAGGTTCTCGGTGCTCGATCCAGCTGGCTGCACTATTTTGAAACTGGTGAACCTTTAGGAGACAGGGGCTAGGCTGCTGGAAGTAAGTCAGGGCTAGGGCTTTGATACTTATGCCTGATTGTGGAGCTGACCTGTGTTTTGCTTCTGTCTGCAACTGTAATGTGAGGGTCCCTAGATGCATGTTCTCTCGAATGAATTCCATCATGCTTTCCCTTTTTAGACAAAGAACTGAGTCAAAATAAACTTTTCCTTGCCTTTTAATCCCAACACTTGACTGGAGAGATACATGGATCTCTGTGAGTTCAAGGCTAGCCTGATCTACATAGTGAATTCTAAGCCAGCCAGAAATAGATACATTGTAATAACCTGCCAAAAAAAAAAAGTTAAACAAATAACATGCCTTCCCTCCATTGTTTCATCGAAATTAACTAGGGGTTGGGAAATGGGAGCTTACTAGACATTAGGCTTGTCCTAATGGTATCTTAGAAGACTCTGTCATACAAGAGGACAGTGTTGAGAAAGAGTGTCAGGAAGCTTGTAGGTTGTACTGGCTGGTTTTGTGTAAACTTGACACAAGCTGGAGTTATCACAGAAGAAAAAACCTCCCTTGAGGAAATGCCTCCATGAGATCCAGCTGTAAGGCATTTTCTCAACTAGTGATCTAGTGGGGAAGGGCTCAGTCAATTGTGGGTGGAGCCATCCCTGGGCTGGTAGACCTGGGTTCTATAAGAAAGCAGGTTAAGCAAGCCAGGGGAAGCAAACCAGTAAGTAACATCCCTCCATGGCCTCTACATCAGCTCCTGCTTCCTGACCTGCTTGAGTTCCAGTCCTGACTTCCTTTGGTGATGAATAGCAATGTGGAAGTGTAAGCTGAATAAACCCTTTCCTCCCCAGCTTGCTTCTTGGTCATGATGTTTGTGCAGGAATAGAAACACTAAGACATAGGTCCCATGGGGAAGGACGCTGATTCCCTGGCAAGGCTGGCTAAGGACACAGGAAAGAAAAGCAGTAAAGAGGAAGACTACACTAACTTGTCCTTCTTCAAACCTGGAAACTGGAAGCATTCCAACTCTGGAATCAATCAGCTCTGAATTCAGTATTGGCTTTGCCTGACTTGTGACTCCTATCCGTGTATTCTCAGTCTTTATACCTTCATCTTAATAACCCATTTTACAAACTTCTGCAGATGAAGGTGAGCATGCCAATTGCCTGGCACCTACTGAATGGTTAGTCAAGAGGAGCCACCTTCATATCAGGCCACCACGTTTTCCTATTGAAATTTGATTATCTTGATAAGGGATAACAGCAAAGGTTTATAAGACAAGGGCTATCACACATATTTAAAACTAAACTACACAATATGGCCAATGTAGTTCTGCCAATACCTAATCCAGTTCAGAGGTCAGCAAATTGCTGCCTGTGGCCAGATCCAGTCACACTCAGTCAGGTAGAACAGCCAACAACTGGTTTTCAAAAACAGGGTTCATATGACTAACTAGGTTAAAAGTATTTCCTAACTGTTCCTCATGGAAAGTGTCGCCAAGCATGTCTGTAGTTCATCAGTCCTTGTTGTGACCCATGGCTCCTTAGGACCTGTGCTGCTGGAGTTATGTCCACAGTAATGCAGTGGTCATAAGGCACTGTGTACTGTGACTGCTGGGTTGTCATCTGTTCGGATAGCACAAAGCAAGTTTGAAAAACCTCAAGTGATTACCACAAATCAGGATAGTGGCACCACATTGTCTTGACAGTTGTGGGACCAGGGGAAAAGCCAGTTTTCACTTAACTAGGGATTTCTCAGCCTGACACCATTGATGCTTTGGGCTAGATGACCCTTAGCTAGGGGCGATCCTGTGTGTTACGTGATGTTTGACAGCATCTCTGGCCTTTTCCCACTGGATTCTGCATTCCACCCTTCTATCTCCTCAATTATGAGAACCAGAAATAGCTCCAGACATTCTCCAAAGGTTCCTTGGTGGCAAACATCATTCTCTTGACCTTCTAGCCCCCATTTCCACAGCCTGGCAAGGACTCATTTAGCTTGATGAAACAGTAGAAATAACTGGTCTTATTAAATCTCAATCCTGAAGGCTTTTAATATACAATGTGGTTAGTGGGAAGTGTGTGTTGGCTCGAATTTCTAATGTATATTTAAATACAAGAATATAGATGTTAACCTAGGAACCCAAGTTAGGCATTTGTCTTACCAGATCATCTTTTGATGGTTACTTTTTACTTAAAATAATGATTGACAAACAGCCTGTAATCATTGCGTTTGAACTGATTGGTAAATGTTGTCTGGATAAAGGAATCGAGTGATTTTTTTTTTTCCATTTCTATCAAGAGTACAGATATTACTGCAGTAACCCTGGAGACCGGTGAGGGGCTTGTTCCAGGGCCCAGGGTGCTGTGCTGTGAATGGGAAATATCTGCCATAGCCTCGGGTCTTTGAACACTTGGTCTTTGTAATGATTATTTTTGGTTTTCTACTTGACTATATCTAGAATGAACAAACTCAAATGACTGAGCACACCTGGAAAGAATATTTTTCTTAATTAAACCATTTAAAATGGGAAGACTTACTTATTTTTTTAATTTTTATTGGATATTTTCTGTATTTACATTTCAAATGTTATCACCTACCCCCATTCCCCTCCTGATCCTCCTCCACTTGCTTCCATGAAAGTGCTCCCTCTCTCAACCACCTCAGCTTCTTGGCATTCCCCTACTCTTGGGAAACATGCCTTCACTGGACCAAAGGCCTCTTCTCCCACTGATGCTAAACAATTCTGTCCTCTGCTACATATGCAATCAGAGCCATGGGACTCTCCATGTGTCCTCAGTGGTTGGTGATTCAGTCCATGGAAGTTCTGCAGGGTTTGGTTGATTGGTAATGTTGTTCTTCCCATAAGGTTTCAAACCCTTTCAGCTCCTGCAGTCTTTTCTCTAGCTTTTTCATTGGGGTGCCTGTATTCAGACCAATGGTGAGCTGCAAGCATCCTCAACTGTATCTGTATGACTCTGGCAGAGCCTCTGAGGAGGCATCCATATCGTGTTCCTGCCAGTAAGCACTTCTTGGCATCAGCAATAGTGACTGCATTTGGTGGCTGCATATGGGGTGAATCCCCCCCAGGTGAGGTAGTCTCTGATTGATCTTATTTTCTCCTATGTATGTTTTGTTCTACCTTCTAAGAAAGACTGAGGCTTCCACATTCTGGCCTTCTTTTTATTGAGATTCATGTCTGTGAATTGTTTCTTAGGTATTCACAGCTTTTGCGGGCTAGTATCCACATATCACTGACCATATACCATATGTATTCTTTTGTGACTGGGTTATCTCACTCAGGATGATAGCTTCTAGGTCCATCCATTTGCCTAGAAATTTCACAAATAGCTGAGTAAGTACTCCATTGTGTAATTGTACCATACTTTCTGTATCCATTTCTCTGTTGAAGGACACCTGGTTTCTTTCCAGATTCTGGCTATTATATTTAAGACTGCTATGATCATGGTGGAGCATGTGTTTTTGTTATATGTTGGATTTTCTTTTGGGTATTAGGAGTGGAATAGTTGGGTCTTCAGGTAGCACTATGTTTAATTTTCTGAGGAACAACCAGACTGATTTCCAGAGTGATTGTACCAGCTTGCAATCCCACCAACACTGAAGAAGTGTTTTTTTTCCTCCACATTCTTGCTAGCATCTGCTATTACCTGAGTTTTTGATCTTAGCCATTCTCACTGGAGTGAGGTGGAATCTCAGGGTTGTTTTTGACTTGCATCTCTTAGATGACTAAGGATATTGAGCAGTTCTTTAGGTGCTTCTCAGAAATTCAATATCCCTCAGTTGAGAATTCTTTGTTTAGCTCTGTCCCCCATTTTTAAATTGGATTGTTTGATTCTCTGGAGTCTAACTTCTTGAGTTCTTTGTATATATTGGATACTAGCGCTCTATCAGATGTAGAGTTGGTAAAGATCCTTTCCCAATCTGTAGGCTGCCATTTTGTCTGCTTAACAGTGTCCTTAGCCTTAAAGAAACTTTGTAGTTTCATAAAGTCTCATTTGTTTATTCTTGATCTTAGAGCATAAGCCTTTGTTGTTCTTTTTAAGAAAATTTCTCCTGTGCCTGTGTGTTCTAAGCTCTTCTCACATTCTTTTCTAATAGTTTCAGTGTATCTGGTTTAATGTGGAGGTCTTTGATTCACTTGCACTTGAGCTTTGTACAAGGAGATAAGAAAGGATCGATTTGCATTCTTCGGCATGCTGACTGCAAATTGAACCAGCACCATTTGTTGAAGATGCTATCTATCCTCTTTCTATTGAATGTTTTTAGCTCCTCTGTCAAAGATCAAGTGACTGTAAGTGTGTGGGTTCATTTCTAGGGGAAGACCCACTTGTAATCCAGATCTTCAGTGTGGAATATAAACTTTTTATCTGGATCATGCTTTCTATTGGCAGCTTATATAAAGAACATAGTAGTCTCTCTCTCTCTCTCTCTCTCTCTCTCTCTCTCTCTCTCTCTCTTTCTCTCTCTCTTTCTCTCTCTTACTCTCTTTCTCTCTGTGTGTGTCTGTGTGTCTGTGTGTTTGTCTGTCTACTTGCTCGCCCTCTAACTACTAAGTCCATTTTTCACTTACATTAGAATCTATTTCTCTAAAATTCCATCACATACTGAAAACAGATAAAGACTGCCAGCCTGGTTGTCTGAACAACTACTGGATTCTTGGACTTTCTGTTCAGAGGCAGACATTGTTGGATTAGCTGAACTATAGCCTGTAAGTAATTCTAATAAATCTTCTTTACAGATAGATTTAGATGACAGATAGAGACAGAGATTACAGAAAGATTAACACTGTAAGTTTTATTACTCTAAGAACCCTAACTAATAATACAGACTTCTTATAAAAGTGGTTCTAAAGCAACAGAGATATAAGGATGAATATTTTATGTATCTGGAATAGGCTTTCCAATTTGGCAACCCCTACCGTTACCAAGGCCTCTTGTGAGAGCTCAGAGAATCCTGAAAGCCCATGGTGTGAACTATTTTACAAACTTAAAGAGACAAATGCATTAATTTATCTTTATTTACCAAATGTGAGAGGAAACTGTCTTGGGAGCGATATAAAATGTTGACAATTGTGGGAAAATAAGGAAGGTGACGGTACAAGTCAGTTGCTCCTAGTGTCTTGGGATAAATTGATAAAGGAAACAAACAAGCTCCTTGATCAAATTAACCACTGCCCATCATCTCATAAACTTAGTGATAAAATTGACTGGCTCCAGATGCACATAAACAATGTAAGGGTTAGTAAGCCTGTTCTGGAAGAGAATATTCCAGCTCCTAAGCCACAGAGCTCAAGTTGCAGAAAAACAAACAAAAACTCTCTTTATAAGGTTGGCTGCACTACAACAAAAATTCGAGTCCAAGCCTCAGAGGGTTGGCAGCTAGAGTCAGGGCATGAATTGGTAATGAATGGGATCCTGTATCTTGAGATGGGGATCATGGGAGGACCCTATTAAAGCCGAGACCTTTGAACCCTCAGATACTCAGGGGTTTATCTCACCTGAAGAAGTAGTTACTCCACTGGCAGCAGGGGATGTACTCACATCCCATGCCCTAAATATTGTCGTTTTCATCTTTGATTGATGAAATTAATACTTCATTGTCTTCTAAACTAGCAGGGACTTTCTCTGAAGGAAATGTCAGCCAAGACACTACTGATATCATTCAGGGTCCACCAATACTTACTTCTAGACCTCTAACCTGGCTGAAGGTTAAGCAGGCCTAGAGGGGAGGTAAAAAGTGTAGTTCATAAGAACGTGTACCACACTACTAAAGAGTTTAATGAGTTTTCTAATTCACTCAAGGAGAGGTCTGGGGAATGGGAGTGGAGATGAATTTTAAAGGTGTTGGATAATGGTGGAAGAAACATAAAACTGGATCAGGCTGACTTTATTAATATGGGCCCTGAGAGTAGAGTGTCTAAGTTTTATTATAAAATTTCATACAATTAAGAAAAAAAGTATCAAAAGTTTCTTTGAATAGTTGGATGAAGCATTTGTCAAAAGATTGACTGTTGAACAGAAATCAAATATGCCTGATATCCCTTGGCTTAGTGTCAATGAGGGGTTTTAAGGCTCAGGGAACTTGTAATGCTAGAGTAGGTAACTGTAGAAAACCTAATGCACCACAATGAAAAGGCCCAGAACACTTGCCTTTCACTACTGCTACAGAACAAAAAATGGTGAGAGGGCACCAGCACATTTGAAGAGCTTTGTTGTCTCTCTTTTCCTTATTCCAGACCTTAGGGTTGGAGCTATGGATGCTCACTGGATGAATTAAATGCAGTGGGCTTAATTGGGCCCTGAAGTAACAGAGGCCAGGTGGCAGCATTGCATCCCCAAAGGCAAAGTGATTGAAATTATATCAGCAGCACAGACAAAGTATCCCAGTGACCTGACCCAGAGTGGTCAGCACGGGCAGAGGGAGGGAACTCCGGTGCTGTCACTCATACGATAGACCTTTGGTACTGGATAATCAGTTCTGGTGTTTCCAGACAGGAAATGGATCAGAAACCTACTGAATTCTTATTTGATCTACATAGGATTACACACTTTTGTGTGATCTATTTAAGTGGAAAAACTCTCAAACTAATAAAAGAAATGCCACATGGGATCTTGGCAAAAGGGAATCCCAGTCCGTGAATCAATTTTCAAATGTGAGCCAGTTTTCAGACCCAGAACCTTTCAAAGGAAAAGACAGTTTCCCTTAGGAAGGACCTTGATAAAAATATGTAAAAGTTTTACTGTTAGCGTTGCTCCTGCCCTGAGAGACATGTTAAGAGTGATTCACCAGAGAAGGCTGTTTGAGCAAAGGGTTAAGCCAGTAGAAAGTCTTCATTGGTAACTATACTTCGTGCTCAGGATCACGGTGTAGCACTGAGCCTTTCTCAAGATGAGTCTTTCAAGAAAAAGAAAAAAAAAAAACCCCATGTTCTGAGTTGATAGAATTCAATTAACAAGAAGAGTTAGCCAATCTGCAGTTTGTTGAATCCTCAGATGTGGATCTGATGAACACAGGCTACCAACTCTATCCGTTTCCGGTGATAAAATCCAAGGGTGGGATGAAAATTCAAGTTTTGAAAAATCTGTGTCCACCACTCTAAACATGGTAGTTATCACTTCTTGACCTTTTGGCTAAGATCAAGTGTAAACGTGGCGGTTTCCTCAGCAGAAAGACTTTCCTGAAGAGAAGCATGGTGGTACTCACAGATGGGATTCAGAGGTGTTGGTGTTTGATGATGTTGATGATGATGATGATGATGACAATGATTTCTCCCTTTAAAAACATAATGTTTTATTAATTGTTTGATAATTCCATGCATGCTGTACAATGTATTTTATATTTGTTCCTATTTCTCTACCTTTTCTCAGCTTCACCCAACACTCCCCCAAAATTATGTCCTCTTTTATTCTTTCAATAATTCATTGAGTCATTTTTTACTGCCCATATATTTATGGATATTGAGCAATCCACTCCAGTGTGGGCAACACCCTTAAAGAAAACTGACTTCCCAGCTGGATGCCATCAAACTGTCAATAGCTCCCTTAGTTGTGGACCCTTTCCTCCCTTATCCAATGTTTCTGATATTATAGAGTAAAATGTATCCACATTTGGAAGATATCTTTAACTCAGTGAACTAATGTTTCCCCAGATTATCAATGCTTAATGTCATAACATGACACAGGGGTAAAAGACTCAACCAAGCTGCGGGATGGACAGGCGGACTTTAGTGTGACAGAATGCATTAAATATTGCACTTACTGGGTTTTCATGTACTATCAATAAATAATATGCATAACCATCAAGGATATTTTGAAAATAATCCTCCTTTTCCAACTATATAATCTATGTGAGGTCAGATATAACACTGCAGGTTAAGATCAGATATGAGTATCCGGTTTTTGTCCATGTAAACAATCACTAGACTATAGAGATTTCCAAAAGTTCTGGTTTAGATAATGGGATTTTTTTTCATAAACATATGTATTTAACATACTAGTGGTTTATTATTTTTAAGTGAATTGGTGATTCTGATTTCTCAATTTAGTTGGCAAATGGCCAATATCAATACATACAGTCTAGGCAAACAAAACCCTTTGGGGCCTTCAAGCATTTTAAGAAGAGCCAAGGGGCTCTATAAACAAAAGATTTAACAACTGCTGGCCTATTTTGTATTTGCAGAGTATTTATGATGCGTATTAGGTAAACCTAATGTAACTAAGAAAAACTTCCCTAACCATGATCACAAATAAGAGAGCAAAATGGGGACGGACTAACCTGTGGCCTTGGGTTTGGGTAGGAAGGGCCGGTACCATAGTCATGACGGTATAGTTCAGAGAGAAAGAGACAGATGTGGCTTTAAGCATGTTGGTCTGTCTTCAGTTTGGTCCCCATTTAAAAAAAAAAATAGCTGCCACTACTAGTTACCGCACTGTGATAGTTACCATTACTAACCTCATGGTGTGATTCAAAGGATTCCAGGATTGCTAAAGGCTCATGTGGGATAGATAGCCTTGGCACATATAATAATTAATTACCCTTGTACATCCACTATTTTTATTTTAATAACAAACAATGTGTCTGGTAGGACAGCGACTGGCTCACATGACATTCAGGTGCTGTGACCCGCTTTGTTCTGAAAGGACTAAAAGAACAAATATGCAGTACTAAGCCCCAGAGACGAAATATTTTGGAACTGAGAAAGAAATCAGAATTCCCTAACCCCCTTCTTGCCCTAACGTCACACTTTCTCATCCAAAATCACATCTGTTACCCCCGTGAGGTACCTGGATGTGCTCCAAGGTTTCAGAACAAATGATGTGAGGTTGGCATGTGTTCATATGCTGGTTCCCCAGCAGTTAAGATTTTTCTTGTTCCCGAAACGTGATTAATTTTCCCTTCAGCTCAGTTTGGCTGCCAGAGGATTGTTCAGAATGGGACTGATTTGAGCAAATAGTCACATGGCTACCTTCACCGCCGAGAAGACAAATGCTTCTAAGAAAAGAATTTTCTAATGTTTTATGGTGAGAAAGGTTTGGGAGACGGGGTATGGGGATAATCTATGGCTCAACCCAGGGCCTCACATGCACTGCGGAATTGCTGTGGTAACTGAGCTACACAGGCAGCCCAGGAAATTCTGCCCACAGAACCGTGGGGACGTGGAAATATTTGTGGAATGACCGTCTAGGATGGGAAAGAGGAATCTGATTCAGGGGCTGGGGATCTTATATGAAGTTTAAAGTTGCATTGTCAGCAAGACAAACGGTAAATAAAATGTCACATCCCGTGTGGCCTGCCTCCTATGTCATCCCACTTCCTTGAATCAACCAAGATGAGCTTTATTCTAGTTGTTCACTAACGTTACTGAGCATGCTGGCTTTCAGTGATAAAAACCGTACTGAAGCTGAAGGTGGCCTTCTCTCTGAGACGTGCCTGGTGCACTGTTTAACATCCATCTCCCAGGGTCTCATCTCCCTGCTTAGCTCTCCATCCGACGCACTATGGATTTTACATGGGTATTTTGTTAACTCTCTGTCTGCTTCACCATGACAGTAAATTTCCATCCTTATTCTTTGGTGATGTGTTCCTAGCTTCTGAGATGAGCCTGATATGTGACGAAGATCCCCCATCTATCTTCTGACTCTAAGTTGGGAATGGGTGATGCATCCTTTATGCATTGCATGTCATGATTCACACGGATGTGTTGTCTTTGACAGTACCTGCACTATTAATATCACCTATGTTTCTCTGAGGAAATTTAGTTCATGGACTTTGATGTTATATTGTCCTACAGACTCCTGTTACAATTGTCCATTGTTGTTGGCAGGAGAGAGCCAGGAGCTGCCTGCAATACCTGGTGAGCCAGCTGCCTAACACGGAGCATTCCTTCCACCATATTCTCCTCCTGGAAATCAAGAGCATCACAGATGCCTTCTCCTCTATCCTGGGCCCTCACAGCAGGGACATCTTCCGAATGAGCAACAGCTTCACCAACATTGCCAAGCTGCTTTCCCGACAACTGGAAAACAGCAAGGCTGAGAGTGGCAGGTGAGCAGGCGCATCAGAGCAAAGCCTTGGAGAGATGCTGGGAACCATGGGGACAAGCCCGGACAGTAATGTTTTCCTTTGCAGTAGTGTAGTGAGACTTCTCAAAAGAAGCTGTGTCAACCAGGACTAACCTCTGAATGAATTAGGTCACTCTCAAGAGTTCTTCTATATCTATAAAAACCAAATATAGCAAATGTCTAAACGAAGCTCAAAGTATGATAAAGAATAAGGAAGCACAAACGGCAGTGCCAAATGTCGCTGATTTTTTAACTTGATGAGCATTAGTACTTGGTCACTCTGCACTAGGAATCTAAGCAGAGACAAACAGAAGTCTGAGAATGATCCTTGTGCCCAAGAAGGTTACTGCCTAGCAGATTAGATTGATATTTTAAAAGTTAGGGGATAAAAGCTAGAGAAAGGATACACTAACAATGATAGGTCTGAGGAATTTGAAGATCAACAAGATGGTGTAATCTACCTGTTTATCAGGGAGGGGGAGGGGTAAAACGGAGATCTAGAAATATCTCCTAGAGAAAAAGATATTTTGGGCGAAGTCTTGGGAGATACTCAGATTGTACCAGACTATCTTTTTGGTTGCATGTATGGCTTCTTGAAATGGGGTATTATTTTGTAGGACTGAAATGTATTTTACAAGAAAAGCATCATTTAGAGATGATGATGACAATGAAGTGGAGGCAGGTATGAGGCGTGGTGAGCTTGGCATACCTTTCTCAGAAGTTAAAATCTTACCCTGTAGGAGTCACTGTGGGATTTGGTACACAGTGGAGTAAATGGAGAATGTACTTCCAAAAGGCCACTCTCGTCTTAGTACAGAGACGCTCCTACCAAGAAGATGACAAAAGTCAGATCAAACGAGGGACAGACAGAACACATCCATGGGTATTGCCCATGAGGAAATTGATGATGGTGGTGAATGAGCTACCAAATCTGGCTGATCAGGAAAGAAGGCAGCTGGGACTGAAGAGTGAGGGTGAATTCCATGCACATCCCTGGGGTTGGTCCTGTGCATTATAAAATACTCAGAAACCTGAGCCCTTTCCTACAACATGCTAGTAGTATATCCTCTCTTAGTTATAACAGTGAACTTGGCTACGACATTCCTAAATGTCCTTTAGGCAACAAAGAGTTTCCCAGTTAAGAACCACTGCCATACCCCCACACCCACACACGTGCGCGCGCACACACACACACACACGTGCACGCACTCACACACACACATTTGTGCCCACAAACATGTCTGAGCTTATGAAAGCTTTATATAAAGTGGGGAAAAAATACAAGGCTGATACACTTTATCTTTTAACTCTGAAATTTATCTCTGATAAATAATTCCAAGTCCTATTAGCAACATTACTCCCTTTAGTATATTTTGGAAGTAAAAAGAAAAAGAGAAAGAAGTAAAGAAAATGATGGGACAGGAAGGGAGAAATGGGGAAGAGAAAAAAGAGAAAGAAACCGTATTGGGGAGGGAGGGAGGGAGGGAAGGATCTACTGAGGATGGAGGGAGCTCTGTAGTAGAGCACTTTGCCTTGCTTGTGAAATCCTGGCTTCGCTCTCCAACAATGAAAAAATAATATGAAATAAAAGTAAAGAAATAAAAAGGTCAGAGTTAATCTCACATATGGCCATTACCTCAACATCTCCCAATTCAAAATGTTTCTCCCAGATCAACCCTCGCTGTCAATCTCCTTCCAAAAGATTGTAATTATTCAGTGGGAACCCAGCCTTTTGTGTCCAGGCTCATCTTCTCTGGACTGGTTGCTAAGGTGTCTGTCCCAGCATCTCCTCCCTGAATAGCCTTCCTTGTGACCATGTGACTCTACTCATTCAAGTCTATGCCCCCAAAGCAGAAAGGTCTACATTTTTGTGTGACAAAAAGACAAAACCCTGATTCTCACAATTAAAGGGAAAATGAACAAGTCCTGAAAGAAAATTAAGGCCCGATAAAACTCAAAGCAGATGTCAACTCATTTACAAAAGCAACACAACACTCTGCAGGCCAGATTTTAGACTTCGGGCCAGAACAACTATCAAAAGAAAAACAATTAGCATCCCAGAGAGAACAAAAAAGGAAGCAGATGAGCCTTCCTCTTGCCAAGGATGCTGAATACATTGAGTGAGTTTTGTAAAGGGCAGCAGGTGAACCTATTTGCATTTTCCCTGTTCCTGTGTTTCTAAAAGTGTATTTCTATTTAAATAAAAGCCAACACAGACTAAATGACAGAGCCAAGCGGAACAGTTAAGTTTTGAAATCAATTCTGGGGAAATAAAGGAGGAGGCACAAGGGCACCTGTGGATTGACAAGGTAGAGGTAAGGAACTGGGGAAAGAGAACTTGGCAAAAGGTCTGGCCTTTGTGGCCCTTGACAGCTGGGCTGCTTGCCTGTCAGACCCAGTCAAAGCAGGGCAAGGAAAGAGTGTGTTCTGGGTGACTGTGACTGGCTAATCAGTCCCCCCAAAATCATTTAGTCTACTGACCCTAACAGTAGATCGCAACTTTTAAAATTTTTTCTCCTTGCAACTTCTTCATAGTCAAGAATTTTATGTGACCTTATATCTCTCTGTGTACGTCTGTGTGTATAATTATAAAAATGCGTATACAAACCCTTATTAACAACAAATCACAAAGAAATTTAAGACAAATTTTTGTTTTATACATATAAATAGATTAGATATAGATATATAAAAATTTATCATTTATTGGCAAATAGCATGTAAATAGCATATTTGCATACTAATAAGATAGATGTCCTTATTTATTTTTACAGAAGGAATTGTTTGGGATGAATATTTAATACTGCTGGACATAAAACACGTTTAATGTTCTTTAGAGTTGATTATTGCTTTACATTTATAATCATCAATGCTGAGATGTTACTTCACATGAACACATACTGCAAAAAGTCAAAAGTACATGTAGGGGTATTTCAGACACTGTAGAAATTCTGTTCAAAAACAAAGCTAGAGTGTGTTACTGTTTTTTTATGAAACGTGTTTGGTTTTCAAATAGCAATTTCTAAAAGCCAAGCATCGTGACCCAATGCTATCTAAAGACACAGGAATTTGATAGCTGTGCACTGAGGAATAAAGGGTAGGAAAATACTGGATGGCTGTTTTCATCGTTAATTCATCATGTTTACATAAGCCCAGAAAACTTTTCACACACAAGAAAACCATAGCAAAATGTTGTACCTGACCTGAAATGTTTGAAACAGTGTGGCATGTGGCATTTGCTGTGACATGTGCATGTGGCATGTGGTGTAATGACACACACAGTGCAGGTTGTTGGGTGTTGAAAACCAAGGCTGCAATGCAGTTCTGGATGCAACCTTGATCCTCATCCTCAGAAGCACCTCAGGCCATCACATGCTGGATGTTGAATTAATAGTTTACCATCGCGTCTTCACAAATGCTGCTGCCATTTCTTCTCCCAGTCCTCACATTCAGTTTCAGAAATCAGGCACCACATGTCACCTTCACCAAACAAATGTGGTACCAGAGAGGCCCATCTAACCCACCACCAGAAGAAGGGGACAGCTTGTCACAGCCATCCTTGGGAGGAGGAAAGACTCAGCTCCGGTTGCAAATGGAAATTCAGAGGAATGTGAATTATTGGAAAGGGGAAAAAAAGGTGAAAGAAGAGGGGTGGATAGCGAAAGTGGAGAGCAGGAGAAGGAGAAATGACAGACATACAGTCTCCAGGCCAGGAAGGGCTGTTCACTTAGATGTAGTTTTTGGAGCCTAGGCAAAGCCACTGGAATCATGGGAGTTTGGGCATTGTTTGTAAGAAAAGTTCATGATGACTTGGCTCCCGAAGCCGCCTGCTTACTAGTTAAGTGGGTGGTTGCTCTCCTTTAGTTTTAGTGACAGTGGAGGCAGGAGAGATTTTGTGTCTCTCCTCTGTTTTACAGAAGCATTCCTTAACATCTAAATAGACCCATAGCCCATAAGGAAATAGAAGTCGTTAAGAAACCTTCCCATATCTATGCAATATAGTACTTGAAGTTCTAGCTAAAAGAATAAGACAGCAAAAAGAGATCAATGGGATAGAAATTAGCAAAGAAGGAATAAAGATTTCACTATTTGCAGATGATATGATAATATACAGAAGCAACCCCAAAAGTTCTACCAGACAACTTCTCCAGCTGATAAACAACTTCAGTAAAGTGACCAAATATAAAATTAACTCAAATAAATTAGTAGCCTTCCTTTATATAAATGATAAACAAGCTGAGAAAAAAATAGGGAAGCAGTTCCCTTCACAATAGCCACAAATAATATAAAACATCTTGGGGTAACTCCAATCAAACAAGTGAAAGATCTGTATGACACTTCAAGTCTTCAAGAAAAATCTGAAGATCTCAGAAAATGGTAAGATCTCCCATGCTCATGGATTGGCAGAATTAACTTAGTAAAAATGGCCATCCTGCCAAAGGCAATCTACAGATTCAATGCGATCCCCATCAAAATCTTAACACAATTCTTCAAAGACATGGAAAAAGCAATTCTCAAATTCATCTGGAAAGGCAAAAGATCCATAATAGCAAAACCAATTCTCAACAATAAAACAACGGGTAGAGGAATCACCATCCCTGACCTCAAGCTATACTACAGAGCAACAGTCATAAAAACTGCATGGCATTGGTACAGAAACAACCATGCTGATCAATGAAATAGAACTGATGACCCAGAAATAAAACCACACACTTGGTCTTTTACAAAGAAGCCAAAAATGTACAATGGAAAATGAAAGCATCTTCACTAAATTGCACTGGTCTAACCAGCTGTCTGTAGAAAACTGAAAATAGATCTATAGTTTTCACCTTGCACAAAGCTCAACTCCAAATGGATCAAAGAACTCAACATAAAACCAGGTACACTGAATCTAATAGAAGAGAAAGTAGAAAACAGCCTTAAATTCATTGGCACAGGGCAAATTTCCTAAACAGACCTTCAATGGCTCACTCTCTAATATCAAGAATTGATAAATGGTACCTCAAGAGACTGAAAAACTCCTGTAAGGCAAAGGACATAGACAATAAGACAAATCGGCAACCTACAGAGTGGAGAAAAAAAATCTTTACTAATATCCAAAATATACAAAGAACTCAAAAAGCTAAACACCAAAAAAACAAACAACTCAAATAAAAAAAATGGGGTATAGAACTAAACCAAGAATTCACAACAGGAGAATCTCGAATGGCTGAACAGCACCTAAAAAATATTCAAAATCCTTAGTGACCAGAGAAATGCAAATCAAAAGGACCCTGAGATTCTACCTTTCACCAATCAGAATGGCTAAGATCAAAACCTCAGGTGACAACAAATGTTGGCAAGAATGTGGAGAAAGAAGAACACTCCTCTATTGCTTGTGGGATTGCAGGTTGGTACAACCACTCTAGAAATCAATCTGGAGGTTCCTCAGAAAACTGGAAATACATCTACCTGAAGACCCAGCAATACCGCTCTTGAGAATATACCCAAAAGATGTCCCACTATGCCAGAAAGGCATTATTTTCATAGTGGCTTTGTTTGTGATAATCAGAAGCTGGAAACAACCCAGATGTCCCACTACAGTAGAATGGATAGAGAAGATGTGGTTAATTTACACAATGGAATACTACTCAACTATTAAGAATGAGGACATCCTGAGTTTTGCAGTCAAATGGATGGAACTAGAAAATATCCTGGGTGAGGTAACTCAGACACAAAAGGACATGCATGGTATGACTCACTAATAAATGTATATTAGCCAAAGGGAAAAAGTACAGAAGACCCAAGATACAGTCCACAGAACTCAAAAAGTTCAACAGGCTGAAGGTCTCACGTGAGGACACCTCAGTCCTACTTGGGAGGGAGAAGAAAACAATAACAATGGGAGAGGAAGGGACCAAGGAGGGAAAGGAATATGGGGGAGAGGGGAATACGATCTGGTATTAGGTGGAAGAAAAGAACTGAAGCCCTGAAGGCCAGCAGAAAAAAAAAATGGAAACAGGCAACCTCAGGAGGTAGGAGCTTGGGAGGACCCTCCAGAATCTACAAGAGACCTGGGAGGTGAGAGGTTCTCAGGACTCAAAAGGAGGGACCTTAAATGAAATGACCTAGAGTGCGGAGAAGGAACTTGTAGAGCCCACCTCCAGGGCATCAAGTGAGAGATGGGGTTACTCGCCCACAGTCATAACTCTGACACATAATTGTTCCTGTCTGAAAGAACTGCAGGGATGGAAATGGAGAGAAACCTGAGGAAAAAACATCCAGCAACAGTCCCAAAGTGGGATCGAGCTCAAGGGAAGGCTCCAAAGCCTGACCCTATTACTGAGGCTATGGAGTGCTCACAAACAAGGGCCTATCATGACTGCCCTCTGAAAGACCCAACAAGCAGCTGAAAGAGTCAGATGCAGATATTTTCAACTAATGGACAGAAGCTGCTGACCCCTGTGGTTGAATTAGAGAAAAGCTGGAAGAAGCTAAGAAGGAGAGCCACCTTGAAGGAGGGCCAGCAGTCTCTGTTAACCTGAACCCCTGAGATCTCTCAGACACTGGACAACCAACCAGGCAGCATGCACCAGCTGATATGAGACCCCCCCAACCCACATACAGAAGAGGACTACAGGGTCTGGGTTCAGTCAGAGATGATTCACCTAGCCCTCAAGAGACTGGAGGCCCCAGAGAATTTAGAGGTCTGGTGGGGTGGAGGGGTGTAGACATCATCGTGGATAAGGGGATGAGGAAGGAGGATGTGAAACAGTCTAAGAGTGGACTGGGAGGGGACTACAATCTGGAATGTAAAAAAATAAATAAATAAAAATAGGTCTCTATATGTGTGCTCAAAGGTTGGTGTTTTAGTCTATGGGACTTGTGGAGGGATTGGTTGGTTGATAATGTTCTTCCAATGAGTTTGCAACTCCTTAAAGCTCCTTCAGTCCTTTTTTAGCACCCTCATTGGGACCCCATGTTCAGTCTGATGGTTAGCTGCAGGTTTATATGACTCTAACATGGTTCCTGAGGAGGCATCTCTATCTGGTTCCTGCGAGTAAGTACTTGGCATCAGCCATAGTGCTTAGATTGGGTGGCTGCATATGTGGTGGTTCCTGGGTGAAGTGGCTGGCATCTGAATGAATTTTTTCTTCAATCCCTGTTCTTCTATTTGACCTTGCATTTTCTCCAATGAGTGTTTTGTTCTTCCTTCTAAGAAAAATTGAGGCATCCACATTTTAGCCTTCCTTGTTTTGGAGCTTCATAATGTCTGTAAATTGATGTGTGTGTATTCAGAGCTTTCTCGAGCTAGTATCTTCTTATCAGTGAGCGCATACCATATGTGTTCTTTTGTGACTGGGTTATGTCACTCAAGATGATAGTCTCTAGGTCCATCCATTTGCCTGGGAATTTCATGATGTCACTGTTTCTAATAGTTGAGTAGTACCCAACTATTAGAACATGTAAATGTACATTTTCTGTATCCATTCCTCTGTTGAAGGACATCTGGGTTCTTTCTAGCTTCTGGCTATTATAATAAGGCTGCTACAAACATGATGAAGCATGAGTCCTTGTAATATGTTGGAGCATCTTTGGGGTATATGTCCAACATTGGAATAACTGTGTTTTCAGGTAATATTATGTCCAAGTCCAATGTTCTGAGGAATCGCCAGACTGATTTCTAGAGTGGTTGTACCAGCTTACAAACCCATCAACAGTGGAAGAGTGTTTCTCTTTCTCCACATCCTCGCCAACAACTGCTTTTATCTGAGTTTTTTATCTTAGCAATTCAAACTGGTATGAGGTGGAATCTCAGGGTTGTTTTGATTTGCATTTCCCTGATGACTAAAAATATCAAGCATTTCTTTAGGTATTTCTCAGCCATTTAATATTACTCAGTTGAGAATTCTTTGTTTAGCTCCGTATCCCATTTTCAATAGAATCATTTGATTCTCTAGAACCTAACTTCTTGACTTCTTTGTATATATACTAGCCCTCTATCAGATGTAGGTTTAGTAAAGACCTTTTCCCAATCCGTTGGTTGATCTTTTGTCTTCTTGACAGTGTCCTTAGCCTTACAGAAACTTTGCAATTTTATGAGGTCCCATTTGTCGATTCTTGATCTTAAAGCATAAGCCATTGGTGTTCTGTTCAGGAAACTTTCCCCTGTGCCTATGTGTTCTAAGCTCTTTCCCACTTTCTCTTCTGATAGTTTCAATGCACCTGGTTTTATGTAGAGATCTTTGTTTCACTTGGACTTGAGCTTTGTACAAGGAGATAAGAAAGGATTGATTTGCATTCTTCTGCATGCTGACTACCAGATGAACCAACACCATTTGTTGAAGAGGTTGTCTTTTTTTTTTCATTGAATGTTTTTAGCTCCTTTGTGAAAAATCAAGTGACCAAAAGTGTGTGGGTTGATTTCTGGGTTTTCAGTTCTGTTTCATTGATGTACTTTCCTATCTCTGTACCAATACCATGCAGTTTTTATCACAATTGCTTTGTAATATAGCTTGAGATCAGGGATGGTGATTCTAACAAAAATGATTTTATTGTTAAGAATAGATTTAGCTATCTAGGTTTTTTGTTATTCCAGATGAATTTGTGAATTGCTCTTCCCAACTCTATGAAGAATTGAGTTGGAATTTTGATGGTGATTGCACTGAATCTGTAGATTGCTTTTGGCAAGATGGCCATTTTTACAATGTTGATCCTTCCAATCCATGAGCATGGAAGATCTTTCCATCTTCTGAGATCTTCAATTTCTTTCTTAAGAATCTTGAAGTTCTTGTCACACAGGTCCTTCACTTGCTTCGTTAGGGTCAACCCAAGGTATTTTATAGTTTTTGTGACTATTGTAAAGAGTGTCCATTCTCTAATTTCTTTCTCAACCTGTTTATCCTTTTATTGAGGAAGGCTACTAATTTGTTTGAGTTAATTTTATATCCAGCCACTTTGTTAATGTTGTTTATCAACTGTAAAAGTTCTCTGGAGGAATTTTTGGGGTCACTTATATATACTATCATATCATTGGCAAATAGTGATATTTTTGCTTTCTTCCTTTCCAATGTGTATCCCTTTGACTTCTTTTTGTTGTCGAATAGTTCTGGCCAGGACTTCCAGTACTATATTGAATAGGTAGGGAAACAGTGGGCAGCATTGTCTAGTCCCTGATTTTAGTGGGATTGCTTCAATTTTCTCTCCATTTAGTTTGCTGTTGGCTACTGGTTGGCTGTATATTGCTTTTACTATGTTTAGGTATGGGCCTTGGGTTCCTGATATTTCCAAGACTTTTATCATGAAGGGGTGTTGAATTTTGTTGAATTCTTTCTCAGCATTTAGTGAGAGTACCATGTGGCATTTTTTCTTTGAGTTTGTTTGTATGGTGGATTATGTTGATGGATTGCCATATATTGAACCTTCTCTGCATTTCTGGAATAAAGCCTACTTGGTCATGGTGGATGATCGTTTTGATGTGTTCTTGGATTTGGTTTGCAAGAATTTTATTGAGTATATGTGCATCAATGTACATGAGGAAAAATGTCTGAAGTTCTCTTTCTTTGTAGTGTCTTTGTGTGGTTTAGGTATGAGCATACTGTGGCTTCAAAGAATGAATTGGGTAGTGGCTTTTTTTGTTTCTATTTTGTGGAATATTTTGGAGATTATTGGTATTAGGTCTTCTATAAAAGTCTAATAGAATTCTGTACTAAACCCATCTGGTCCTGGGCTTTTTGTTGTTGTTATTGTTGTTAAAAGGCTTTTGATGACTGCTTCTATTTCTTTAGGTGTTTAGATGTTTTATCCGATCCTGATTTAACTTTGGTATCTGGTATCTGTCTAGAAATTTGTCCATTTTCTCCAGATTTTTCAGTTTTGTTGAGAACAGTCTTTTATAGTAGGATCTGATGATTTCTTGAATTTCCTCAGTTTCTGTTGTCATGCCTTCCCTTTCATTTCTGATTTTGTTGATTTTGATACTTTCTCTGTGCCCTCTAGTTAGTCTGGCTAAAGATTTATTGATATTTTTGATTTTCTCAAAGAACCATATCCTGGTTTTGTTGATTCTTTATATAGTTCTTTTTGTCTCTATTTGGTTAATTTCTGCTCTGAATTTGATTATATCCTGCCATCTACTTCTCTTGGGTGTATCTGCTTCTTTTTGTTCTAGAGCTTTCAGCTGAACTGTCAAGCTGCTAGACCATGCTCTCTCCAGTTTCTTTTTCCTCTTAGTAAACACAAGCCTTAGTCCATGGTGATATTAAAGGATGCATAGGAGTATTTCGATCTTCTTGTATCTGTTGAGAACTGTTTTGTGACCATTATATGGTCAGTTGTGGAGAAGGTACTGCGAAGTGCTGATAAGAAAGTGTATTCTTTTATTTTAGGAAGAAATTACCTGTAGATATTTATTAATTCCAATTGGTTCATAATGTCTGCTAGTTTCGCTGTGTCTCTGTTCAATTTCTGCTTCCATGATCTGTCCATTGATGAGTGTGGGTTGTTGAAGTCTCCCACTATTATTGTGCGTGCTGCAATATATGCTTTGAACTTTAGTGGGATTTCTTTTATGAATGTGGGTACCCTTGTATTTGGAGCATAGGTGTTCAAGATTAAGAGTTCATCTACCAATTTTTTTTCCTGTGATGAGTAAACTGTGTTCTTCCTTATCTTTTTTTATAACTTTTGGTTGAAAATCTATTTTTATTTGACATTAGAATGGCTATTCCTGCTTGTTTCCTGGGACCATTTGCTTGGAAGGTTTTATCTTAGCCTTTTCCTCTAAAGTAGTGTCTGTCTGTCTGAGATGAGTTTCCTGAAGGCAGCAAAATGCTGGATCCTGTTTATGTATCCAGTCTGCTAGTCTATGTCTTTTTATTGGGGAATTGAGTCCATTGATGTTAAGAAAGATTAATGAGGGACACAGGCCTGGTGAGACTGCGCTGCTAGTAGCCGGGGAGCAGAGAGGTCTGTGCCAAGCGCTCGGAAAGTGTGTCCCCCCCGTTGGTTAAGGAGAGCAGGAAACCTGCCATAGGGTCTCCGTTTCCACCCAGCAGGACTGTGCTTGCAGAAACAGGCACTCAGGTCATCTGCCTCCAGGAACAGAGGAGATCCAAGGACACAGGCCTGGTGAGACTGTGCTGTAAGTAGCCGGGCAGCAGAGAAGTCTATGCTGAGCGCTCGGAAAGTGTGCCCCCCCATTAGTTCAGGGGAGCAGGAACCCTGCCATAGGGTCTTGTTTTCTACCTGGCGGGCCTGTGCTTGCAGAACAGGTGCTCAGGCCATCTGCCACCAGGAACAGCAGAGATCCAGGGACACAGACCAGGTACACAGGAGAGACAGGAACCAATCACTTCTGAAGACCCAGTTATTCCACTTCTGGGCATATACCCCAGAGAAGCCCAACGTACAACAAAGACACATGCACCACAATGTTCATAGTAGCCCTATTTATAATAGCCAGATGCTGGAAAGAACCCAGATGTCCTTCAGTAGATGAATGGATACAAAAATTGTGGTATATTTCCACAATGGAGTACCACTCAGCTATCAGAAACAATGACTTTATGAAATTCTTAAGAAAATGGATGAGTCTAGAGAATATCATCTTGAGTGAGATAACCCAGTCACAAAAGAACAGACATAATATGCAGTCACTGATAATTGGATACTAGCCCTAGAAATCTCTGAACACCCCAGAAACAACTCACAGACTATATGAAGTTCAAAAAAAACAAAGGCCAAAAAATAAAATAAAATAAATTAATAAGGATCATTGTTACGCCATTTACGTATACTACATTATTTATTGTTGGGAACATAGAGAAAGCTTACTCTTGCCCATCTGAACAACCTTTGTTTCATTTAATGCTAACTTACTACTAAAATTTAATGTGCTTATATTTTATATACACTAATATGTTACTTCTTGATGTATATATTAAACAGAACCTAAAAATCTGTGTAAAACTAAATAAATAAAAGATAAAGTGACATAACTCAAAAGAAGAAAGATTAATGAATAGTGATGGTTGTTTCCTGTAATTTTTGTTGTTAGAGGTAGACTTATGATAGTGTTTTTTTCTTCTTTTGGTTTTCTTGCATGATTATTTTTTGCTTTTCCTTGGGTGTGGTTTTCTTCCTTGTGCTGAATTTTTCCATCTATTATCCTTCATAGGGCTGAATTTCTTGACAGATATTGTGTAAATTTGCTTTTGTTCTAGAATATCTTGGTTTCTCCATCTATGGTGATTGAGAGTTTTGCTGGGTATAGTAACCTGAGTTGGCATTTGAATTCTCTTAGGATCTTTATGACACCTTTCCAGTATCTTTTAGCTTTCATAGTCTCTGTTGAGAAATCTGGTATAATTCTGATTGTCTGCCTTTATATGTTACTTGTCCTTTTCCCCTTACAGCTTTTAGGATTCTTTTTTTGTTTTGAACATTTGGTGTTTTGACTATTATGTGTCAGGAGGAATTTCTTTTCTGGTCCAATTTATTTGAAGTTCTGTAGGCTTCTTGTATGTTCATGGTCATCTCGTTTTTAAGGGTAGGTAAGTTTTCTCTTATGATTTTGTTGAGGATATTTGCTGTGCTTTTTAGTTGGAAGTCTTTGCCCTCTTCTACACCTATTATCCTGAGGTTTGATCTCATTTTGTCCTGGATTTCCTGCATGTTTTGGGTTAGGAGATTTTTGGTTTTTGCATTTTCTTTGACTGTTGTGTCAATGTTTTCTATGTTGTATTCTACCCCTGAGCTCGTCTCTTCTATTTCTTGTAGTCTGTTGGTGATTCTTACATCTATGACTCCTGATTTCTTTCTTAGGTTTTCTATCTCCAGGATTGTCTCCTTTTCTGTTTTGTTTGTTTCTATTTCTGTTTTTAATTCCTTCACCTGTTTTTTTTTTCCTGTAGTTCTTTAAATGATTTTTGTGTTTCCTCTTTAAGGGCTTCTATTTGTTTATGTGTCTTCTCCTGTAATTGTTTAAGGGAGTTATCCATGCACTTCTCAAAGATTTCCATCATCATCATGAAGTTGATTTCAAGTCTAAGTCTTGTTTTTCTGGTGTGTTTGGCAATCCACTACTTGCTGTTGTGGGAGAGCTGGGTCCTGATGTTGCCAGGTTGTCTTGGTTTCCATTGCTTAGGTTCTTTTGCTTTCCTCTTGCCATCTTGTTATCTGTGATTATAGGTGATCTTGTTGTCTCTGACTGGAGCCTGTCTCTCCTTTGGGTCTGAGGGTCCATGGGCTCAGAAAGGAGATTGCTCATGGCCTCAGAAAGGAGATTGCTTCTAGGTGTTTGGCTCTTTGTGGGCAGGCAGTTCTGATGGCAGTGATTCCATTCTGTCTCCGTGGGCTCAGGTAGGAAAGCTCTTATGAGGCTGTTCTGGGAGCTCATCCATCTGCAAGCAGGTTCTTAGTCTTGATGGTGGTCACCAGACCCTCTCGCTGGGCCAAAAAAGACCCAATCCCTGGGTGCACCACCCTATCTGCCCTCCGAAATCATCAGGTGTCCCCTCCCCAGACAGTCGGTGGGCTCAGAGCTTACTGTGGGCTCAGATGGGAGCGAGCTTGAGAGGCCATTCTGGGAGCTCATGTGTCTGAAGTCAGGGCCTGAGTCTTAATGGCAGTCACCCAGTCCTCTCCCCCTCCTTACTTGAGTTGATGTTTCTGGGTATTTCCTCTCACAGCATTGAGAAGAATAACTAAGATGGGTGTGAAGAGATGACACAGCAGACTAAATGACAAAATACTGTAGCCTGTGGGAAGGATGAAGGGAAAATGGAATGTGATTTAGTGCAAATGAACATGGTCCTCCTTGGAGTGGCAATAACAAGATGGGCCACAGTGAACACCAGGAGCTTGATTTCATGTGTTTCTCTAACATGCAGCCAAGCATCATGCCTGTGAGGAAAGTGTTTTACAGTGATGGTTGGTAACCAGAGATCATGTCTTCGTATCATAGGAGCCACATCAGAACCTATCCCTGCTGAAATACATTGCTCCCTAAGACATAGAGTAGCAACTTAAGAACAAAGATTCTTCACTGACTCCAGAACAGAAATTGCAGAGAACAGAGAACATCAACATCTCTGCCAAGAATGTTGGTCAATCATTCAAATAGGTCAAGTCAACCTTAAAACCAAGCCCTACTTTGCTAGTTTAAATATGATTGTCCCAGGGAGTGGTACTATTTTGAAGTGTAGTCTTGTTGAAGGAAGTGTGTCATTCTGGGTGTGGGCTTTAAGACCTTCAACCTAACTGCCAAAAGCCAGTCTGCTAGTAGCCCTTCAGAAGAAGTTGTAGAACTCTCAACTCCTCCTGCACCATGCCATGATCCCAACTTGATGATAATGGACTGAACCTCTGAATCTGTAAGCCAGCCCCAATTAAATGTTGTCCTTATAAAAGTTGCCTTGGTCATGGTGTCTGTTCGCAGCAGTAAAACACTAACTAAGACACCTACCATCAAGAGGAAGGAGTTATTTTTTTTCTTCATTTGTTATTTTGTATATATGATAGTTTTTCCTGCATGTATATCTGTGCACCACATGCATACAGTGCCAACAGAGGAGAGAATGAGGGATGGTGCCAACAGAGAAGAGGATAAGGGATGGCGCCAACAGAGGAGAGAATAAGTGATGGAACTCTCTGGGGCTGGAATTATAGGTGGAGAAAAGTCAGTATGTGTGGAGCCTCTAGAAGAACAGCCAGTGCTCTTAACTGCTGAGTCACCTCTCCAGCCCACTCTAATCCTTACAAGAAAATACTTTAACATGTATTAGAATTGTAGAGGCTTCACATAAAACATAAGAAATAAATTCTTCCTAGAAGAAAAGGGAACTGAGAAATGGCTTAGTGGGTAAGAGGGTTTCTTGCTCTTTCAGAGGATCTGGGTTCAGTTCCCAACACCCATGTGGCAGGCAGCAAACCTTCTATATCTCCAGTTCCAGGAGATCCAATCCTTTCTTCTTCTGGTCCCCATGGCTCCTCCATGCACATGGTACATATAAACCCACACAGGATCACACACATACACATAAATAAAAAATAAAACAAGTAATAACCTAGCACAAAATTGAAGCCTTGACTCAAACTTCACTCTCCATTTAGCAAGTAATGTCAATGTAAATTAAAGGCAGTGATTCATGAAGCTTCCTTTCATTTTTTCCGAGTCTAATGCAGTGGGGCTCATATTTGAGTGTAGATGAGAGTTATACATAGCACTTGTATAATTCAAAGAAGTTGTCCAAGGTAACTTCCTTATATTCCTACCAAAATTCAGACCAATTCTGCTCACTCTTCCCACCACATTCCAGAATACTCTCTTCATTCCTCTCTTCCCATGAAAGGCTGCTACACCCTACACCTACAGTTTGGTACCACCTCTCTACGAGTTCCTCCCACCATTCTTTCCCATGTTCCCCCTGTCCTCTAAACATCTATAGCTTACATCCCATCCAGCCCTCCAGCTCCCAAATCACTAAGTATCTCTTCATGTCCTACCTTTCTCCAAACAAAAGCACCAGTAACCAAGAGTAATATATTCTTTAAGTTGCTTATAAAAAAAAAAACATGTTTTTTAAAAGCAAGGTACGTTTACACAAAGGGGAAAAAACTGACTTTTTGAGACCAACTGTTTGCTCAAGGAATGCACACTAGTAATTTTGGAACATAATTTAAACCAAATGACATTCTGGACCGTATTAACCCTGCTTAGGAAAAGTTGAAGGCACTTCTACCCCACTAACTAAGGTAACATCTAAAGATAAAACTGGAGTTTTAGTAAGAAAAGAGTGTTTCTTTTCCATGTATAGATGTCCTCTGTCAAAAGAAAACCCCAATGTCCTTTTGTGACAGTTGTGTGGCTGCTGTGACCCTTGTGCACTAAGGAAGTACTAGCTGCAGGTTTTGCCTTACCAAAGAGGTTGAAGCTAACATGTGGTATCATTTATGTCCCATATGCTGTTCATTTTCCTCATTGGTTGTTCTTCCTTAACCAGTACTTAGGGCTAAGGGAAGGTCTTTAAAGGTATTTCAGGAATTCATTTATTAGCAAGAGACACGGGTGGAAAATCTCATTATCAGCTTGGGAGGCAGTAGAGCAAGGCCAATGAAAATGAGATCCCAACAAGGCTGGGTGTGGACAAGGTGGAATGGGAATGGTGAGATCCTGCCTGAAGTGTGAGCAATGCAGCTGCAGCTTTGCCGGGAACCCAGGAACACAGCAATATCCAAATCACAGGATATACCTAAACATAGGCTTTTGAGAGTGCCTATGACACGGGGTTCGATTCCAAGCAAAGCAGAGAACACCCGGGTTCTATGTGGACGAGGAAAGGGGCACTTGTGGGAGCTGTGAGGGGGACCTGACCTTCTCCTACTCATCTGAGATGGGGGCAGTTCTGCAGGGTCTCAGCAGACCCTGCTTACCTTGCTGCTTGACAGTTTGCTTCAGGAAATGGTCCTTGTTCCTTTTCTCCATCTGTCATTAAATTTTAAAGTTACCATTTGTCTGTTGTTTTCTAAGTCTTAAACATCTTTTCTGGTGGGGTTAAAAGAAAGGAAATGCTTATCTTCCCAATCAGTGTGAATGTTTCTCAGTAACTATATAGCACTCTTTTCCCAAGTCTAGCTCCTGGAGCATAAGGCTCAGAGATACTAGGATTTGAACATTCTTAGTTACCACACTATCACCGGTCTCAGTCTGAATCCCTGTTCCTGAGATACATTAACATGCAGCCTAAAGCAAACGGCTTCTAAAAGCCACTGTGTTCAGGGTGCAGGGGAAATTAAATGAGCTGGCTTTGGCAGCAGACACTTCTTCTGAGAGTTAGCTAAGAAGCTGAGGAAGTCACTTCACATCTCTGAGCTGCTTCTGAAATAGAAGCAAGGATAGTCTCTCTCTCTCTCTCTCTCTCTCTCTCTCTCTCTCTCTCTCTCTCACACACACACACACACACACACACACACACACACACACTCATTTGTGTAGGGAGTAACTCCTCTACAATAAATATCACTGTGAGATATGTGCTAAGACCCCAAGCCTAAAATCCAAGATAGAACCAAAACATACATACATATGTATGTATGTATACATATATATAATGAGTTTTCTAATGTAAGTATACCTATAATAAAATGTATTATAGTAATTAGACACAGGAAAAGCTATTAACAAAATGGAAAAAAATATGATGATAAAGCATTATAGGATTTATCTAACATTTTCCCTTTTCACTAAAGAAAAGAACATTAGTAAGCTCAAATTGTCAACACATCTTTGGCTTAGCCAAATTGCCGAAATTACTATTTATTACCTTAAAACAAAGAGTTACTGAAATACAATCATTTTACTATTACAAGAGTTGATATGATAACTAACAGGAGGTATTATAGTATATACCATATATAGTCATAGATATTCTGGGCAAAGAGATGACACTTGTCCTGGGCGAAGAGAATAAGATGGTATAAAAATTCATCCCACCATTCAGAAGGATGCTTTCTGAATTGTCTGTAGGGTTATGGGTCCTATATCTGCCCTGGCACAGGGCAAGACCACTGGAGAGGCAGAATGTAGGAGCGGCAGGACACCACTCCCCTCTGGGGGTGGGGAAGTGCAATCTGAGGCTCCGGATAGCCCAAATTGACTCAGGTGTCCCCAGGCCTGCAAGGAGGCTGGGGTCCTCTGGTTCTCAGGCTCCTGGACACCCAGGCACCATTGGATGCCTCTGAAGAGCTGGGGGCCCACAAGTTGGATCTAGACCAGGGCCAGGGCCGAGGGGGGAAGAGGGAGAACTCCAGCTGGTCGCACAGGGAAAGTCTTTGACTTCACTTCAGCAAGTTGAGCTTGCTTGGAGACCATGGCCGGGAGCCCGGAGAGGCCTGACTGGAGATTAGACATGGCTCTGTAGGCAACGGACTTTCCTGTGGCTCCCCACGGCAGATCCCGATGAAAAGAGACAGACCATGGTTTTAAGACATTTATTGTTATGGTGGAAAGTGGACAAGTAAAACTGTACCCCCTTTTCAGGATAGGCCTCAGATTAAGGGAGGAGTGTCTGGGAAGAAAAGTTGATTGGCTAAGCCTCCAGTCCTTTAGGTACCTCATTATAATGGAGATCTGTCTTGAGCCTATGGGACCTGTGGTCACGTCCTCTACCTGTGGAGGAGCTTGAAGCATTGCCCTTACGTGACTGATGGCCACAAATCTATGGAGGACTGTGGCTAGTGACTGGGACCTGGTTCCCTGGGAGTCAGGCAAAATGCCTACCATCCCTTCAGGGTCACCAGGATTTCTAGCCTTAGCTCAACCAGGAAACAGGCTGCCTTTCAAACTGAGCCATCCTAAGACTAAACCAAAGTTGAAGATGACAAATATGCCAGACTCAGAACATCAGAGCTACGGAGATAGGCCCGCAGAGAAGTGCTCACTTGCAAACTCTTATCACATCACAGCAGTTACTGCAGAACCTGTAGCGTTTGCAGCAACACAGCATCTCCTCATAAGCCAAGCATGAGGCCAACAGACACTGCAAGCTTAGCTTATGCACAACATGAAATAAAGACTGGGAATATACCCCAAAGATGCTCTAACATACATGTTCATAGCAGCCCTATTTATAATAGCCAGAAGCTGGAAAGAACCCAGATGTCCTTCAGTAGATGAATGGATACAGAAATTGTGGTATATTTACACAATGGAGTACTACTCAGCTATCAGAAACAATGACGACCAAATTCTTAAGAAAATGGATGCATCTAGAGAATATCATCCTGAGTGAGGTAACCCAGTCACAAAAGAACAGACATAATATGCAGTCACTGATAATGGGATACTAACCCCAGAAAGCTCTGAATACCCAAGAAACAAGTCACAGATCATCCAAAGCTCAAAAAAAGAAAGGCCAAAAAGTAGAAACCTCAGTCCTTAGACAACAACAAGTGTATAGCACCCTCTCAGAGTAGGGTACACCTAGACCTTAAATCATTAATAACTCAAGAGCTAAGAAGATATCCTTGCGGCAATTTTTGGTATGTAGAAATTATTATATTTAATCTATATACACCAAGAAAACTTTGACTGTTTCC